>NC_092766.1:22993243-23593243 GCF_047496795.1 Chiloscyllium punctatum
CGCACACACACACACACACACACACACACGCACAAAGCCATGGAGGGACACACACACAAACTCACATAGCGTGGGAGGGACGCACAGGCACAGTGAGGAATTGACACGCATACATACACACACACACACATACACACAGCGAGGGAGGGACACTCAGATACACTGCAAGAGGGACACTCACATACTCACAGCAAAATGGGGGACACACACAGTGAGAGTGGGACGCACACAAACAGACAGGGAGGGAAAGACATGCACACACACAGTGAGGGAGGGATATACACAAACACACAGAGCGAGAGGGACACGCACATAAACAACAAGGGAGGGACATGCACACACACAGGGAAGGAGGGACAAGCACACAGACGATGAGGGGGAGGGCATGTGCACAGAAATTGAGAGGGGGCACACACACACAGCGAGACGGGACACACACAGACACGGCAATGGTGGGACACACGCACACACAGCAAGGGGGGACAGGCACTCCCACAGCGAGGGGCGATGAAGACACACAATGGTGGGGATATGCACAAAGAACAAGGGAGGGACACACACTCGCAGAGCGAGGGAGTGACATGCACACACACAACAAGAGGCACACACACACACGCACAAAGCAAGGGAGGGACACGCACACAGACACACAGCAAGGAAGGGGCACACACACACGCAGCGAGGGAAGGACACTCACATACACTGTAAAAGGGTCACACATACTCACAGCAAGAGGGGACACGTACACACAGCGAGGGATGGACACACTCATGCTCAAGCACACAAACACAGACACACAGTGAGAGAGGGGCACGCACACACACACAGCCAATGAGGGACATGGACACACACACACACACACACACACACACACACACACACACACACACACACACACAGCAAGAGAGGGGCACGCACACACACAGCGAGGAGGAGACACATGCACACACAGCGAGGGAGGGCCACACACATACATGCACAGCAAGAGGGACACACACAGAGCAAGGGCGTAACTCACACATACACAGCGAGGGAGGGACACGCACATACACAGCGAGGGAGGGCCACACACATACATGCACAGCAAGAGGGACACACACAGAGCAAGGGCGTAACTCACACATACACAGCGAGGGAGGGACACGCACATACACAGCAAGGGAGGGACACACACAAACACTCACACACACACATGCACACACACAGCAAGGGAGGGACACGCACACACACAGCAAGGGAGGGACACACACAAACACTCACACACACACATGCACACACACAGCAAGGGAGGGACACGCACACACACAGCAAGGGGGGACGTACACACACACACCCCCACACCCCCGCACACACACAAACACAGAGCAAGGGAGAGACGCGCACACACAGCAAGGGAGGGACAAACACACACACAAGGGACAGACACACTCACAGAGCGAGGGAGTGACATGCGTACACACAGCAAGAGACACACACACACGCACAAAGCGAGGGAGGGGCACGCACACATACACAAGCAAGAAAGGGACACACACACAGTGTGGGAGTGACACGCATACACACACACGCAGCGAGGGAAGGTCACTCACATACACTGTAAACGGGTCACACATACTCACAGCAAGAGGGGACACGTACACACAGCGAGGGATGGACACGCTCATGCTCAAGCACATAAACACAGACACACAGCGAAAGAGGGACAAGCACACACCTAGCCAGGGAGGGACATGGACACATTCACACACACACGGCAGGAAACTGACACATAAACAGTGAGGGAGGGACACACACATGCACGAGCACACAAACACAGGCACAGAGCGAGAGAGGGACATACAAATACACGGTAAGGGCGGGACATGCACACACATAGACAGCGAGGGTGGGAGCACACACATAGAGAGAGCAAGGGAGAGACACACACACATACACAGAGCGAGGGGGCGACACATGCACACACAGCGAGGGAGGGCCATGCACACACACGCACAGCAATAGGGACACGCACACATACACACAGTTAAGGGGATACACACAACGAGGGAGGGACACACAGTCACACAGTGAGGGAGTGACACTCACATACACATCAAGAGGGACACATACTCACAACAAGAGGGGAACACGCGCACAGACACAGAGCAAGGGAGAGAAGGACATGCACACACAGTGTGGGAGGGACACGCACACACAGCAAGGGGGGACATGCACTCACACACGCGCAACGAGGGGCACACACACACGGGGTGGGGGGAAACTGACACATACACAGCGAGGGACATGCACACACACACAGCGAAGGTGAGATATGGACACGCACAGCAAGAGGGACACACACACACACGGGGTGGGGGGGAACTGACACATACACAGCGAGGGACATGCACACACACACAGCGAGGGTGAGACATGCACACACGCAGCAAGTGAGAGACATATACACACAACGTGATGGAGTGACACACACACACAAACAGCGAGTGAGGGACACGCAGTGAAGGGGGGACACACAAATATATACTGTGACGGTGTGACACGTACACACACAGCGAGGGAGGGGGACACACACACAGAGGGAAGGAAGTACAAGCACACACACCGAAGGGGAGGAAATGTGCACAAAAAGTGAGGGGACACGCACACACAGTCAGGAGGACACGCACTGACATGGCGAGGGAGGGACACACGCACTCATACAGCGAGGGGGATATACACAAAGAGCAAGGGAGGGGGACAGACACACAGTAGAGGACACACACACACACACACAAACACACACACACACACACACGCACGCACAAAGCCATGGAGGGACACACACACAAACTCACATAGCGTGGGAGGGACGCACAGGCACAGTGAGGAATTGACACGCATACATATACACACACACACACATACACACAGCGAGGGAGGGACACTCACATACACTGCAAGAGGGACACTCACGTACTCACAGCAAGAGGGGGACACTCACAGTGAGAGTGGGACGCACACACACACACAGGGAGGGAAAGACATGCACACACGCAGTGAGAGAGGGATATACACAAACACACAGAGCGAGAGGGACACGCACATAAACAACAAGGGAGGGACATGCACACACAGTGAGAGAGGGACTCGCGCACATTGTGAAAGAGGGACACACACACACACACACACACACAGCGAGGGTGGGACACACACACATACCCACACACAGGGAAGGAGGGACAAGCACACACACGGCGAGGGGTAGGAAATGTGCACAGAAAGTGAGAGGGGGCACACACACACAGTGAGAGGGGACACGAACTGACACGGCGAGGGAGGGACACACGCTCACACATCAAGGGGGGACATGCACTCACACAGCGAGGGGCATATACACAAAGAGCAAGGGAGGGACACACACACACACACACAGCGTCGGAGGGACACGCACACACAACGAGGGAGGGACTTGCACACACACAGCGAAGGAGCGACATACACAAACACACAGCGAGAGGGGACATGCACAGACACGGCGAGGGAGGGACACACGCACATACAGCAAGGGAGTCATGCACTCACACAGCAAGGGGAGATGAGCAAACGCAGTGAGGGGAATATACACAAAGAGCAAGGGAGGGACACACACGCACACACACACAAAGCGAGGGTGGGACACGCACACACACACACAGAGGGAAGGACACTCACATACACTGCATGAAGGATGCACATACACTGCAACAGGGACACATATACTCACAGCAAGAGGGGGACACGCACATACAACGAGGGAGTGACACGTGCATGCTCAAGCACAAAATTACAGACACACACAGCGAGAGAGAGACGCGAACACACAGCCAGGAAGGGACATACACACACAGTGAGGGATGGACACAGACAAACACAAACACACACACAGAGCAAGAGAGGGCCACGCACACACACAGCGATGGAGGGCCATGCGCACACACAGCGATGGAGGGCCATGCGCACACACAGCGGTGGAGGTTCACGCACACACACATAGCGAGGGAGGGACATACACAAATACAAACACACACACAGAGCAAGAGAGGGCCACGCGCACACACAGCGAGGGAGGGAGACACACACACAGCGATGGAGGGCCACGCGCATACACAGCGAGGGAGGGCCATGTGCACACTCAGCGAGGGAGGGCCACGCGCACACACAGCGAGGGAGGGAGACACACACACACAGCGAGGGAGGGACACACGCACACACACAGCGAGGGAGGGAGACACACACACACAGCGAGGGAGGGACACACGCACACACACAGCGAGGGAGGGAGACACACACACACAGCGAGGGAGGGACACACGCACACACACAGCGAGGGAGGGCCACGCACACACACAGCGAGGGAGGGCCACACACAAACACAAACACACACACAGAGCAAGAGAGGGCCAGGCGCACACACAGCGAGGGAGGGAGACACGCACACACACAGCGAGGGAGGGACACACGCACACACACACACACACACACACACACACACAGAGCGAGGGAGGGACACACAGACACACAATGAGTGATTGATACGCATACACACACAAACAGAGCGAGGAGAGGACATGCTCACACACTGCAAGTGGGGCAGACACACACACACACACACACAAACACACACACACAAACAGCGAGGGTGGGACACGCACACACACAGCGAGGTTGAGACACGCAGACAAAGCGAGGGTGGGACATGTGCTCAGAAAGCGAGAGGGGACACACACACACACAAAGTGAGGGATGGTGACACAGACATACTCATACACAAACAAACACACTTAGCGAGGGAGGGACACACGCACACACACAGCGAGGGAGAGACACACGCACACACGCAGCGAGGGAGGGACACGCACACACACACACACACACACACACACAGAGCGAGGGAGGGACACGCAGACACACAATGAGTGAGTGATACGCATACACACACATACAGAGCGAGGAGAGGACACCCTCACACACTGCAAGAGGGGCACACACACACAACCACACACACAAACAGCGAGGGTGGGACACGCACACACACTGCGAGGTTGAGACACGCAGACACAGCGAAGGTGGGACATGTGCTCAGAAAGCGAGAGGGGACACACACACACAAAGTGAGGGATGGTGACACAGACATATGCACACAAACAATCACACACAGCGAGGGAGGGAAACGCACACACACAGCGAGGGAGGGACACACACACACACAGCGAGGGAGGGACACACGCACACACACACACAGCGAGGGAGGGACACGCACACACACACACACACACACTCACACACACACACACACACAGAGCGAGGGAAGGACACACAGACACACAATGAGTGAGTGACACGCATACTCACACATACAGAGCGAGGAGAGGACACCCTCACACACTGCAAGAGGGGCACACACACACAACCACACACACAAACAGCGAGGGTGGGACACGCACACACACTGCGAGGTTGAGACACGCAGACACAACGAAGGTGGGACATGTGCTCAGAAAGCGAGAGGGGACACACACACACAAAGTGAGGGATGGTGACACAGACATATGCACACAAACAATCACACACAGCGAGGGAGGGAAACGCACACACACAGCGAGGGAGGGACACACACACACACAGCGAGGGAGGGACACACGCACACACACACACAGCGAGGGAGGGACACGCACACACACACACACTCACACACACACACACACAGAGCGAGGGAAGGACACACAGACACACAATGAGTGAGTGACACGCATACTCACACATACAGAGCGAGGAGAGGACACTCTCACACACTGCAAGAGGGGCACACACACACACACACACACAAACGGCGAGGGTGGGACACGCACACACAGTGAGGTTGAGACACGCAGACACAGAGAGGGTGGGACATGTTCTCAGAAAGCGAGAGGCGACACACACACAAAGTGAGGGATGGTGACACAGACATACGCACACACAAACAAACACACACAGTAAGGGAGGGACATGCTCACACACACAGTGAGGGAGGGATATGCTCACACACATAGTGAAGGAGGGACATGCTCACACACAGCGAGGGAGGGAAAACACACACAGTGAAAGAAGGGGACATACACGCATACACACACACAAACACAGAACAATGGAGGGACACGTGCACACACAGTGATGTGTCTCCTCGGACGTGTAATCGTCCAGCTCTCACTCCAGTCTGCTCCCTCACAGGGTCACCGTCTCTGTAACTCCCAGGTACAACTAGGCCTCGATCCTCGGTGCTGATTTATATTCTCCCAGGTGTGAGTCAGCCTCAAGCTCCTGCTCCAAGTTGCTCCCTCACACGGTCCCTCCCTCTGTGACTTGGTGCTGATTTCGAGCCTCCAGCTCTGCTTTTTACCCAAATCCAAGTCCCAGTCGGCCTTGACACTCGCTGCTGATGTATATTCTCCCGCTTTGTGCTGCACTCGCTCAGGTTCTCTCCCCTTGTGACTCCCAAGTAATGGTAGGCCTCAAGCCTCAGCTGAGATTTATAACACCCCATTCTGCACTGCTCTCTTACAGGATCGCCGTTGTGCCTGGAAGACAGTGGGAAAGAGGAGGACAAGACAGAGCAGAGGGTGTTACAGTGATTGAGGGAGCTGTCGGGGATGAAACAGGTTATCTGGGGAGCTAGGCAGACCTGCAGTAACTAAAGAACGTTACTGGAAGATACAGCGAGAGTTGGAGACACTGAAGAAGGCAAAGGAAATAGAGAGAAGGTGGATTGTTCATGACGGAGCTTTGTAGAGTCGAAAGGGCTTCAAAGTTTGGGAGAAGATCTGGAGCACGGGTGCTCGTTGTTGTGGTTCTGTTCGCTGAGTTCGGAATTTGTGTTGCAGACGTTTCCTCCACTGTCTAGGTGACATCCTCACTGTTTGGGAGCCTCTTGTGAAGCGTTTCTGTGATCTTTCCTCTGGCAACTATAGTGATTTGCATCTGCCACTTCCGGTTGTTAGTTCCAGCTGTCCGCTGCAGTGGCCGGTATATTGGGTCCAGGTCGATGTGCTTATTGATTGAAACTATGGATGAGTGCCATGCCTCTAGGAATTCTCTGGCTGTTCTCTGTTTGGCTTGTCCCATAATAGTAGTGTTGTCCCAGTCGAACTCATGTTGCTTGTAGTCTGTGTGTGGGGCTACGAAGGATAGCTGGTCGTGTCGTTTCGTGGCTAGTTAGTGTTCGTGTATACGGATCGTTAGCTGTCTTCCTGTTTGTCCTATGTAGTGTTTTGTGTAGTCCTTGCATGGGATTTTGTACACTACGTTGGTTTTGCTCATGCTGGGTATCGGGTACTTAGTTCTGGTGAGTTGTTGTCTGAGAGTGGCTGTTGGTTTGTGTGCTGTTATGAGTCCTAGTGATCGCAGTAGTCTGGCTGTCAGTTCCGAAATGTTCTTGATGTATGGTAGTGTGGCTAGTCCTTTGGGTCGTGGCATGTCTTCATTCCGTTGTCTGTCCCTGAGGCATCTTTGGAATAAATTGCGTGGAGCTTGACCCCACAGCTCACCAATAGGATAAACAACACACTGAGAAACCTACAAAAACAAAACAGACAGATAACCAGGTTTGACCTACAGAGAATTAAAACTGAAAGCAACAACACCCCCACATTCTATGGACTACCTGAAATGCACCAACCAGCCATCCCACTCAGACCCATAGTATCACTACCAGGGACACCATCACGCAAACTGGCCAAAGAACTACAGCAAAAACTGAAACACCTGATCAGCGGATCCAGACACTCTGTACAGTCAACACAGGAATTCTTGGACATAATCAGAAATACACACATAGACAATGAAGAAACAATGGTCTCATTCGATGTCACGGCACTATTCACCTCCATCGACAAAACCCCAGCCAGAGAAACAATAGCCAACCTGCTGGACATACAGAACAGACAACAGGACGGGGAAACTATCAACAAAGACGGCATACTCAAACTACTGGACCTGTGCCTTACAACACACTTCACATTCAACAACCAAATATATGAACAAATCAACGGCACACCCATGGGCTCACCCATCTCTGGACTCATAGCAGAAGCGGTAATGCAAAGATTAGAGCAGTCTTACCGCAAATTCAACCCAAACTCTGTGTCAGATATGTGGATGACACCTTTGTAATATTTAAAAACACAGAAATAGAGAACACACACCGGATCATCAACGCCACACTCACAGGAATCCGATTCACGAGAGAGGAAGAAAAGGACAACCAACTCCCATTCCTAGACGTGATGGTACAGAGAACACCGAACGGAGAATTCACCACAAAGGTATACAGGAAAGTCACACACACAGACCGAGTCCTTAACTACGAAAGCAACCACCCCAACACACACAAAAGAAGTTGCATCAAGACACTGTTCAAAAGGGCCACAACACATTGCAGTACACGAGAACTGCAAAAAGAGGAAGAAGAACACCTATACAATGTATTATCCAAAAATGGATACCCGCGCAATTTCATTAGGGATTGTCTGTATGGATTTGCGAGATGACTGTCCTCTGATATTGATGAGGCCAGTGCAGATGATGTGGTTAATATGGAGTTCATTAAGGTCTTTGACAAGGTCCCACATGGAAGGCTGGTCCAAAATGGAAGATCCCATGGGATCCAAAGCAAGTCGGTAAATTGGCTCCACAATTGGTGGAGGGTTGGTTTTGTGATTGAAAGCCTTTGCCCAGCGGGTGTATCACAGGGATCTGTGTAGGAGCCATTGCTGTTCCTTATGGACATTAATCACTCGATTGTGAAAGCAGAAGATAACATTATTAGGTTTGCAGATAACATGAAAGGTGAGGGTGTTGTCCACTGTGAGGGGGATGGAATCAGGCTGCAGTCTGATATCGATCAGATGATAAACTGAGCAGAGTAATGGCAGATGGAGTTTACTTCTGATCACTGTGAGGTCATACACAGTGGGAAGTCTAATAAACGAATGATATACATCATGAATGGTAGGTCCTCCTGGAGTACTGAGGAATACAGAGACCTTGGTGGATAAGTCCCTGGATGTCTGAAGGTGTCAGCACAGGTAGACAGGGTGGGGAATACACCTGAACTG
The DNA here is from genome assembly GCF_047496795.1 of Chiloscyllium punctatum. NCBI lineage: Eukaryota > Metazoa > Chordata > Chondrichthyes > Orectolobiformes > Hemiscylliidae > Chiloscyllium > Chiloscyllium punctatum. The sequence continues at coordinate 23,002,354 of NC_092766.1, forward strand.
GGAGCAGGAGAGGGACCCACGTCCTGGTGGGGAGCGTTGCTGGAGCTGCTCGAGAGGATTTAAACTTGTCTAGCAGGGCTGTGTGACCCCAAAGATTCGTAAGGCCAGAAAGAAAGTTGAGGCTGGTACAAATGTTCAAGCGAGCAATATTAGTAGACAAGGCAGGCAAGAACATAGCAGACAATTAGGGAAAACTGGTGGATTAAACTGCAGTTTTTTCAATGCAAATGGCCAGTCAGATAAGGTAGGTGAACCCAGAGCATGGATGGGAACGTGGGATTGGGATACCATAGATATTACAGAAACACAGCTGAGGGAGCAACAGGACCAGCAGCTCAATGTTCCGGAGTCAGATACTACAGCAAGGATAGAACAGGAGGCAAAACAGGAGGAGAGCTGGTGGGTTTGTTTGGGGGGAAACACCCCAGCAGTACCTAGAGGGAGGATTCATGTAGGATCGCCCAGTTAAGCGATATTGGTGGAACAGAGAAATAAAAATTGATCATCAGTTTTCTACGGACGGACGACAGCGATAGGCAACGGGAGATGAAGGAGCAAATATGTCGGGAGATTTCAGAAAACTCTTAGAATAATAGTGTTGTAATGAAAGGGGATCTTAACAGTTCCAACCCTGGACTGGGATTGTTACTGTGTTAAGCATTTGGATGGAAGGAATTTGTTAAGTGTGTTCTGAAAACTCCCAGTCATTATGTAAGTGGCCCAACTGGAGAATGGGGCTAAACCTGACCTCCCCTTGGGAAACAAGGTCGGGAACGGGACTGAGGTGTCAGTGGGGGAGCACTTTGGAAAGTTACCACAATTGTATCAGTTTGAAAATAGCGATGGAAAAGTACAGGCCTGGTCCACAAGGTAAAGTTATTCAATGGAGCAAGATAGTATTAGACATGAATTTTTAAAATACATCTGGGGAGGTTATTTGCAGATAAATGGAAGTCCGGCAAGTGGGAATATTTTAAAACCGAGATAAAAGGAGCGTTCAGCGCCAGTGTTTTCCTGTTAGTGTGCAGCTCAATGCTGACTGAATTAGGAAACACTGGCTGAGATTAGAAGTTATGGTCAAGAAAAAAGGGTCACATGTCAGATATAACTGGCTGACTCAAGGGAATCCCTTCAGGATCATCGGGGCTGTAGGAATACACTTAGAATGGAAATCAGGAATGTAAAAAGGGGACACGAGATCGCTTTGGCAGAGAAAGTTAAGGAGAATCCAAAGAGACTCTACAAGTGTATTAAGAGCAAAAGAAGAGCTCGGGACAAACCCGGTCTCCTTAATTATCAATGAAGTCAACGATGTGTGAAACTACAAGATCCAAAACAAATATTTCACTTTGGAACTTACTGTGGATAAAGACAGGGGCGCTCAGGGAACTAAACAGTATTTGGCCTGACCACTATTGGAATACTGTGTGCAATTCTGGTCTCAATGTTATTGGAGGGATGTCGTGGAACATGAAAGGGATCAGAAAAAATAACCAAAGATGTTACCAGGGTTGGAGGGTTTGTACTTCAGGGAAAAGCCTGAATAGGCTGGGGCTGTTTTCACTTGAACATGGGAGGCTGTGGAGTGAACCAATAAAAGGTGTTTAAAATCATTGTGGTCATTGATAGGGTCAATAGACAAGGTCGTTTCCCCAGGCGAGGGAAACTTTTCAAAGGGACCTAAAGGATTACTGGCTCCCACAGAGTGGATGGAATAAGCTGCCAGAGCAAATAGTGGAGGCTGACAGAAATACAATTAAAAGGCATGTGGATGGGTGTATGAATAGCAAAGGTTTAGAGGGATATTCGCAAAATTGTGGCAAATGTGACGAGAAACGTCATGCAGGAGTTGGTCCAAAGGGCCTGTTTCTGTGCTGTACATCTCTATGACTCAATGATTGAAATGAGTCCACATTATAGAAAAGGAGGTGCTGGAGGTTTTAAAACACAAAGGTAGATAAATCCCCAGGACCTGATCAAATGGATCTCAAGACATTGTGGGAAGCTGGTGAAGAAATTGTAGGCACCCTAGCAGAGATATTTGTACCATAGAGAGCTATGTATGATAGGCTGATAGACTGGAGGGTGGCATTGTGGACAGTGAAGAAGGTTTTCTGAGATTACAAAGGGATCCTGATGAAATGTGTGAATGGCTGAAAAATTGTCGATGGAGTTCAATCTGAATAAATGCGAGGTAATGCATTTTGTACAACAAACACGTGCAGGACTTATACAATTAATGGAAAGACCTTCGGTAGTGTTGTAGAACAGAGGGACCTCAGGGTTCAGCTACATAATTCTTTGAAGTTTGCAACATGGAGAGACAGGATAGTTTAAAAAAAGGTGCTTGCCTTACTTGCTTTCATTGCTCAGTCATTTGGATATAGGAGTTGGAAGTCATATTGAGATTATACAGGCCATTGGTGAGGCCTCTTCTGGAATACTGTGTCCTGTTCTGGTCGCCCAGTTATAAGAAGGATATTATTAAGCTGGAAAGGGTTGGGAGGAGATTTACTGGGATGTGGCTGGGTACGAAAGGCTTCAGTATAAAGAAAGGCTGAATAGGTTGGTATTTTTCACTGAAACCTGAATGTTGACAGATGACCTCATCGAAGTTTATAAAATCATGAGGGGGATAGATAGACTTAATGAGAGTTGTCTGTTCCCATGGACAGGGGAGTTTCAAGACAACTCACTACATTTTTATGTTTAGAGGAGGGACAATTAAAAAAAAAAAGACATGAGAGGCACATTGTTACACAGAGGGTGGGTTGTGTGTGAAATGAACTTCCCAAGGAAGGAGTGAACATGGGGACAATTACAATGTTCATAAGACATTTGAATTAGTACAGGAATAGGAACGGTTTGAAGGGATATGATCCAGGAACAGGCAGGTGGGACGAGATCAGTTTTAGAGTATGGTTAGCATTAACCGAACAGTGCGTTATGACTCTGACTATAATTATAATGTTGTGTCATTAATTAAGAAAGGCTGCAAGAGAAAGCCAGGGAGCTATAGGCTGATGAGTGAGACATCATGGTGGGTCAGTTGTTGGAAGTCATACTGATAGGTAGGCCTTACATGCATTTGGAAAGATAAGGCCTGATTACGGACAGCCAGCATGGCTTTGTGCATGGGAAAACATGTCTCACAAACTTGAATGGAGTTTGCTCAAGATGAGACCAAAAAGATAGACGAAGGCAGAACAACAGACGTTGTTTCTGGCTTCAGCAAACCCTTGTTCAGGGTGTAGCATGATACATTGGTTAGTAAGGGTAGATCACAAGGGATCAGAGAGAGCGAGCCAACTGGATAGAAAATGGGATAACAGTGGGAGACAGAGGGTGGTGGGAGAGGGTTGTTGTTCAGACTGGGCCCTCTGACCAGTAGTGTGCTGTAAGGATTGGTGCTGGGACCACTGTTGTGCACCATTTACATAAACAATCTGAGTGAAAATATAGGAGTCACTGTTAGTATGTTTATGGATACCAAGATTAATGCAAGAGTGGGCAGGGAATATAGTTATCGAAGGGGATGGTAATCAACTGGGCCAGTGGGCCAAGGAATGAAAGATGGAATTTAATTCAGGTGTTGGATTTAGTTCAGACAAACCAGGGAGGAGTAACACGGTTAATGGTTGGGCCCTGGACAGTGTTGTAGAAAAGAGAGAGACCAAGGGGTGCAGTTACATTGTTCCTTGGACTGGCATCACAGGGTGACAGGGTGTTGAATGCGGCATGTGAAACACTTGTCTTCATTGGTCAGAGCATTGAGTACATGAGTTGGAGATATTGGTAACATTGTCGTCTATATTTCTCCTGGGTAGGGGAGGCCAAGGGGTGATGTTATAAAGGTTTATAAAACCATGTAGGGCCAAAGTAAGGTGAATTGCCAAGGGTAGGTGCGTCCATAGCAGGAGGCATAAACGTGAGGTGAGACAGCAAGGATTTAAAGACGGAGTTGAGGGGCAACATTATCCACAGAGGATGGTGCATAGACGGAATGGACTGCCAGAGGAAATGGTAAAAACAAGTAGAATTACAACATGGAAAAGACACTCGGGCAGGTACATGGAGAGGAGAAGGTTTGAAAGGATATGAGCCAAACACAGGCAAACCCGACTCATTCCATTTAGGAAACCTCGGCCGAAGAGTCATGCCGCACAGAAACAGACCCGATGTCTCCAGTTATTGGAGGAGGAGACTATCGAGACAAGGCATGTTGTAGAGACTGAAGCAAGTTACAGCGATACGGATGGTCATCTGGACTGGAGGTTTCAAATATGTGAAATAATTGGTGAGAGGGGAGGAGATGACAGAGATAGGAATTGTTATAGGAGTTAGAATGATTGAAGACACTGGTCCACAATACAAGCCATAGATACAGTGTTGGAGAGGGAATAGGGAACAGAAAGATCCCAGGCAGCATTCCCACCCTCTCGTGGGAGGCCTGCTTTCCCCTCAGTTGTTCTGATGCTCCCTAAGAAAGCACAGGCCTGGACTGATAACTGGGAACTCCCGGTGCTGTCTCATTACAACAAAACTTGCAGCAGGCATGGTGATTGAGCCTGGGGTGTGTCTGTACTGTGCTCCCCCTCCAGCACTTTCTCTATGTCATGTCTTGTTAGGTGATGTTTGGATCCCCCTTATTACTTTCTGCTCTGTGCACTGGAATGATCTTACCTGGCAGCAGGATTTATTGAAGACTCCCGACCTCCCTGACTTTGACTTTCTGGCTGACCAACCATCGTCCCAACCAGCAGTTGGCAAGTCTATTGAGTCAGGAACTCCATGAGTACCTGTAGAAGACACAGAAATAGGCAGAATGGGAATTAGACTAATGCTTTGAGGGTAACACATATAGAATGGCACTGATCCCACAGACATCTGGAAAATCCCAGTCTCCATTCCTGACCTGTGCTGCCTCATCTCTCTGGAGTGGAGAATTCAGTTCGCTCATGATCTGGAGTAGCTTCAAGAGTGAGAGACGCTGACAGAGGCAGCAATTAGACCCACACTGTGAGGGATCCCGCATGGAGAGGTACTGAGTCACATCACCAGAGTGCCGGCTCAAACAATTGTGCAGGAAGAAAGAGTTTTGATTCATGTTGCACTGGGATATACAACCTGTGAGCAGGCGATGTGATGGCCAAGTGGCATTATTGTGTGACAATTTATCCAGAAACTCAGCAAGTGTTCTCTGGACACAGGTTCAAATCCCACCATTGCAAATCATTGTCCGTGAAGTAAATGCTTCAAAACGATGTAATTAAAAACCTGTAAGTGAGTATTACACAATTGCTGATGTTAAGAAAAATCCATCGGGTGCATGCCTGTCGTTAGTGAAGTAATCCAAGATGGGACTGGGATATCACAGGTATTACAGAAACAACAGCTGAGGGGGGGACAGGACAGGCAGCTCAATGTTCCAGGGGCCAGATGCTGCAGGAAGGACAGAAGGGGAGCTGAGAGAAGAGGAGAGCCGCTGGTTCTGATTGGGTGAAACTGAGGACTGAGAGAGGATATTCCTGCGGGATTGCCCAGTGAAGCTGTGTTGGTGGAATTAATCAATAACAATGGGTCTTCCCTTTCCTCTGATTGTTCTACAGACCCCGAGAGCCCCGCCCTCCTGCACCTTGACCTTCTCAAGATGGTGGCCCCCGCTCCCTCTTCCCTCAAACAAATGGCGGCCGTGACTCTGGGCCACTTCCCTGATCAGAGACCGCCACCACCTTACCCGGGTCTTTTTCGAGTTATTTTTAACCTGTATCCAGGACTTGTGAAATCTCTCCGCTCATTTCTCCCAGCGAGGCTGCCACACACCATCTCTGAGCGCCGCTCTCTGAAGCTGATCGCAGCTGCTGCCAGAGAAATCAGCTCCATCTCTATCTTTCTCCGTGACCTGTTCAATGTGACACTGCGCATGCTCTGTATGGAAACCAAACTGTGCGTGCGTCTGAGGTTATCAGTGAGTTTACAGAGCATATTCATATCTGCGCAGGATCATGGGTAAAATAACAGTCATTAACAATTGCTCTGTCGAGATACAGTCATTGAGATGATTAGTATGTAAATAGATTGTTTGGTCCAACTTAACCATACTAGCCACGAATGTAAATTACCAATCGTTCTGGGAGTTTGAAAATAAGTTTTTTACTCGAGTTGTGTAAACCGACCTGTGAATTATTCACGCCAACCTATGAATTATTCTCAGCTCGTCCCCCTACACTATTGCAAAATCACCCATGTGTTTATCTAAGGATTGTTCAAATCTCCCTAATGTACGTTATCCGATTTATATTTCAACTATTTCTTAAAAATCTGACACTGATTCATGGGAGAGGCTTAATGCTCCACTATATAGTGAGAATGATCAATCCTGAAGTGTTCACTCTCCGAGAATGCTTTGGCCCCGCTCCTCACTCACTCTGGTTAGACAACCGGCTGCTGCTCGGTCCTCCTGTTCCACCCCTTCCTCCCAATTGCAGAGTTGATTCAGGCGCGACTCAGCAGGCTAAGGCACAAGGGAAGTTACAGTCGATGCATTGTGATGTGGTGAAAACATCCCGAATCTTGGATCGAGAGGCCTGAGTTCATTTCACAGCTTGTGCAGGTGTGTGTAATAACGTATTTATTTTAAAAAAAAGCAAGGGAAGGCAGGAACAGTGTAAAAACAATAGAACTTGCAAACAATGTGGTGGGGCTCTCAATGCTATGGTGATTTTAGTCTTTACCATGTGTTTCAGGGCCCCAGGGCATCTCAGTACAGACTGTGCCACTTCTCTTTGTGCACAGCCAGATACCACGATTGTGGGGCAAAGTGATGTGGTGGGGTACAGATTCTGGATTAGTGGTGCTGGAAGAGCACAGAAGTTCACGCACCATCCGAGGAACAGTAAAATCGACTTTTCGGGCACAAGCCCTTCATCAGCAATAAAGGCAGAGAGCCCGAATCGTGGAGAGATAAGCTAGAGGATGGTGGGGTTGGGGAGAACATACCATAGAGTAGAATGTGTGAGTGGGAGAGGGAGCAGTCGGAGGATTGAGTGGATGGGTGGAAAAGAAGATAGGCAGGTAGAACAAGTCAAGACAAGTCACTGGGACAGTGCTAAGCTGGAAGTTTGGAACTGAGATGAGGTTGGGGAAGGGGAAATGAGGAAACTCTTTAAGGTTGCCCTGGGGTTGAAGTGTTGCAAGGTGGAAGAGGAGGCGTTCTTCCTCCAGGCGTCTGGTGGTGAGGGAGCGGCGGTGAAGGAGGCCAGGACCTCCATGTCCTCGGCAGAATGGGAGGGGGAGTTGAAATGTTGGGCCACGGGGCGGTGGGGTTGATTGATGCAGGTATCCCGGAGATGTTCGCTAAAGCGCTCTGCTCGGAGGTGTCCAGTCTCCGCAATGTAGAGGAGACCGCATCGGGGCAACGGATAAAATAAATGATATTACTGGATGTGCAGGTAAAACATTGATGGAATTGGAAGGCTCCTTTTGGGCCTTGGATAGAGGTGATGGAGGAGGTGTGGGTGCAGGTTTTCGCAATTCCTGTGGTGGCAGGGGAAGGTGCCAGGTTGGGAGGGTGGGTTGTGGGGAGCGTGGACCTGACCACGTAGTCATGGTGGGAACGGTTTTTGCGGAAGTCAGAAAGGGGTCGGGAGGGAAATATATCCCTGGTGCTAGAGTCTGTTTGGAGGTGGCGAAAATGTCGGCAGATGATTTGGCTCATGCGAAGGTTAGTGGGGTGGAAGGTGAGCGCCAGGGGCGTTCTGTCCTTGTTACGTTTGGAGGGGTGGGGTCTGAGTGCGGAGGTGCGGGTTGTGGACGAGATGTCTTGGAGGGCATCTTTTACCACGTGGGAAGGGAAATTGCGGTCTCTAAAGAAGGAGCTCACCTGGTGTGTTCTGTGGTGGAACTGATCCTCCTGGGAGCAGATACGGCAGAGGCGGAGGAATTGGGAATACGGGATGGCATTTTTGCAAGAGGTAGGGTGAGAAGTGGTGTAATCCAGGTAGATGTGGGAGTCGGTGGGTTTGTAAAAAATATCAGTGTCAAGTCGATCATCATTAATGGAGATGGAGAGGCCCAGGAAGGGGAGGGTGGTGTCAGAGATGGTCCAGGTAAATTTAAGGTCAGGGTGGAATGTGTTGGTGAAGTTGATGAGGTGGCGCCAATGCGGTCATCAATGTAACGGAGGAAGAGGTGGGGAGGGGTGCCGGTGTAATTAAAGAAGATAAACTGTTCTACGTAACCAACAAAGAGACAGGCATAGCTGTGGCCCATACGTGTTCCCATGGGTACCCCTTTGGTCTGGAGGAAGTGGGAGGATTTGAAGGAGAAATTGTTAAGGGTGAGGACCAGTTCGGCCAAACGAATGAGAGTGTCGGTGGAAGGGTACTGTTGGGGACGTCGGGAGAGGAACAAATGGAGGGCTTGGAGGCCCTGGTCATGGTGGATGGAGGTGTAGAGGGATTGAATATTAATGGTGAAGTTGAGGCGTTAGGGGCCGGGGAAAAGGAAGTCTTGGAGGAGTAGAAGGGCGAGGGTGGTGTCTCGAACGTATTTGGGGAGTTCCTGGACTGGAAGGATAGGACAGTGTCGTGGTAGGAAGAGATGAGTTCAGTGGGGCAGGAGCATGCTGAGACAATGGGTCGGCCAGGGTGGTCAGGCGTGTGGACCTTGGGAAGGAGGTAGAACTGGGCAGTGCATAGTTCCCGGACAATGAGGTTGGAAGCTGTGGGTGGGAGATCTCCTGAGGTGATGAGGTTCTTTATGGTCTGGGAGATGATGGTTTGGTGATGGGGGAGTGGGGTCATGGTCGAGGGGGCAGGAGGAAGAGGTGTCCTCGAGTTGGCGTTTGGCTTCAGCGGTGTAAAGGTTAGTGCCCCAGACTACCACGGCGTCCCCTTTATCTGCTGGTGAATGGCGAGGTTGGGATTGTGGCAGAAGGATTGGAGGGCTGCGCGTTGTGAGTGTGAGAGTTTGGAGTGGGGGAGGGGGGTAGAGGCGGTTAATGTCCTGGCGGCAGTTGGAAATGAAAATGTCGAGGGCAGGTAATCGGCCAGCGCGGGGGGCCCAGGTGGATGCAGTGTGTTGGACGTGGGCGAAGGGATCCTCGGAATTTGGTCAGGAGTCCTGATTGTGAAAGTAAGCCCGGAGACGGAGGCAACGGAAGAATTGATCGACGTAACGGCGTGTATTAAATTCATTGATGCGTGGACGGAGGGGAATGAAGGTGAGGCCTTTGCTAAGAACTGATCGTTCGTCCTCAGTGAGGGGAAGGTCTGGAGGGATGGTGAAAACTCGGCAGGGCTGGGAGCTGGGATCTGGTGTGGGTGTGGAGGTGGGAGTGCGGGCGGAGCCTGTAACTGGAGTGGGGGGAATGGAGGTGGAGTCATGAGCAGGGTTCCACCCCCATTCCCCCCATGCTGACATCATCATCCTAGGAAAAATACTTCCATTGTCTACCTTTCTAATCCTCTGATCATCTTGTATGTCTCTATCAAAACCCCTCTAGCCTTATTCTTGCCAATGAGAAGAGTTTCAAGTCTCTCAGCCTTTCCTCACAAGACCTTCTCTGCAGATCAGGCAATGTTCTGTTAAATCTCCTCTGCACCTTTTTCCAATGTTTCCAGATCCTTCCGGAAATATGGGCACCAGAACTGAACACAGTAGTCCAAGTGTGGCTGCACCAGCGTTTTGTATAGTTGCAGTATGGTATTTCAACTTCGGAACTCAATCCCTCCACGAATGAAACCTAACACACCGTTTGCCTTCTTAACAGTACTATCAAACTGGGTGGCAACTTTCAGGGATCTATGTACATGGACTCAAATATGTCTCTGCACACCACACTACCAAGATATTTTCCATTGACCCAGTATTCAGCCTTCCTGTTATTCTTCTCAAAGTGCAGCACCTCACATTTAGATGCATTGAACTCTATTTGCCACCTCTTAGCCCAATTCTGCAGTTTATCCAAGTCCCCTTGCAAACTGTAACATTTTTCCAACTGTCCACTACTACACTCACTTTAGTGTCGTATGCAAATTTCCTAATCCATTCACCTGTACCTGCAGTGGTCCCAAAACACATCCTGGTGGCACATGACGAGTTACTGGACTCATCACGTTCGCCTCATACACGAAAGGTCCCAGTTTGAAACTGGGGAGAAACCGCTTTGTTCTTCAACTGCAGCCTTTTACATGGACAAGAAAGGAGTTTTCTTGCTTGCTTTCCCATCTGCAAACCTGACTTCGAATTTGCTTGCACAAATCTGCTCTCGTAGTGAGGCTTGTTTCTATGCCTCTGCATTTTCTCCAACAGCCTACCATGTGGAACCTTATCAAAGGCTTTACTTTTGTCCATGTATACCACGTCAAATGCCCTACCCTCATCTACAAGCTTGGTGACCTTCTCAAAAAACTCAATGAGGTTTGTGAGACATGACCTGCCCTTGACAAAACCAAGTTAGCTATCTGAAATCAAATTGATGTTTGCCAGATGATTATAAATCTTATCTATTATAATCCTTTCCTAAACCTTTCCTACAACAGAAGTAAGGCTCACTGGTCTATAAGTACCTGGATCATCTCTACCGCCCTTCTTCAACAAGGACACAACATTTGCAATCTTCCAGTGGTCTGGTACCAAATCTGCAGACAATGATAACTCAAATATCCAAGCCAAAGGCTATGCTACCTTCTCCCTAGCTACCCAGAGAATCCTCGGATAAATCCCATCCAGCCCAGGGGACTTGTCTATTTTCACGCCTTCCAGCATTGATAATACCTGTTCATAACTAACCTTGATAATTTGTAGTCTAATATCTCATATCTCATTCTCCTCCTCTACAATATTCTCCTTTTCCTCATCAAAACCGATGAGAAATGTTCATTTAGCATCTCTCCGATCTCCACAGGGTCAACACTCATCTTCCCATTCTGTCTGTGATTGGCCCTATTCCTACCATAATCATCTTTTTATTCCTCACATACCTATAGATAGCTTTAGGGTTCTCCTTTATTTTATGTGTTAAAAACTGGTCATGTCCTCTCTTTGCTCTTTTTAACTCTCTCTTTATATCCTTCTTAGCTGATCTGTAATTCTCCATCGCCTCATCTGAACCATCTTGCCTCATCAACACCTAAGCCTCCTTCTTCTTCATAACAAGAGATGCAGTTTCTGCAGTAAACCAAGGTTCCCTTACCTTATCACGTCCGCCTGCCTGATAGGGACATACCTATCAAGGACACGCAATATCTGTTCCTTAAACCAGCTCCACATTTCCATTGTCTGAATCCCCTGAATTTTGCTACCCCATTCTGTGCATCTAATTCTTGCCTAATAGCATTATAATTGCCCTTGCCCCATCAATAACTCTTGACCTGTGGCATGTACTTGTTCCTTTCCATCGCTAAAATAACATTAATTGAATTATGGTCACTCTTTCCAAAGTGCTCACCGACAACTAAATCAAACACCGAGTCTGGTTCATTACCAAGGACCAGATCCAATGTGGCCTCCCCTCTTGTCAGCCCTTCAACATACTATGTCAGGAAACCCTCCTGTACGCATTGGATAAAAACCGATTCATCCAACGTATTAGAGGTCTAGCATTTCCAGTCTATTTTGGGGAAGCTAAAGTCCCCCATAATGACCACCCTGTTACTTTCACTCCTATCCAGAATAATTTTGCTAATCCTCTCTTCCACCTCCCTTGAACTCTGCAGAGGCCTATTTAAAAAATACTCCAAGGAGTGTGACCTCTCCTCTTCTGTTTCTAACCTCAGCCCACACTACCTCAGGAGAATCGTCCTCATCAAAAGTTCTCTCAGCCACCGTTATACTCTCCTCGACTATCATGACATGCCTGGACCCATTGCAGTGCTTCAAACTCCATGAGGCAGACAGACTCAGTCTGGAACCTCCTCTGCCCTTAAGACCTTATGCATTGCCTGTGCTCTCCATTTCCCCTTTGCACGTTCCCTTTCCAACCCACCCCACCTGCATCACTCCACGAATGGTACTGTCAAGGGCAGAAGTCTGTGGAATACCCTCCCTTACCTTCTCTATCCTCCTTTAAGATGTATTTTTAAATCATTCTCTTTAATCAATGTTTTGTTCATCCATGAAGCACCTTAGGAGATTTGCCATTGTAAAAGATTCCATTCAAGGCAAGTAGTTGTTGTTATTGCTGTACATTCGGAGAAACAGTAATGATGCATTCAAAATTCAAACAAGAACGTCACTGACAGGTGTGGTGTGCAGGCTACCAAATAATAACATCACATTGGGATGGGCAATAAACAAAGAAATAACTATTGTCTGTAAAAATGGTATGGCGATTATCATGGATGATTTTAATCTACATGTAGTTTGGTCGAACCAGGTCAGTCAGCGTAGCCTTGAGTTTATTAAGTGTATCCATGATAGTTTTCTTGAACAGTATGAAATGGAACTGACAAGGGAGCAATCGATCCAGCATCTGGCCCTGTGCAATGAGACAGGAATAATTAATGACCTCAGAGTTAGGGATCCTCTTGAAAGAAGTGATCACTGTATGGTTGAATTTAGAATACATATGGAGAGTGTGAAGATAAAATCTAATACCTGGGTCCTGTGCTTCAAAGAAGGCATGCAAAGTGGCTAAAAACAGCGTGAAACTCGAACTGGGAAAACTTTAAAAGTCAACAGAAAGCAAGAGAAGAGCGATAAAGAAAAGTAAGATAGAACATGTGAAAAATAAACTAGCACAGACCCTAAAGACAGATAGCAAAATTTTATATTGAATAAAAGAGTGCCTAAAGTAAACGTTGGTCCTTTGGAAAATGAGAAGGAACATTTAATTATGGGATATCACAGTGAAGGAAACTAATATCTTGCCAATAATTAGCAAAGAGACAAAGATAGGTGAGGATTTGGAAACCATCATTCTTACGGAACAGCTAGTGTTGGACTGTTGGAGTTAATTGAGCTAATGACTGAAACGTCTTCTGACCCTGATGGAATGCATCCCAGGATACTAGAGGAGATGTCAGCAGAAATAACAAATACACTGGCAGTAATTTTCCAAAATTCACTGGACACTGTGGCAGTCCCAGCAGATTGGAAAGCAGCAAAAGTGATGCCACGTTTTTGAAAAGGAGGTGGACAAAAGGTGGGGAATTATACACAAGTTAGCTTATTCTGTGTAGTGGGAAAGATGCTTGGGCCTATTATCAAGGAAGAAATAGCAGGGAATCTCTATAGAAATTGTCCCATTGGACAGACAGAGCATGGGTTCTTGTCGGGCAGGTCATGCTTCACAAATCTTTTGGAATTCTATGAAGCCATTTCGCGCGAGTTGGACAATGGGGACCCAATGGATGCGGTGTACCTGGATTTCCAAAAGGTCTTCAACAAGGTGCTGTGCAAGAGGTTGTTGCATAATATAAAGGTGCATGGCGTTAGAAGTAGAGTATTAGCATGGATAGAAGATTGGTTGACAAACAGGAAGCAAAGTGTGGGGATAAATGAGTACGATTCTGGCTGGCAATCAGTGACTAATAGTGTGCCTCAGGGATCAGTGTTGGGACTGCGATTATTTAGAATTGATACAGATGATTTGGAGTTGGCGACCACATGTAGGGTGTCAAAGTTTGTATATGAGACTAAGATGAGTAGCAGAACAAAGTGTGCGGAGGACTGTGAAACTTTGCAGAGGAACCGAGACACATTGAGTGAGTGGGCAATGGGCTGGCATTTGGAATAGAATGTTCATAAATGTAAAGTCATACTATTTGGATGGAGTAACATTAAAAAGAGATTATTACTTGAATTTTAAAAAGTTGCATCATTTGCTATGCAGGGGCACCTGAGTATCCTTGTACATGAAGGTTGGTCACCAGGTACAACAATCAATTCGGAAAGCAAATGGAATTTTGGCCTTCATTGCTGAAGGGATCATGTTTAAAAGCAGAGGTTATGTTCCAGCTGTATTGGGTGCTGGTGAGGCCACACCTGGAGTATTGCATGCAGTTTCTGTCTCCTTACTTGCTCAAGGATGTCCGGCACTAGAGGGGTGCAGAGGAAGATAACGACGTTGATTCCGGAGTTGAGGGGGTTGGCTTAACAGAGACTGAAGAGATTGGGATTATATTGATTGGAAATCAGAAGAATGGGAAACATATAAAATAATGAATGGAATGGATAAAACAGAAGTAGAGAGAATGTTTCCACTGGCAGATGAAGCCAGGACAAGAGGGCATCACCTCAAGATTACAGGCAGCAAATTTAGGACTGAATTGAAAAGGAACTTCTTGACCTCGATGGAATTCATTGCCCAGGGAAGTAGTTGATGCTAATTCAGTACACGTTTTTAAAGCTAAGGTAACTTTTTAAAAAGAAGAAATAACTAATTAATTAAGGGATGTGGTGAGAATGTCGGGAAATGGTTCTGCGTCCACGAAATGATCAGCCATGATCTTAATGAATGGCAGAGCAAGCTCAAAGGTCAGGACGGCCTTCTCCTGTTCCTAGTTCTTTTGTTGTTATATTTTGCATTCCTCCCGCACTCTTGGCTTTCAGGTGCTGGTGTTGGATTAGGATGGACAAAATTAAAATTCGCAGGACACCAGGTTATAGTCCAACAGGTTTATTTGGAAGCACTCGCTTTGCAGCTTCTTCATCAGGTGGTTGTGTGATTTTTAAATTTGTGTCTCACTCTTGTAACATATAAACAGCAACAAAAGGCACGAAGCAGTGCGCATGCTGGAGGCAACAATGGGCCCCAGGTAGTTAATGTCAGCGGAAGACCAATGGAAAGGCAAGGGCACAGCTGGAGGACCTGGTGGGGCATTTGGTCCTCCGCCCAATCAGAGTAAATGAGGGATGGGACTAGACTATACCACGTGATCATCTTCACTATGGGCGTGGGTGGGTGGAGAGCTGTTGGTAAGGAGAGAAATAAACAGCAGGAAGTTGGGCAGAAATGGTGTTGGTATGGGCTGAGAGATTTTACAAACATTTGGTGCACATCGGAAAATATAAATTTGAAACTTACAGTCCTGTTTTTGCAGTAAACTGGAAAATAACCTCATCGTGTGATCGCCGCCATCTTTATTCAGAGCAAAGATTCACTGGACACGTGCGCAGCTGCCAGCTTTGTCAGGGGCAAAGTTCAGAGGTGTGTGTGTGCAACCCTCCCTGGTAGAGAGTCATAGGGCAGGATTTACACAGAGCACATTCAAACCCAGAGAAATGGATTTTTTTCTGGATTTGTTTCTTCATCCATTGTGAACAGAGCCTGTACAGTTCGTAAGTTTGCAGATGACCCCAAAATTGGAGGTAATGTGGACAGTGATAAAGGTTGTCTCAGAATACAATGGGATATATATCAGATGGGTCAATGGGCTACGGAGTGGCAGATTGGGTTTAATTTAGATAAATGTAAGTTGCTGCATTTTAGAAAAGCAAATCAGAGCAGGACTCACAAACTGAATTGTAAGGTCTTGGAGAGTCTTGCTGAACAAAGAGACCTTGGAGTGCATGTTCATAGTTCCTTGATAGTAGAGTCACAGGAAGATAGGATCGTGAAGAAATTGTTTGGGATTCTTCCCTTCGTTGGTCAGAGCATTGAGTAAAGGAGCTGTACAGGACATTGGTTAGGCCACTTTTGGAATATTGTGTGCAAATCCGGTCTCCCTATTATCAGAAAGAGGCACTGAAACGTGGAAGGTTTGAGAATCGATTTTTTAAAGGATGTTGCCAGGGTTGGAGGATTTGAGTTGCATGGAGACGCATAACAGGCTGGGGCCATTTTCCCTGGGGTGTCATAGGCTGAGGTGTGATGTTGAAGAGGTTTATAAAATCGTGAGGGGCATGGATAGCGTAAATAGACAAGGTGTTTACCCTGGGGTGGTGGAGCCCAGAACGAGAGGATATAGGTTTAGGGTGAGAGAGGAAAATTCAAAAGGAGCCTTAAGGGTAACCAAAATTGTAACATTAAAAAGGCATTTGAATCGGATGGGTTCAGAGGGATTTCGGTCAAGTGCTGGCAAATGTGAATAGTTTAGGTTAGAATATCTGGTTTGCATAGATGGATTGGACTGAAGAGTCTGTTCTTGTGCTGGATATCTCTGACTGTGGGATCATAAAAGTGAACACTGCTCTGATTCACCTCTGGGATCCTTGATGTCCACTTGTTCGTTATCTAGCTTCCTCAGCCTCACATGAGTGTATTTTTGCCATGTTTAGTATTTTACTACTACGTTCACAGACATTTTTGTAAATGGATTGTCCACTGCTGCCCAACTCCGGACCGTATGCTGCTCCATTATCAAGATGTTTTTTCACAATATCTTTGACAGTCAAGAATTCTTTTTTCCAATAGTGAGTGGATTTTCCTTCCATTTCTGACAGTCAAATTCTGCACCTATAATTTCATTCCCTATAATTCATATTGCACTCCCTGAAACATCACGTGTATTTCTCCTTCCACAGATGCCAGTGATCATTGGCAAAGCCCTGTTGCCTGTGGAGAGGGTGGTGTTTGAATTCCTTGTACAGATGCAGTTTGAATGCTGAAGGCGCTCCCACAACATGGTTGGCTAAGAGACATTACAGATTATTCACTTAGCGTTAGTGAAGAGTAGAAGATATCTACTCTTCAGAAGAAATCAACATGTTTTTAATTTCACAAAAATATTGAGAACTTTTGACATAAGGCCACAGCTGGAGAATATTATGTCCAGTGACCAAAACCATTGCCAAAGAAGCAATTTTTCAGGAATTCCTTAAAGGAAGAAAGCAGATCTTAGACGTAGGGTATTCCAGACCACGTTGCCTTGGAATCTATCGAAACAGTCACACAGCTGAACTCAAAAATAAACACATCATTGGGAGTCTAAACTAAAATGATTTATTGAGATATGAAAGGGTGTGTGGTGCAGGGAGATAGGAATGATTACAGCCAGGAATTAAGTCAAGGGTGTGAAAGTAAATTGTTGTTGCTTATAAATGGGAGCCTTTTGATGGATCAGCAAGTTCTGTTACAAGTGAGCACTTGGGCGGTAGAGTTTTCAATATTCTGGATATTATAGTGAGGGTGATTGTGGGATGCTGGCCAGGAGTGGGTTCAGATTATGAAATCTAGAGTTACCAAAATGAATGAATGAGAGTGTCAGAAAATGTTCTGAGACTGTGGTGAGTTCAGATGATATCACTGAAGTCGAAATAGTGGTCTTGGAGTGGGACTGGGCTATCACCCTCACGTCACCTCTGGAATTCGCCTGTTTGTCAGTTTGTGAATCAAGTCTGTAACAAGATCAGGAGCTGGGTGGCCCTGGCAGAAGCCAAACTGGGTGTCACAGAAGGTTATTGCTGAGCAGCTGTGTGACAGCACTGTTGATGACACCTTCCATCACTTCACTGCTGAGCGAGTGTCGACTGATGGAGGGAAATTTGCTGGGCTTGCTCTGTCCTGCGGTTTTGTGTTGAACATCCCTGGGGAATGTTCCACAATGTCAGTAGGTGCCAGTGTTGGACTTGTCTTGGTGGGCAGCAATTTCTGGAGCACAGCCATCAGTATTATTGCCACAAGGTTGGTAGGGCTGACAGCCTTTACACGACTTCTACATTTCTTAATTTGATTTGAAATAAGTTTTCAACCAATTTGATTCACATCTGTGATGTCAGGGACCAATGTAGAACGCTCATCCACTTGGCACTGCTGGCTGAATGCTGCAAATGCTGTTGTCCTGTCTGTTGCATGGATGTGTTAGACCCTTCATCTGAAAGGGTGGGTATATCTGTGATGCTTCATGCAGTAAGTTGTTTAATTGCCCATCACCATTCCTGACGCGGTGTGGCAGAACTGCAGAGCTCAGATCACATAGTTGGATCACATAGTTCTATTTGGTGTTGCTTGCACTGTTTGGCATGCAGGTTGGGTAGCTTCACCAGGTTGGCACCTCATTTTTATGTATGCCTTGTATGCTCCAGGCATGCCCTGCAGAACTCTCCATTGAACTAGGGTCAATCCCCTGGCTTGATGTTGATGGTTGAATGGGGAATATACCAGGCCATGAGATTTCAGATTGGGCTGGAGTACAGTTCTGCTGCTGTTTCGGCCCACAGTGAGACAGAAGTTGCAGGGTCAAGAGGGCTGATTGTGTTGTTGTATTTTCCAGTGCATTGGTAGATGTAATGTAGTCCATCCAGTTTCATTCCTTTGTTGAGACTGTGTAGTGATGAATACAATGAATGATGTGATGGGCCTACTGTCAGGAATGCAACTTCTAAAAAAAGGTTTTGTGATTTACACATGAAGGAAGTGAAACTATCATGATATTCGAACAGATGAAAGACTGATCAGACAATCAAGATATGTTTCAATGGATAATTTCAGTTACATCACACTAAATGTTTGCTATAAATTCTGAGCCTTAGAATTGTGCCCTCCACAATCACCTGATGAAGGAGCGTGCTCCGAAAGCTAGTGTGCTTCCAATTAAACCAGTTGGAATATAACCTGGTGTTGCGTGATTATTAATAAGAATATTACAGCACTACTAACAGGGCAGCATTTAAACAGGCTCAGTCCAGTTAATCAATACATTCGGAAGGATTTCCTCCAAGTTTGATGACGCAATATACGTCAAAACCGTCAACTTCAACCCGCAATATTGCTCTTAAAAAAAACTTCAGGCTGACACAAAACTCCCCACCCCACTGCAATGTGGTAACCGGGCCCGGCCCAGGAATAGGAACTGGGACATTTGTGGACTGTGATCTCAAAGGAAGCAAGCAAACAAAATTCTGACAGATTAGTCCTCAAAGATGAGAAGCACGTTTGAGACAAGGCAGGTGGTATACCATCTTGCATTCAGATTAATTGCATTTCTTAATTACAGTCATATTTTGCAAAGTATAAAGAAATATGTGTTTTTTTTTTCATGGTTGGGGAGTTTTATCCTCGTTGATCACAGTTGCTGCCACTCGCTCCCCAAGTTAAATCATAGGATCGATAACAAAACAATAAACTGTAGGTGCTAGAGATCTGAACCCCAGAAATAAAGTGCTGGAGAAACACAACAGTGCTGAGTGCATCGGTGAAGAGAAAAATAATGATACATTTCAATTTCAGTGACTCTTCGTCTGAACGGACAAATGGTCATGAGACTTGGAGCTTCCAATGTTTTATTCCCCTCTGAGACGCTGCTGGACCTGCGGTTCTCCAGTACTGTGCTTTCTAGAGTGAACTTTATTTACAAAACAGATCTGAAAATACTAATCACTAAAAGTGAAAGGTTCATTGCAAACATGAGCATAGTTTCCACACTTGAGTTACACAAAGCACGTCTCAGTTTAATAACAAGACTTAACTCAAAATAATATTTCATCTCAAAATTAGCCCGGTTACACCAGTAATAAAGCTCATCCACCCAATGAGGCACTTCAGCACAACATCCTGCAGTGTTACACACAGCCACCTTGACCAAAGAATGATCACATGTCACAAAATTGAAGGCCAAGAGCATATCTCTTTAAAGGAGCTGAAGTCAAACTCATTTTTTGGAAGGATTTTTATTAAACCTGATTGAACATTTAAATACCAGAGCATAATCTTTGCTTTTTAAAACATCCCATATCTTGCTAAAGGGTCAGTTCAATCTGATACATAGAGCCAAAGGTCAAGCAAACATCACACTTTCCATTCACTTCTACAAAGGGCTGACATCACATTTCTTCAGGACGTAAAGTATTTTATAAATTGTTTGTAAAATCATTTGTTGTTAAAGAACTGGACAATAAATGTCATTGTCTGCAATAAGAGAGAAGCCTGTGACAGCAGATTTAGGTTTGGAGGGCAGTGTATGCGCTTTGTAAATTCTGGGAGCACTTTGGGAGACTGCTCCCAGATGGTGATAGTGTGCATATCTGGAATGCACTGTTTAGATTTGGGAATCCTTGGGAGACAATCTGTGGTTTCACTAATACATGGCTTACGTTGTTGGTGGACAGGAAGCAATTCATAATGTTACTTATGTATTGCAGTTGACTACCTGAATGGAATTCAAATCTGCCAAGTTGCCTTCAATAGTGTGAATGCATCTATTGTAAATATTTGGAATATTCCAGAACTGCCCAGTGCTTAGCAAATTCAGGGGAGACAAAAAGTCACATTGAGTAATTTGAAATTAAGAATTTAAGAGAACGTAACCACTGAAGTATTCAAATCAAATAGTTAAATGGAGTGCTCACATTTAAAATACTTGCTATCCATTGGAATGGATGGACTGACAGAATTGGGATCAAATTCCTAGCTTGGGCGTGTGAAATGTGCTTTGATGAAGTCACCTGCATTTACCAACAATAATTTGGCAAGCTCGGAAATTTAAAAAATAATACGAGCATGATTGCTGCTCCAGTCGTGTCCCAAGCTCTGTGAAAATAATAACAATTCTCAGGTTTATTGCATACACTCTGAAACACGTGTTTCTTCTACAGATCTTGCAAGTTTCCCCAATGAGCAAAGTCCATCCAAATGATGTTGTTAACTTTGGCCAACTCATTTCTTTCTGTGCCTCGATAACCTGAAGAGTGACCAGAAGCAATTACTCCACATATGTAGGAACATTACCGACGAGGATTCTTTCCTTCAGAATTGACTTCCATATATTCAGTGCTCAGAAAAGATAAAAAGCTTGTTATCTTTTATAGAGCAATAATTCAGTGGGAGTAAAACGCTTACCTTTTCTTGCTTAACAATCACGCTGCCTAAATTTTAATCCTGAACATTTCTTAATAGTTCACCAGATCTGAACGAAATATTTTGGGCTAAACAAATCACCTGATACATAGTTATTCAGATAATAAAACAAGTTTGTTCATTGAAGAACCCAGAGGTAAAGGTCATGAAACAATGTGAGTTTGATAAAACTCAATCGTCATTTCAAGTACATTCTCTCCATAAATTCTCCTTTTCCTCCTCGAAGTATTCAACTTCTTGAATAATTGAGAGAATGAAGTCACAGTTGTATAACACGAAATCAAACCCTTCAGTCCAACTTGCCCATGCTGACCAGATGTCCTAAATTAATCTCGTTCCATTTGCCAGCATTTGTTGCATATCCATCTTAAAACCTTTCTCCTGATTATCAGTTTATTTTACTTTATCAGCACTTGAAATACTGACTTTTTTTTTTCTCCCAACATTGGTTAAAGAAATCATAAGTTCATTCATCCAAGTTAATTTTGTAATCTTTCACAAAGAAACGAGTGAGAACAACATATAGCTGAGTGCAAAACAAAATACTGCAGCTGCGCGATATCTGGGAATACTCTAAAGGTGAGGCACTGATACTGCACAAAAGTGTCATGCTGGAAAAGCACAGCAAGTCAGGGAGCATCCGAGAAGCAGGAGAGTTGATGTTTCGGTATAAGCCCTTCATCAGGAATCACAGGCTGCAGAAAAATAACAGGCATAGACTTATGCCAATACATATGTAGAAGGGTCAGAGCATGTTACTATCAGATTAGAGTCTAATATTAGATTTGGTACCATTCAGTGCAACATTTCAGTATGATTGTTACATATGTACCTAAAAGAGAAGTTGTCTAAAATTACAAGCTGTCGAATGATTATATAATTAAACCTGGAAATAAATCTGGTGAACAAGAATGGCAAAGTGAAGTCCCATCAGTAACGCCTTGGGCAGGGTCAAGTAAGAATTTGACAACGGAGTTGCCACTTTGGTGTAACCTGCAGTCTGGTCAAATTGCAGCAAAAATCTGTTCAATTTTATCTGCACAATATTGAATACAAAATCCTCCTTGCACAATAATGAGGCAGCATTTTGGATGTCATTTTAAAAAAATATTATTTTCAAAGTTACTCACAATTAAGAGTGATCACTTGGTGCTGTCTGCATAACACAGTCCGAAAACGAATTAACAAAAAACACATTATAACCCAAATTCAGAGTCACTAATTCATTGATATTGCATGGGTCCAGCATTTATAAGTAATCAATTTTTAAAAATAAATACAGAAACATTTACTAACTATATTGCAATACAGTCATGTTTCTTACTGAATAGTGACAGGATTGGACAGAGTCCGCATGGATTTAAGAGAGGGGAATCATACTTAGCAAATCTACTGAAAGAATCTCCAGAGTCGAATATTAAAGATAGAAATTGCAGGACATTTAGAAAAGTTTATCATTAAACATGGTAGACTGGGTTTTGTGAAAGAGAAACTATATTTGACAAATTTACAACAGTTCATTGAGGAGATAACAAGCAGGATTGATAAAGGGCAATCCAATGATGTTCTGTATTTGGATTTTAAGAATGTAAATGATAAAGTGCTACATAAAAGCTAATCGCACAATGTAGGAGCTCATGGTATCGGGGTGATGTATTATCATGGACTGAGGATTGGTTAACCACACGGGCTGTTGCTGAGACCTCACTTGGAGTACTGTATACAATGTTAGCTCCCATATTTAGTAAAGGATAAACTAACATCGGAGACCATTCAGAAAAGATTCACTTAGCTGCTTTGAGGATGAAAGGGTTGACCTATCAAGAATAGATATTCAGGGGTGATCTTATGGAAACAAGATTCTGAGGAGCTTGACAGGGTAGATGTTCACTAGATCTTCTAGCAGCAGTGAAGTCTCAAACCAGGGGATATTACATAAGGGAACATTCATTTTAGAAAAATGAAAGAATTTTTCCTCTCAGTGAATGGCTAGAAATTTATTGCCCAAACAATTGTGAAAGTTAAATGTGGGAGGGGAATGGTTGGGTTACTCTTCGGAAGGGTTGTTCTCGCTTGTTCGGCTGAAGGGCCTGTTTCCACATAATAGGGAATCTATGATTCTGTCTCAAATTATTTGAAAAGAGGGCAGATAGATTTTTGAAATATTGAGCAGTTGATGGCTATGCGGATCAAGCAAAAGAGGTGTTGAGGTCTGGGT
The DNA here is from genome assembly GCF_047496795.1 of Chiloscyllium punctatum. Classification (NCBI taxonomy): domain Eukaryota; kingdom Metazoa; phylum Chordata; class Chondrichthyes; order Orectolobiformes; family Hemiscylliidae; genus Chiloscyllium; species Chiloscyllium punctatum. The sequence continues at coordinate 23,025,312 of NC_092766.1, forward strand.
TTGCCAAGCCATGATCAGATAGAATGAGGGATGAAGCTGAAGGGAATGACCTTGCGGCTCCATTTCATGTTTTTTTGTTTCCAAAGAAGAGTGATACAATGTGCTAAAGATCTCAGATGTTTGTGAAAGGGAGTGAAAATGGGGTGTTTATGTACTGATTCAGATGGCATTGATTCATCAATCACAGCGATACAGTCATGAGTGGGAAGGCAATTCCCTCCATGAATAAAGGAAATCTACTGCAGAGCTCACACAAAGGGAATTCTTGCCCTCAGCAAACTCTCCCATCACATTACCCAACATATCAGCTAAAGCACGACACACTGCGCATGCTCGAGCTAACAAAGCGACCCTCGTGTGATTGATGTCAGAACGGGACCAATGAAAGTACGGAGGGCGGGTCTGGGGAACCGAGCGGGATGTTGGTCCTCCAACCAATCAAAGTGAATGAAGGGCGGAGCTGAACTAAACCATGTGATCACCCTCGAATGCTCGGGAAGTTATGGAGAGAAAAGATACGGTAAGGAAAGAAATAAACAGGGAAACGGGAGAAAAACTGTGTTGCTATGAACGGAGAGCTTTTACAAACAAATTGTGGCCGTCGGAAAACACAAATTTGAACGTCCCAGTCCCGTGTTTGCAGGCAATGGGGAATTGCCTCAGCGCGGCTGCAGGCCTGACGAAGTGCCGCCATCTTTTTTCGGGACAATGGCTCACTGGACATGTGCACCGCCGTCATCTTTGTAGAGGGCAAGGTGCAGCCAGGCGCATGTGCAGCCTTTCTCTCGTCTCGAGTCATTGGGACCACAGCAGCCAATACTGCTCTGATTCACCTCTGGGCTCCCTCATGACCACTTTGTCAAGATCTCGCTTCCTCAGTCTCGAACCATGGGTGTATTTTTGGTCTGTTTAGTACTGTATTATTACTTTTATAGACCCTTTGTAAATGAGTTTTTCACTGCGGCCCAGCCCCTGACCATGTACTGCTCTATTATCAGATTACTTTTTCTTGAATATTTTTGACACTCAAGAATTCTTTTTTCCAACAAGCAAGTGTATTTTCCTTCCATTTCTGACTATCAAATTCTGCACCATTTTCATTCCCTGTAATCCATTTTGCACTCACTGAACCATCAACTGTGTTTCTCCTTCCACAGATACCAGTGGTTAATGCCAAAGCCCTGTTGCTTGTGGAGATGGTGACATTTGACTTTCTTGTACAGCTGCAGTTTGTGTGGTGAAGGTGCTCCCACAATGTGGTTGGGTAAGTGGCATTATAGATTATTCATTCAGCAACAGTGATCAAATCAACAACAGTTTGTCTTTTTATTATCATGCTTATAATTTCACAAAAAAACTATTGAGAACTCTATACATCAGGCCAAAGATGGAGATATTAGGTCAGGTGACCAAAAGCATTGCCAAAAAGCAGGTTTTGAGGGATGTGTTAAAGGTGGAAAGCAGACCTCTGAGGTTTTGGCTGCGAATTTCAGACCAAGCTGCTTCAGCAACTGTAGAAACAGCCACACAGGTAAAGTAACGAATTAACAAATGGTTGGGAGTCTCGAAGAAAATGGTCTCAAAGTGTGTGAGGTGCACGGAGCTAGGGATTATCACAGGCTGGAATTAAATCAAGTGTGAGAAATTTAAATTGAGGGATAATGGCCAGGTGCTGGCAGGTGAGACTAGATTGGGTTGGGGTATCTGGATGTCATGGACGGGTTGGACCGAAGGGTCTGTTTCCTTGCTGTACATCTCTATAGCTGTATGCTGTTGATTATAATTAGGAGCCTTTTGATGAATCAACAAACTGAGAATTAGACTTTCTTGAAATTACAGGGAGGTTGAATGTGGGAAGCAGGCCCTGAGTGTGTTTGGAAAATGAAGTCTGGAGGTAACACAAGGTGGATGAAAGTATATGAGCTGAGACAATGGTAGAATCAGCTAGAAATAGTGGTCTTGGAGTGGGACTGAGTTATCACCCTCATCTTGCCTCTGGGATTCAGCTGGTTGCCAGATTGTGAATCAGGGCGGTAACACAATCGGGAGCTGAGTGGCCCTGGTGGAGCCTAAAATGAGTGTCACTCAGCTGGCTGTTGCTGGGCAGCTGCTGGTTGATAACCCTGTTGATGACATTTTCCATCACTTTAATGCTGATCAAGTGTGGACTGATAGATGGAAATTGCCTGGGTTTGATTGCCCTGTGTTTTTGTGTTGAACCTCCCTGGGCAATGTTCCACATTGTCGGTAGATGCCAATGCTGGAGCGGTACTTGGCTTGGTGGGTGGCAAATTCTGGAGCACAAACCATCAGTATTATTGCCAGAATATTAGCAGGGCCCGTAGCCTTTGCACTATTTAACCATTTCTTGATGTTATTCACACTGAATCGAACTGGCTTAAAAAATAACATCTGTGATGTTGGAAACCACTGGAGAAGGCTGAGATGGATCATTCCACTTTGCACATCTAGTTGAAGATTGCTGAAAATGCTGTCATCTTATCTGGTGCATGGATGTGTGAGGCCCCTCCATCAGTAAGGGTCGTGATTTCTGTGATGCTTCCTCCAGTGAGTTGTTTAATTGTCCATCACCTTTCACAACTGGGTGTGGCAGAACTGCAGAGCTCCGATCTGTTGCATTGGTTGTGGGATCACTTAGCTCTGTTGCTTGCTGCTGATGCTGTTTGATGTGCAGGTAGTTCTGTTTGATACCTTCACCAGGTTGGCACTGCATTTTTAGGTCTGCCTGGTGCTGCTCATGGCATGCCCTCCTTTACTGTCCATTGTTGTGGGTGAGAGCAGGATTTACAAACCCATGAGATTACAGATCGTGCTGGAGTACACGTCTGCTGCTGTTGATGTCCCACAGTCCCTCAGAGATATCCAGTTTGAGATCCTACATCTCTTTGAAGTCTATCCCATTTAGAACGATGATAGTGCCACTCAACACAAGGGCGGGTACTCTGAACTTTAATGCAAAACTTGTGTCTACAAAAGGAATGTGTGATGGTCGCTCGTACTGATACTGTCATGGCCAGATGTATCTGCCGCTGGTCAGTTCATAACAGTGAGATCAAGTATGTTTTTCCCTCTTGTTGGTTCCCTCACCACCTGCTGCAGACTCAGTTGAGCAGCTATGTCCTTCAGGACCTGGCCAGCTCAGTCAGTAATTCTGTTGCAGAGCTAGTCTCGATTGTGGACATTGAAATCCTGTACCCAGAGTACGTTTGACACCATTTTACTTCCTCAGTGCTTCCTCCAAATATTGTTCCACATGAAGTAAAAGTGATTCATCAGTCAAGGGAGGACGGTACGTGGTAATCAGCAGGAGCCATGTGACTTCCTGGTCTCTAGAGTCAATGCTGGGTATTCCCAGGGCAAATCGTCCCTGTCTGTGCCACCACCACTGCCTGGTCTGACCTGCTGGTGGGACACGACATATCTGAGATTTCAGAGATTTCGGGAGAACGTGAAGACTGCAGATGCTGGAGTTCAGAGTCAAGAGTCTGGTGCTGGAAAAGCACAGCACGTCAGGCTGATGAAGGGATGACGGTCGAAACGTCGATTCACCTGCTCCTCGGATGCTACTTGACTGCTTTTCCAGGACCACACTCTCGATATCTCGGGATGGTGATGGTGGTGTCTGGTCATTGTTTGGAAGGGATGATTCCGTGAGTATGACTATGTCAGGCTCTTCCTTGACTCGTCTGTGAGACAGCTCTCCACATTTTGGCACCAAAAACCATATGTTAATGAGGAGGAGGTTGCACCATCGAGAGGGCTGATTCTGTGGTTGTAATTTCTGGTGCCGTGTTAGTATCCAACTGGTCCATCCAGTTTCATTCCTTTGTTGAGACTTTGCAGTGATTAATACACTGAGTAGCTGGCTGGGCTGCTGTCAGGTTGGCAGGATTTTTTTGCCATTGACAATGGCTTCATGGAGATCAGGAGATTCCTAATATGTTGTTTTTTCTTCTTGAATTTAGATTCCACCATCTGTCAAGATGGGATTCGAACCAGGACTTCAGTCCTTTGTTTAAATATTCTGAATAAAAGCTAAATACATCAGGTTTGTTCACTCATTTTAAATATCACTAACCCTGGTTTTGTTTCTTTGTAAAACACTGTCCACCGTCCTGTCTCCTCCATCCTTCCCTCCAACAACGTTTGAGGAGAACATGGAGTTTCTCTGTCACGAAGACTGAGATAATCCGATCTGATGTTTCTCTCCCTCCCACTAGCCCACTGAGCCAAACTGCCGCACGTGGTGTTCCTGGCTTTTGTCCTAAACCTACATCTTTCTCCAATGTCTTGTCAAGCCTTATCAGAGCTCACTTTGACCCTTTACCCTAATCTCACTTAAAAACTTTCCAACTCTCTTTCCTCTGCTGCCGCCTCATCACCTGCCCCCCCCCCCCTCACCAATTTATAGATATTGTTCCTTGTTCTGTCTGTTGGTCTTTTTTGGTTATGTCCTTCTGTCCCATTTTGTGAAAAACTAATATTTGATCTCACCGTTGTTGGAAAATCCTGCTCCATCTCCACTCTCCCTTTCCTTTCTGAATTCCTTGCATTCGGTGTCCCTCAACGATCTATCCTTGGTCTCTCCTGTATCTCCTGTATCCTGTATCTCACGTTCGTCGTGCCAGGAGGTCCAAAAACACTGAGTTAGGTTTGACGTGTACCCTGACGATACCCAGCTCTCCCTCCCCATCATCCCTCTCCATTACTCCACTGTTACTCAGTTATCAAACTGCTTCTCACATTCCCATTATTCGATTAGCTGCAGTTTCCTCCAATGAAACAATGTCACCGTTAAATCCGTTGCCTTACTTTTATCTTTCTGCTGAGCCCCTCCCTCTCACTGGGAACTCTGAGGCAGCACAACACTCTTCACAATATTACTGTTATATCTGACCCCAAGGTGACCTTCTGATCAGACATCCACACAATCACAACACCAGGAATTCCAATCTCTTAAACGTTGCTTTTCTCCATCTCACCCCAGCTCCATTGCTACTGAAACCCCTTACCCGCGTCCGTGTCGCCTTAAACTTGAATACAAAACAGATTCCGTGACTCAGAATCTGTTTTCAGACTCCTCTCTCAGTATTTACCCTCAGACACATCAGTATTTATCCTGTTAAACCCCTTAAGAATCCCACCTGTCTCAATGAGATCACCTCTCTTTCTCCAAAATCCAGTGAGGAGAGTCCCAACCTTTTCAGTCTTTATTTAATAGATAATCCCTCCAAACCAGGGATCATCTCATTGAATCTTCCCTGAAATGCCTCCAATAAAGTGACACATTTCCTTATCTAAAGGGATCAAAACTGCTCTCATTACTGCAGATATGGTGGTCTCACCAGCACTTCCACACGTTACTCTCAGGTATATACTCCAAACTCTAACACTGAAAACCCTTGAAACAAAACATTCGATTCCCCTTCCTGATTCCCTGTTGTAACTGTGTGGTCGCTTTCTGTGTTTCCTGAACAATTACCCCTGGTCCCTTTGTTGTGCAGCTTTCTACAGTTTCCACCATTTAAATAGTACTTTGTTCTTTTATTATCTCCTCCAAAATGAGCAACATCCCATTTTCCCAAGTTACACCCCATCTTATAACTTGTTGCCCCCTTCTCCTGTGCATCTCTCTCTTTTCATAATCCTCTTAGACCTTTACATTTATGCCTTTCCTAGGAGATATCCCCCCTTCCCATTCTTCCAAACATTTACTGGCAGCACTGGGCAGTGGGAAGCTGGCAGAGTTGCTATCTTTTTAGGGATACACTTTGGAGTCATTGAGAGGATCTTCCTACCCATTGCTCAGGATGGAGACAACTTGCCCATCATTAGGCATTAGCCTTTCACACCCATGTCTTATTGATGAGGCAGAGCGGCAGCACAGAATGAAAGAAAAGAAAGTCATTCTTGTTCCCCATATCTCACTGACGCTTGGATCATTTTTTCCAATGTGTCAAAGAACTGCTGTGTTCAGTCACATGAGATCTCAAGTTGGAATCTCAGAGAAACCCACAGATTTCCCTCTGAGTTGACTGCTGTTGTCCTCAAGGGTAATATGTACAGTAATCCTGGGTCACGAGGAGGGGATGATGTGAGTTTCTAACTTGAACTGAGAGTGACAGATTTTATAAACTTGAATTACAGGATATTTATTATAGGTGGACATTCAGATGGTAATCTCAGTAAATGTCTGCCAAACTCTAATTGAATTACTCATTATATCAGGACCTGGATATTCGCATTGTGTGTGTGAGTATTGTGTTCCAGATCAATCCCATTTGCTGCTTAAAGATTCTCCTTTGAATCATCGCATTCTCTCAAAAGGTCTCCCCAAATTTCAATGTGTCATGTTATCCTTTTATGATGACCTGATGAGTGTAAGGTTTATAATTCGAATGTGTAATTTTTGGATAAGGATGTCTCAGAGAGGGACCAGAATATTCTTAAAGGGGAGAATAACCATTTTGAGGGGAGGCTGTTGTTTATTGGTATCAATAACATAGGAATAGAAGAGTTCACATTGTTGGATCATTCGAACCTCTTGTGGGGTAGAATTGACCTCCATCAGAAGGATGGATTGTACCTGCCCTGGAAGGGAAGAGTTGCTAGTGCTATTCAGGAGGCATTAAACCAGTGAAGGAATGTGGGTAAACTCAGAGAGAGAGTGAGGGAAGAGCTCAGTCTGAGGCTGGAACAGTTCAGACGTCAAACAGTCAAGGCAGGCAAAGGCATGGCAGAGAACGAGGTAGGACTGAGAAGTTACACTGTTTTTATTTCAATGCAGGAGGCCCGATCGGTCAGGCAGATGAGCTCAGAGCATAGTTTTGAACATGGCACTGGGATATTATAGCAATTACAGAGGCATGACTCAGGGATGGATTGGACTAGCAGCTTAATGTTCCAGTGTATAGATGCTACAGCAAAGATAGAAAGTGGGGGATAGAAAGTTGGGGGAGTGGTATTTTTGATTATTACAGCTGGGCTTCAAGAGGGTATTCCTGGGAGTACATCGAGGCAGGTTATACAGGTGGAACTGAGAAATAAGAAAGGGATGATCTCCTTATTGGGATTGTACTATTGACCCCTCCTCACCCCTTTCCCAATAGTCAGCGGGGAATCGAGAAGCAAATTTACGAAGACATCACTTATCTGTAAGAATGGTATGTTTGTATACAAGACTTGACCTTTTTTATTCATTCACAGGATGAGGGTGTCACTGGGTGGGCCCAAAGGGCAGTCACATTGCTGTGGGTCTGGAGTCACATGTAGGCCTGACCTGGTAAGGATGGCAGATTCCTTCCCTGAAGGATATTCGTGAATCTGATGGGGTTTTTTTTTCACAATAATCGTCAATGGATTCATAGTCTTTCATAGATTCCTAATTCCAAATTTTTATCGAATTCACATTCCACCATCTGCCGTGGCAGGATTCACACCCAGGACTCCAGAACGTTATCTGGGTATCTGGATTATCCGTTTGGCGAAAATATCACTAGACCATTTGCAGGATGAGTGACTGAGGTATCCGTAGGACAGCACATCGGCACCAAAATTCCCATGGTCTCTACAGAACAGAGAAAGGGCTGGGAAGGGAAATATATTCCTGGTGGTGGAGTCTGACTGTAGGTAGCAGAAATGGCAGAGGTTAATGCGCTGTATCTGGTGATAAGTGGGGTGGCAAGTGAGGACCGGGGGATTATATTCTTCTTGTGGTTGGAGGGGTGGTGTAAAGGCGAAGGTGCAGTAAGTGGAGGATATGCATTGAAGGGCATTGTTGATCACGTGGAAGGGAAATGTGGTCCTTGAAATAGGAAACCTTTCTGGAATGTCCTGGAGTGGAATTGCTTCTCCTGGGAGCAGATATGCCAGAAGCAGAGGAGTTGAGAGTACAGGATCACGTTTTTACAGGAATATTCTCGAGGGTAATCAGGAGAGCAAAAAGGGGACATGACATATCTCTCGGAAATGGTTTAAGGAGAATCTAAAGAGATTCTACAAATACATCAAAGATAAAAGAATAACCAGACAGAGATTAGGACACCTTAAAGATCAAGAGAGCCATCGATGTAACAACAGGAAGTGGGGGAGATACTATGCTATTCTGTTCTAGAGAGTTTGGAGAAATAATAGTGATAACTTGAAAAGTGTCCATATTACAGAGAAGGTGGTACTGGATGTCTTAAATTGTAGCAAGGTGTATACCAGAAATTTGTGGAACGCTAGGAAAGTGATAGCAGTGCCCCTCCCTGAGATATTTATATCATCGTTTGTGACAGGTCAGGTGATGGAAGACGTGTGCCATTATTTTAAAAAGTGGTAAGGAAAGGCCAGAGAACAAGAGGACTGTCACCCTGACGTCAGTGGTAGGAAAGTTGTTGGAAGGGATTCTGAGGGATAGGATTCACATGTATTTGGAAAGACGAGGAATGATTAGTGATAGTCAACGTGGCTTTGTGTGTAGGAAATTCTCTCTCTCTAACTTGATTGAGTTTTTTTGAAGGCAGACTGTGGACGTTGCCTATATGGACACTGAACGATGTTCCACAAAGCAGACTGGTTAGCAAGGTTAGATAACATTGAATGTTGGGAGAACCAGACATTTGGATACAAAACTGGCTTGAAGGTAGGCGGCAGAGGGTGGTGATGGAGGGTTACTTTGTGGACTGGAGGCCTGTGAGCAGCAATGTGCTGCAGGAAGGGATATGGGATACTAAAATAAATGACTTGGATGTGAACATGAGGTATGGTCAGTAGGTTTACAGAAGACACCAAAATTGGAGGTGTAGTGGACAACGAGGTAGGTTAGTTCGGAATACAACAGGATGTTGATCAGATGGGCCAATGGAGCAAGGAATGCCAGATGGAGTTCAATTTAGATAAATGTGAGCTGTTGTATTTTGGAAAGGCAAATCAGGACAGGACTTAATACACTTAATGGTAAGGTCCTTGGGAGTGTTGTTGAACAAAGAAACCATGGTGTGCAGTTTCATCGTTCCTTGAAAGTGGTGTTGCAGGTAGGAAGGTTAGTGAAGGTGGCGTTTGGTACACTTATATTTATTGGTCAATGCATTGAATACAGAAGCTGGGACGTCATATTGTGGCTGGACAGGACATTGATTAAGCCATTCAGGAATTCTGTTGTAAGTTCAAAATTCCCTATTCTGGGAAGGATGTTGTGAATCTTGAAAGAGTTCAGACATGATTTACAATGATTTTGCCAGGGTTTGAGGATTTCAGCTAAAGGAAGAGGCTAATAGGCTGGGGTTAATTTCCCTGGAGAGTCAAAGACTGAGAGGTGATTTTACGGAGATTTATAAAATCACGAGGGGCATGAATATGGTGAACAGCCAGAGTCTTTTGCCCCCTGGTTAGATGGGTCCAAAACAAGAGCACATAGGCTTAAGTTGAGAGGGCAAATATTTAACAGTGATCTAAGAGGCCATGTGTTCAAGCTGAGCTGTGTGGAATGAGCTGCCAGATGAAGTAGTGGTGTCTGATAGAATTACAACATTTAAAAGGCATCCGATTGGGTACATGAACAGTAAGGGTTTCGATTGATACGGGCCAATAGCTGGCAAACGGGACTCCATTAGTTTAGGATTCCTCGTTGGCATGGACCAATTGGACCAAAGGTCTGTTTCTGTGCTGTACATCTCTGACACTAATAAATGAAAATAAGATGTGTTCCTCTTTTGGGGAGAGCTAGCAGAAGCACAGATAATTGTCCTTGGAGCTGAGAAGGTTAAGCAATGATTTCGACCTGGTGCAGATTTGTTTCCAAGGTATTTAATTTGCAGAGAGAGAGAGGAATTGTTAACAACCTCACAATTTTAGTAACTATTTTCAAGTAATTAGCAACTAATGCAGGGTGAATATGTGAACATTATTTTATTCAGTAAATTTTGAGCATCTGGAACAGTCTGAATGGCAGCTGGACACAGATTCAGTAGTTATTCATAAACAGATTTGGAATTTCACTTTTTAAGCAAAGATGTAGGGGGGTATGGGCAAATGGTAGGGGGTTGGGACAGATTTGCAGCATCTCCAGAGGGAGAGAGTATAGCCTCAATGGGCTGAATAGCCCCCAGCCCCATTTTCTGTGACAGTGCCCCATTCACTGTGAATGATGAAGCACATCCCAGGGCAGAGGGAGGATACCACCGCTCACCTCACAATGGGCCTCAGGTGATTGATGTCAGCGCAGGCCAATAGGAGGCAGAGGGTGGGACTGGAGGATCAGGCAGGACCAGCTTATCTTCCAACCAATCGAAGTGATTGAGGGTGTCCTTACGGCTTGAATTAAAGAAAGGCACATGAAGCAGAGATTTGAGAAACTGGAGAAGATTAGACATAGGGAGCGTTCTGTGGCTGGAGAGGAATTATATAAATAAGGAAGAGTTGTGAGGCTGGATGAGGTGACAGTGATCGGGAGAGTTGTGAGGATGGAGGAATTTGGAGATAGTGACAATTAGAGTCATAATGTTATACAGCAATGAAACAGGCCCTGTGGTCCAACCAGTCCATGCCAAACATAATTCCAAACTGAACTAATTGTACCTGCCTCCGCTTGGTCCACATCCATCCAAATACTTCCTATTTATGTACTTATCTGAATGTATTTTAAATATTGTAATTGTATTCACAACTACCACTTCCTCTGGAAGTTCATTCCACACGTGTATTTTTCTCATCTCTTCTCAAAATGAACTTGCCTCTCTCCCGGCCATTCACCTTTATCACCTGAACTAATATCTCCATCTCTGGCCTTATGTCTAAAGTTCGCAAAATGTTTTTTTGTGAAATTATAAGCATGATAAGAAAAAGACAAACTGTTGTTGATTTGATCACTGTTGCTGAATGAATAATCTATAATGCCACTTACCCAACCACATTGTGGGAGCACCTTCACCACACAAACTGCAGCTGTACAAGAAAGTCAAATTTCACCATCTCCCCAAGCAACAGGGCTTTGGCATTAATCACTGGTATCTGTGGAAGGAGAAACACAGTTGATGTTTCAGGGAGTGCAAAATGGATTACAGGGAATGAAAATGAAAATGGTGCAGAATTTGATAGTCAGAAATGTAAGGAAAATACACTTGCTTGTTGGAAAAAAGAATTCTTGAGTGTCAAAAATATTCAAGAAAAAGTAATCTGATAATAGAGCAGCACATGGTCAGGGGCTGGTACGCAGTGAAAAACTCATTTACAAAGGGTCTATAAAAGTAATAATACAGTACTAAACAGACCAAAAATACACCCATGGTTCGAGACTGAGGAAGCGAGATCTTGACAAAGTGCTCATGAGGGAGCCCAGAGGTGAATCAGAGCAGTATTGGCTGCGATGGTCCCAATGTCTGGCCGAGAAAAAGGCTGCACATGCGCTTGGCTGCACCTTGCCCCCGACAAAGATGGCGGCCGCGCATATGTCCAGTGAGTCATTGTCCCAAATAAAGATGCCGGCGCTCATTAAGGCCGGCAGCCGCGCTGAGGCAATTCCCCATTGACTGCAAACACGGGACTGGGACGTTCAAATTTGTGTTTTCCGACGGCCACAATTTGTTTGTAAAACCTCTCCGTTCATAGCAACACAATTTTTCTTCCGTTTCCCTGTTTATTTCTTTCCTTACCGTATCTTTTCTCTCCATAACTTCCCGAGCATTCGAGGGTGATCACACGGTTTAGTTTAGCTCCACCCTTCATTCACTTTGATTGGTTGGAGGACCAACATCCCCTAGGTCCTCCAGATCCGTCCACCTTCCTTTCATTGGTCCGGTGCTGACATCAATCACCCGAGAGTCACTTTGTTAGCTCGAGCATGCGCAGTGTGTCCTGCTTTAGCTGATATGTTGGGTAATGTGATGGGAGAGTTTGCTGAGGGCATGAATTTCCTTTGTGTGAGCTCTGCAGTAGATTTCCTTTATTCATGGAGGGAATTGCCTTCCTACTCATGACTGTGTAGCTGTGACTGATGAATCAATGCCATCTGAATCAGTACATAAACACCCCATTTTCACTCCCTTTCACAAACATCTGAGATCTTTAGCACATTGTATCACTCTTCTTTGGAAACAAAAAAACATGAAATGGAGCCGCAAGGTCATTCCCTTCAGCTTGTTCCCTCATTCTATCTGATCATGGCTTGGCAAACCCAGACCTCAACACCTCTTTTGCTTGATCCGCATAGCCCTCAACTGCTCAATATTTCAAAAATCTATCTGCCCTCTTTTCAAATAATTTGAGACAGAATCATAGATTCCCTACTATGTGGAAACAGGCCCTTCAACCCAACAAGCCAGAACAACCCTCCGAAGAGTAACCCAACCATTCCCCTCCCACATTTAACTTTCACAATTGTTTGGGCAAGAAATTTCTAGCCATTCACTGAGAGGAAAAATTCTTTCATTTTTCTAAAATAAATGTTTCCTTATGTAATATCCCCTGGTTTGAGACTTCACTGCTGCTAGAAGATCGAGTCAACATCTACCCTGTCAAGCTCCTCAGAATCTTGTTTCCATAAGATCACCCCTGAATATCTATTCTTGAGAGGTCAACCCTTTCGTCCTCAAAGCAGCTAATTGCATCTTTTCTGAATGGTCTCCGATGTTAGTTTATTCTTTACGAAATATGGGAGCTAACATTTTATACAGTACTCCAAGTGAGGACTCAGCAACAGCCAGTGTGGTTAACCAAACGTCAGTCCATGATAATACATTACCCTGATACCATGAGCTCCTACATTGTGCAATTAGCTTTTTTGTAGCACGTTATCATTTACATTTTTAAAATCCAAATACAGAACATCATTGGATTGCCCTTTATTAGCCCTGCTTGTTATCCCCTCAATGAACTGTTGTAAATTTGTCAAATATTGTTTCTCTTTCACAAAACCCAGTCTACCATGTTTAATGATAAGCTTTTCTAAATATTCTGCAATTTCTTTCTTTAATATTCGACTCTGGAGATTCTTTCAGTAGATTTTCTAAGTATGATTCCCCTCTCTTAAATCCATGCGGACTCTGTCCAATCCTGTCACTATTCAGTCAGAAACTTGACTGTACTCCAATATAGTTAGTAAATCTTTCTGTATTTATTTTTAAAAATTGATTACTTATAAATGCTGGACCCATGCAATATCAATGAATTAGTGACTCTGAATTTGGGTTATAATGTGTTTTTTTTTGTTAATTCGTTTTCGGACTGTGTTATGCAGACAGCACCAAGTGATCACTCTTAATTGTGAGTAACTTTGAAAAGACTATATTTTAAAAATGACATCCAAAATGCTGCCTCATTTTTGTGCAAGGAGGATTTTGCATGCAATAATTTGCAGATAAAAGTGTACAGACCTTTGCTGCAATTTGGCTTGACTGCAGGTTACACCAAAGTGGCAACTCTGTTGTCAAATTCTTACTTGACCCTGCCCAAGGCGATAGTGATGGGACTTCACTTTGCCATTCTTGTTCACCAGATTTATTTCCAGGTTTAATCGTATCATCATTCGAGAGCTTGTAATTTTAGACAACTTCTCTTTCAGGTACATACTGAAATGTTGCACTGAATGGTACCAAATCTAAAATTAGACTCTAATCTGATAGTAAAATGCTCTGACCCTTCTACATATGTATTGGCATAAGTCTATGCCTGTTATTTTTCTGAAGCCTGTGATTCCTGATGAAGGGCTTATGCCGAAACATCAACTCTCCTGCTTCTCGGATGCTCCCTGACTTGCTGTGCTTTTCCAGCATGACACTTTTCGACTCACCTTTAGAGTGTTCCCAGATATCGCGCAGCTGCAGTATTTTGTTTTGCACTGAGCTACATGTTGTTCTCACTTGTTTCTTTGTGAAAGATTACAAAATTAACTTGGATGAATGAACTTATGATTTCTTTAACCAATGTTGGGAGAAAAAAAAGTCAGTATTTCAAGTGCTGATAAAGTAAAATAAACTGATAAGCAGTAGAAAAGGTTTAAGATGGATATGCAACAAATGCTGGCAAATGGAACTAGATTAATTTCGGATATCTTCTCAGCATGGGCAAGTTGGACTGAAGGGTTTGATTGAGTGTTGTACAACTGTGAATTCATTCTCTCAATTATTCAAGAAGTTGAATACTTCGAGGAGGAAAAGGAGGATTTATGGAGAGAATGCACTTGAAATGATGATTGAGGTATATCAAACTCACATTGTTTCATGACCGTTTCCTCTGGGTTCTTCAATGAACAAACTTGTTTTATTATCTGAATAACGATGTATCATGTGATTTGTTTAGCCCAAAATATTTCGTTCGGATCTAGTGAATTATTAAGAAGTGTTCAGGTTTAAAATTTAGGCAGCGTGATTTTTAAGCAAGAAAAGGTTGGCGTTTTAATCCCACTGAATCATTGCTCTATAAAAGATAACAAGCTTTTTATCTTTTCTGAGCACTGAATATATGAAAGTCAATTCTGAAGGAAAGAATCCTCATCGGTAATGTTCCTACATATGTGGAGTAATTACTTCTGGTCACTCTTCAGGTTATAGAGGCTCAGAATGAAATGAGTTGGCCACAGTTAGCAACATCATTTGGATGGACTATGCTCATTGGGGAAACTTGCAAGATCTGTAGAAGGAAGACATGTTTCAGAGTGTATGCAATAAACCTGAGAATTATTATTATTTTCACAGAGGTTGGGACACGACTGGAGCAGCAATGAAGCTCGTATTGTTTTTTAAATTCCCGAGCTTGCCAAATTATTGTTGGGAAATGCAGGTGACTTTATCAAAGCACATTTTACACTCCCCAGCCAGGAATTGGATCACAATTCTGTCCGTCCATCCATTCCTATGGATGTTATTTTAAATGTGAGCATTCCATTTAACTATTTGAATTGAATACTTCAGTGGTTACGCCCTCTTGGATTCTTAATTTCAAATTACTCAATGTGATTTTTTTTCTCCCCTGAATTTGCCAAGCACTGGGCAGTTCTGGAATATTCCAAATATTAACAATAGATGCATTCACACTATTGAAGGCAACCTGGCAGATTTAAATACCATTCAGGTCGTCAACTACGATACATAAGTAACTTTATGAATTGCTTACTGTCCACCAACAACGTAAGCCAAGTACTATTGCAACCACAGATTGTCTCCCAAGGATTCCCAAGTCGAAACAGTGCATTCCAGATATGCTCACTATCACCATCTGGGAGCAGTCTCCCAAAGTTCTCCCAGAATTGAGAAAGCGCATACACTGCCCTCCAAAGCTAAATCTGCTGTCACAGGCTTCACTCTTATTGCAAATAATGACGTTTATTGTCCAGTTCTTCAACAACAAATGATTTTACAAGCAATTTATAAAATACTTTAAATCCTGAGGAAATGTGATGTCAGCCCTTTGTAGAAGTGAATGGAAAGTGTGATGTTTGCTTGACCTTTGGCTCTATGTATCAGATTGAACTGACCCTTTAGCACGATATGGGATGTTTAAAAAAGCAAAGATTATGCTCTGGTATTTAAATGTTCAATCAGGTTTAATAAAAATCCTTCCAAAAAATGAGTTTGACTTCAGCTCCTTTCAAGAGATATGCTCTTGGCCTTCAATTTTGTGACATGTGATCATTCTTTGGTAAAGATGGCTGTGTGTAACACTGCAGGATGTTGTGCTGAAGTGCCTCATTGGGTGGATGAGATTTATTACTGGATTAACTTGGCTAGTTTTGAGATGAAATATTATTTTGAGTTAAATCTTGTTTTTAAACTGAGACGTGCTTTGTGTAACTCAAGTGTGGAAACTATGCTCATGTTTGCAATGAACCTTTTACTTTTGGAGTTGAATATTTTTCCGATCGATTTTGTAAATAAAATTCAATATAGAAAGTACAGTGCTGGAGAACCGCAGGTCCAGCAGCATCTCTGAGGGGAATAAAACATTGGAAGCTCCAAGTCTCATGACCATTTGTCCGTTCAGACGAAGAGTCACTGAAATTGAAATGTATCATTATTTTTCTCTACACCAATGCACTCAGCACTGTTGAGTTTCTCCAGCGCTTCATTTCTGGGGTTCAGATCTCCAGCACCTACAGTTTATTGTTTTATGATTGATCCTATGATTTACCTTGGGGAGCGAGAGGCAGCAACTGTCATCAACGAGGATAAAACTCCCCAACCATGAAATAAAACATAGTTCTTTATACTTTGCAAAACATGTTTGTAATTAAGAAATACAATTAATCTGAATACAAGATGGTATACCACCTGCCTTGTCTCAAACTTGCTACTCATCTTTGAAGACTAATCTGTCAGAATTGTGTTTGCTTGCTTCCTTTGAGACCACAGTCCACAAATGTCCCAGTTCCAATTCCTGGGCTGGGCCCGGTTACCACATTGCAGTGGGGTGGGGAGTTTTGTATTAGCCTGAAGTTTTTGTTAATAACAACATTGCACGTTGAGGTTGACGGTTTTGACGAATATTACGTCATGAAACTTGGAGGAAATCCTTCCGAATGTATTGATTAACTGGACTGAGCCTGTTTACATGCTGCCCTGTTAGTAGTGCTGTAATATTCTCAATTAATAATCACACAACACCAGGTTATATTCCAACAGGTTTAATTGGAAACACACTAGCTTTCGTAGCACCGCTCCTTCATCAGGTGATTGTGGAGGGCACAATTCTAAGGCACAGAATTTATAGCAAACATTTAGTGTGATGTAACTGAAATTATCCATTGAAAAATACCTTGATTGTCTGTTGAGTCTTTCATCTGTCGGATTTCCATGATAATTTCACTTCTTTCATGTGTAAATCACAAAACCTTTTTTTAAAAGTTGTATTCCTGACAGTGGCCCATCAAATCACTCATTGTATTAATCACTGCATAATCTCAACAAAGGAATGAAACTGGATGGACCACATTACATCTACCAATGCACTGGAAATTACAACAACACAATCAGCCCTCTTGATCCCGCAACTTCCGCCTCATTGTGGGCCAACAACAGCAGCAGAACTGTACTCCAGCCCAATCTGAAATCTCATGGCCTGGTACATTCTCCATTCAACCATTAACATCAATCCAGAGGAATCAACCCTACTTCAATGGAGAGTTCCACAGGGCATGCCAGGAGCATACAAGGCATACATAAAAATGAGGTGCCAATCTCGTGAAGCTACCTAACCTGCATGCCAAACAGCGCAAGCAACACCAAATAGAACTATGTGATCCAACAACCAATGGATCAGATCTGAGCTCTGCAGTTCTGCCACTCCTAGTCAGGAATGGTGATGGACAATTAAACAACTTACTGCAGGAAGCATCACAGATATCCCCACCCTTACTGATGGACGGGACTAACACCTCCATGCAACAGACACGACAACAGCATTTGCAGCAACCTTCAGCCAGCAGTGCCAAGTGGATGAGCCTTCTACATTGGTCCCTGACATCACAGACGTAAATCAACTTGGTTGAAAAGTTATTTCAGATCAGATCAAGAAATGGAGAAGTATTGTAAAGGCTGTCAGCCCTACCAACATTGTGGCAATAATACTGATGGCTGTGCTCCAGAAATTGCTGCCCACCAAGACAAGTCCAGCATTGGCACCACCTGAAATTGTGGAACATTTCCCTGGACACAAAAACGCCGGAAAGAGCCAACCCAGCCAATTTCCCTCCATCAGTCGACACTCACTCTGCAGTGAAGTGATGGAAGGTGTCATCAACAGTGCTGTCACGCAGCTGCTCAGCAATATCCTTCTGTGACACCCAGTTTGGGTTCTGCCAGGGCCACTCAGATCCTGATCTTGTTGGAGACTTGATTCACACACTGACAAGCAGGTGAATTCCAGAGGTGAGGTGAGGGTGATAGCCCAGTCCCACTCCAAGACCACCATTTCGACTTCGGTGATATCACCTGACTGCACCACAGTCTCAGCTCATTTACTGAAACTCCCATTCATTCATTTTGTTGACTGTAGATTTCATTATCTAAACCCACTCCTGGCCAGCATCCCACAATCACCCTCCCTATGATCTCCAGAATATTGAAAACTCAACTGCCCAAGTGCTCACTTGCACCATAACTTGATGATCCATCAATAGGCTCCCATTTATAAGCAACAACAAGTTACTTTCACACCCTTGACTTAATTCCTGGCTGTAATCATTCCTATCTCACTGCAGCACACACCCTTTCACATCTCAATAACTCATTTTAGTTTAGACTCCCAATGATGTGTTTATTTTTGAGTTCAGCTGTGTGACTGTTTCTATAGATTCCAAGGCAACACGGTCTGGAATTCCCACCCTCTATGATCTGCTTTCTTTCTTTAAGGCATTCCTGAAAAATTGCTTATTTGGCAATGGTTTTGGTCACTGGACATAATATTCTCCAGCTGTGGCCTTATGTCAAAGGCTCTCAATATTTTTGTGAAATTAAAAACATGTTGATTTGTACAGATATCTTCTGCTTTTCACTGTCGCTGAGTGAATAATCTGTAATGTCTCTTACCCAACCATGTTGTGGAGCGCCTTCACCATTCAAACTGCAGCTGTACAAGGAAGTCAAACATCACCCTCTCCACAGGCAACAGGGCTTTGGCAATGATCACTGGTATCTGTGGAAGGAGAAATACACATGATGTTTCAGGGAGTGCAATATGAATTATAGGGAATGAAAATGGTGCAGAATTTGACTGTCAGAAATGGAAGGAAAATCCACTCACAATTGGAAAAAAGAATTCTTGACTGTCAAAGATATTGTGGAAAAAGTAACCTGATAATGGAGCAGCATACGGTCAGGGCAGCAGGGACAATCCATTTACAAAAAGGTCTGTGAACGTAGTAGTAAAATACTAAACAGAGCAAAAATACACTCACGTGAGACTGAGGAAGGTAGGTAACGAACAAGTCGACATCAAGAAGCCCAGAGGTGAATCAGAGCAGTGTTCACTTTTATGATCCCACAGTCAGAGATGTCTAGCACAAAAACAGTCTCTTCAGTCCAACCCATCTATGCAAACCAGATTTTCTAAACTATTCCCATTCGCCAGCACTTGGCCGACATCCCTCTGAACCCTTCCTATTCAAATACCTTTGAAATGTTACAGTTTTCGTTGCCTCTCGGCTCCTTTTGAATTTTCCGATGTGCACCAAATATTTGTAAAACCTCTCAGCCCATACCAACACCATTTCCCTCCCACTTCCTGCTGTTTATTTCTTTCCTTACCAACAGCTCTCCATCCATACGTCCCGCACATCTGCGCCCACCGTGAGGATCATCACGTGGTATAGTCTAGTCCCGTCCCTCATTTACTCTGATTGGTCGGATACCAAATGCCCCGCCAGGTCCTCCAGCTATGCCCCTGCCTTGCCATTGGTTTTCCGCTGACAGCAACCACCAGGTGGCCATTGTTGCCTGGAGCATGCGCACTGCTTCGTGGCTTTTGTTGCTGTTTATCAGTTACAAGAGTGAGACACAAAGTTAAAAATCACACAACCACCTGATGAAGCAGCTGCAAAACGAGTGCTTCCAATTAAACCTGTTGGACTATAACCTGGTGTTCTGTGAATTTTAATTTTGTCCATCCTAAACCAACACCAGCACCTGAAAGTCAAGAGTGCGAGAGGAATGCAAAATATAACAACAAAAGAACTAGGAACAGGAGAAGGCCGTCCTGCCCTTTGAGCTTGCTCTGCCATTCATTAAGATCATGGCTGATCATTTCATGGACGCAGAACCATTTACCGACATTCCCACCATATCCCTTAATTAATTAATTATTATTTTTTTTAAAAAGCTAGCTTAGCTTTAAAACGTTTACTGAATTAGTATCAACTACTTCCCTGGGCAATGAATTCCATTGAGGTCAAGAAGTTCCTTTCCAATTCAGTCCTAAATTTGCTGCCTGTAATCTGGAGGTGATGCACTCTTGTCCTGGCTTCATCTGCCAATGGAAACACTCTCTCTACTTCTATTTTATCCATTGCATTCATTATTTTATATGTTTCCATTCTTCTGAATTCCAATGAATATAATCCCAATCTATTCAGTTTCTGTTAAGCCACCCCCCTCAACTCCGGAATCAACCGAGGTAACCTCATCGGCACCCCCTCTAGTGCCAGTACATCCTTGAGCAAGTGAGGAGACAGAAACTGCATGCAGTACGCCAGGTGTGGCCTCACCAGCACCCAATACAGCTGGAACATAACCTCTGCTTTTAAACACAATCCCTTCAGCAATGAAGGCCAAAATTCCATTTGCTTTCTGAATTGATTGTTGTACCTGGTGACCAACCTTCATTCAGAAGGTTACTCAGGTGCCCCTGCATAGCAAATGATACAACTTTTTAAAATTCAAGTAATAATCTCTTTTTTAATGTTACTCCAACCAAACAGTATGACTTTACATTTATGAACATTCTATTCCAAATGCCAGCCCATTGCCCACTCACTCTCTGTATCTCTGTTCCTCTGCAAAGTTTCACAGTCCTCCGCACACTTTGTTCTGCTACTCATCTTAGTCTCATATACAAACTTTGACACCCTACATGTGGTCGCCAACTCCAAATCATCTGTATCAATTCTAAATAATCGCAGTCCCAACACTGATCCCTGATGCACACTATTAGTCACTGATTACCAGCCAGAATCGTACTCATTTATCGCTATGTGTGCACGTGTCCCTCCCTTGCTCTGTTTGTGTGTGTGTGTGTGTGTGTGTGTGTGTGTGTGTGTGTGTGTGTGTGTGTGTGTACGTGTCCGTGTTACTTCCTCATTTTGCGTGTGTCCGTCCCTTGTGTGTGTGTGTGCTTGTGGATGTCCCTCCCTTGCTGTGTTTGTGTATGTGTGCGTGTCCCTGCTTCGCTTTGCGTGTGTGAATCCGTCCCTTGTGTTTGTGTGTACGTGTGTGCTTGTCCCTCTCTACCTCTCTGTTTCTGTGTGGGCATCTTTGTTTGCGTGACCCTCCCTCGCTTTGTGTGTCCGTGTGACCGTCCCTTGTGTGTGTCTCTGTGACCAGCTTGCTGTGTGCGTTTGTCCCACCCTTGCCATGTCTGTGTGTGTCACCTCTCGCTGTGTCTGCGTGCCCCCTCTCAATTTCTGTGCACATGCCCTCCACCTCGACATGTGTGTGCTTGTCCCTACTTCGCGGTGTGTGCGTGTCCCTCCCTTGCAGTGTATGTGCGTGTCCCTCCCTCACTGTGTCTGCGTGTATTCCCCTCACCGTAAGTGTGTGTGTTTGTCCCTTCCTCACTGTGTGCGCGTCTCTCCCTTGCTCTGTGTGTGTGTGTGTGTGTGTGAGACCCTCCTTCGCTTTGCGTGTGTGTGTCCCTGTCCCTCGCTGTATGTGTCCCTCCCTCGCCATCTGTCTGCATGTATCCCCCTCACTGAGTGTATGTGCGTGTCCCTCTATCGCTGTGTGTGTGTGTAATTGTGCGTGTCCCTGCCTCGCTTTGCGTGTGTGTGCCCCCACTCAATTTGTGTGCACAAGGCCTCCACCTCGTGGTGTGTGTGCTTGTCCCTCCCACGCTGTGTGTGTCCATGCTCCCTCCCTCACTGCGTGTCTCAGCGTGTCCCTCCCTCGCTCTGTGTGTGTGTCCCTCCCTCACTGTGTGTGTGCCCTTCGCTCTCTGTGTATGTGCGCGTGCAAGTCCTGCCCTCACTGTGTCTGTGTGTCTGTCCCTTCGCTGCGTGTCCCTCCCTCGCTGTGTGTGTGTCCCTTCCTTGCTGTGTGTGTGTGTGTCCCTCCTCACTGTGTGTGTGTGTGTGTGGGTGTGTCCCTCCCTCGCTCTGTGTGTGTGTCCCTCCCTTGCTGTGTGTGTGAGAGTTTCCCCCCTTGCTCTGTGTGTGTGTGCGTGTGTGTGTGTGTGTGTGTGTGTGTCCCTCATGGTCTGCGTGTGTGTGCTTGGCCCTCCCTCATTGGGTGAGCATGTGTCTCCCCCCTCGCTGTGTGTGCGCATGTCCCTCTCTTGCTCTCTGTGTGCGTCCCTCCCTCGCTGTATGTGTGTGTGTGTGTGTCCCTCCCTTGCTGTGTGTGTGTGTGTCCCTCCCTTGCTGTGTGTGTGTGGGTGTATCCTCCTTCACTGTGTGTTTGTGTGTGTGTGTGTGTGTGTGTGTGTGTGTGTGTGTGTGTGTGTATGTGCGTATCCCTCCCTCGCTGTGTATGTGAGAGTTTCCCCCCTTGCTCTGTGTATGTGTCTCTCCCCCTCTTGGTGTATGTGCTTGGCCCTCCCTCGTTGTGTGAGCATGTGTCTCCCCCCTGGCTTTGTGTGCGCATGTCCCTCTCTTGCTCTCTGTGTTTGTCCCTCCCTCGCTGTGTATGCATGTCCCTCCCTGACTGTGTGTGTGTACGTGTCCCTCTCTCGCGGTGTGTGTCTGTGTTTGTTTGCTTCCTCATGCGCGTGCCGCTCTCTCGCTGTGTGTACATGTCCCTCCCTTGCTAAGTGTGTGTGTGTGTATGTGTGTGTGTCCCTCTTGCTGTGCCTATGCATGCGTGGCCCTTCCTCGCTGTGTGTGCATGTGTCGCCTTCTCGCTGTATGTGCGTGTGTGTGCGGTCTCACCCTCGCTGTGTGTGCGCATGTCGCTCTCTTGCTCTGTGTGTGTGTGTGCACGTCTCCCCCTGGCTATGTGTATGCGTGTCCCTCTCTCACTGTGTGTGTCTGTGCTTGAGTGCTTCCTCATGTGCGTGTTGCTCCCTCACTGTGTGTGTCCCTCCCTCGCGCTGTGTGTGTGTGTGTGTCTCCCTCGCTCTGTGTGTGTGGTCCCAACCTCGCTGTCTGTGTGTGCATGTCCCTCCCTTGCTGTGTGTGCGTGTTCTTCCCTCGCTGTGTATGTGTGAGTTACTCCCTTGCTCTGTGTGTGTGTGTGTGTGTCTCTCTCTTGCTGTGCGTGTGTGTGTAGCCCTCCCTCGCTCTGTGAGCATGTGTCTCCTCCTCCATGTGTGTGCGCGTGTCCCTCTCTTGCTCTGTGTGTGTGTGTGTGTGTGTGTGTGTGTGTGTCCATGTCCCTCACTGGCTGTGTGTGTGCGTGCCCCTCTCTTGCTGTTTGTCTGTAATTTTTTGCTTGCGCATGTGCGTGTTCTTCCCTCGCTGTGTGTACGTGTCCCCCTCTTGCTGTTAGCATGTGTGTCCCTCTTGTAGTGTATGTGAGTGTCCTTCCCTCGCGCTCTGCGTGTATGTGTGTGTGTGTGTGTGTGCATGTGGGTCCCTCCCTCACTGTTTGTGTCAGTTTCCTTCCCTCTGTGTGTGTATGAGTGTGTGTGTGTGTTTGTGTGTGTGTCCCTCCCTCACTGTTTGTGTCAGTTTGCTTCCCTGTGTGTGTGTGTGTGTGCATGTGTGTTACTCTTGCTGTGCATGTGTGTGTGGCCCTCCCTTGCTATGTGTGCATGTGTCGCCCCCTCACTGTTTGTGCGTGTGTCCCTCTCTTGCTGTGTGTGTGTGTGTGTGTGTGTTTGTGTGTCCATGTCCCTCCCTGGCTATGTGTGTGCGTGTCCCTCTTTCGCTGTGTGTCTGTGTTTGTGTACTTGAGCATGCGCGTGTCCATCCCTTACTGTGTGTGCGTGTCCCCTCTTGCTGTGTGTATGTGTGACCATTTTACAGTGTATGTGAGTGTCCTTCCTTCGCTGCGTGTGTGTGTATGCGTGTCACTCCCACACTGCGTGCGTATGTGTCCCTCCCTTGCTGTGTGTGTGTATGTGTGCTTGTCCTTCCCTTGCTTTGTGTGTGTGCGTGTGTGTGTGTGTGTGCCTCTTGCTGTGTTTGCACGTCACTCCCTTGCTGTGTGTGGGTGTGTGTGTGTGTGTGTGTGTGTGTGTGTGTTTGTGTGTGTGTGTGTGTCCCTCCCTTGCTTTTTGTGCATATCCCCACCATTGTGTGTCTGCATCGCCCCTCGCTATGTGAGTGCCTGTCCCTCCCTTGCTGTGTGCGTGTGTCCCTCCCTCGCCATGTCTGTGCGTGTACCCTCTCGCTGTCTGTGTGTGCCCCCTCTCAATTTCTGTGCACATGCCCTCCCCCTCGCCGTGTGACTGCTTGTCCCTCCTTCCCTGAGTGTATGCGTGTCCCTCCCTTGCTGTTTATGTGCGTGTCCCTCTCTCGCTCTGTGTATACCCCTCCCTCATTATATGTGTGAGTCTGTGACGAGCTTGCTGTGTGCGTGTGTCCCACCCTTGCCGTGACTGTGTGTGCCCTCTCTCTCGCTGTGCGTGTGTGCCCCCTCTCAATTTCTGAGCACATTCCCTCCCTCTCGTCATGTGTGCGGTTGTCCCTACTTTGCGGTGTGTGCGTGTCACTCCCTTGCAGTGTATGTGCGTGTCCGTACCTTACTGTGTGTCTGCGTGTATTCC
Source organism: Chiloscyllium punctatum (assembly GCF_047496795.1). Classification (NCBI taxonomy): domain Eukaryota; kingdom Metazoa; phylum Chordata; class Chondrichthyes; order Orectolobiformes; family Hemiscylliidae; genus Chiloscyllium; species Chiloscyllium punctatum. The sequence continues at coordinate 23,049,663 of NC_092766.1, forward strand.
CCTCACCATAAATGTGTGTGTTCGTCCCTCCCTCGCTGTGGGTGCGCGTCTCTCCCTTGCTCTGTTTTTGTGTGTTTTTGTGTATGTGTCTGTGTGTGTATGTATGTGTGCGTGTCCCACCTTTGCTTTGCGTGTGTGTGTCCCCGTCCCTTGCTGTGTGTGTGTGTGTGTGTGTGTGTGTGTGTGTGTGTGTGTGTGTGTCCCTCCCTCGCTGTGTGTCTGAGTGTATCCCCCTCAATATGTGTATGTGCGCGTCCCTCCCTCGCTGTGTGTGTGTCCCTGTCCCTCAGTGTGTGTGTGTGTGTCCCTCCCTCCCTTGCTGGGTGTCTGTCTGTATTCCCCTCACTGTGTGTTTGCATGTCCCTCCTTCACTTTGCGTGTGTGTCCCTCCCTCGCTTTGCGATTGTGTGTCCCCTCTCAATTTGTGTGTACATGCCCTCCCCCTCGAGGTGTGTGTGCGTGCCCCTCCCTCATTGTGTGTGTGCATGTCCCTCCCACGTTGTGTGTGTGCGTGTCCTTCCCACGCTGTGTGTGTGCGTGTCTATTCCAAGCTTTGTGTGTGCGTGTCCCTCCCTCGCTGTGTGTGTGTGCGTGTCGCACCCTCGCTGTGTGTGTGCGTGTCCCTCCCACGCTGTTTGTGTGTGTGCGTGTCCAACCCTCGCTGTGTGTGTGCGTGCCCCTCCCTCGCTGTGTGTGTGCGTATCTCTCCCTCGCTGTGTGCTTGCGTGTCCCACCCTCGCTGTGTGTGTGCGTGTCCCCCCCACGCTGTGTTTGTGCGTGTCCCCCCCACGCTCTGTGTGTGTATCCCCCCACGCTGTGTGTGTGCATGTCCCCCCCACGCTGTGTGTGTGCGTGTGTCCCCCCACACTGTGTGCGTGCGTGTCCCCCCCCACGCTGTGTGTGCGTGTCCCCCCCACGCTGTGTGTGTGCGTGTACCCCCCCACACTGTGTGTGTGCGTGTCCCCCCCACGCTGTGTGTGTGTGTGTATCCCCCCCACGCTGTGTGTGTGCGTGTCCCCCCCAAGCTGTGTGTGTGCGTGTGTCCCCCCACGCTGTGTGCGTGCGTGTCTCCCCCCACGCTGTGTGTGTGTGTGTGTGTCCCACGCTGTGTGTGTGCATATCTCTCCCTCGCTGTGTGTTTGCGTGTCCCTCCCACGCTGTGTGTGTGCGTGTCCCTCCCTTGCTGTGTGTGTGTGTGCGTGTCCCACCCTCGCTGTGTGTGTGCGTGTCCCACCCTCGCTGTGTGTGTGCGTGTCCCACCCTCGCTGTGTGTGTGCGTGTCCCTCCCTCTCTGTATGTGTGTGCGTGTCCCTCCCTCGCTGTGTGTGTGTGCGTGTCCCACCCACGCTGTGTGTGTGTGCGAGTCCCTCCCTCGCTGTGTGTGTGTGGTCGTGTCCCACCCTCTCTGTGTGTGTGCGCGTCCCTCCCTCGCTGTGTGTGTGTGTGCGCGTCCCACCCTCGCTCTGTGTGTGTGCGTGTCCCACCCTCGCTGTGTGTCTGTGCGTGTCCCACCCTCACTGTGTGTGCGTGCGTGTCCCACCCTCGCTGTGTGTGTGCGTGTCCCACCCTCGCTGTGTGTGTGTGCATGTCCCTCCCACGCTGTGTGTGTGCGTGTCCCTCCCACGCTGTGTGTGTGCGTGTCCCACCCTCGCTGTGTGTGTGCGTGTCCCTCCCACGCTGTGTTTGTGCGTGTCCCTCCCTCGCTGTGTGTGTGTGCGTGTCCCTCCAACGCTGTGTTTGTGCGTGTCCCTCCCTCGCTGTGTGTGTGTGCGTGTCCCATCCTCGCTGTGTGTGTGCGTGTCCCTCCCTCGCTGTGTTTGTGCGTGTCCCTCCCTCGCTGTATGTGTGTGTGTCCCTCCCTCGCTGTGTGTGTGTGTGTGTGTGTGCGTGTCCCACCCTCGCTGTGTGTGTGCGTGTCCCCCCCACGCTGTGTTTGTGCGTGTCCCCCCATGCTGTGTGTGTGTGTATCCCCCCACGCTGTGTGTGTGCGTGTCCCCCCCACGCTGTGTGTGTGCGTGTACCCCCCACGCTGTGTGTGTGCGCGTCCCCCCCCACAATGTGTGTGTGCGTGTATTCCCCCACGCTGTGTGTGTGCGTGTCCCCCCCACGCTGTGTGTGTGTGCGTGTTCCTCCCTCGCTGTGTGTGTGCGTGTCCCCCCCACGCTGTGTGTGTGCGTGTCCCCCCCGCGCTGCGTGTGTGCGTGTCCCCCCCCGCGCTGCGTGTGTGCGTGTACCCCCCGCGCTGCGTGTGTGCGTGTCCCCTCCCGCGCTGCGTGTGTGCGTGTCCCCCCCGTACTGCATGTGTGCGTTTCCCCCCCCGCGCTGCGTGTGTGCGTCTCCCCCACGCGCTGCGTGTGTGCGTGTCCCACCCCTGCGCTGCGTGTGTGCGTGTCCCCCCCACGCTGCGTGTGTGCGTGTCCCTTCCCGCGCTGCGTGTGTGCGTGTCCCCCCCCGCGCTGCATGTGTGCGTGTCCCCCCCACGCTGCGTGTGTGCGTGTCCCACCCTCGCTGTATGTGTGCGTGTCCTTCCCTCGCTGTGTGTGTGCGTGTCCCCCCCCACGCTGCTTGTGTGCGTGTCCCCCCCCGCTTCGTGTGTGCATGTCCCCCCCCACGCTGCGTGTGTGCATGTCCTTCCCTCGCTGTGTGTGTGTCCCTTCGCTGCGTGTCTGTGCGTGCCCCTCCCTCGCTGTGTATGTGCGTGTCCCCTCCCTCCCTGCGTGTCTCAGTGTGTCCTTCCCTCACTCTGTGTGTGTGTCCCTTCGGTGCGTGTCTGTGCGTGTCCCTCCCTCGCTGTGTGTGTGTGTGTGTGTGTGTGTCTCACTCGGTGTGTGTGCCCCTCCCTCACTGTGTGCATGTCCCTCCCTCACTGCGGGCGTGGGTGCCCCTCCCTCGCTGTGTGTGTCCCTTCCTCGCTGTGTGAGTCCCCTCCCTCAATTTGTGTGTGAATGTCCTTCCCTCGCTGTGTGTCTGCGTGTATCCCCCTCACTGTGTGTGTTTGCGTGTTGCTCCCTTGCTGTGTGTGTCCAAAATTTGCACCAGCAGTGGATTGGCCACCATAAATTGACTGTAGTATTCAGGAATGTGTGGTTTAGGTAAGTTCGCCACGAGAAATGCAGGGTTTAATGTATAGGTAGAGGGGTGGGTCTGGGTAGGATGCTCTTCAGATGTTTGGAATGGACTGGTTGGGCCGAATGGCCTGGTTCCACGCTATGGCGATTCTATTCAGATTATTGTCCGGCCCTGTCAACATCCCCGTTTCTTACACCTTGCTTTATCCCCAATATTCTCCTTAACACAGTAATCTCCTCCAGTCTCTAAAACACTCCTTGCCTATGTAACCTTCTCAAGTCCTTACAAAGATCGATATGTCTGTCACCTCTTCCTGCTTTTAGAACCCTCCTATAACTATTACCATTTGGTACAGCACTCCCAATCATTGTTCCCTTTTGAAACTCCCATAAACATTTGTATCTCTGAAAACTCATCTGGACTGTCTCAACTTCGCTTTGACAGTTACATGCTGAGACCTGCTCTATATCAGTGAAGTAATTAAGTCTTGGCAACACTCACTGTTATAATCTCCCTACAGCCTTACAGCACCGAGGATCTGTAGAAGCTCTTTTCAACCCGACAGCCATCTCTGTGTCTGTAATCTCCTTCACTCCCCATAATACATTCTGTCTGAGCTCCTTTGTAGTCCACGAAACACTCCCTAACACTGTCTGTATCAGTGTCACCTTCTCCAAAAACACAACCTTCCCTATCTGTGTAAATCCCTACACCGGTCCCTATCCCTCCCAGCTCCGTCTAACAATACAACCCTCCATGTCTGTGTATTCACCTTCAGTCCCTACTCACCTCCCTATCTGTGTAACCTTCGCCATGCATTTTTGCTTCAGTCTCTTCAACTGTCCCTGTCAGTGTAATCTCCTCCAGACCAGAAAACTCCCCTCTCTTTCACTTTCTCAGGCCCATACGCCTCACTATGTGTAAGCTACTCCTGTCTGAGAAACCTACATCTGCAAATTGCTCCAACTTTTCAACTTTCCATAAGCTCCTGCAGCTCTTACATCCCTCCCTATCTACCAAATCTCTTCCATTCCCTAAACCCCAACAGTTTTGGGGAGACCCGACCACCATCCCTATCAGTGTAATCCTCTCAGGTCTCTGCAGTAATCCTGATCTGTCGAACTCACTCCATGTCTGTGCCTCTCCCAATGCAGTCCCTACAAAACCCACTATCTAACACCCTCCTGTCACTATCAGCCCCATGTCAATATAAGCTCCTCCTGTGTCTCCACCATCTACCCATCTCCATAACCTTGTCCAGCTCTTACACCACTATCTGTTTAAACGTCACCCTCCCTGACAATTTCCTCCTGTTTGTGCTATGCTCCCTTATCTGTGAAACTGTCTCCAACTAAAATTGCTATCCCAATCTCTGAAACGAAATCCAGATTCTACAGCCTCCATAACCCCCAGAAGCTAAGCCTTCCTATGTCTATAACCATCTTCAGTCATGACTACCCTGCATATCTCTGTTTGTTCTTCCAGTCGATACAAACATCTTTATCTCTGTAATCTGTTCAGCTCCCTAAAACACTCCCTGTCGGTGATCCAGCCCTGTCCTACAAATATCCTTATCCCTGTAAGCTTCTCCATCCCTCCCAACCTTCCCAACTCCATGAACTCCTGCAGTTCCTATAGCCCCCTACATTTCTGTAATCTCCTGTGGGTCTATGTTCCTTCTTCTCTGTGTGACTTCGTTCAGACCCCATACTCTCCAGCTTCCTGAATCCTCTTCCTGCATTGCAACCAAAGCCACATGTTTCTATAATATCCACCAGTGCTTACACCTCCCCAACTCAATAACCACTTACAGCCCTAACAAAACACCTAAACTGTGAAACCTCTCATTTCCCCACAATTCTCCCTCCTTCCCTCTTCAAATGCCTTCATCACCATGAAACCTCACAATTACTGAAGCCTCCTTTTGGCACTGCAAACCTCCGAATGTCTGCAAAATCCTCCTGTCCTGATATCCCTCCCTGTCTCTGTAACCCCCAACACCCTCCAGTGTCATTCTGGGGAACATGGCAGAGGATGGAAGATTTGTAGAGTCTGGACCACATTATGGAGTTGAATTCTGGGGATTACAGATTTGGTCGAATGTATGTGGTGTGCAGATTATTGGCGAGGATTCTAAAGACAGGATTTATGACTACTTGGGAAACCATAGTTACATTAGAGACAGTCAGTATGGGTTTGTGAGGGGTCAGGTCATGCCTCACAAACCTTATTGAATTCTTTGAGGATATGTTAGAATACATTGATGGCTCATTCAAAAAAGAAGGATGATTTTTGATACAGGGAAATCTGTCTGTCTGGATACAGGATTGGATACCCCAGAGTAGACAGAGTATGGCAGCAGATGGACAGTATTGATCTTGGAGCTCATTAGCCTGTGGTTTTCTCTAACAGTCGGCCCTGGGACTCTGCTCTTTGGGATTTTTTAAAAATGATATGCATGTGGATGTTGGAGAGTGGGTTAGTAAGTTTGCCAATCATCCGAAGGTTGGAGGAGTGGTGGGGAATGTGGAGGGCTGTTGTAGGTTGCACTGGGATATTGACAGGACGCAGAGCTGGGCTGGAAGTGACAGATGGAGTTCAATCTGGAAAAGTGTGAAGTGGTTCATTCTGGAAGGTTGAATTTGAATACAGAATATGGGGTGGAAGGCAGAATACTTGGCAGTGTCGATGAACAGAGAGACTATGGGGTCCATGACCATAGATCCGTCAAAATCAACACGCACGTTGGTAGGTTTGTTAAAAAGGCATATGTTGTGTTGGCTTTCCTTAGCAAGGGGATCAATTTTAAGAGCCTCGAGGTTTTACTGCATCTTTATAGCGTCCTGGTGAGACCACACTTGGAATATTGTGTTCAGTTCTGGTCCCGACTTTACAGGAAGGGTGTGCAAGTTTTAGAGAGTACACACAGGAGATGTACCAGGATGCTGCCTGGAATGGAGGGCAGTTCTTATGGAGAAAGGTTGAGGGAGCTAAGGCTTTTCTCATTGGAGTGAAGAAGGGGGCGGGACGACTTGGTAGAGGTGAACAAGGTGATGAGAGGCACAGAGTGAATAGTCAGAGACTATTCCTCCTATGGCATAAATGGCTATTACAAGGGGGTGTAATTTTAAGGTGATTGGCGGATGGATCAAAGGACAGAGAATAGTGGGTGGTTGGAATGCACTGATAATGGTGGTAGTAAAATTAGACACATCCGGGACATTTAATAGATTCTTGGACAGATGCATGGATAATAGTAAAATGAAGAGTATGTTGTTTACTTTGATCTTACAGTTGGATAAAAGGTTTGCATGAAATCATGTCCGAAGGGCCTTGGGCTGAACTGTTCTGTGTTCTATGTTCTGTCTGGTAAACTGGGTAATAATCTAAGATCAGTGTAAAAGGATATGGCATTCAGGAGGAGCTAGTGAACTGGATACAAAAGTTGCTTGATGGTAGGAGACAGAGGGTGATGTGAGACATTTTTTTTTCTGACTGGAGACATGTGACCAGCGGTGGAGTGGGTCCACTGTTGTTTGTTATTTGGATAAATGGTTTGGATGAGAATATTGGTTTCCTGGTCAGTAAGCTTCTTGGGTGACACTGACATTGGTGGTAAAGTGGTTACTGGTGAAGATTATATTTGACACAACAAGATTAACAGGACTGCTCGGATAGTGGGCTGAAGAATATCAAATGGGGTTTAATTAGATAAATGTGAAGTGTGCCATTTTGGTGAGACAAACCAGGGTGGGACTTGTACAGTTAATTTTTGGGCCCTCAGTCAGTGACCAGGGATGCAGATACACAGTTCTTTGAAAGTGGTGTCACATTTAGACAGGCTGGTGAAGCAGGCGTTTGGGATGGTGAACTTCATTGGGGAGAGCATTGAGAGTAAGAGTCGGGATGTCATGTTGTGGCTGTAAAAGACATTGTTGGGGTCACCAGAAAACATTGTTGATCAGTGGGAAGAACTCATCTAGTTCACTAACCTCCTTTAGGGAAGGACATCAAATATTCTAACCTGGTCTGGCCGACATGTGACTCCAGACCCACAGCAATATGGCTGACTCTGAGCTAACCTCTGGGTAATTAGCAGTGGGTTCAAAGAATGTTGTTCCAGGCAGTGACACCAACATCCCTTGAATGAATATATAAAAATACATATGTCCCTCCCTACCTCTGCAAACCCCTCAAGCTGCAGCAATCCGACCTGGCTTTGTAACACCCTGACAACTCTCTGAAACACTCTCACCACCTCCAACACCTTCATCTCTCCCTGTTCCTATTGTGTCAATGAACCCTGACCGTGGTTCCCCTTCCCACAGCCCTCCTCCTGCGAGCAGTCCCTTTGCAATCCATTAACATTTACTCCTAAAGCACTCTCTCACTTCAGGATTTTAAGTACTTTTTGGTGATCTTCTCAACCTCATAATCTCGTATGATCCCTTTGTCCTGAGTGCGGGATCAGTGGGAATTTCTTGCTGAGGTTTATACTGTTTCAATGGAGTGTCCTTCTGTTGAGTGTTTTACACTGTTTCTTCAAATGGTTTCCACTGTTCGTTTACAAACACATATTTCAGTCTGTTTAGCCTATTTACCTTGGTCAGTTCTCCTCTCACACACATGTAATTGGCTATTTCTGTTTCTAGTTGTACTTTGTCCTTTCTGTGATTCACTTTAAAACTTTATATTTCTTTAAACTGCACTTTATCACAATTTCCCGAAGGATCTCTGCAGGTGACATGACTCATTCACTCAGTTTCATTACACGGTCGCCCTAGCCGATTGCACAATGTGATTTTCAAAGAAACACTGAGAAAAAAATCTCCGAACTCCTTCCAGTATCAATGTTGACCGTGTATGTTGTCCCAGATTATACAAATATTGAAATTTCCCCAAAATATCACAATGCCTTTGTTAAAAAATTCCAATGAGTTCCTGTTTAATGCAGTGATGAGCAATGGAATGCAGTTCATTGGCTAAAACTGTTCTGCTGCTTGTGTCCTTGCCAAGTAGTAACCAGAATTTGCATTCAGACTGAATCTACTTCATCGGCTGAGGGCAAATGCTTTCTCTGTAATGCCTTTGGTATCCATTATTGTTAACGTTGTCCGTTTTGACTGAGTTTGCACAAGATTGTGAACGACTGAATATTTTTGTTCACCCTGTATCCATGTCTCTTTGCTGTCTAAATCTCTATTATCTCTGTGTCACAAATCCATCGACCTTATTGCAGCAATGTTGTCCATTCAAAAAGAACATAATTTACTCTTTCCTACAATTTCCTGTCACAAGCCGATTTTCTGATGTACAATTTTAGATAAACTCTGTCCCATCCTGTTCCTTTCTGCTTCCTTCAATCACATCCCCATGCTACTCCCATACTTCACATTTTCTCTTTTCATTTGGAAAGCTCCTTACACCTGAAGCCTGTTCCTACATCCTCTCTGTCAGTTTAAAGCCCTGTCCATAAACCTACCGACATGATCGGCCAGGATACTGCTCCCAGTTTGGTTCCAGTGGGACCATCCTAATGGATTATTTATAAATCAGGTATGGGATGTGGGTTTCTCTGGTTGACCAGCCTTTCTTGCCCAGCCCTAGCTGCCCTTGAACTGAGTAACTTGCTCGGCCATTTCTGAGGGTAATTGAGAGGCAAACACTTTGCTGTGGGGATGTCGTGCAGACCACGTGAGGATGGGCAGATGTTTTTCTCCAAAGGACAAGTGTTTGGATTTGTTGTACATAATCAATGTTTTCATACTTGCATTGTTAATTATTATTTTTAAAATTATTGATTTCAAATGTCTCCTTTTCAGATTGTGGGTGTCAAACCTGCCTACCCTGAACATTAGCTGAGGTTTTGGTTACATTCTCTAGCAATGATACCACTAGGCCATCACTTCACCTGCTCACTGGATGCTCATCCCTGAGCATTGATACCAGCGCATCATGAAGCTAAACCCATTCTTCCAACATGACTGTGTGATCCTGGCATCTTCCAGCAATCTGGGAATATTACTTAATATCGCTCCATTTTCCAGATCTCTGTGGGACTCAGTGCCATTTTCCACGTGTAACCCTCACTGCATCTGTTTAATTTCCCATTCTGTCTATTTCTCTGTCTCTTGTAGGTACTCAGGAAAGTCCTGACTCATAGCCTTCCCAGCTGCGGGGTGGATCGTCCATCACCACATTGAACGCAGATGGTCAGCCAGAGAGAGACAAAGGGAAAGGAGATCTGGAACCTTCAATAAATCCTGTAGTGAGGTAAGATCCCCCAGAGTGCACACAGCAAAGAACAATGAGAGGGCTCCAAACATCTGTTAACACAACATGACATAGATACAGTGCTGGAGGGGAACACAATACAGACACACCCCAGGCTCAATCACCACCTCAATGTAAGTTATGCTGTATTAAGACTCACTACTCTGCAACACTGTATCTGTGGCATGTCTTGTCGTCCAGTGTCTTCAATAATTTTTAATTCCAATAACAGTTCCTATTGCTGTAACCTCCTTGCTTTCTAATAGCCCCTCCACATATTTGAAATGTACTGCATTCCAGACTACCAACCCTATCCCTGTCACTTGCTTCAGTGTCTACAACATACCTTATCTCGGCGGTGTCCTCCTCCAATAAGGTAAAAACAAGGACTGCAGATGCTGGAAACCAGAGTCTAGATTAGATTGGTGCTGGAAAAGCACGGCAGGTCAGGCAGCATCCGAGGAGCAGGAAATCAACATTTCGGGCAAAAGCCCATCATCAGGAACAGAGGCCGGGAGCCTGCAGAGTGAAGAGATGAATGTGAGAGGGGTGGGGATGGGGAGAAAGTAGCATAGAGTACAATAGATGAATGGGGTGGGAAAGAAGGTGATAGGTCAGAGAGGAGGGTGGGGGAAGGTATCAAAGAGTACATTGGGTGAATGGGGGTGGGGATGGGGGTGATAGTTCAGCGAGGAGGGTGGAGTGGATAAGTGGGAAGGGAGATAGGCCGTTAGGACAGGTCATGGGGGGGCTGAGCTGGAAGGCTGGAGCGGGGGTGAGGTGTGGGAAGGGGAAATGAGGAAACTGTTGAAGTCCACATTGATGCCCTGGAGTTGAAGTGTTCCGAGGTGGAAGGTGAGGCGTACTTCCTCCAGGTGTCGGGTGGTGTGGAAGCAGCAGTGGAGGAATCCCAGGACCTGCATGTCCTCGGCAGAGTGGGAGTGGGCGTTGAAATGTTGGGGCACAGGGTGGTGGGGTTGATTGGTGCGGGTGTCCCAGAAATGTTCCCTAAAGCGCTCTTCTAGGGTGTGTCCAGATTCCCCAATGTAGAGGAGGCCGCATAGGGAGCAACGGATAAAATAAATGATATTGGTGGATGTGCAGGTAAAACTTTGGATTGGGAAGGCTCCTTTAAGGCCTTGGATAGAGGTGAGGGAGGAGGTGTGGGCGCAGGTTTTGCAACTTCTGCAGTGGCGGGGAAGGTGCCAGGAAGGGAGGGTGGGATTTTGCGGGCGTGGACCTCACCAGGTAGTCACGGGGGGAACGGTCTTTGCGGGAGGCGGAAAGGGGTGGGGAGGGAAATATATCCCTGGTGGTGGGGTCTGTTTGGAGGTGGCAGAAATTTCGGCGGATGATTTGGTTTATGCGAAGGTTGGTAGGGTGGAAGGTGACCACCAGGGTCGTTCTGTTCTTGTTACGGTTGGAGGGGTGGGGTTTGAAGGCGGAGGTGCGGGATGTGGACGAGATGCGTTGGAAGGGGAATTTTACCACGTGGGAACGGAAATTCCGATCTCTAAAGAGGGAGGCTATCTGGTGTGTTCTATGGTGGAACTGGTCCTCCTGGGAGCAGGTACTGCGGAGGCAGAGGAATTCGGAATACGGGATGGCAATGTTGCAGGCGGTAGGGTGGGAAGAGGTGTAATCTAGGTAGCTGTGGGAGTCGGTAGGTTCGTAAAAAATGTCGGTGTCAAGTCGGTTGTCATAAATGGGGATGGAGAGGTCCAGGAAGGGGAGGGAGGTATAAGAGATGGCCCAGGTAAATTTAAGGTCAGGGTGGAATGTGTTGGTGAAGTTGATGAATTGCTCAAACTCCTCGAGGGAACACGAGGTGGTACCAATGCAGTCATCAATGTAGCGGAGGAAGACGTGGGGAGTGGTGCCATTGTCACTACGGAAGATGGACTGTTCTACGTAGCCAACAAAGAGACGGGCATAGCTGGGGCCCATACGGGTGCCAATGGCTACCCCTTTGTTCTGGAGGAAGTGGGAGGATTTGAAGGAAAAATTGGTAAGGGTGAGGACAAGTTCAGCCAAACGAATGAGAGTATGGGTGAGAGGTTGGAGTGGGGGAGGGGTAGATAGGTTGAGGCGGGTAATGTGCGTCAGTTGCAAATGAAGAGATCGAAGGCAGGTAATAGGCCAGCACGGGGTGTCCAGGTGGATGGAGTATGTTGGAGGTGGGCAAAGGGTCTTTGGAAAGTGGGCGGGAGTCTTGATTGTAAAAGTAAGCTCGGAGGTGGCAGAAGAAATGTTCAACATCACGGCGTGTATTAAATTCAGTGATGCATGAACGGAGGGGGATAAAGGTGAGGCCTTTGCTGAGGACTGATCATTCGTCCTCTGTGAGGGGGAGGTCAGGGGGAAAGGTGAAAACTTGGCAGGACTGGGAGCTGGGACCTGGCGTAGGTGTGGAGCTGGGGGAGGGAACTGAGCCTGTAACTGGAGTGGGTGTGGTGTTAGGGGGAATGGGGGTGTAGTCATGAGCAGGGGTGGTGTTCCCCTCAGGGTTCTGGGGGACGGGGATGGTGACGGTGGGACCTGGGGGGGGGGGAGGTGTCAGCAGAATGCAAGTGCGTGGCGTTAATGGGAGCGGAAGTGGTGGCAAACACGGTAGTGGGGGGGGGGTGCGGAAGTCACTGAGTGTGTGACATCAGCGATGATGTGAGGGGCGGACGTGATGTCACTTGTGGTGTATGAGGAATTGTGAGGGGCAGAAATGCCATTTACTTTATTTTAACCAATAATTTCCTGTCACAAATCTGTTTGACAATGTAGTATTTTAATTAAACTCAGTCCCTTACTGTTTCTTTCTTTTGGTCTTCATTCACATCTCCATGGTGTTCCAATATTTCAACCTTTCTCTTTGGACTTGGGAATTTCCATTCACCTGAGACCTGTCCCCCTTCTCATCTGTGTCCGTTTATGGCACACTGCATAATCCCGGTACCAGAGGAGCCTATCCCAATACAATAGCTCAGTCTTCCCTGAGTATTGGTAGCAGTGCTCACTGGTCAGAACCACTTCTGATGATACCATTGTGTGATCCTGACACCTTCCGGCACTCTGCTGATATCACTCAGTCTCTCTCCATGTGGTATCCCTCACTGTGTGGGTCCAATTGCTGCATCTGTCAGTGCCTGTCGCTCTTGCAGCTACTCCAGATCCTGAGCCAACAGCATTCTCCATTCCAGAGAGACGCAGTAGAACAGGCCAGGAATGGAAACTGGGAATTTCCAGATCTCTGTGGGACTCAGTGTCATTCTCCATGTGTAACCTTCATTGCCTCAGTGTAATTTTCCATTCTGTCTACTTCTCTGTCTCCTGTAGATATTCCCGATGTCCCTGACTCAGCAGAATTCCCAATTCCTGTCTCGTCCATCACCACATTGAAGACAGTTGGTCAGCCAGAGAGAGATGGAGAGGCAGATCTGGAGCCTTCAGTAAATCCTGCAGCCGGTAAGATCACTCACTGTGAACATCACAGGGAGGAGGTAGGGGACTTTAATTCAGACCCTGAGGGCATGATGTCGGAACAATGCTGGGCAAGGAACATGAGAAATATCTCAGGTTTCATTATCACCATCTTGTCTGTAAATTCATCTGTTCCACAGAGCCCTCCCTATGTCTGTCAGTTTCTCCACTGTCTGTTTCATCGAAACCACTTCCCCTATCTCTATCAGCCCCTACAATCCTGCTTATCCCTGTAAGCTCCTCATATCAGTAAAACTCTCCAAGTCTCTGCCTTTGCCTTTAATCCCGGGTTCTGTCACATCTCTGCTTATCTGTGAAAAACAACTCTTCAGTTTCTTAAGCCATCCCTGTCTGTGTAGTTCTTTCCAGACCTGAACGACCTCCCTGCCTTTGTGACTTTTTTGAACTCCTACTACCTTCATGATCTCTGTGACCTTCCCGTCACGACAACAAAAAAAGCTCTGTAACTTAGTAACCTCCCCCAGCTGTTAGACTCCTCCTTGTCTCTGGGCACAAAGCAGAGTGACCCTGCTTTTCTCATAAATTAGTTCCTGCATTTCTAATGATGACTATGTACTCTTCCTGTGTCTAAAACGCGCTCAGTCTCTGAAAACTCTTCTGGTCCCGATTCATGTAATTTCCTTCAGTAGCTTCAAACCTTTCTGCCTTTAACCTCCTCCAGATGCGACCACACAGTTTATTTCTATAACCTCCATGAGTGATGGAGTCATAGACGTCTACAGTATGGAAACAGAGCCTTCGTTCCAAACTGTCCACACTGACCAGATATCCCAACCCAATCTAGTCCCACAGGCGAGCACCCGGACCATATCCCTCTAAATCCTTCCTATTCATATACCCATCCAAATACCTCTTAAATGTTGCAATTGTATGAGCCTCCACCACATCCTCTGGCAGCTCGTTCCATACATGTACCACCCTCTGCGTGAAAAACTTGCCCCTTAGGTCTCTTTTATATCTTTCCCCTCTCACCCTAAACCTATGCCCTCTAGTTGTGGAATCCCCGACCCCAGGGAAAAGACTTTGTCTGTTTATCCTATCCATGACCCTAATAATTTTGTAAACCTCGATAAGGTCACCACTCAGCCTCCAACGCCACAGCCCCAGCCTGTTCAGTCTCTCCCTGTAGCTCAAATCCTCCAACCCTGGCAACATCCTTGTAAATCTTTTCTGAACCCTTTCAAGTTTCACAACATTTTTCCTGATAGGAAGGAGACCAGAATTGCACAGAATATTGCAACAGTGGCCTAACCAATGTCCTGTATAGCCGCAACATGACCTCCCAACTCCTGGACTCAATACTCTGACCAATATAGGAAAGCATACCAAACACCGCCTTCACTATCCTATCTATCTGCGACTCCATTTTCAAAGATGTAGGAAACTGCACTCCAAGGTCTCTTTGTTCAACAACACTCCTGAGGAACTTACCATTACGTATATAAGTCCTGCTAAGATTTGCTTTTCCAAAATGCAGCATCTCGCATTTATCTGAATTAAACTCCCATCTACCACTTAGCCCATTGTCCCCATCTGGTCCAGATCCTGTTGTAACCTTCTTCGCTGTCCACTACACCTCCAATTTTGTTGTCATCTGCAAACTTACTAACTGTACCTCTTATGCTCTCATCCAAATCACTTATGTAAATGACAAAAAGTAGAGGGCCCAGCACTGATCCTTGTGGCACTACACTGGTCACAGGCCTCCATTCTGAAAAACAACCCTCCACCACCATTCTCTGTCTTTTACCTTTGAGCCAGTTCTGTATCCAAATGGCTACTTCTCCCTGTATTCCATGAGATCTAACCTTGCTAATCAGTCTCCCATGGGGAACCTTGTTGGATGCCTTACTGAAGTCCACATAGATCACATCTATCACTCTGCCCTCATCAATCTTCTTTGCTACTTCTTCAAAAAACACAATCAAGAGCGTGGACATGATTTCCCACACACAAAGCCATGTAGCCTATTCCTAATCAGTCCTTGCCTTTCCAAATTCATGTACATCCTGTCCCTCTGGATTCCCTCTAACAACTTGCCCACCGCTGAGGTCAGGCTCACCGGTCTATCGTTCCCTGGCTTCTCTTTACCACCTTTTTTAAACAGTGGCACCACTTTTGCCAACCTCCAATCTTCCGGCACATCACCTGTGATTATTCATGATATAAGTATCTCAGCAAGAGGCCCAGCAATCACTTCTCTGGCTTCCCACAGAATTTTCGGGTACACCTGAATCAGGTCCTAGGGAGTTATCCACCTTTAACCGTTTCAAGATATCCAGCACTTCTTCCTCTGTATCTGGACATTTTTCAAGATGTCACAATCGATTTCCCTACAGTCTATATCTTCCATATCCTTTTCCACAGTAAATACTGATGCAAAATAATCATTTAGTATCTCTCTCAGTTTCTGTGGCTCCACACAAAGGCCGCCTTGCTCACCTTTCAGGGGCCCTATTCTCTCCCTAGTTACCCTTTGTCCTTAATATATTTGTAAAAATCCCATTCATTCTCCTTAATTCTATTGGCCAGACCTATCACATGTCTGCGTTTTGCCCTCCTGATTTCCCGCTTAAGTATACTCCAAATTCCTTTGTACTCTTCTAAGGATTCACTCGATCTATCCTGTCTATACCTGACATATACTTCCTTCTTTTTCTGAACTAAACCCTCAATTTCTTTCGTCATCCAGAATTCCCTATACCTACCAGCCTTTCCCTACACCCTGACAGGAATATACTTTCTCTGGACTCTTGTTATCTCATTTCTGAAGGCTTCCCATTTTCCAGCCATCCCTTTACCTGTGAACATCTGCCTCCAATCAGCTTTCGAAATGTCTTGCCGAATAACATCAAAATGGGCCTTTCTCCAATTTAGAACTTCAACTTTTAGATCTGGCCTATCCTTTTCCATCACTATTTTAAAACAAATAGAATTATGGTCACTGGTCCCAAAGTGCTCCCCCACTGACACCTCAGTCACCTTCCCTGCCTTATTTCCCAAGAGTAGGTCAGGTTTTGCACCTTCCTAAGTAGGTACACACATATACTGAATCAGAAAATTGTCTTGTACACACTTAAGAAATTCCTCTCATTTAAACCTTCACACTATGGCAGTTCCAGTCAATGTTTGGAAAGTTAAAATCCCCTACCATACATACCCTATTATTCTTACAGATAGCTGAGATCTCCTTACAAGTTTGTTTGTCAATTTCCCTTTGACTGTTGGAGGGTCTGTAATACAATCCTAATAAGGTGATCATTCCTTTCTTATTTCTCAGTTCCACCCAAATAACTTGCCTGGATGTATTTCTGGGAATATCCTCCCTTAGCACAGCTGTAATGCTATTCCTTATCAAAAATGCCACTCCCCCTCCTCTCTTGCCTCCCTTTCTATCCTTTCTGTAGCATTTGTATCCTGAAACATTAAGCTGCCAGTCCTGCCCATCCCTGAGCCATGTTTCTGTAATTGCTATGAGATCCCAGTCCCATGTTCCTAACCATACCCTGAGTTAATCTGCCTTCCCTGTTAGGCCCCTTGCATCGAAATAAATGCAGTTTAATTTATTAGTCCTACCTTATCCCTGCCTTCCCTGACTGTTTGACTCACTTCTGTTCTCAGCTGTACCCCTCTCAGTTCGAGCGCATAAAATCCTCCCTGTGGTTGTTACCACGTCCCATCATTGCATTCCTCCAAATCCCTGTAAAGTCATCCCATTCCTAAAACCCTCCCTGTATATGTCATCTGTTCCAGCTTCCACAACCCTCCCTATCTCTGTAAGGCACACCCTCGTCCCAGTTACTACAGCCCGCTGTATCACTAAATGCCAGTAGTCACTATAATATCAGAGTAAGGTCTGAAAGCAGGAATACTGTACTGGGTTAAATGATCAGTCGTGATCATATTGAATGGTGGGACTGACTCTGTGGTCAAATGGCCGATACTTGCTCTTCTTTCCTGTGCTTCTCTATAAACTTACTATCTGTATAACCTCCTTCAGAACCCACAGCCCTCCATATCTCCATAAACTCCTTCAGTCCCCACGACTCTTCCGATCCATGTAACCTGAATCATTCTCCACAAAACTCCCTAACTCCATAACCTCCAAACGTTCCCACGACCCTCCCTATCTCCATAATCTCATCCTGACCCAACGACACTCCCGTTCAGAGTAATCTCCTTCAATCCCCATAATCCTCCTGATCTGTGCAACCTCCTTCGGGCGCAATAGCCCTGCAGATCTCTTTCGCGCCCTTCAGGCCCCGCATCACTCCCTATCTCCATAGTGTCCTTCAGTCCCCACGACCCTCCCTATTTATAAAACATCTATTACCTGTTGAGCCTGTAAGCTACCTTTTTCAGATAGATAAACACGAACTCCCATAACCCTTTCTGCTGCCCGTCTGAAACCAAACAGTGTTAACCTGACAGTAGGTCGGGAGCTAAAATATGTTTGAAAGGATATGGCAATGAACAATAACTGGACCCTTAGAAACGCTTTTAAGAAAAAGAGAATGTGTTTTTGAACCTGTTGGATTTTATTTTTATTGGTGAGAATATAAATGGCAGAATAGATACGGGTGTAGGAGTAGTTGTACTGAGGATACGGTTTATTTGAATTTTCAGAAGCCTTTACACAAGTTTCAATAAAGGCTAAAGAGTAACTTGGTAGAGAATAGGGGACCTTAACTGTCAGGAGGTGGGTGAGATATTAGACAAAATAGTGTTGTCAGAATTTACTGTGGAGAAAGACATGGAAGCTCAGGAGGTTGGGGAAATAAATAGCGATGTCTTGGAAAGTATCCTTAACAGAGAAGAAAAAGTGCTGGAATCTTAAAACAAATAAAGGTAGATCAATCCTCAGTCACTTATTAGGTCGATCCTAGTATATTGTGGGAATCTGGGGAAGAGATTGCAGTGTCCCTAACAGAGATATTTACATGACCAACAGACACAATGAGTTACCGGAAAACTGGAGGGTGTTCCATCACTTTAAGGGCTTCAGGGAGCAGCCAAGAAATTACAGCCCAGTGAGCCAGTGCTGGGTAAGTTGTTGGAGGAGATTCTGACAGCCCTGTTTAGATCCCAATTAGCATATTGTGTTCAGTTTTGATCCCTTCATTACAGTAAGGATGTGAAAGCTTTAGAGAGGGTAAAGAGGAGATTTACCAGGATGCTACCAGGACTGGAGAGCATGTCTTATGAAGAAAGGTTGAAGGAGCTCAGGCTTTTCTTAGTGGAATGAAGAAGAGTGTGGTGTGATTTGGTAGAGGTGAACAAGATGGTGTGAGGCAAATATAGAGTGAACAGTGAGAGACTTCTTTATCCCATGGCATACATGGTACAAGGGGGCATAATTGTAAGGTGATTGGAGGATGGGTAGGGGGGAGATTTCAGATGTAGGTTCTTTACACAGAGAGTGGTGGGTGGGTGTAACGGGACATTTTAACAAACTCTTGGATAGGCACATGGATGATAACAAAATGAAGGTTATGTAAGTTAGTTTGATCTTACAGTCGAATAAAAGATGGGCATGGCATCATGGGCGAAGGGTCTTGTGCTGTACTGTTCTGTGTTCTACGTTCTGTATGGTAAACTGGGTAATAAGCTCAGATCAATGTAAAAGATATGGCATTCTGGAGGAGCTAGTCAACTGGATACAAAATTGGGCTTGATGGCAGGAGACAGAGGGTGATGGGAGACATGTTGTTTTTCTGACTGGAGACATGTGACCAGCGGTGAAGTGGGTCCCCTGCTGTTTGTCATTTGGATAAATGGTTTGGATGGTAATAATTGTTTTGTGGTAAGTAAGTTTTTTGAGTGACTCTGAAATTGTTGGTCAAGTGCACATTGAAGAAGGTTATCTATGATACAACAGGATGAAGAGTACTGCTGGGATAGTGGGCTGAAGAATAGCAGATGGAGTTCAATTAGATAAATGTGAGGTGTTCCATTTTGGTGAAACAAACCAAGGTGGGACTTGTACAGTTAATGTTCGGGCCCTGGATGGTGTTGTCAGTCAAAGACCCAGGGATGCAGATAGACAGTTGTTTGAATGTGGTCTCACAGGTAGGCAGGTTGGTGAAGCAGGCGTTTGGGATGGTTACCTTCTTTGGGCAGAGCATTGAGAGTAGAAGTTGGGATGTCATGTTGTGGCTGTACAGGACATTGGTGAGGCCACCATAAAAGCATTGTTGAGCAGTAGGATGTACTCATCTGGTTCACTTATGTCCTTTAGAGAAGAACATCTGACATTCTAACCTGGTCTGGCCTGCACGTGACACCAGACCCACAGCAACATGGCTGACTCTGTGCTATACTCTGGGTAGTTATCAGTGGGGCAAAGAATGTTGGTCCAATCAGTAACACCCTCATCCATGAATGAATAAATAAAAAATACATATATCCCTCCCTACCTCTGCAAACCCCTCCAGCTGCAGCAATCTGTACTAGCTTTGTAACATCGTTCAGTCCCTGACCACTCTCTGTAACACTCTCACCACCTCCAGCACCTTCAGCTCTCCCAGTTCCTTTTGGGACATAAAACCTTGACAATTATTCCCTCTTCCATCTGACCTCCTCCTGCGAGCAGACCCTTTGCAATCCCTTTAAAACTTACTCCGAAAACATTCTCTCATTTCAGGATTTTAAGTACTTTTTGGTGATCCACCAAGCCCGATAATCTAATATGATCCTTTTTACTGGAGTGAGGGACCGATGGGGATTTCTTGCTGAGGCTTTGTCTGTTTCAATTGAATGTCCTTTTGTTGAGTATTTTACACTGCTCCTTCAAATGTTTTCCACTGTTCATTGACAGGCACGTATTTCAGTCTGTTTAGCCTATTTACATTGTCAGTTCTCCTATCAAACTCATGTCATTGGTTATTTTTGTTTCTAGTTGTAGCTTGTCCTTTCTGTGATTCACTTTAAAACTTTATATTTCTTTAAACTGCACTTTATCACAATTTTGCAGAGGATCTCTTCAGGTGACATTACGCATTCACGAATTTTCATCACACAATGGTCGCTCTGAGATAGCACTCCTGCCTCACAGCACCAGGGTCCCAGGTTTGATTCCAGCCCTGGGCGACTGTGTCGAGTTTGCACATTCTCCCCATGTCTGCGTGAATTGCCTCCAGATGCTCCGGTCAGTCGAATTGGCCATGCTCAATTGCCCATAATGTCAGGGTATTAGGTCGAGGGAGATGGGTCTGAGTGGGTTACTCTTCGGAGGGATGGTGTGGACTGGTTGGGTCGAAAAGCCTGTTTCCACACTGTAGGGAATCTAATCTAAGGGATTGTGATTTTTGTACATCAGCAATGGTTTCATATTTATTTATGGATTGTTCATTGCTATTATTAAAATTATTGATTTTAAATTCCATCATATCTTATGATGAGATTCAAACCTGCCTCCCCTGAGCATTAGCTGAGGTTTTGGACAAATGCCCTAACAATAATGTTACTAGGTCATCACTTCACCTGCTCACTGGTTGCTCATCCCTGAGCACTGATACATGAAACTAAACCCATTCTTAAAACATGATTGTGTGATCCTGAAGACTTCCAGCACTCTCCTGATATCACTCAGTCTCTCTCCATGTGGTATCCCTCACTGTGTGGGTCTAATTGCTGCTTCTGTCAGTGTCTCTCACTCTTGCAGCTGCTCCAGATCCTGAGCTAACAGAATTCTCCACTCCAGAGAGACACAACAGCACAGGCCAGGGATGGAGACTGGGATTTTCCAGATATCTGTGGGGCTCATTTCCATTCTCCATGTGTAACCCTCATTGCATCAGTCTAATTTCCCATTCTGTCTATTTCTCTGTCTCCTGTCGGTACTCAGGAAGTTGCTGACTCAATGGACTTCCCAAATGCTGTGTGTCTCATCCATCACCTCATTGAAGATGGTTGGTCAGCCAGAGAGACAAAGGGAAGGGAGATCTGGAGCCTTCAATAAATCCTGCAGTGAGCTAAGATCACTCATAGTGCACAGAGCAGGGAGCAATGAGAGGGCTCCAAGCATCAGCCAATAAGACATGACATAGATACAGTGCTGGATGGGGAGCACAGTAGAGACACACGCCATGCTCAATCACCACCTCTACTTTAACTTATGTTGCACTGAGACAGCATTGGGAGTTCAGAATTATCAATCCAGGCCTGCACTGTCTTCGTGAGCATCAGGACAACAGAGGTTAAAGTAGGTACCGATGAAAGGTTGGGAATGCTGCCTGTGATCTTTCTGTTCTGTGTTCTACCTCCAACACTGTACTAAGACTCAATACTCTGCAACATTGTATCTATGGCATGGCTTGTGCACCAGTGTCTTCAGTCATTTTTAACTCATATAACAGTAAGTGTCCCTGTAACCTGCTCCATTCCCGATTGTCGCTCCACATATTTGAGACGTCCTGCATTCCAGACTACCATCCCTATTGCTGTATCTTGCTTCAGTGTCTACAACATGCCTTATTTTGGTACACTAATCCTCTTTAGCTGGATACAGAGTGATACAGCATGGATACAGAACCTGTGGTCCAACTCCTCAATGCTGCCCATGTTACCTAAACTGAACGAGTCTCATTTGCCTGCATTTGGCCCTTATCTCTTCAAACATTCTCCTCTCAATGTAACTCCCAAATGACTTTTCCATGTTGTAATTGTTCTTGTTTCTCCCATGTACCTGAGGCAGTCTGTTCCGTCTATGCACCATCCCCTGAGGATAATTCTCCCCCTCAGCTCCCTCTTTAAATCCTTGCTCTCTCACCTCCCGTTTATACCCTCTAGTTTTGGACTCACCTACCGTTGGTTATTCACCATTCTTAGGGTCACCCCGTGGCGTCCTCTGCCCAAGGGAAATATTTAGGACAATGTTACAAATATCTCCAACGTATGTAACAAGGTGCTGGCCAATGTCGGCAAATGTGCCAAATGTCGCTTTCCCCACCCTGTCCACCTGGTATGCCACTTCCGAGGAACAATGTAACTTGCACCCCCTGGTCTCTCTCTCTCTGTTTGACAACCCTGCCCAGAGCCCTTCCATTAAATGTGTTAGTCCTCCCTGGTTTGTCTTATCAAAATCCAACACCTGAATTAAACTCCATCTTTCAGTCCTTGGCCCACTGGCCCAGTTGGTCAAGGTCCCCTTTGATAACCGTATTTCCTGCCCACTACACCATTCATTTGATCATCAACAAACTTTCACACAATCACTCCTAAATTTTCAACCAAAAAGTTTATGTAGATGATGCACATCAGTGGACCCAGCCCTGATCCTTTCTTCAATAATGGAATCAATAATGGAATCTAAAACTAAACTCTTTCCAGCTGCCTGTTGCTGGTCCATATCACCCCAACCCTTCCCTATTCACCTGTTTATCCAAATATCTTTTAAACGTTGTAATTGTACCCACATCAACCCCTTTCTCAGGATGTTCATTCCACACTCAAACCACCCTCTGTGTAGCAAATTGACCCATATCTTTTTTTTGAACATCTCTCTCCTCTAACCTTAAAAATGTGGCCCCTCCTCTTGAGACTCCCCCATTCTGAGGAAAAGGCAACTACCATTAACTTGATCTATGCACCTCATTTTTATCATAAACCTTTATAGCATCATGTCTCAACCTCCAGCCTCCAGTGAAAAAAGACTCAGCCTATCCAGCCATTTTTCAGATCTCAAGACTTCCAAACCCAGCAACATCCTGGTAATCTCTTCTGAATGCCCTGCAGCTTAATAATATCCTCCCTGTTAACTGGGCGACCAGAACTGGCCAGAGTATTGCAGAACAGGCCTCACAAATGTCGGTACAATCTCAACATGACGTCCCAAATCCTCCACTGAGCAATAGTCAGGCATGCAAAGCACTGTCTTATCCATCCAGTGATGCAAGCTTCAAGGATTATGTACCTGAACCCGGAGGTCCCTCTGCTCTAAAACACTAACTGAAGCCTTAACATTAATTGTATAAACTCTACCCTTGTTTGCTTTACCAAATGCATTACCTCGTATTTATTCAGATTGAATTCCATCTCTAGTTTTTCAGCCCATTCACTCCCTTCATCAAGATCCCTTTGTAATCTCAGAAAACCTCCTTCACTGTCCATGATGCCACCCTCCAGCCTGCCAGCCCATCACACGTGGCTGTCAGTAGTACACATGCATGCCTTTGCTAGGGGCTCCACAATTTCTTCCCTAGCAACCCGCAGTGTCCTGTGATACACTTAAGCAGGTTCTTGGACTTGCTATAGTTTTGTGTTTTAAAACCTCCAGCACCACCTCTTCTATAACATGCACTCTTTTCAAGTCATAGAGATATACAGCATAGAAACAGACCCTTCGGTCCCCAACTCTTCCAGGCTTACCAGAAGATCTAAATAAATCCATTCCCTTTTCCAGCATTTGGCCCATATACGTCTACACCCTTCCTGTTCAGATGCCCATCCAGATACCTTTTAAATATTGTAATTGTATCAGTCTCCATTACTTTCTCTCTCAGCTCATTCCATACACACATCACAATGTGTGTGAAGAAGCTGTCCCTTCAGTCGCTCTGTAAACCATTCACCTCTAACTTTAAACTTATGCCCTCTAGTTTTGGACTCCCCAACTTCTGGGAAAAGGCCTTGAATGCTTACTCTATCCATGCCGCTCATGTTCATATAAACCTCTGTAAGGTCATCACTCAGTCTCCGATTCTCCAGTGACAGTAACCCCAGTTTATTCAGCAACAACCCGGGCAATATCTTGGTATTCTTTTCTGAGCCCTTTCAAGTTTCACAACATCCTTCCTGTAGCAGAGAGACTGGAATTGCAAAGAACTGCAATGGTGGTCTAACGTATTACTCTCATTCCCTGAGTTGCCCAGTCTTTCTCCACAATAAGTTCTGAAAAAAATGTTTAGGATCTTCGGAAATATCCTGCAGTTCCACACATCGATGGCCTCATTGATCATTAATGGACACTATTTTGTCCTGAGTTACTTATGCACTCTTAATATACTGATCCAATCACTTTTGGATTCCCCTTTCCTTCTCTGCTGAGGCTATTTCATTTAGCCTATCTCCATTCCTGTTTTCTACTCAAAGTGTATTCCGACAGCCCCTGTATATCTTCAGGGAGTCCCTTGATCCAGCTGGCTATACCTGACATGTTGCCCCCTTTTCCTTGACCAGACCCTCAATAGACAGCCAGTGTTTCCGAATGCTGTCAGCATTGACCTGCACACAAACAGGAAAATGCTGGCGCTGATCGATCAGTTTATCTCACTTTTAAAATATTCTCTTTTGCCACACTTCCCTTTCCCTGTAAATAATTCACTTCCCCAATCACATTTTGAAAGTTCCTGACTAATATGATCAAGATTGGTCAGGCTCCATTTTATAACTTGCACTTGTGGACCAGGCCTGTCCTTTTCCAAAGCTATTTTCAAACTACTAAAACTGTGGTCACTTTGGCAAAACGCTTTCCCACTCACATGTCAGTCCATTTCCCTACCTCGTTTCCCAAGGGGAGGTCAGGGTTTGCCCCTTTCTCTCTTCAGGCCATTTACATATTGATTGGGAGTTTTCTGGAACACAATTACCAAATTCCTCCCTTGCAACCACTGAACACTGGCAGTCCCAGTCTAGGTTAGGAAAGTTCAAAAACCCTACCATAACAACCCTATTATTAAGATTGATATTTAAGATGTCCCGACATATTCGTTCCTCAGTCTGTCACAGATTATTCGGGGTCAGCAGTACGATCGTTTCAGAGTGATGACCCGTTCTTATTTCTCTGTTCCACTTACATAATTTCACTGGGCGATCCCACAGGAATATCGTCTTTGAGTACTGGTGTGATGAATCATGCAATCAAAACCCACCACCACACGTCCTCTCTTGCCTACCCTTCCTGCAGCATCTCGACCTTGAAACAATGAACTGCCAGTCCTGCCCTTCCTCTCAGCTGTATTTCTGTGATAACTATAATATCCCAGTCCCATGTTCCAATTCATGCCCTGAGTTCATCTTCCTTAGCTGTCTGGCCCCTTGCATTGAAATAAATGCAGTTTAATCATCAGTTTTCCCCCATTCCCTGCAATGTTCTTGCCTGCCTTGTCTGCTGAAATTGCTGTCTTTAACTCGTGTACCAGCCTCAATCTTCTTTCTGGCCCTACGTTTACTTAAGGTCCAACACCCTGCCAGACCAGGTTATATCCTCTCAAGCATCTCTCGCAATTCATCCCACCAGGATGTGGGTCCCTCTCCTGCTCCCAGTTGAGGTGCCTTTCCCAACCGTCTCCCTCTGCTGACACCTTCAGGGATCTATGGACTTGTCCACCAAGGTCCCTGTATTCCTCAGTACTCCGCAAGGACCTACCGTTTATTATGCTGGATTAGTGGTGCTGGAAGAGCACAGCAGTTCAGGCAGCATCCAACGAGCAGCGAAATCAACGTTTCGGGCAAAAGCCCTTCATCAGGAATAAAGGCAGTGAGCCTGAAGCATGGAGCGATAAGCTTGAGGAGGGTGGGGGTGGGGAGAGAGTAGCATAGAGTACAATGGGTGAATGGGGGAGGAGATGAAGGTGATAGGTCAAGGAGGAGAGGGTGGAGTGGATAGGTGGAAAAGAAGATAGACAGGTCGGACAAGTCAAGGAGACAGTAACTGAGCTGGAAGTTTGAAACTAGGGTGAGGTGGAGGAAGGGGAAATAAGGAAGCTGTTGAAGTCCACATTGATGCCCTGGGGTTGAAGTGTTCCGAGGCGGAAGATGAGGCGTTCTTCCTCCAGGCGTCTGGTGGTGAGGGAGCGGCGGTGAAGGAGGCCCAGGACCTCCATGTCCTCGGCAGAGTGGGAGGGGGAGTTGAAATGTTGGGCCACGGGGCGGTTTGGTTGATTGGTGCGGGTGTCTCGGAGATGTTCCCTAAAGCGCTCTGCTAGGAGGCGCCCAGTCTCCCCAATGTAGAGGAGACCACATCGGGAGCAACGGATACAATAAATGATATTGGTGGATGTGCAGGTGAAACTTTGATGGATGTGGAAGGCTCCTTTAGGGCCTTGGATAGAGGTGAGGGAGGAGGTGTGGGCACAGATTTTACAGTTCCTGCGGTGGCACGGGAAAGTGCCAGAATGGGAGGGTGGGTCGTAGGGGGTGACTACCTGGTCAGGTCCACACCCCCCTACGACCCACCCTCCCATTCTGGCACTTTCCCCTGCCACCGCAGGAACTGTAAAACCTGTGCCCACACCTCCTCCCTCACCTCTATCCAAGGCCCTAAAGGAGCCTTCCACATCCATCAAAGTTTCACCTGCACATCCACCAATATCATTTATTGTATCCGTTGCTCCCGATGTGGTCTCCTCTACATTGGGGAGACTGGGCGCCTCCTAGCACAGCGCGTTAGGGAACATCTCCGAGACACCCGCACCAATCAACCAAACCGCCCCGTGGCCCAACATTTCAACTCCCCCTCCCACTCTGCCGAGGACATGGAGGTCCTGGGCCTCCTTCACCGCCGCTCCCTCACCACCAGACGCCTGGAGGAAGAACGCCTCATCTTCCGCCTCGGAACAATTCAACCCCAGGGCATCAATGTGGACTTCAACAGCTTCCTCATTTCCACTTGCCCCACCTCATCCTCGATTCAAACTTCGAGCTCAGTTACTGTCTCCTTGACTTGTCCGACCTGTCTATCTTCTTTTCCACCTATCCACTCCACCCTCTCCTCCTTGACCTATCACCTTCATCTCCTCCCCCACTCACCCATTGTACTCTATGCTACTCTCTCCCCACCCCCACCCTCCTCTAGCTTATCTCTCCATGCTTCAGGCTCACTGCCTTTATTCCTGATGAAGGGCTTTTGCCCGAAACGTTGATTTCGCTGCTCGTTGGATGCTGCCTGAACTGCTGTGCTCTTCCAGCACCACTAATCCAGCATTTGATTTTCAGCATCTGCAGTCATTGTTTTTACCCTACCGTTTATTATGTCTGTACTTCGCTTATCGTACCTCCCACAGAGTATTACTGCACATCAATCAGAACTAAACTCTGCTTAGATTATCATCCGATCGACATCGGACTGCAGACGGAGTCCATCCCGCTCACTGTGAACAACGCACTCACCTTTCATGTCATCTTCAAACCGACTAATGATACCTTCTGCTTTCACATCCGAGTTATTATGTTCAATGGTTCCTGCACAGTTCCCTGTGGTACACCCGGTGGTGAAAGTATTATTTCCACCAATTTTGCATCCAATATGCCAACTTGCCTTGGAACCCAGTCCTTTTGGACCAGCCTTCCGTGTTGGATCTTGTTTAAGGACTTAGTCAAGTCCATGTAAACCACATCATCTGCACTGCCCTCATCAATATACTTAAGCACCATTTCAAAAAAACTGAACTGAATTCCTCAGACAGTATCTTCCTCTGCCAAAACCGTGATGACTAAACCGAGTTGATCCTTACCTTTGCAAGTGTTGATTCATCCTCACAATTGTTTCCCAATAATATCCCTCCCCCAGATGTCAGACTATCTGCTCAGTAATTACCTGACCTATCCCTGATGCCCTTCTTGAACAGAGGAACCACATTAACGATCCTTCATTCATTCAACACTTCACCTGTGTCCAGCAAAGTATTATATTTATCCACCAGGGCCTCAACAATCTCTGGGTAATTTGCATGGGGTCAAAGAATGCTGGTCCAGGCAGTGACACCCACATCCCATGAATGAATAAATAAAAATACTTATATCCCTCCCTTCCTCTGCAAACCCTTCCAGCTGCAGCAATCCATACTGGCTTTGTAACACCGTTCAGGCCCTGACCACTCTCTGTAACACTCTCACTACCTCCAGCACCTTCACCTCTCCATGTTCGTATCGTGTCAATAAACCCTGACAACGATTCCCCTTCCCACTGCCCTCCTCCTGCTAGCATACCCTTTGCAATCCCTTTAAAACTTACTCCTAAAACTCTCTCTCACTTCAGGATTTTAAGTACTTTGTGGTGATCTTCCCAGCCTCATAATCGAATATGATCCATTTTGTCCTGAGTGAGGGACCGGTGGGGATTTCTTGCTGAGTTTTTGGCTGTTTCAGTGGAATGTCCTTTTGTTGAGTATTTTTCACTGTTCCTTCAAATGTTTTCCACTGTCCATTTACAGGCACATATTTCAGTCTGTTTAGCCTGTTTACCTTGGTCAGTTCTCCTCTCCAACTCATGTAATTGGCTATTTTTGTTTCTAGTTATAACTTGTCCTTTCTGTTTTTCACTTTAAAACTTTATATTTCTTTAAACTGCCCTTTATCACAATGTCCCAGAGGATCTCTCCAGGTGACATTACTCATTCTCTGCGTTTTATCTCACACAGTCTTTCTGAGACAGTTACGTCCCACGTCAGTTGCACAATGTGTTATTCTAAGAAACACTGAAAAAAATTCTCTGAACTCCTCTTCCAATATCACTGTTGTGAGTGTGATTGTCCCAGACTTTGCGAATATTGACGTTTCACTAAATGTTCACCATGCCTGTATTAAAAATTCCACTGAATTCCTATTTATTGCAGTAACGAGCCATGAAATGCTGTTCGGTGGGTGGTCGAAAACTGTTCTGCTGCTTGTGTCCTTCGCAAGTAGTAGCCAGAATTTACATTCAGACTGATTCTACTTCATGCTTTCTCTATAATGCCTTTCTTACCCATTATTGTTAGCGTCGTCGATTTTGCCTGAATTTGCAGAAGGTTGTGAACCATTGAATATTTCTGTTCCACCTTTTGTTCACCCTGTAACCACATTCTCTCTGGTGTCTAAATCCCTTTTATCTCTGTGTCACAAATCCATCTACCTTGTTGTAGAGACTTTGTGCATTAATAAAAACCATAATTTTCTCGTTCCCACAGTTTGCTGTCACAAATGGATTTGCTGATCTACAGTTTTAGTTAAACTTTGTCCCATCCTGTTCCTTTCTGTTGTCTTCAGTCACATTCCCACGCTGCTCTGATGCTTCACGTTTTCTCTTTGGATTTGGAAAGCTCCTTTCATCTGAAGCCTGTCCCTGCATCCTCTCTGTCAGTTTAAAGCCCTGTCCATAAACCTACCGACGTGACTGGCCAGGATATTGTTCCACTGGAACAGAGCTGGCACTCATCTGAATGGATTTTTTAAAAAATCAGGTATGGGATATGGGTGTCTCTGGCTGACTAGCCTTTATTGCCCATCCCTTGCTGCCCTTGAGCTAAGCAGCTGGCTCGCCCATTTCACAGGGTCATTGAGAGGCAAACACTTTGCAGTGGGTATGTCGTGCAGACCACATGAGAGTGAACTGTTGTCTTTCTCTGAAGGTCAAGTGTTTGGATTTTTATCAATACTTATTTATGGATTGTTAATTCCAAACTTTAAAACATATATTCATTTAAAATTCCATATGGTTAGAAGTTAGAAAGAAAAAGGTTGGGGGGGGGGGCGGGTGGTCATTTTGTTGTGACTGTATTGTAGACTGTTGTAGACCCAACAGATACCAGAGGAGCAGCTGTGTAGAGAGATTGCAGATAACTATAGAAATAATAGAGGAGTGCAGGCTGGAGATTTTAATATTCACTGTACTGACTGGGCCACCTCGAGTATAAAAAGACCTGCACGGAGGGCAATTTTTCAAATGTGTCCAAGGAAGATTCCTAAATCAATATGCAGAGGACCCTATTCTACTCAGGCGGGTGCAACACTGGACCTCCCCTCAGAAAACGAGGTCAGGCAAGTGACTAAAGTGTCATTCAGAGAGCAATTTGGGTCCAGTGCCCACAACTGTCTTCGTTCTAACATAGTTCTGGTAAAAGATCAGCAGGTCCACAGATTGAAGAGGAAAACTGGAACAGGGCCAGGTTTGCGGCCATTCTGCTGGATCTGGCCAGCGTCAATGCTGTGAATTTAAAATTGCACAATGCCCAGCTATAATCCAACTCGCTTTGGAAGCGCTGGTGATCACTGTAACAGATGAAAGGCTTAAACTAAATTTGTTTGATATTATATTCCATGACACTGCCATCCTGTTGCTATAAATTCTTTACCTTAGGATTGTGCTCCACAACCACCTGATGAAGAAGCAGTGTTCTGAAAGCTCGTGCTTTCAAATAAACCGGTTGGACTGGAACCGAATTTCGGGTGATTTTTAACTTTGTACATTCCCAGTCCGATACCGGCACCACCACATTATGATTCTAATCGATTGGGTGAGTCTGTTTGAAGGAAAAGGAACAACTGGCAAATGGGAGGCTTTTCAAAGTGTGGTCGAAAGAATCCAGGACCAGTATGCTCCATTTGGTTGAAGGGAAAAGCTGGCAGGGTTAGGGATCCTTGGCTGATGAGGGATAATAAGGCTCTGGTCTTGAAATGAAGACTGCATACATTGGGTTTAAGATTTCCGTATCTACATATTCTTAAAGACACGATCAATCTGTGGAGACCCTACAATTCTCTCAGTCCCTGTAATACTCCCAATCTGCAGAAGTCATTCCAATGTCAGTGACTCTTTCAATACATTTCCTACAATACCCACTGTCTATGTGATATCTTTTCATTGCCAGCACCCACCCTGTCAATGTAAGCTCCTCCAGTGTCTCCATCCATCTACTCATTTCCACAATCTTCCCCAGCTCTTCCATGTGTAAACATCACCCTCCCCTCCAACCCTTCCCACTCTGACCAAACTGGAGGAGGTTACAAATGCTCCCTAATCTGTCAAACTGTCTCCAACCAAAATTGCTGTCTTTTCGACTTGGAGAATTTATCTGATTCCACACCCTCTTTATCTAAATAACCTGCAGAAACTAAGCCTTCCTGTGTCTATAAACATCTTCAGTCACGATTACCCTCCATACGTCTATTTGTTTTTCCAATCTGTACAACCCACTTTATCTCTGTACTCAGCTCCATTCACCTGAAACATTCCTGTCTGTGTAAAACACCCCATCCTACCAACACCCTTATCCCTGTAAACTGCTCCATTCCTTCCAACCTCCCCAGCTCCATGAACTCCTGTAGGCCTGACAGCTCTCCACATTTCTGTAACCTCCTGTGGCTCTATGCTCCTCCCTCCCTGTGAAAGCACCTCCAGTCCCCACAATTCTCCCAGTCTGGTCATCTGCTCCGGATCAGACCATTGCTGTCTCTGTTACCTCATACAACTTTAGCAATGCCTCCTATTTGTGTCACTTCATTCAGATCGCATCCTCTCCCGCTTCCCGAAACCTCTTGCTACCATCATAAACCCTGCTATTTAGAACATGGAATAGCACATTCCAGTACAAGCCCTTCCGCCCACAATATTGTGCTGACCTTTTATCCTACTCTGAAGATGAAACGAACCGACATACCTTACATATTACTATCATTGATGTGCCTATCCAAGAGTTGCTTAGATGTCTGTAATGTGTCTGAATCTACTACCATGGCTGGCAGTCCATTACACCCACCCACCACACTCTGTGTAAATAACGTACCAGTCCCTTCCATACCGACAGGATATCCCAACCCAATCTCGTCCTACCTGCCAGCACCTGGCCCATATCCCTCTGATATCTAAGCTAAACTTTACGCCAATTACCATAAACGTATATCCCCTTGTGATAGCCATTTCGCCATTGGAAGTAGTCTCTGGTTATCCACTCTATCTATGCCACACATTTCCTTGTACACCTCTATCAAGTCACCATTCTTCCTCCTTCGCTGAGATCAGAAAAGCCCTAACTTCCACAACCTACCTTCTATGGCCATGCCCTCCAGTCCAGGCAGCATCCTGCTAAATCTCCTCTGCACTGTCTTTAAAGCTTCCACATCCTCCCTATAATGAAGCGAACAGAACTGTTCACAATTTTCGAAGTATGTTCTAACTGGAGTTCTGTGGAGCTGCAGCAAAATCTCACATCTCTTAAATTCAACCCCCCTGCTAATGAAAGCCAACACACCATCCGCCTTCTTAACAGCCTGTCAACTTGGGTGGGAACGTGAGGGACACAGGATCCCTTTGTTCCTGCACGCTGCTAAGAATCCTGCCTTTAACCACGTAAAGGTTTTCTGCAGGATCCTCCAATCTAAAACTATCCCTATCATTGTAAGTTCCTCCAGTCCCTACAACACTCATAAACATTGGAACCTCCTCAAGTCCATAAATTCCTAATGTCTGCAAAATCCTCCCGTCCTGATGTCCCTCCATATCTCTGTAACCCCCACCATCCTCCAGTGCTCTTCTGGGGAACATTGCAGAGGAAGGAGTATTTGGAGAGTCTGGGCCATGTTACGAGGTATGAGGGCTGCAGAACCTGGAGGCTGATACAAATGTCGGAAGGGACGTGGGACTTGCAAAAGGTTAGAGTTTCGGGATTCATTGAACCTGCAGGATGGGACAGGGAATGGCTTGTGGAACCTGGAGGATATTATGATTTGAATTTTTGTTTGGACCATTCAGCCGATCTTACAGTCATAGAGGTGTACAGCATGGAAACAGACCCTTCATTCCAACCCGGCCATGCTGACAGGATATTCCAACCCAATCTAGTCCGACCTGCCAGTTCCAGGCCTATCTCCCTCGAAACCCTTTCTATTCATATATCCATCCAAATGGTTCTTAAATGTTGCAATTGTACCATCTGAAAGATTGGCTGAAAGATCCAATCAAATATTACCTGTGGTTCAAATCATAACATCCTCCAGGTTCCACAACCCATTCATGGCCCCATCCTGCAGATCAGATATCCCAACCCAATGTAGTCCCACCTGCTAGCACCCGGCCCATCTCCCTCTAAACCCTTCCTATTCATATAGCCATCCAGATGCCTTTTAACTGTTGCAGTTGTACTCGCCTCCAGCACTTTCTCTGGCAGCTCATTCCATATATGTACTATCCTCTGCGTGAAAAAGTTGTCCCTTTTTATCTTTTATGTCTTTCTACTCTCACCCCAAACCTCGCCCTGTAATTCTGGACTCGCACACCCCAGGAGAAAGACTTTGTCTATTTACTCTATCCATGCCCCTCTTGATTTTATAAACCTCTATAAGGTCACCCTCAGCCTCCGACTCTCCAGGAAAAACAACCATCACCTGTTCAAACTCTCCCTATAGCTCATCCCTGGCAACTTTGTTGTAAATCTTGTCTGGACCCTTTGAAGTTTCACAAAATCTTTCCGATCAGAAGTAGAACAGAGTTGCATGAAGTATTGCAAAAGTGGCCTAACCAAAGTCTTGTACAGCCGCAACATGACCTCCCAACTCCTGTACTCAATACTCTGACCAATAAAGGAATGTATACCAAGCGCCTTCTTCACTATCCTAACTACCTGTCAAGGACCTACTGTCAAGGAACTCTGTATTTCATTTGAAAAATTGCATAGACAGGTCAAGTGGCCCGAGGTCTTCTGGGTAATGCTGGTTCAGTCTAAGCTGATCGGCAGAGCCAGTGAAATATTTGCAGCGCTGTCTCTCGAATGGTCGAGTGATAATGCACATGTCAAACAGGCTATTTTAAGTGCTTATGGATTGCTTATGAAAGGGAAGCCACTACAATTCCCTTTACTGTACCATCGCTATCTGTCAAAGCTCCTTCAGGTCGATATCCTCCGAATTGTTGAAACCTGCTCTCACCATTGCAACTCACTTATTTCCTAACATTGTTGAGTCTCTAAAAGCTTCCCTATCAGTTTAATCTCCTCCACTGCATACAACACTCCTAGCATGTGTAATCTCTTCAATTCCTTCAGTTCCTATATACCTATTAATAGATGTGCCTGCTTTGTGGCCATTGTATCCTCATTTATATCTGCAAAAGGCTCTGCTCACTATAGCACATCCTATGCTTATAAGTGAATCTGGTCTCTCACAAGACTCTATCACTCTCTCCTCCAGTCTCTACAAGCTTCCCGCTCCCTGTCGTATCTTGCAGCATGCACACCACTCACTCTCTCTGACATACCTTCCAGTGCATAAATTCATCTCTCCTTCGAACTGTATCCAGTCTACAACTTCATCCCTGTCCGTACAACATCTTCCATTCCATATACTCCTCTCTATTGCTGCAGCAGTCTCCAGCTTATATCATCTTCCATGTGCTTGCAATATTCTCCAGTCCATACTACCCACCCTTTCCCTGTAATATTCTCCAGTCCATACCATCCTCCCTATCACTGTGATATTCTCCAGATCCCACAACTATTGTTAAGTGTACAACATCCTGGAATCCTGTGAACGTTTCCACGCCCTGATCAACATAGTCCATGTAACGATCCACAATCCTATACACGTCCCTATCTCTGGAATCCAGTCAAAGACGCTATATCTCTCTAATTTTCTCCAAACAATAAAATGTTTTCTCCTGCGAACATTCTGTAGCAACTGTAACTATGTTTAATCCTGCAACATTGTCACGCCCCCAAACATCTGTCCTACTCTGTGGCCTCTATCCATCCCTCAAAGGCCCACTCTCGGTGCCACGCGCCATGCATTTGCAACAAGGCAGATGGAATGATAGCATTAACTGAAGGGAATAGATATGATCGAACTGTTATTGTGGAGGGGTGGCTGCAGAATGATCACGACAGCAATGTGATTATTGAGGGGTTGTATGGATTTAGTCAGGATCAGCAAAAAACCAAACAAGGTCCTGTTTTGTTGTGAAGAAAGGACGCAGTCAGTGCATTAGTGAGACAGCCAATTTAATCTGGGAATCAAAATATAGAGTCATTTTGAATGGACAGCTTCCAAATTGATAAGGGGATCTGGAAGATCAAATCACAATCCATGCTCGTTGTTACGTTGGGTGCAATATTTACTTGGTGATAGTAGACAGAGGTATGTGGAATGGTCAATTTCTGACTGAACGTCTGTGGTCAATGGTGTTTCACAAGGATCTTTGCTGCGATATCTGTGTGTAATTTATATCTGTGATTCAGATGAAAAGGTCAGCAGTTTGAGTGGTAATTTTGCAGACGACATTTGGAAAGGCATGTAATGATTAGGGATAGTTAGGGAAATTGTGGATAGGGAGGAAGAGTGTTAAAGATTGCAGCAGTATGTAGATCAGCTGGAACGCTGGGCAGAGATGTGGCAAATTGATTTTCATCGGGACGGATGTGAAGTGATGTATTTATGAAGTCAAATGGAAGATTGAAGTGCACTAATTGACTAATTGGAAACATTGATAAACAGAGAGACATTGGAAGCAAATCCATAGCTCCCAAAAAATAACAACACAACAGGATGTGTTGGTCGAGGGATAGTATGGTATGCTTACCTTTATTGGGCACAGTATTGAGTACAGACGTTTGCATGTCATGTTCTGACTGAATGAAACTTCAGTCGGCCATGTTTGGAGGGTTGCGTGTCGTTCTCATCCACACACCACAGGAAGGATGTGGAGGTTTTGGGGAGGTTGCAACAGAGGTCTTGCAGACTGTTGCCTGGATGACAATGTGTTTACTGTAAGGAGGTTGGACGCAGTTGGATTGTTTTGCGAGAGTATCGGAGACTGAGGCGTGACCTGGAAGAGGTATGTAGCATTAGGAGAGGCGTGGATAGTGTGTATAGTTGGAATCCTCCTTCCAATGAAGAAATATCAAATACTAGGGTGCATTGGTTTAAGGTGAGAGTGAGAGGTTGTAAGTGAGATGAATGAGGCTAGTTGTCTTTACCGAGAGGGTAGAAGCTGCTCAGGAGGTGGGAGAGGTGGCAATGAGAGCAAACATTTGAAGGGCATTTAGACAGAAACATGAACATATAGAGAATAGAGGGTCATCGCCCATGTGCAGGCAGATGGGATTAGTTTAGAATAGCATCATGGTCAGCACAGCCACGGTGGGCCGAAGGGCCTATTACTCTGCTGTACTGTTCGATTTTCTAACCTAACGACATCTAACCTGTCAAAGCCCCTCCGAATCCTTGAAGTTTCATTGAATTTCTCTCCTATTCTTCAAAACCCCAATCGGTTCAAGGGCAATCTACTCCACCTCTTCTCATTGGAAAATTCTGCCATCTCCAGGATCAGCCGAGTGAACATTCCCTGGCCTGCCTCTAATACAAGAATGCCTTTCCTTATGGCACACATACTGTTCATTACAATCTAGGTGTGGTCTGACTTGTGCCTTGCATCGTTTTAGCAAGACCTCCCTATTTTTAGACTCTATTCCCTTTGTAATAAATGGCAACATTTGATTTGCCTTCTCTATGACCTGCTGATCTTGTAAGCTCCCTGTTTCAGATTGATTCACAAGGATTCCCAAAACCCTTTGTGCAGTCAGTCTGAAACCAAACGGTGTTAGCCTGACAGTAAGTCGGGAACGTGCTGGAATGTGCTATAAAGACTATGACAATAAATGATAACTAGACACTTAGAAACAATGGGAGATGTATGATTTTATAAAAGGGGAATATTTTTAAATCTGTTGGATTCTATATTTTGGTGTGACCTTAAATGGCTGAATAGATAAGGATGGGGAAGGCTAGTTGCGGCAGAGGGGTATTTGAAGTTTAAGAAGCATTTTGACAAGTTTCAACCAGGGCTAAAAATTAGCTCATGAGAGAATAGGGCCCGTGAAAGGTCAATGACGCTGTCTGTGTGGAATTACTGCTGATGGGGGAGATACTGAACAAATATTTGTGTTCGGATTTCGGGAACTTAGGAAAATACATAGGGATGTCTTGAAAAGTGTTCACATTGGAGAACAGGAGGTGCTGGATGTCTTAAAATGCAATAAGTTAGATAAAACCTTGGGGCATGGTCAGATGTATCCCAGCGCCTTGTGAGAAGCGAGGGAGAAAATTGCAGGGCCCATTCCAGAGGTATTTGCATCATCAACAGCTACTCGAAACCAGTGAGACTGATGGCAGGGTGGTAAGTTATTGGAGGAGATTCTGAGGGAAACGATCATCATGCCTTTGGAAAGGTAAGGACAGATTAATGATCGTCAGCATGGCTTTGTGCATGGGCAATCATGCCTCAAATGTGAGTGTGGCGATAGACAAGTGAGAGATCAAAGCAGAGCAGTACACGATGTCCACATGAACTTTATCAAGGTCTTTGACAAGATTCTGCATGGCAGACTGGTTAGTAAGTTTAGATCACACAAAACCAGAGAGTGCTCACCAACTGGATACAAAACAGGATTGCCTGTAGGAGACAGAGCATGTTCATAGAGGGTTACTGCTCAAACTGCAGGCCTGTGACCAACAGTGTGCCCAGGGGTTCGGTGCAGGGTCACTGCTGTGCATCATTTAAATGAACAGTTTGGATGAGAATACAGGAGCCATGGTTAGCAAGTTTGTGAGTGAGAATGAAATTGGTGATAATGTGGACAGTGAAGAGGGTTATCAAAGAAAATGTGGAATCAACAGTACTGCTGGACCAGTGAGGTTACAAATAACAGGTGGAGAAATGCAAGATGTTTTATTGTGGTAAAGCAGACCAGGTTGGACTTGTATAATTAATGTTCGGGCCCTCTACTGTTGTCGATCAGTGACCCAGGGATGCAGCTACACAGTTTTTTGACTGTAGCGTCACAGGTAGACAGGCTGGTGAAGCAGGAGTTTGAGATGGTTACCCTTTATTGGGCAGAGCATTGAGACTAGGAGTTGGGATGTCATGGTGTATCTGTACAGGATATTAGTGAAACCACCATATAAGCATTGTTGATTATCTGGTAAAAATCAACTTGTTCACGTATGTCCTTTAGGGAGGGGCATCTGGCATTCTTGCCTGGTCTGGCTCACATGAGACTCCAGTCCCACAGCAATATGGCTGATTCTGAGCTGCCTCTGGGCAATTAGCAGTGGAGTAATGTATGCTGGTCCAACCGGTGACATCCTTAGGCCGTGAATGAATCAATGAAAGTACAGATGTCCATCCCTACCTCTGCAAACAGCTCTAGCTGCAGCAATTCGTAGTGGCTTTGTAACATTTTTCAGGCCTTTGCCCCTCTCTGTAACACCTTCACCACCTCCAGCAGCTTCAATTCTCCCTGTTCTGATCATCTGATTAAACGCTGACGTTTCCTCTTCCTATTGCACTCCTCCTGCTCGGAGACTCCCTAGTGATCTCTTTCACAAATGTGTCCGCATTTCTAAATGTTGGCTTCTTCAGAATTGATAGGTTTTTTTCATCTCTTAATCAAATCCGTTAAGTCCTGGGCCAAGACCGTCTGAAGTGGGGAAGGAGCATTGTTAAGGTGTTGAGCACATCGAGACTTGCTGTGGGGAAAAATAGGAATCCAGGAGAAAACAGTACAAGGAGCGTGCTGCCACACCAACGCCCCACCCACCACCTTCCCATGGCCACCTTCTGCCCCAAGTGTAACAGAATCTGTGAAGGGCAACATCGGTCTGTCCAGCCAACTCAGGACCCGCACCGCCCCAGAGTGGGAGAGAGTCAGCCTCGTCTGTGACCCACCGCCAAAGAGATGATGAGATAGGAAGGTTGAATCCCCTCACAATTATCCCAGTGCCTTTGTTACAAATTCAAACAATTCCCTGTTAATGCAGAGTCGAATATCTCTCAGTATCTCTGCATGTGGTATCCCTCGCTGTGTCGGTCTGTTTGCTGCCTCTGTCAGCATTTCTCCCTCTTACAGATGGTCTGAGATCCTGAGTCAACAGAAAATTCCACAACAGAGATATGGAGCAGCACGGGCGCATGGGATGGAGACTGGGATTTTCGAGATCTCTGCTGGTCTCTGTGCCACTCTGCATGAGTTATCCTCATTGCATCAGTCTAATTTCCCATTCTGTCTCATACAGGTAATCAGGATATTCCCAACTCCTGTCTCATCCATCACCTCATTGAAGCTGGTTGGTTAGCCAGAGAGAGATGGAGAGGGAGATCTGGAACCTTCAGTAAATCCTGCAGCCGGTAAGATCACTCACAGTAAACAGCACAGGGTGGAGGTAGTAGACTTCTATATTCAGACGTGGAAGACAGGACATAGATACAGAGCTGGGCAAGGAACAGCAACATTCTAGGCTTCATTTCCACCATCTTGTGAGGGTCCTGCTTTCACCTCTGCTGTACTGGTCCTCAATGCGACAGCACAGGGGATCGCAGGCATCAATCCTGGCCCATGCTGTGTTCGTGATCTCTGTAATATCCTCCAGTCCCGATAATCCTACCACTGTCAGGAATCTACTCTAGTCCACACCATTCTGTTTGTCTCTCTCAGGTTCTCCACTCCCTAACACCCTAATTCCTAAACGTCTGCAGTAGATACTAAATTCCTTCATCCCGGTAAACCCTGACAGTCCTGTCTATCCCTGTAACACCCACCAATACTACCCTCCATATCAATGTATTTGTCTTTAACCTCTCCATCGGTCCCTATCTATGTAATTTTCTCCAGCTCCTACCACCCTTCCTTGTCTGTGAAAAATTTGTAATCTCCTAATCCTTCTCCAATTCTTTGATCTTTATCTTATTAAATTTCACCCTCATTCCCGACACCATACCCCTCACGACCACAGGAACCTCTTTCAGTTTGTGCAACCCTCCCCATCTGTGTAACTGTCTCCATCCCAGCAACCTGGCAATCTCCATTGCCTTCCGATCTCTGTAACCTTAAGAACAGAGAAGCCTTCTTATAACTGTAAACGTCTTCAGTCACGACAATCTTCCATATGTCTGTTAGTATTCACAATACACTTCTACCGGACACACTCCCCGTCTGTGCCTCTCAGAGTGCCTGCCTCTCCCTACATCCATCCCAATCCCTATCTCCACAATCTAATCCAGCTCCCTTATCTCTGTAAATTCCTCCAATCCCCAAAGCCCTTTGTCCCTCTGACATTCTTGACCTGATGTAACTCTGTTTAACTCTAACATCCTCGAGTCCCTGTAAGCCTCCGTATCTCTGTAACCTCTGCCCATCTGTTCAACCCCCCACTACTGAGGAATGACTCCCTGTATTCGCCATAAGGCAGATGGAATGACAGGGAACAGATATGATGGAACTGTTATCCGGAGATTTAGCTGCAGAATGACCATCACTGGGAGGTGAATACTGAATGTCCCCATTCCCACCCCACTGCCCTCGCTCGCTCTCTCGCCCACTCTCTATCTCGCCTTCTCTCTGTCGCAACCTCACTCTCGCCCCCTCTCTCGCCCCCACTCATGCGCCCTCTCTCCCTCTCTCGTCATGGCATCATGGCTGTACCTCTGTATTGGGGCATTCCAGGGTTCTGCAGAGTAACACGTTATCGCAATATCTGTGGTAAAAGGGGATGGGCGGTGCATGCCATCCCATTGCGTGATGACTGCATCTCAGTAATAATTTTCAAAGACTGCAGTTTCTAAGAGAACACCTGCAAGCGATCGGGAATAATTTGAGAAGTGGAACGGGGATGTGGGAAAATGTGAAAGGTAATGATGACTGGGAGGCATGAGACAGCAAGTGAGTGAAGAGCTCGTTTTGCGCGGCTCAGTGTCGGTGTCGGTATTTTCTGCCCACTGTTCACACTGATTCACACAGTGCTACCTGTAGATCTTTTATTCCTTCATTCATTGGTGAACATGAGCTTTGTTGGCTGGACCAGCATTTATTATTGATTTTGAGTTGTCCCTGAGAAGGTGGTAGTGAGCTGCCTTCCTGAGGCACTGCACCAGCCGTTGGAACTGCTGTTATCCATGTAGCCTCCAGCAGGCGTTACAACACTCCTCATGTCTCTAACTGCACACAGACAATGCAGCTGTACCTTTTATATCTGACATCCTACCCAACTTATAACTCTTATAATTCTTCAAAATATCTCACCTCTTCCATTCCCATCTATGTTAGAGATCTCTAACATTTCTTTATTCTTGTTTAAATTTCTGATCAACTAAAATCTCTCCCTTTTTAAATTTGTAACACCTTCAATTTCTGTAACTCTCCATATAACTGTAATCAATGACAGCACAAGTTCCCTTCCTTAAATCTCTATAATTACAATGGTTGCGTGTGATAAATTGGAACTTTTCATCCTCCTTATCCATCTCGGGACTTCCAGCCCCCACAATCCCATTATTTGGAATGCTCACATTGTCTGCATCTCCTTATGTCCTGAGGGTCCTTGAACACCACCAGTGCTCCAAAGGTTTATATTCCCCCCAGTTATTGCAAGTCTTCACGCTCTGTAACATCCAACAGTCTCCAGTACCATACAACACTTGCTGGCTCTCAATTTGTATTTGTTGAAGTCTACACATCTCTGTAAGCAGCACAGAAAAAACACTTTTGATTCTACATAGCTCTGTCATGAACAAGCTACTATCTTTACTTCCTTCACCTTCTTCAGTGTCTGCAACTCTCACTGTATCTTCCAATGACCTGCTTTCGACACTGCAGATCTGCCGATCTCCCCAGATAAATTGTTTCATCCCATATAGCTCGATCAATCACTGTAACACCCTCTGCTCTGTCTAATCCTCCTCTTTCCCACTGTCTTCCAGGCACAACAGCGATCCTATAAGAGAGCAGTACAGAATGGGATGTTATAAATCTTAGCTGAGGCTCGAGGCCTTTCATTACCTGGGAGTCACAAAGGGAGAGAACCTGGGAGACAGCAGCACAGAGCGGGAGAACATTAATCAGTAGCGAGGATCGAGGTCAACTAGGAATCGGAGTTGGAGAAGCAGCAGAGCAGGAGGCTCAAAATCAGCACCGAATCACAGAGGCAGTGAACATGTGACGGAGCAACTTGGAGCAAGAGCGTGAGGCTCACTCACACCTGAGAGTTACAGAGGCAGCAAAGTGGGAGGATATAAATCAGTACTGAGGTTCACGGCCTAATTGTGCCTGGGAGTCACAGAGACGGTGACCCTGTGAGGGAGCAGAGTGGAGTGGGAGCTGGAGAATTGCACGTACCTGGGAGTCACAGAGATGGTGACCGTGTGAGGGAGCAGAGTGGAGTGGGAGCTGTAGAATTACACGTACCTGGGAGTCGCACAGATAACTTTCTGCTGCTGGGACCTGCCTGCACTGAGTTTGGAAGAAGTACAAGAGCCTTCACAGAAAAGGCTGTAAATTCATTGGCAGATAATACACCGTTATTAGCGACTGTCAGTAAATTGATAGAAGTTAGCAAATTTATTTTTTCAACTTCTGAAATAAGGGTTGAACTCAGAAATAAGAGGGAGAAGTGAAATTCTGAGCCAATATATATATTACCCTCAGTAAGCCGCAGTTGTATAAGGGAGTTAACCATATTGTTTTTTTTTCCCTGATGTTAATTTCATTCTAAGTAATTAAGTTACTCTAGACATGTTGCATCTTAAAATGCAAACAAGACATGTTTGTTAGGTGGAAAATATGTTCTGTTACGTTGGGAAGTCATAGCTCCTGCTCGTGTCCTAGATGAACACTGGGTCTTGGAGCTCAGATAGTAACTAGAGACTCTATGGGACATCTGTGATGCTGAGAGTTAGGTGAATAGCTCACACAGAGAGCAGATCACCCTGCAGACATGACAGCCAAGAAGAAGAAAGGGAATAGGGGACTAGACAATCAAAGAGAAACATTCAGGGAATGGAAGGATATCCTGATATCTCCCTCCCAATTCAGTTTCCTGGTTTGGAAGTTGATGAAGGTGCGGGCCGTTCAGGGGAGGACTGTCGGAGCCATGTCTGCGGCATCACAAGCAGACTAACTGTGCAGGAGTGGGGGGGGAGGAAAGGAAGGAGGATCAATAGTCACAGGGGATTCAGGAAATTGAAGAAGGTGTCAGTGTTTCTGTAATTCCAGGATTGTGGGGGTAAGAATATAACAGTGTCTGCAGGACATTCGTCTGGGGGACAGTGAGCAGTCAAAGGTCATGTCTATGTTACTAGGAATGACCTTGATAGGAAGGGTGAAGCGGTCTGGGAATCAGAATTTAGGGAGCTAGGTGGATGGTTAGCAAGCGGGACATCAAATGTAGCAATCTCTTGGTTACTGCCAGTGCCGTGTCCAAGTGAGAACAGAGCTAGGAGTTTTAGGTAGATGAGAGTGTGACTGGAATGATGGTGCAGCAGGAAGGGCCTGGGTTTCCAGGGACATTGGGACTGGTTCTGGGGAAGGCAGCAACTGTACAAGCTGGATGGGCTAACGTGACAGAGCTGGGACGGAGTTCCTTGTGCTGTGTTTGGGAGGGATTGAAAATAACTTGGCGGGTGCATAGGATCCAAAAAGGAATAGTAGAGGAGACTACCAGGACTCTCAAAATAATGGGAGATACAGTTGGTACTAATTTACAACAACAAGTTAATCAGTGGAAGATGGAACAAGAAAGAAAGCCTTAATCTGAGGTACTCTGCATGGACATGAATACTCGGAGTTTGGAGAGTTCGAGATGCAGATTGGTGTGTGGAAATCTGATCGACTGATCACCAAAAGCTGGCTCAAGGAATGGCAGGACTGTGTGTTAAATATTGCTGAGTATCAGGGATTCTGAAATTATAGAAGGGAAGGGAAATGATGAAGGTGGAAATATTGGTTTTGATTGGATTAGTTCAGGCACCCAAGAGAAAGAGCCTACTCACTCACTCGGGACACCTCGCTACCTTTCCCCCTGCTGTTACAAATAATTCCACCTCCCTTAGTACTGTTTGGTAATTCTCACATTTTGGAAGGAACCAACCCACACAAGAGCAGAAAGAGCCAAGAGGGATGGGGGCTCCCCAACATTCAGCTCCTCACTCTATCACAGGGAATGATTCTGACCCTAACAACCATGAGATGCTGACTGACCGTGTCCAAGCTCCCGGACTGGGATCTGAGACTCCCCCTGACTCACTGTGCTGGGCACCCTGACTGACCGTGTCCAAGCTCTCGGACTGGGTTCTGAGACTCCCCCTGACTCACTGTGCTGGGCACCCTGACTGACCGTGTCCAAGCTCTCGGACTGGGTTCTGAGACTCCCCCTGACTCACTGTGCTGGGCACCCAGACTGACTGTGGACAATGATGTCAGGCTTCCTCATTTTGTGTCTGTGCTAAACACCAAGACAATACAGCAGGCGGGTGAGCCTCGTAGCTCTGGCTGAGGGGAAACACTGCTGAGGGCATGGTAAGGCAAGGCAATCATTCTGTGAGCATTCAAGTCAGTTCAAAGTGAGTGTGTACAAACACCGAATGAGCACCCCAGAGAGAGAGGCCATGAGTTGGGTGTGTCCCTGAGCACAGTGTCCTTGCAGCAGCATTGAGTGTGTACAAACACGGAGTGAGCATCCCAGAGGGGCAGTCCATGAGCTGGGTGTGTGCCTCTGAGCACAGTGTCCTTGCAGCAGAATTGCAATGAGAGTTGTGAGTGCACCCTGAGCTGCAGTATTGA
Organism: Chiloscyllium punctatum; assembly: GCF_047496795.1. Taxonomy (NCBI): domain Eukaryota; kingdom Metazoa; phylum Chordata; class Chondrichthyes; order Orectolobiformes; family Hemiscylliidae; genus Chiloscyllium; species Chiloscyllium punctatum. Next base: position 23,093,792 of record NC_092766.1, read on the forward strand.
AGTACAAATGTATACTCTCAGTGGGTCGGAGATGTGCTGGGATGGCATGGTGACGCTGGCATGTGACAGATTCCAGCATTGATGGGTGTGGATTACATGCAGCTTCTGTCTGTGTAGTGTCCCCCGAGACGTTGGTGTCCAGGATAGAAGGCTGTAGGAGCGAGGGGCAAGATGGAGTCACCAGTTACCAGCTCTGACTTTCACGTCCAATTCTCCATATTGAGATTCCCTATAGTGGGAGGGAGGGTATGAAGCTGTAAGTTGTTGAGGAGAGACCCACTGAATGTGGCTGTTGATCATCAGTAATCATTCAGTCAATATCTTGCCACTCCTTTGCTCAAATCTTGTTTTAGAGATCAGTCCAGTACAGAACAGGCCCTTCAGCCCAGCAAGCCCGCACTGACACATGATTCCGTTCTAAAGTTAAAAAGAAAGTTTTTGCTCCGACACCCTCTATGTCATTCTGTTCCCTACTTACTCATATTTGTGCCAAAATCCCTCTTAAACGATGCTATATTAGCTCCTTCTCCTCTATCAGTGCATTCCAGGCACTTGCACATTCTGTCTGCAACAGCAAAAATAAACCTTGCCGATCATATCTCCCGAACTTTCTTCCTTTTACCAAAAATCTACGGTCTTGAGTAATTGTTATTTCTACTCTGTGGGGAAAAAAGCCTCTAACTGTCCTTCTATCTATGCCTCTGATAATTTTGTAAATATCTATCAGGTAGCCCCCATAGCCAACGATGCCCTGATGCACACAAACCATGTTTGTTCAATTTCTCCTTCTGGCTAATACCCTCCAAACCAGACAACATCCTGGTAAAACTTTTCCATACCCTCTCCAACACTTTCACATTGTTCTGCTGGTGTTGCAATCAGTACTACACACAATATTCTAAATGTGCCCAAACTAAGTTTCCCTACAGCTGTAATGTGACCTGCTAATTTTCATACTGTATGCTCCGATGCATGTCTGCAAGGTTGCCATCAGTCTTCTTGATCACCCCATCCACTAGTGTTGCCATTTTCAGGGAACTGTGGAGCTGTACACCTAGGTCCCTTCGGATGTTGATGTGGCCAGTAGTTTTTCCATCCACTTTATACTTCTCTCCTGCATTAGACCTTCCAAAATGCATCACATCACAATTGTCCAAATAAAGTTAAATTGTGGTTTCTCTGTCCAAATCTGCAGCTGACCTATATCCTGCTGTATTCTCTGGCAATCATCCTCACAATCTGCAACTCAGCCAATCTATTTACAGATCTCCAGTCACAAAAACACTGTTCCACCACTACTCTGTCTTCTATGACCAAGCAGTTTTCTATCTTTCTCTCCATCTTACTAACTGAACGCTGATCCCATTTCACTTAACCTTCTGCATGAGCCTGCCATAAGCAACCATATCCAAGGCCTTGCTAAGGTCCAATCGGCCAACATCCAGCCCCACGCCCTCATCAATAAATTTTGTCACTTCCTCAAAATAATCAATCAAGTTTGTGAGACAGGATATTCCCCACACAACTGCGTTGCCTGTTGCTAGTAAGTCAATATTAGAGTATTTTTGGAGCTGCACTCATTCAGACAAGTGATTATTCCATCATATTCCTGACTTGAACCTTGGAGGTTAGATTAGATTCCCTACAGTGTGGATACAGGTCCTTCAGCCCAACCAGTCCACACCAACCCTCCGAAGAGTAACCCACCCAAACACATTCCCCTGTCCTATATTTACCCTGACTAATGCACCTAACACTATGGGCAATTTAACATGGCCAATTCACCTGAACTGCACATCTTTGGACTGTGAGAGGAAACCGGAGCACCCGGAGGAAACCCATGCAGACATGGGGGGGAATGTGCAAACTCCACACAGACAGTCACCAAGACCGGAATTGAACCTAGAACTTTGGTGCTGTGAGGCAGCAGTGCCAAGCACTGAGCTCTTAATAGTTACTGTACAGTGGGAGGTATGTAGGGCTGTGATGGTTACTGTACAGTGGGAGGTATGTCGGGCCATGAAGGTCACTATACAGTGGGAGGTATGTTGGGCCGTGAAGGTTACTGTACAGTGGGAGGTATGTCGGCCCATGGTGGTCACTATACAGTGGGAGGTATGTTGGGCCGTGAAGGTTACTGTACAGTGGGAGGTATGTTGGGCCGTGATGGTTCCTGTACAATGGGAGGTATGTTGGGCCGTGAAGGTTACTGTACAATGGGAGGTATGTTGGGCCGTGATGGTTCCTGTACAATGGGAGGTATGTTGGGCCGTGATGGTTCCTGTACAGTGGGAGGTATGTCAGGCCGTGATGGTTCCTGTACAGTGGGAGGTATGCCGGGCCATGATGGTTACTGTACAGTGGGAGGTATGGCGCGTGTGAGGGTTCAGACTGAGTTGTACAGAGTATGGTTCTGCTGCTGCTAATGGCCCATTGCACCTCATAGATGCATCATAATTTGTTGCTCAATCTGTTTAACGCCTGTCCCAATAGAAATCAATATCATGGTGAGGTGGGTCTGCAAAATGTAAAAGTAGCCCTTGCTCCCCATAAGGACTGTGCAGTGACCATTCTTACCGGTATATGAAATGTATGGTGTATCTGCAGCAGGCAGATCGGTGATGATGTGGTCAATGATATGTTTCCCTTTTACTGATTCCCCCATAACCTGTCGCAGAGCAGTCTAGCAGCTACAGGATCCAGCATTAATGCTGAGCACTGTATTGACTATATGCTTAGAACTGCCCCCTCAGCCTGGCTATGTCCTGTCAGTGGGACAGAAACTACCAGAGAGGATGGTGAAGTTGCCAGTGACATAGCCCTGTTCACAGAATCCTGCTTTACAGGCAATGTCTGACTGTTTTTTGATTAGCTCGTGGGAAATATACAACAGGTCACTTTTCCATTTTGTATAATGAAGTGTTAATATCACTTTGTTTCTTACATATTTTTAAATAACCCAAACATCATTTTTTTTAAAATTGAAAACAATTGAAGTGAAGAATAACTGAAATACCAGAGCACAAACTTGACTATTACTCAATTTAGTGACTATAGTAAACGGCCTATTCATGGTCAGATCAGTGAACACACCATCTTCCAGGCAGCAAAGCTGTTGGAAATGACTTTGAGGCAAAGCCTGAATTCAGACACAGTGTTACTGGCCCTCAACATGACCTCCAAAATACTGACCATCTCCAAAATCTGTCCAGAGTGCTTCCAAATTGGAGCTGGGCAGTTACTCACTCAATAGACTGGTTAGAGACATACCTGAACAACGGGGAGAGGTGTGTGGGGCAGACTGGTCAATGGACTAGCACATGGCGCAGTTCAACATTTGTAATAAAGATCGATAAACAACCATGTCTTGCAAGTATATCGCTTCTGGTATGGCTTCTGGTCCAATAAGCACAAAATCCACCCATGTATTCAGTTCACTTTTATAACAACAATATGATGAAAACAGTGCCCAACTCACAGTAAGGAGCATTGAAAAAATGAGTCTCATTTCCGCACCCAATACCAAATTATGAATAAATACAAGGAATTTGAAAATATACATTTATTTTTCCTTTAATTACTATTGAAAATTATAGTCGACTCTCCTGCTCCTCAGCGGCTACATGAATGGCTGTGTTTTTTTTTCAGAACCACACTTTTTGATTCTAATCTCCAGCATGTGCAGTCCTTCCTTTTCTCCCTGCTAATATTCACCCATAATTACTTTCATCGCAACAATATCACTGCATGTTTAAACATGTTACAGTCAGATCTGGGTACATTTTGAATTGCTTCTGTCTATCTAAGAGCTAAGTAATATGGGATGTGAAAGGCAGTGTCTGTGTGATGCTCGGTATGTAGGCCATGCCTCTGAGAGACTGACAGATTGTTTAAAACAGCACATCCCTTCAGTTATTTACAACAAACAGGTTACTGCCTAGACACTAGTAGCCTGAGCTCACAAAACCCAAAGTACAGTGTCCAACATTGGACAGGTCTGGACAATTTTTCATTTCATTTATTCATGGAATATGATTGGGCCAGTATTTATTGTCCATCCCTTGTTGCCCTTGAGAAGGTGAGGGTGATTTGCCACATTGAACCACTGCAGTCGATGTGCTGTAATTAGACTTACAATACTTTGAGGACCTGACTAGAAACATTGATGAGGGTCGAGCTGTGGATATGGTGTATATGGACGTCAGCAAGGTATTTGATAAGGTTCCCCATGGTAGGCTCATTCAGAAGGTCAGGAGGAATGGGATATGGGGAACATAGCTGTCTGGATACAGAATTAGCTGGCCAACAGAAGACAGCGAGTGGTAGTAGAAGGAAAATATTCTGCCTGGAAGTGAATGGGTGTTCCACAGGGCTCTGTCCTTGGGCCTCTACTTTTTTTTAATTTTTATCAAAGACTTGGGTGAGGGGATTGAAGAATGGGTCAGCAAGATTGCAGATGACACAAAGGTTGGGGTGTCGTTGACAGTATAGAGGGCTGTTGTAGGCTGCTGCGGGACATTGACAGGATGCAAAGATGGGCTGAGAGGTGGCAGATGGACTTCAACCTGGATAAATGCAAGGTGATGCATTTTGGAAGTTCGAATTTGAAAGCTGAGTACAGGATTAAGGATAGGATTCTTGGCAGTGTGGAGGAACAGAGGGATCTTTCTGTGCAGGTACATCGATCCTTAAAGTGGCCACCCAAGTGGACAGGTTGTTAAGAAAGCAAATGGTGTTTTGGCTTTCATTAACGGGGGATTGAGTTTAAGAGTCGTGACATCATGTTGCAGCTCTATCAAACTTTGGTTAGACCGCACTTGGAATATTGCGTCCAGTTCTGGTCGCCCTATTATAGGAATGATGTGGATGCTTTGGAGAGGGTTCAGAGGAGGTTTACCAGGATGCTGCCTGGACTGGACGGCTTATCTGATGAAGAGAGGTTGACTGAGCTCGGACTCCTTTCATTGGAGAAAAGCAGGAGGAGAGGGGACCTAATTGAGATATGCAAGGTAATGAGAGGCATAGATAGAGTCGATAGCCAGAGACTATTTCAATGGCTAATACGAGGGGTCATAGCTTTCAGATGGCTGGAGGAAAGTATAGAGGGGATGTCGGAGGCGGGTTCTTTACACAGAAAGTTGTGAGGGCATGGAATGCGTTGCCAGCAGCAGTTGTGGAAGCAAGGTCATTGGGGACATTTAAGAGACTGCTGGACATGCATATGGTCACAGAGATTTGAGGGTGCATACATGAGGATCAATGGTCGGCACAACGTCGTCGGCTGAAGGGCCTGTTGTGTTCTGTGCTGTCCTGTTCTATGTTCTATGTTCGAATACCATTAGGGGGGTGACCTTGAAATAGTGACATTGAAGGAATGGCAATATACTTCCCAATCAGGATGGTGGATGGCTTGGAAGGGAAAGCGAACATGATGATAATCCCATGTGTCTGTTTCCCTTGTTCTTCTTGATAGTCATGGTTTCAGATTTACGTTGTAAGAAGCCTTGTTAAATTTCTGCAGAGCACCGTGTAGATGGCAGGTATTGATGCTTCTGAGTGTCAGTGGTTGATGGGTGAAGCTGCATTCACAGGGAAAATGGGGAGGGGGCGGGTATTTCATCGCACACACATTCAATGTAGAGATGGTTTTATTGATGGTGTACAGGCTTTTGGAAATCATGAGGTATGTTATTTCTGCAGGATTCGTAGCCCTTGCGATATTCTTGTAGCCAATTAATTTATATGCGTCAAAGTGTGACGCTGAAAAAGCACAACAGGTCAGGCAGCATCTGAGTACCAAAGTATATGGTCAGTCCAGTTCTGGTTAATGGTAATCCGCGGGATATTGGTCGTTGGGAGTTCAGTGATGGTGGTGACATTGAACATTAGAGGATATGATTCCATTTTCAATTATTAGAGGTAGTTGTTGTCTGGCATGTGTGCAATGGGAATGGGACTTGTCACTGTTAAACACACACCTTTATATTTCCAGGTCTTTGTTGCATTTGGATAAGGATTGCTTCAGTATCAGAGTAAATCATTAATAGTGGTGAATATTGTCCAATCATTGGCAAACAATACCAGTTGTGACTTCACTTGAGTAGGGATGGTCATTTATGAAGCAGCTGAAAATTATTGGGCCTAGGGCAGAGAGTGCTTTTCTAGCTCACTGATGCTGTCCCTCTCTCTGAGCTAGGAAGGCTTCTAGTTCCACCTGCTCCAAAGGTGTTTAGCAAGATATCTGAATGGAATAATATTACAATACCTCCCACATGGAGCTGAGTGATGACTTCGTTAGTTGGACAGCTGGTTTGTAATGCAGATTAATACTAACAGTGTGCGTTCAATTCCTGCACTGACTGAGGTGTATGATAAGGGCTGTCCTACTCAAGCTCTCCCTCACTTGAGGCATGATGACTGTCCAGAAAATCTACCGCCAGTTGTCTCTGTCTAACGAGAGAGCAGCCCAATCATCCTGTCGGGGTATGGTGCCCTACCTTTCCATTTCTGATCTACAGGATTACCCAGAAACCCCTCCCTTTGGGAACTGCGGCAGAGCTAAGATGGTTGCTCTGCACCAACCCCAGCCACCTTCCTTTGTACCAGGTATAACTTCTGCCAATGCAGACGATTCCTATTTGCTCCAGGTTTGCCGTTAATCCTGGATACGACATTTGGTCAAATGCCGTTATGATCATGTTAAAAGTGAAGTCCCTGTCACCTCACCTCTCTTGTTGTAAATCGTTTAGCTGAAGACTGCCATCTGGAGGAGACTAAAGTTGATCCTCCCATCGATATTTCTGTCTGAACATTGTTGTGAAAGTTTCAGCCTTAGTTTTCCTATTATTGTGCTGGGCTCTTCAATCTTTGAGGAAGGTGGTATTTGTGGATCCTCCTCCTGCGGTGAGTTGTGTGATTGCCCACCACTACTCACCCAGACTGTATATGAGAGGATTGCAGAGATGAGTCCTGATTCATTGGATGGATCTGTGTATCAATTTCTATTTATACCGTGTGGTGAGTAAGTGGCTCAATTTAGTAACTTCATCTCATTCTGAGGTGTATTTGGTGCTACTATAGGCAGGCCCTCCTGTATTCTCCATTTAACAAGGATGTATCTCTGGCTTGATGGTCAGGATAAAGTGGAGCATACAGCAGGCAGTGATAATGAAACTTATGCTGGAGTACAATTCTACTGCTGTTGGTAATCAACCGAACCGCCTCACACAGGCCAGTGCAAAGTTCCAAAATCTATTAAAACTCTGCCCTGTTTAGCACAGTGATGGTATCACACATACACAGGGGGTCTTCACGATGTAAAAGTGGAACTTTGTCTCCAGAAATACTGTATGCAGTACTCGCCATTCCCAATACGGTTATCGAACAATGTGTCTGCAGCCGGTAGGTTGGTGAGGATGAGGTCAAGGATGTTTCTACCTGTCAGTCATTCCCCCCGACTCAGTCCAGACGCAGTGAAGCAGTTATGTCCTTTTGGACACGACCACCTCCATCAGCAATGCTGCTGCTGAGCCCCTCTTGGTGTTGGGTTTGAAATGGTCCACCCATTATACATTCTCCAGCTCTGTCACTCTCTCAGTGCTTCCACCAAGTGTTGTTCAATGTAGAGGGACACTGATCCACCAGCTGAGGATGGGTGTCAGCATGAGGTTTCCGTGTCAGTGTTTGATCTGACACCGTGAGGCTGAGGGAGGGGAGTCAGCAGGATGTTTCCGTGTCAGTGTTTGATCTGACACCGTGAGGCTGAGGTAGGGGAGTCAGCAGGAGGTTTCCGTGTCAGTGTTTAATCTGACACCGTGAGGCTGAGGGAAGGGAGTCAGTAGGAGGTTTCTGTGTCAGTGTTTGATCTGACACCGTGAGGCTGAGGGAGGGGAGTCTGCAGGAGGTTTCCATGTCAGTGTTTGATCTGACACGGTGAGGCTGAGGTAGGGGAGTCTGCAGGAGGTTTCCATGTCAGTGTTTGATCTGACACGGTGAGGCTGAGGGAGGGGAGTCAGCAGGAGGTTTCTGTGTCAGTGTTTGATCTGACCCCGTGAGGCTGAGGTAGGGGAGTCAGCAGGAGGTTTCCGTGTCAGTGTTTGATCTGACCCCGTGAGGCTGAGGGAAGGGAGTCAGCAGGAGGTTTCTGTGTCAGTGTTTGATCTGACCCCGTGAGGCTGAGGGAGGGGAGTCAGCAGGAGGTTTCTGTGTCAGTGTTTGATCTGACACCGTCTGGTTTTGTTATGTCACATTGTTGTTTAAGCAGTCTATTGGATACCTCTCCGAAATCTAGCCCTTGCCCCCAGACGTTAGGAAGGAGGGGTTTCCAGGATGTGCAGGGCTTTTTATTTGTGTCACTGTCAACCGAAGGGCCTGTCCTGTGCTGTATGACACTGACTCTATTTCTGTCGTGATTGGACAATCCAAGGTCTCACTCCTTCAGTTCCTCCCAGTGCCTTCTCTATTCCAAAGATTTCTTTAATATTTTCTCTATTAAGACATTGCTCAATTCCATTTTTAAACTATCTACTTGGATATCTGTATCTTTCTTTGTCATCTTCTCCAGCCGCTACATTCATCTGTGTCTCAATATCTCCACAACCCTCCATATCTCCACAATTTTTATCTCATAATCCAGACCCATCTATGACTGCAACTTCTGCCAGCCCTTACATGTCTCCCTATCTCTATACCTTCCAGCTGCTACACTTCTCCCTATGTCCTGTGATTGAATTTAAAAATATTTCACTAACATGTTCTAGCATGCACAGGCCACGCTATCTCTCGGCCATCTCCAGCCTCGCTTTCCTTTTCCTGTAACATCTCCAGCCTTGCTTCCCTATCTCCGCAACATCTCCAGCCTTGCTTTCCTCTCTCCATAACATCTCCAGCCTTGCTTTCCTCTCTCCATAACATCTCCACCCTTGTTTTCCTATCTCGGTAACATCTCCAGCTTTGCTTCCCTATCTCTGACATCTTCAGCCTTGCATTCCTCGACACCTCAGTGAATTGGTTATACATCTGCTCCTGTATTTCCATCTTTCTGGGGCTATATAAAATATCCCCAGCAGTGTGTTCTGTCAACATTTTGATCCTAACCTTGGCTGATAAACCCTCATTTGAAGACTCTTCCAAGATATTGTCCTTCCTTGCTGCTGTAATTGACACCTTAATTAATAATACAACACCATCTCCTCTTCAACACCCTCTCCTCTCCTGCCCATACTTTCCAGTATAACAGAATATTGAGTTGTTGACCCTGACCTCCATCAAACACGTCTCTGTGATGGCAAAAATGTCACACCTCCAAATGTCAACTCATTCCTTTAACACATCAGTCTGTCTGGTAATACTCCCAGCATTAACATAAGGTGGAACTTAACACTTGTAATACTCTGTACCTTGGAGTTCTTCAGTCATTCACTATTTCTTATAAGGCTGCTCAAACCATGAACCACAATTATAACACTGGCACTGAATGTTGAACTGTCATTTCTTTTTTTAAAAAAACGTATTCATCAAGTGCAACTCTCCAGAACTGAGCAGTCAGCTCCACATACAATGACTTTTTGATGGTTACTTCCCCACTCAGTGTACAGACGGGACAGCTGCAGTAATGTAGAAAGTGAGGACTGCAGTTGATAGAGATCAGAGTCGAAAAGTGTGGAGCTGGAAAAGCACAGCAGGTCAGGCGGCATCCGAGGAGCAAGCGTGTTGATGTTTTCGGCATAAGCCATTCATCAGGAAGGCGTTGGTGCATTCCTTCTTTTTTCATTCTGTGATTCACAGGACGTTGGGAACCGTACTTACTCAGGCAGGCGGCACTGTATGTAGCGTTGAAATGGAAAGCAGTGAATCAGTTGGTTGGACACGGAATAGAAAAGTTGAAGGGAAGTACAGACTGATAGAAGTACAAACGTAAGGACAGAAAACTGAACTGGGTCAGATGGGGGGGTATACGCAAAGTTACTCCAGGAAGTGATGGGAGAGATTTGTGTGTCTTTGGCGATAACCTTTGCGTCCTCATTGTCCACTGGAGAATTGCCAGATGATTGAAGGATGGCAAATGTTATTCCCTTGTTCATGAATGGGAATAGGGATAACCATGGGAATGACAGAACAGTCAGCCTTATATCGGTGGTGGGCAAATTATTAGAGATGATTCTGAGAGGCAGGATTTACAATTACCTAGAAGACAATAGTTTGATTAGAGGTAGTCAGCATGGCTTGGTTAGCAGCAGGTCATTCCTCAGAAACTTATTGAGTTCTTTGAAGATGTGAAAAAACATGTTGATGATGGTCGACCAGTAGATGTGGTGAACAAGAATGTTAGCAAGGCATTTGATAAGGTTCCCCATTGTAGGCGTCTTCAGAAGGTAAGGAGGCATGGGACAGAGGAAAGTTTGACTGTCTGGATATGGATTTGCAGGCCCATAGAAGACAGAGAGTGATAGCAGATGGAAAGTATTCAGCCTAGAGCTCAGTGACCAGTGGTGTTCCATAGGGATTGGCTCTGTGACCTGTGCTATTTGTGATTTTTTTAGATGAGTTTGATGAGTAAGTAGAAAGGTGGGTTAATACGTTTGCCGATGACATGAAGGTTGGTGGAGTTGTGGATAGTATGGAGGGTTGGTAGAGGTTACAAGAGGACATTGACAGGATGCAAAGTAGTGCTGATAAGTGGCAGATACAGTTCGACCTTAAAAATTGTGAAGCGATTTATTTTGGAAGGTTGTATTTGCACACACAATACAGGGTTAAAGGCCGAATTCCTGGCAGTGTAGAGTGACAGAGGGATATTTTACTCCATGTCCATAGATCCCACAAAGTTGCCACCCAAGTTTGCAGGGTTGCTAAGAAGGCATATAGTGTGTTGGCTTTCATTAACAGGGGTATTGAGTTTAAGATCAGTGAGGTTAATGCATAACTCTATAAAGCAGTGGTCTAACCACACTTAGAATATTGTATGAAGTTCTGATTGCTTCATAGAACATAGAACAGTACAGCACAGAACAGGCCCTTCAGCCCACGATGTTGTGCTGACCATTGATCCTCATGCATGCACCCTTAAATTTCTGTGACCATATGCATGTCCAGCAGTCTCTTAAATGTCCCCAATGACCTCGCTTCCACAACTGCTGCTGGCAACGCATATCATGCTCTCACAACTCTGTGTAAAGAACACGCCTCTGACATCCCCTCTATACTTTCCTCCAACCAGCTTAAAATTATGACCCCTCGTATTAGCCATTTCTGCCCTGGGAAATAGTCTCTGGCTATCGACTCTATCAATGCCTCTCATGATCTTGTATACCTCAATTAGGTCCCCTCTCCTCCACCTTTTCTCCAATGAAAAAGTCCGCGCTCAGTCCACCTCTCTTCATAAGATAAGTCCTCCACTCCAGGCAGCATCCTGGTAAATCTCCTCTGAACCCTCTCAAAAGCATCCACATCTTTCCTATAATAGGGCGACCAGAACTAGATGCAGTATACCAAGTGCAGTCTATCCTAAGATTTATAAAGCTGCAACAAGATCTCACGGCTCTTCATCTCAATCCCCCTGTCAATGAAAGCCAAAACACTATATGCTTTCTTAACAACCCTGTCCACTTGGGTGGCCATTTTAAGGGATCTATGTACCTGCACACCAAGATCCCTCTGTTCCTCCACACTGCCAAGAATCCTATCCTTAATCCTGTACTCAGCTTTCATATTCGACCTTCCAATATGCATCACCTCGCATTTATCCAGATTGAAGTCCATCTGCCACCTCTCAGCCCATCTCTGCATCCTGTCAATGTCCAGCTGCAGCCTACAACAGTCCTCTATACGGTAAATTACACCTCCAATCTTTGTATCGTCTGCAAACTTGCTGACCGATCCTTCAGTCTCTCATCCAAATCATTATAAAAATTACAAACAGCAGAGGGCAAAGGACAGAACCCTGAGGAATACCACTCACCACAGATTTCCAGGCAGTATATTTCCCTTGTACAACCACTTGCTGCCTCCTGTTGGCCAGCCAATTCTGTATCCAGACAGCTAAGTTCCCCTGTATTCCATTCCTCCTGACCTTCTGAATGAGCCTACCATGGGGAACCTTATCAAATGCCTTGCTGAAGTCCATTTACACCACATCCACAGCTTGACCCTCATCAACTTTTCTAGTCACATCCTCAAAGAACTCGATAAGGTTTGTGAGGCATGACCTGCCCCTCACAAAGCCGTCTTGACTGCATTTAATAAAGCCATGTTCTTCCTGGTTGTCTTAAATCCTATCCCTCAGAATCCTTTCCAACACCTTGCAGACGACAGACGTGAGACTGACTGGTCTGTCATTGCCAGGAATTTCCCTATTTCCTTTCTTGAAGAGGGGAATTACATTTGCCTCTCTCCAGTCCTCAGGTAAGACTCCAGTGGAGAGCGAGGATGCAAAGATCTTCGCAAGTGGTGAAACAATCACATTGCTCGCTTCGCAAAGCAGCCGAGGGCAAATCTGGTCCGGGCATGGCGACTTGTCAATCTTAATGTTTGACAAAATTTTCAGCACATCAGCTTCCTCTATCTCTATCCATTACAGCATGCACACCTGCTCTTGAAATGTTTCATTCATTACAAAGTTTGTTACTTTCATAAAGACAGAAGCAAAAAACTCATTTAGGGCTTCCCCTACCTCCTCAGACTCCACACACATGTTCCCTATGCTAACTCTGATCGGCCCTACTCTTTCTTTGACCATTTTCTTATTCCCCACATAAGTGTAAAATGCCTTTGTGTTCTCCCTAATCCGTTCACCTAAGCCTTTCTCGTGACCCCTCCTGGCTCCCCTCAGACCATTTTTGAGCTCCTTCCTCGCCTGCCTGTAATTCTTTAGAGCGGAGGTTGACCCTAGCTTCTTCCTTTTGACGAGAAGTCTCACCGCTCTCGTCATCCAAGGTTCCTTTATATTACCCAGTCTTGCCTGTCTCAGAGGAACATGTTTATTCATCATTGCAACAACTGTTCCTTCAACAGTCTCCACATGTCTATAGTGCCTTAACCATGGAACAATTGCTCCCAGTCCATGCTTCCTAACTCATGTCTTATTCTTTCCTCTTCCCCAATTAATTATCTTCCCATTTTGCCTAATCTTCTCGTTCTCCATAGCTATGCAGAATGTGAGGCAGTTGTGGTCACTGTCATGCAAATGCTCTCCCACCACGAGATCTGATACTGCCCCAGCTCGTTTCCGAGCACCAAGTCTAGAATGGCCTCTCTCCTCGTCAGCCTGTCAACGTACTGAGTTAGGAAGCTCTCCTGAACACACCTTACAAAAACAGCTCCATTCAAATCTTCTGCTCGAAGGAGGTTCCAATCAATATTGGCAAAGTTAAAGTCACCCATTACAACAACCCTACTACATCCACACTTTTCCAAAATCTGCCGACCTATGCTTTCTTCAATCTCCCTGCTGCGATTGGGGAGCCTGTAGTAAACCCCTAACGAGGTGACTGCTCCCTTGCCGTTCCTAATTTCTACCCATATTAACTTGGGTAGGCAGATCTTCCTCGACAATGGTAACTTCTGTAGCAGTGATACACTCTCCAAATAGTAGTGCTACACCCACTCTTCTTTTCCCCCCTCCCTATTCTTTTTAAATGTTTTGCTGATATATGTACTCACTGCTTTCCTTCCCGGCTACCCCTCTGGTCCTCGTCACTTCCTCCGCTGCTCCCGCTCCTTCTGTGAAAGAGAAAACAACGCTGCCCGCTACTAGTAAGTAATTTTTGAAAAACTGCCTTACCTTAGCTGCAGTCTTTCGGGTTCGTCTTTCCTCCGCTGCTGCTCGCACTCACATGTGGAAGTCTCAGAGAGTGTGCAGACCAGATCTACCAGGATGCTGCCTGGACTGGAGGCCATGTCTTAGGAAGAAAGGTTGAGAGAGCTAGGGCTTTTCTCACTGGAGTGAAGAAGGATAAGAGGTGACTTGACAGAGAGGTACAAGATGTTGAGAGACATAGAGTGGATAGCCAGAGCCTTTTCCCAGGGCAGAATTGGCTATCAACAAGGGGCATAACTTTAAAGTGATTGGAGGAAGGTTTAGAGGAGATGCCAGAGGTAGGTTCTTTATTCAGAGAGTGGTGGGTGGGCGGAATGCACCGCCAGCTGTGGTAGTAGAGTCAGATACATCAGGGATAGTTAAGAAGACTCTTGGATAGGAACATGGAAGTTTGTACATTGAAGGGTATGTAAGTTAGTCTGATCTAAGAGTAGGATAAAAGGCCAGCAAAACATTGAGGGCTGAAGGGCTTTTACTGTGCTGTACTGTTCTGTGTTCCAAGTTTCACTCAGTTTCTGGATTCTCATTAATTGGTGATTGTTTGAGGGAGTGAGCTGTGTGAGGTCAGGAAGCTGGGGCAGGGCGTTAGACCAAGACTTTCAGTTTTGATGTGCATTGTTACATTCACCTAAGTGCCAGCACAATATGCGTGGTTACCTAGACCAGACAAAATCCATCACGTTCCGTTATTAAAATTATTCATGGCTTTCCGTTTGCTCCCGGTTTCTTCAGAAGCATTCTGTTGGGTGTCCTATCAATTATTATCTGACCATCCACAAACATGTACAATTTTATTTTGAAACTAGGTAATATGAACTTACATTTATTGAATATAGTTTCAGAGGGTTCACTGTGAGACACAAAATGCTGCAATAGACTGTCAATTGTGAACATTTACACCCAGTGTCTGGTCCAGGATGCAGATGTATGGACTCTGGAGGACATGCCAGATGTCATCACCACAAGTATCTTGTGCGTTGTGATTCTGACACTCCATGTCCATACAGGTGCTCCATGTGCCAGGCTCTGACTGAAGATCCATTTGTTAGACCTGATTCCTGGTCAGTCATTGGTATCTAATTGATACAGCATTGATATCTGCACCGAGAGCAGTGATAGCCTGTTGGTTTCTTTAATCCTGCTCAAGCCGGATCCTAAATGTTTCTGTGAGAGAATGTTTGAATGACTGCCCTGACCCAGGATGGAAACTTTCTGGGTAGATTCAGGAGCAGGCCAGTGTCTCACTTAGTGCCACAGGCAGCTGTGAGCTCCAGTAGCACTGTACCCGAATTCACCCTTTTGAAATCCACTTTTAATGTCGATCATGATGCAAAGTGATGGGTTTACTGACCTGAACAATGATCAGGGGTTTACCATGTTTGTGAATTGGGCAATAATAAGGTTTGAGCTATAATTTTTTTTCCTGAACAATAACGGCATCGTCTCTGAAAACAATAAAATTAATTTTATTTGATGGAACTAAAATATAAACACCGAACAACGTTCTATGATACAAAAGTAAAGAACTACATTTTGTTTTGTACTGAAGAAGAATATGTTGTCTGACTATTTTGGTGATCACAATTACACATGGAATCGCAGTATTCAAATGCACATATTGTCGCTCCATCATTTGCAAAATGATTGACCACTGACTGATTGCATATTCAGAGTGAGCAAGTGATTGAACAATCAAATAGAATTATAACTCTTACACATTTAAATACAATCAATCGATTTAATTTCTCACCTGAAATGTGTGAGCTTCAGTTATTTGCCAACAATTCGATTAGTTTTAAAATAATGATGGAAAAGAATAGACTAGATCTAAAAGTTGAAGTTCTAAATTGAAAAAAGGCCAATTTTGACGGTATTAGGCAATATCTTTCAAACACGTTAGTCACACTGTGGAGGATTGGGCAAGTCAGTGGCCTCGTGGTTTTATAACTGAATTCTTCTGTGATAAACCCAGATAATGTTCTGGTGACCTGGGTCCAAATCCTGCCACAGCAAGTGGCAGAGCTTGAATTCAAATCTGGAATTAAGAGACTGATGTTGGTTATGAATCGATTGCTAAGAAAAACATACCTGGTTCACTGATGTCCTTGAGGGAAGGAAACTTCCATCCTTACCATAGACTCACCACTCTCAGACTGAAGACGTTTCTCCTTATCACCGTTCTAAAGAATTTCTCTTGACTCTCAGGCTATATGTTTGAGTGCTTTCTCTCCGAACAGTGGAAGCATCTTCCCAACGTCTACTCTGACCAGGCAACCAGTATTCTGTATGCTTCTATTAGAGCCCCCTTCACCCTTATACACTCCAGCGAGTATCGACCCAGAGACCTCATATGTTTAGCTCTTTATTCCTCGGACCATTCTTATGAAGTTCCTCTGAACACGCTCCGGGGAGCTACATCCTTCCTGAGTTATGTGGCCCAAAACTGTACATAATCCACCAAATGGGGTCTGACCAGAGTCTTATAGAGCAGCGAAAATCCATCCATTCAAGTCATCACAAAAGAAATGTCATCACTCTATTTGCCTTTCTGACCAGATTGACCACCTGAAATAATAATCTTACAATGGACAATAATAAATTTACCATGGAGTTACAAATACGAACAATGATTAAAGCATGCTGGGAAGTAGAACCCATCCTTGACCAAACTCTCTGTGGTCGTCCACATGCTGCAGAATCCAGACCGGCTGCAGCTACCCAGAGATGGTTTGCAAACAAACCTGACAGCTCCAGACCCTGTAATACGAACCTGAAGTTGGACCTGAATGGGACAATGGAAATTCCCCCTTTGGGCCATCAATGTGACAACCCCAGGTTGGATTTAATTGATCAGGGTAAATGAACCTGATCATTTCATTGGCAGATCCTCCACACCCTCCCAAAAGGCGTGAAGACTTGGAAGGATAAGAATCACCATAAAACCCCTCCGATAGTGGTAACTCGAGAATAACCACTGAAAGAGAAGACACCTAAAAGGCAATCAGAAGAAAACGAAGACTTCACCACGTGGAATCCGGTCAACTTCTGGTGGGGTGGTATGTGATCATCCAAGTTTAAGTTAAACCATAAGATAGATTGTAGTGTTTTTCATTACGTTATAATACGTTTTATTGTTCTAATTATAATTGCATTCAATAAACAAATATCATTGTTTATAAAAGTTGACTCAGTTCTTTTGCTGAATACAAGATTTCAAGCACACTGTGTGGCAGATACAGCACCTTCCTATCTACTGACACAACCTGCACGTTTACCTTGAGATAATCCTGACTGGAACTCACAACACTTTGTACTTCAGACTTCTGAATTTTCTCCCCAGCGATAAAATAGTCCATGCCTCTCTTCTTCCGACTAAATTGCATAACCTCGCACTTTCCCAAGTGTACTCCATCTGCCACGTCTTTGCCCACTCTCCTACCATGTCTAAATCCTTCTGCAGCCTCCCGGCCATCTCAATGATACCTATCCCTCTATCTACCTTTGCATCATCTAAAAACCTCGCTGGATTGCCCTCAGTTCCTTCATCTAGATTGTTAACGTACAAAGTAAAAAGTTGTGGTTCCCTTGCAAAACACCAGATGTCATTGACTGCTATCCTGTGAAGGAGCATTTTATTCCCACTCTCTATCTTCTGCCAGACTGTCAAGTTCCTGAACACACTAGTATCTGATCTCTGATACCATGGGCGCTTAATCAGCAGCCTCCTGTGAAGCACCTTGTTAACTTCCTTCTTGAAGTCCAGACACATAGTATCCATTAGCTCTCCTTGATCTAACCTGCTTGTTACATCCTCAAAGTGTTCTAACAGATTCATTAGCATGACCTCCCCTTGATGAAACCATACTGACTTTGCCCTACTTAATTATACACAAATCTCATCCTTCACAGTGGATTCCAGGAAGTTACCCACGATCGAGGTTAGGCTGATCAGTGTGAAATTTTCTGTTTTTTGCCTTATTCCCTTTTAAGCAAGGTATCAGAGAGATCCAAGATGACGGCGACCCAGCAGGTCTGAGTTTACAGAGCTGTGCCCAAGACTCAGGCAAAGTGGGGTACACATTCTCACCTTACCTGTTAAATAGTTTAAAATAGTTTTCGCCCTGCAGCCTTGCCATTTAACAGTTTGATGATTTTTAAATTGTTCAAAGGCAAACGGGTCTCGCAGTTCACAACAGAGGCGGACCGCTCTCCCCCACCCCACAGCAAGACTGTCTACGGCTGTCCTGGGGGACTCACTTGCAGGGGTGACCCTGATCTTGGAGCTTGTTAAGCTCCGAGAGAAGTTGATGCATCCATTGAAGAGACCCAGTCCAGGTGGGAGTCGATCTCGGTCATGCTGTAGAAACATGACAGAGAGATCGAGAAACATGGGCAGCGTGTCGGAGGTACAGAGCAATGGACCATGGCCTCCGAGACCACTGCTGAGGTATCCATGGGTCAGGTCTGGGCTCTGGAACATCGAGTCCCGACCATAGAGGCACATATTGACGACCTCGAAAATTGAGGTCATCGGAAAAATATTCGTTTGCTGGGCCTTCCCGAACGGGAGGAGGAAGGCCAACTTGTTGATTTCCTGGAGCAATGGCTCCCACAGCTGCCGTAACTGGAGTCAGAGCTGGGTCAGGTGTGGGTTGAACGGGCCCGCCGGGTTGCTGTGCGCCGGCCCGGGTCGTACCAGCGCCCCCACCCTGTCCTAGTTCAACTTCAACATTACAGGGGAAAACAGATTCTGCTCGAGGCCTCCAGAGTCTTGGGGAAAGATTCTCATGCCATGATATACAAGGGGTCTAGGATAAAGTTCTTCCAGGACTTCTCTCCAGCTGTGGTCTGCAAGAGCAAGTCATTTGATGAAGCGAAGAAGCATCTGAGGGATTTAAATATTCAGTATTCTATGCGCTGCAGTCATGGAGGATCTGTATATAACTTTGGATCACCGGAAAAAATGAAATAATTCCTGGCTTCTCTCAAATAGACTGCGGTACTTGAACTATATGATAATGACTTTATTTTGCTCCCCCCCTTTTGTTTTTCCTCCTCCTTTCTTCCACTTTCTCGTCTCCAGTTTTCCTTGGTGAGGGGGTGTGGGCAGGTGGTCCCCTTCATTATCCTTTCTATGGACTCTTATCGAGAGCTCGTGCTGTTTATTTGATTATTAGGGGACGTTTCTGAGTGTTATTTTTATTTGGTTGCTTATTACTTGCTGGGATTGTAATTTTGTAATTTTATATATTTTCATCTTGTGTTGTTTTGCTAAGTGTATCTCGGTGATGGTGTTGGGGGGTTGGTTTAGCTTGCACATTTTTAACGTCTGCTTTATAAGATATTGGAATTTATTTGTTCTACTTTGTAATGCCTGGGCCGAGGTCATGGTTCTGGCTGGGAGGTGTTATGGCGGGATTATTGGAAGGTAGTAGTGCCTCCTGTGAACAAGAGGGAAAGTCTTCTTTTAAGTATGTTTTATGTTATTTGTTTTTAGGAGTAGTTCTTAGTTGTTTTGGTACCGCTGTTTAAAGAGTGTTTTTATGTGTGAATCGTTTTTGTTTTTTAATCAATGTCTTTTGGGTGGGGTTCTTCCTCCTGGCGGGTCTCGGACTTGCTTGAACGATCATGGCTCGTCATTCGTTTAGGTGATGCACTGGGAATATCAAGGAGAGCATCTCACTAATCAAAAAGAAAAAGATATTATCAAGTCTGAAAAAAGATAGGGTGGATGTAGCCTTTGTACAGGAGACACATTTACTTTCTAAGGAGCATTTAAGGCTGAAATAGGGTGGATTTGGCCAGGTGTTCGTTTCATCTTTCAGCTCAAAAAGTAGGGGAGTAGCCATTCTTATTCAGATGAGTCTTCCCTTCCAAATGCTGAGCCAATAAAAGATGAGTCTGAATGGTATATATTAATTAAAACTCTAATATATGGAGAGGAATTTGAGATTTTGAATCTCTGTTGCCCCCCCGGAGCACCCTTTTAAATTTGTGATGGAAGTGTTCTGTAAGTTGATGGCTCTCGGGGTGCACCACACAATTATAGGGGGAGATTGTAATTGTATCATCAACCCAGGTCTGGACAGAATATCTAAGATCTCTGCGGGCATATCTATGAGACCTAGGCAGTTGGCGGATCTGAGTAGGGAGTTGGGGCTGGTGGATGTGTGACGGTGTCTTCACCCGGAGACTAGAGACTTTACTTTTTATTCTAACCTTCACAAGTGCCATACCGGAATCGATATGTTTCTGTCCCCTCAATCCTTTTGAACTCAATATTGTTTTGTGAAGTAGGTAATATTTCCAACCCTGCCGCAGTATATATGGAGGTTAAGACTAGTGATGATGAGATAGCTTCCCGACATTGGCGTATGGACCTTTTCCTATTGAAGGATAGTAAGTTCATAAAATATTTCTGGCAGGAATTCAAAACCTTCTGGAATATCAACTCCAACACGGCCAGTAACCCTTCGGTGATTTGGGAGACTGCTAAGGCATATGTGTGAGGTTTGATTATCCCATATTCTGTGATCCGGAAAAGACAAAAGGGAGAACAACAGTGTCTGCTCGAGGCTCGCCTGAAGGCGGGTGAGACAGCGCACGTTGACAGACCCTCCATTATTAAACAACAGCTGATCACAGCACTTCGGGCAACTTTACCACACTTGAATACCACACTTACTCAAACAGCAAAGAGGGAGCTATTACTTGCGAAGCAGAGATTATTTGAATACGATGACAAGCCTGGCAGGTATCTTGCATACCTTGCCAGAAAGAAAAAGGCTCCCCAAGTCATTACGTGTATTAGAAGGAGTGCTGGAACCCTGACTTGTGATCGTAAAAAGATCAATGCAGTCTTTAGAAAGTTTTATTTCGAATTGTATAGATCACAGGACTGTGAGGGTAGAACGAGGAAGATAGAGTCTTCTTTTAAACTCTGGCCCTCCTGGGCCTAACCTCGGAGCAAGTATTGTTCTTGAATGCCCCCCGGCAACCCAGGAAGCACAGGAGGAGGTGAAGCAGCTCCAAAGTGGCAAAGATCCCGGACCAGGTGGATTCCAGGCTGAGTTCTATAAAAAATTGAATGGGGAATTGTTTGGGACACATATAAACATGCTTAATTATTCACATAGTCAAGGCTGTCTGCTGCCTTCTCTGAGAGATGCAAATGTTTCTCTCATTCTTTAGAAGGGAAAGGCCCCAGTTGACTGCTCTTCGTATAAACATATATCCTTGTTGAGTGTGGATTTTAAAGTTCTCTCAAATATGTTGGCATTAAGACTGGAGAGGGTTTTACCATTTATTATAAAAGAGGACCAGATGGGGTTTATAAAGGGTCGCAGATCAACTCATAACATTAGAAGAGCCTTGTATATGGTACAAGCCTGCCAGCAGGGAGCGATACCAGGATTAGTTGTCTCCCAAGTGGTAGAGAAGGCATTCGATCGGGTAAAATGGCCATATCTCTTTTATACACTGGAACGGTTTGGTGTTGGAGAGGTCTTTACTAAAGCAGCGGTGATCACCAACAATTCAAGTTCAGATAGCTTAGGCGTTGGCAGAGGTTGTTGTCAGGATTTCCCTCTCTCACCATTAGTATTTACGCTAGTGATTGAGCCGTTGGCGGAAGCTATACGAGCTGACCATAATATAATGGCTCCACAGGTTGGATCGGTTAAGCACAAAATTGCTCTCTCTGTGGATGATGTCCTCCTTTTCTTAAATGATCCATTGACTTCTGTGCCCCGCTTAATTCAAGTGGTTAACTTATTTGGCATGTTCTCAGGGTATAAACTCAATTTTGTGAAATCATATGCCACGCCGCTGGGAGGTCTTGCCAGTATATTCAATTTTCCAGATGGATCCTGTTTCCGATTTCAGTGGTCACTGGGGGGCTTTCTTTACCTCGGTATTTTTAATACTCCGGCATTTGGTCGGCTATATAAAGTCAATTATACGCATTTATTGGAGAAAATAAGATAGGACTTTCAATGCTGGGAAGATCTCCCAATATCCTGGCTTTGGTCAATATGAATATCCTACCTGGCCTTTTCTAAGCTATGAGAAGGCTCCCCTTGATGCTGCCGAGACAGGCGCTATATGAGCTTTATGGTTGGTTTGGCTGTTTTATTTGGAGTCATAGACGGCCCCTGGTTAAATTAGAAAAGCTGCAGCTTCCACAAGTCAGGTGTGGACTGGATTTTCTGGATTATAGTAGGTACCAATTGAGCTCTCTATTATTCTACATTGCTGATTGAGTCAATCTGGTTAGATACTGAGGCCTGCCAAGCAAAATATCCCTTCATCAATCTACTATTTATGGACAAGTTGAGAGTTATTACGATCATTGTAAAAATCCTATTGTATTAAATACAAACAAAGCCTGGAGCATAATGCAACAGGATGCGGGCAACCTATAAAACCTTATACTGCTATAGTGGGAATGTTGAGATTCTAGCCAGGGCTGACTGATGCTGGAAAAACAACGTGGGAGTCCAATGGTATCTCCCGTTGGGAGACCTTTTTGATGGGGAGGTCATGATGTCCTTCAAACAGCTGCGTTAGAAATTTGGGCGGCCTAGCAAATATCTTTTTCAATATTTTCAAATACGCGACTTTATACAAAACATTGATAATTAATCCATATCAATCTGAAAGGGAAAGGAGAGTGCTTCGTCGGATGCATCCACCCGCGGTCAGTACTCTCGACCACGAACTAGTTAATAAGGTATCAAAGGACATGGAACGGTTATATAATAGTCAAGAGTTGGGGATGGAAATATCTTTAGAGATGTGGGAGGACTTCTGGGAAAACGCCAGGAAGATCCATATCTGTAACAGAACCCAGGCTATCCAATTGAAGATACTTCATAGCGCTCACATGGCACCTGAGCGACTTGCAAAGTTCAAGGCAGGAGCACCTCCAATGTGTCCTCTGTGCAAACTAAGAATTGGTACTTCCACGCATTGTCTGTGGACATGCCGTAAGATCCGCATGTATTGGGACAGAATAGCAAATGCCTTGGCAAAGATTTTAGGTACGGAGATTGGGTTGGACCCAGTTCATCTACTTTTAGCCTCCCCAAATTTCCCCTCTTTGGATGTCTACGGGAGGAAATTATTTATTATTATTTCCTTTTGTCCGTGGGAAAAGCATTTTAGTGAATTCGATATGTGAAAGTCCCCCAAGACTTTCAAATTGTCACAGGATAGTCATGAAATATATCTCCCTTGACTTCCTTACGAATGTGGGGCACCAAAAGACGGAATTATTTTCTAGAACATGGCAGTCCGTTTTGAAATACATTGACACAGATATATCGGCCACATTGATCAGAGCCTTTGCTTTGCCGTGGGGATGGTTCTGGCTGGTTCGGGGGCCCCTGGAAGGAGGAATCCTGTATCAATATCGGTTCTGTTAAGACTTAATATAAAAATAAAACAAAATGTATCTATTATGTATTTACTTATTTATTTTCTTTTCCCCTTTTGTTTTATTGTTAGTATTGTAGGATATCCTATTTTATGGTTTGCTAGTTTGGAGAATAGATTAGTAGTTTTTTAAAAATTCTATATTGGGGTTGTGATTATATTGTAAAGCAGAATACACTAGTTTGTACTATTTTTGCAATTTTGTGAAATAAATTCAAAAATCTTCTTTTTTTCATAAAAATATGAAAATCCCCATTAACGTCTCCATCCAGCTTATTTACCCATTTAGTTTTTCGAGCAACTTCTCCTAATCAGCTCTACCTCCTCATTCTCTTGATGTTTTGGGATATTATTCATGTCTTCCGCCGTGAAAGCTGACGTGAAATAATTATTCAGTTTCTCATCTATTTTTTATTCCATACTACTATCTCTCCAACGTCATTTTCCAGTGCCCCAATATCCAATTCTGTTTCTCTTTTTTGCCCTTTATCTATCTAAAGTGACTCTTACAGT
Source organism: Chiloscyllium punctatum (assembly GCF_047496795.1). NCBI lineage: Eukaryota > Metazoa > Chordata > Chondrichthyes > Orectolobiformes > Hemiscylliidae > Chiloscyllium > Chiloscyllium punctatum. The sequence continues at coordinate 23,117,556 of NC_092766.1, forward strand.
CGTCCTTTATATCACTGGATAGCTTACCCTTGTATTTAATTGTCTTTATCCTTATTTTTTATTTTATTGCCCTCTGTTCCTCTTTGTAAGCTTCCTAATCCTCTGGTTTCCCACTGCTATTTGCCATGTTATCTGCTTTCTCTTATGCTTAAGCTTAAGCTTCCTTATCAAGTCTGCCTCACTGCACAACACTAAATCTACTATTACCCGTTCCCTTGTTGCCTGCACGATAAACTGCTCCAAAAAGCCATCTTGTAGACATTCCACAAATTCCTTTCCTTGCTAATTACTGCCACTAATTTTCCCAGTCCCCCTATCACTGTAACTTTGCCTCTCCTTCATATCTTTTCTATCTCCTGGTCTATCATGCGCCGCAGCTCCTGACTACGATTCAAAGGCCTATACATTACTCCAACTGTGGTTTTCCACCTTTGCGGTTCCTTCAATCTACCCACACACACTCCACACCATCTGACCCTACTTTGAGTAGTGGGAACTGAGTGATGGGACTGCAAAACACTTTAGCTTTGCATCAACTTTATAGCTTAGACATGGAGTAAAAAATATTTCATTGTCAATTACTTTGAAATGTCGCCACAGTGTGTTCCTTTGGCCAAATATTCTGTCTGCATTAGGGAAGAATACAAACTTTTGAAACTGTTAGAGAAGGAAGATATGAAGAGAAAGATATGAAGAGGACACCTTAAGAAGATTAAGGTGGGCCAAGTGAACAGGCAAAAATTGGTGTATGGAACATAGTATAAACATGTGTCTATGCTAAAAGGTATTCGCGGGTTGAATGGAAAGTAGGGTATTATTTCAGTGGAGAGATTGGGTTTGAGGCACAGAGGAACCGGGCACCTCGCTTACAAAATAAAAACTTTCCATGTACATCAAATTTTTATTGAGGTAAAATAGACGTTGAAACTTTCTGAAACAGAATACATTTAAAAGTGGGGACGATTTTGTGCAGATTTATAATGTTGTGATGTAACCACACCAAGAGACTGATGGCCACAATGATATGAAATGCAAACCAGAGAAGGTTCACGCAGCTGACTCCTGGGAGGAGCGTTTATTTATGGGGGACATCTTGAACTGTCTGGCCCTGGATCTGCTGGAGTTTAGGCGAACAATATGTGATCTTGTTTAACCCCAGAATATTCCAAGTCGTCTTTTCAAGGTGAATTCTGAAACAATGTTTCAGCTTGTGTCAGTGATTACCATGAGTGGATGGGTTGTAAAGCTGAAGAATATCTCAGTGAAGAAGATGGTGATTTGGTGTAATCATCTCAAAGTATTGTGCCTTTGTGGAACTCCCTTCCTAGAGAGCGATGGAGGATAAGACATTGAAAATTCCTTAGGCAAACGCAGGCAGATTCTTGACTAAGAATGACGCACTAATGTTTTAAGAGCAAAGGAGGAATGTCTGATTGAGGCCACAGTCAGATCATCCACGATCTTATCGCATGATGCAGCTGTTTTGATTCCTTACTCCTGATGCTAGTTTCTGCATTTCTGTTGTCTTTAAATACTGAAAAATTCTGACACAATTCTTATGAACATGAAAACTCTCCTTTCAGAATATTGGGCACAGCTTTCCAAATGTGACTTTTAAAGAGCACGGTAAAAGCACTCAGGGAAGGTTCATGATGTTGTAGAGAGGTCAAGAGCATAGGACAATGGGAAAGCCTGCCTTGAAACTGCTTTAAGAATCAGATTGTGTCGATGAGAGAACTTTACTACTTCAGATTCCTTTCAGTTGCTCTTGTGAGCTGCGTTTCATTACCAAGGCCAGCATTCAGTTGCCTGTGTATAATTTCTATTCAGAATATGGTGATTGACCCCAGGGGTTCTTGTGCGACAGGAACACTAACAGATATGTTACAAAGAGAGAAAAGGGTTCTGAACAGTTTGATAGTGAAGGGATAATGATATAACTGCATATCCTACGTGCCCTTCGAGACTGTATTCCTCACTACTTGATACTCACAAGCTATGGAAATAGTGGGACTACATCCTCTGTTTCCAACAATTAAAGTGATAGAGTCATACAGCATGCAAACAGGCCTTTCAGCCCAGGACAACTATGCCAGCCAGAAACACCAAACTACATTATTCCCAGTTACCTGAAGATCGATACCCTACTATTCCCTGGCAATTTGTGTTTAAATGCTGCGTTACCGTGTATCTGTGACCTGAGCTTTTTTGTTCTTTCAATACATGCACGAAATGCTTTCACGGAAATAGATCATGCAACTTCAAAGACCACGACCAACTCATCAGATCAACAAAATGTCCTCATTGTTTAATAATTATTAGAAAATTGGATTGTCTTCTTCGTTCATTTGGGATTTTCATGGAGCTAGACCAGAAATAATTTGTCCTTGAGAAGTTCCAGTCCAGTTGGTGTTGGTCCATCCAAGTGGCTGGTGGGATGGAGTACCAGCAGTGCATCTCATGTGCTGATTTAGCTGGGAGTAAATAGTACTGTGGTGGATGGAGTGTTACACAAGCTGTCTTGCTGTGACGAACAACTCGCACGAAAACGGACTCTTTATCAATATGAATATATGAGAAGGAATTTACTATTCTTCAGGGAAATAACAACCTTACACGAGAAGTCTATATAATAATGAAAGGAAGTCTATTTCTATGTCATTGGTGTCCTTAAAATAATGGTGTCAAGCAGTTGGAATAATGTTGGTGCTGTCGTTGAATGACTCTTCACTAAGCATGCGTGTAATCCGAGATGTTCTTTGAGATGACTGGCGTGTCCTTGGTTGAATAAGTGTTGATACTCCATGGGATGATGCTGGTTTATAATCTCGCCACTGACTGGACACAGTTCGATGGAACAAACCAACAAGTCCAATTGGTTGCTGCTTCAGAATATATCAGAGCTTTCGTGGCTGCTACCACATGAAATCATGTTATAAAGACAAGGCCCATCGTGTCTACATCATCCAGTGCTGATACAAGTGCTTTATAAAGTTTGTGAGGTTTCCTTCCTTATCCACCCTCTCAGGCAATCTGGGATCAAAACAGATTCAACTAATCCTCTCTTAGTGACTTATCTTTAGATTTAAGCGTGTTCACCCTTATTTTTATCCCTTTGGCAAAGGGGAGCAGCTGCTGTCTGTTCACTCTGCTCATACCTTTCACGTTCTTATTCACATGGGTTTAAACTAGTATGGCAGGGGGGTGGGAACCTGAGCTGTATACCGGAGGAGAGAGTTGATGCAGGTGAGGCAATAGCAAGAGGTAGACCAGCTAGTGGGAAGGATTTTCCTTGGAAGGAACGAAGGGATCAGTTAAAGTGTGTTTGCTATAAGGCAAGGAGTATCAGAAATAAAAGTGATGAACTTAGAGCATAGATCAGTACCTGGTGCTATGATGTTGTGGTAATAACAGAGACATGGGTTTCTCATGGGTAGGAATTGTTGCTGGATGTTCCATGGATTAGAACATTTAAAAGGAATCGGGTTGGGCGGGGGGGGGGGGGGGAAGAGGAGGGGCGTAGCACTACTAAACAGAGAGGGTATCATAGCTACATAAGCTTCCATTGTCGAGGAAGATCTGCCTACCCAAGTCAGTGTGGGTGGAAATTAGGAACAGCAAGGGAGCAGACACCTCGTTAGGGGTTTACTACAGGCCCCCCAATAGCAACAGGGAGTTTGAAGAAAGCACAGGTCGGCAGATTTTGGAAAAGTGTGAATGTAGTAGGGTTGTTGTAATGGGTGACTTTAACTTTCCCAATATTGAATGGAACCTCCTTCGAAAAGAAGATTTGAATGGAGTTGTTTTTGTAAGGTGTGTTCAGGAGGGTTTCCTAACTCAGTACGTTGCCAGGCCAACGAGGAGAGAGGCCATTCTAGACTTGGTGCTCGGAAACGACTCGGAGCAGGTATCAGATCTTGTGGTGGGAGAGCATTTTGGTGATAGTGAGCAGAACTGCCTCACATTCTGCATAGCTATGGAGAAGGAGAAGATTAGGCAAAATGGGAGGATATTTAATTGGGGAAGAGGAAAGAATGATGCGATTAGACATGAGTGAGGAAGCATGGATTGGGAGCAATTGTTCCATGGTAAAGGCACTATAGACATGTGGAGACTGTTTAAGGAACAGTTGTTGCGAGTGATGAATAAATATGTCCCTCTGAGACTGGCAAGAAGTGGTAAGATAAAGGAACCTTGGATGACAAGAGCGGTGGAGATTCTCGTCAAAAGGAAAAAGGTAGCTTACGTAAGGAGGAGGGAGCTAGGGTCAAGTTCAGCTCCAGAGGATTACAGGCAGGTGAGGAAGGAGCTCAAAAATGGTCTGAGGAGAGCCAGGTGGAGGCACGAGAAAGGCTTGGCAGAACGGATTAGGGAGAAAAAAAGGCATTTTACACTTATGTGGGGAATAAGAGAATGGTCAAAGAAAGAGTAGGGCCGATCAGAGAGAGAACAGGGAACTTGTGTGTGGAGTCTGAGGAGGTAGAGGAAGCCCCAAATGAGTTTTTTGCTTCTGTCTTTATGAAAGAATCAAACTTTGTAGTGAATGAAACCTTTGAAGAGCAGGTGTGCATGCTGGAATGGATAGAGATAGAGGAAGATGATGTACTGAAATTTTGACAAACATTAAGATTGACAAGTTGCCAGGCCCGGACCAGATTTGTCCTCGGCTGCTTTGGGAAATGAGAATGCAATTTCTTCACCGCTTGCGAATGCCTTTGCATCCTTGCTCTCCACTGGAGTCGTACCTGAGGACTGGAGAGAGGCAAATGTAATTGCTCTCTTCACGAAAGGAAATAGGGAATTTCCCGGCAAATACAGACCAGTAAGTCTCACATCTGATGTCTGCAAGGTGTTGGAAAGGATTCTGAGGGATAGGATTTCAGTCCACCAGGAAGAACATGGCTTGTTTAAATGCAGTCGACACGGCTTTGTGAGGGGCAGGTCATGCTTCACAAACCTTATCGAGTTCGTTGAGGATGTGACGAGAAAAGTTGATGAGGGTCGAGCTGTGGATGTGGTGTATGTGGACTTCAGCATGGCATTTGATAAGGTTCCCCATGGCAGACTCGTTCAGAAGGTCAGGAGGAATGGGATACAGGGGCACTTAGCTGTCTGGATACAGAATTGGCCGGCCAACAGAAAACAGCGAGTGGTAGTAGAAGGAATATATTCTGCCTGGAAGTCTGGAGTGAGTGGTGTTCCACAGGGCTCTGTCCTTGGGCCTCTATTGTTTATAGTTTTTATTAATTACTTGCATGAGAGGATTGAATGATGGGTCAGCAAGTTTGCAGATGACAGAAAGGTTGGGGGTGTCGTCGACAGTGTAGAGGCTGTTGTAGGCTACTGCAAGACATTGACAGGATGCAGAGATGGGCTGAGAGGTGGCAGATGGAGTTCAACCTGGATAAATGCGAGGTAATGCATTTTGGAAGGTCGAATTTGAAAGCTGAGTACAGGATTAAGGATAGGATTCTTGGCAGTGTGGAGGAACAGAGGGGTCTTGGGTGTGCAGATACATAGATCCCTTAATATGGCCACAAATGGACAGGGTTGTTAAGAAAGCATATGGTGTTTTGGCTTTCATTAACAGGGGGATTGAGTTTAAGAGTCGTGAGATCTTGTTGCAGCTCTATAAAAATTTGGTGGGACCGCACGTGGAATACTGTGAGCAGTTCTGGTCGCCCTATTATAGGAAAGATGTGGATGCTTTGGAGAGGGTTCAAAGGAGGTTTACCAAGATGCTGCCTGGAATGGATGGCTTATCTTATGAAGAGAGGTTGACTGAGCTCGGACTTTTTTCATTGGAGAGAAGGAGGAGGAGAGGGAACCTAATTGAGGTATACAAAATAATGAGAGGCATAGATAGAGTCGATAGCCCGGGACCATTTGCCAGGGCAGAAATAACAAACACGAGGGGTCATAGTTTAAAGCTGTTTGGAGAAAGTATAGAGGAGATGTCAGAGGTGGGTTCTTTACACAGAGTTGTGAGAGCATGGAATGCGTTGCCAGCAGCAGTTGTGGAAGCGAGGTCATTGGGGATACTTAAGAGACTACTGGACATGCATATGGTCACAGAAATTTGAGGGTGCATACATGAGGATCAGTGGTCGGCAAAACATCGTGGGCTGAAGGGCCTGTTCTGTGCTGTACTGTTCTATGTTCTATGTTCTACACGTCTGTCAGGTTCAGTTTCCTCCCATAGTGCACACAGGTTCAGTAGATTGACCATGCTAAATTACCCATCATATGCAGCGAGGTGTGTTAGCTATAGGAGACGCAGGGTCAGAGTAGGAGTTGAGTTAGCCATGGGAAATGCAGGAAAGGGGTGTGAGGTGGGTCTGGGTGCAATGCCCTACAGAGGGTCAATGTGGACTTGATGGGCCAATGTCCCATAAAATAACAAAAGTAAAGGTTAAATCAAACAAAGAAACAAAACAAAAAACAGAATGCTGGGGAAACCGAGCAGGTTTGGTAGCCTCTGTCGAGAGTTAGCATTTTGAGTCGACTCACCATGCATCAGATGTGGAAGCATCTGGGAAATTGTGCACTGTGTGTTGGTGGATTGAATTGAATATATGGAGAAATAGAGACATTGAAAAAAATAAACAAAGGGACTGTGGATAATCGGCTGATATGGAAATAATTTGGGAGATCATTTTCATTTATTTTTCACCTTTTCCCATATTCCTGTGTATCATGCCCATGTAGGTATATGTCAAAGTCCCTGTTTCAAGTGAGTTCTGTACCCTCTATCACCCCATCCTGAGTGTGGTCATCTTCTTTTCTTCATTAATGGGACATGGGTGTTGTTGGCTGGGCCAGCATTTATTTCACTTTCTGAGTTGCTTTTGAGAAGGTGCTGGGGAACTGCTTCTCTGAACCAGTGCACATCGATGTGCTGTAGACTGGCAGTGGTTCCGTCTGTCTGGTTACACTTCTTTGAGACCTTGTAGTGTTATAACTGAATGTCTGACTTGACCATTTCAATGGCCATTTGAGAGACTACCACTGCTGACGGCCTGGAATCACATGCAGGCCAGACCTGTGAAGAAATCAAATTTCCTTCCCTGAAGGAGACCAGTGAGCCAGATGTTCTTAGTTTTAGCGCCCATCAATATTTCATTAGATTGTTCATTCCAAATATTTTATTAAATTCAAATTCCAGCGTCTGATGTGGCGGGATTGAAGTCCGGGTTTGGGTCATTACCTGGGAAAGGTATACGATTGGGAAATATTTGTGGAAATTTCAGAAGTTACAGTCTAGAGAAAATACCACTAGACCATCACCTCCCCCAGCATCTCCACCATCAATAGCAGTGTTGCTATTATCGTGACTGACGTACAGATAATTGTGCACTTACATTGTTAACTATTTCCACGAGAGCAGAACTATTCATATTTCAGGGACAGCACAGAAATGTAACAGTTTATCAGCCAGGAATACAAACAGAGGAGATGTAGGCATTTTCAACACTGTGCCATATATATAAGTATTGACTTGCTCCTGACATTGGAAAGTCAGTGTAGTTTCTCTGGATGGTTTTCTTGGATTTGTATTGTCAGCTGCTGCATTCATTTAGGGAGACCAGAGGGCGTGGTGTTCCTACTCTGTGCAAGGTATGAGGATAGATTTTATAGTGTATCTGAGTCTGCTGAGAATGGATAGGGAGGAGTAGAGCACTGCATTATCCTTTCTGAGATTTCCACAAATACTTCCCAATGGTATACCTTTCCCAGGTGCAAAGAGTGAATCCGGTTTATTTCAACAATGAGGAGGTCACAGAGCTGTGCAGTCTCACACTAGGGAGAGGACTATATTCAAAATGTCCATCAACCATTTTGATTCTGGACCTTGTTAGGCAGGAGTAGGGGACATATCCATTATGCCAGAGTCCCATCATCTCACACATTCACAAGGTGACAGTGGCCACCTCTGTCCAGTCAGGTGAATACATTGGTTCTGTCTGAACAGAAGAAGCAACAGAAAATCTTTTTCGGAAATATTAGAGAACATGGTTACTGGCAAAAGTGAGGAAATTAAGAAATTTGGAATTAGTAGAATTGAAGTACTGGAAAAACTCATTGTGTTGAAGGTTGGTAAGCTGCTGGACCAGATCAGTGATGAATGTAGAGGGCTACAGAGATAAGGTTGGAGAATTGAGATTGCTGGATAACTCTTTTCGGAGCTGGTGCAGACACGATGGATGAATAACCTCCTTCTTTCCTGCCTTTTCCGTAATTATATGAAAGAGATCAAAGCTTTTTATGATCTGTAATGGATCCTGCAGACTGGAAAGCAGCAATTGTGACCGCACATATTTACAACAGGGCGGAGAGTGAAAACAGAAAACCATGTGAGGGATAGGTTTATGTCATTAGTGAGATAACTATGAGCAATTTTTGTAATTAATCATAAATTGATCATTGGAGAATAATAATATGATTGAGTAGGGTCAACCAGATTCAGGACAGGAAAACTACCTTTGAAAAACGTACTGGAGTTTATGGCCGATGTTGGTTGTGACATCGACGAGTGAGAACAAGTGTGAACGGTGTATGTGTATTTTCAGAAGAAGGTTGACACGGTTGCACACAGATGAGAGAAGAACGTTACAGTCCTTGGGTAAGGGGAAGGTATCCTGCATGGATTGAGAATTGGTTGATGGAGAGAACACAGAGACTAGGGTCCTCCTTTGGACAGAAGGTCACGACTGATTGGATATCACATGCATCAGTGCTTGGAGCATCGCTATTTGTAACAAAAAGAACTGATTTGAATGTGAACAACACATACAGTCCTTTTCATGTTGGATTTATTTAAAGGTGAAAGTCTGCGAAGTGCTTTTGGTACAAAGGATCGGAATGTCCTTGGCCACAAGTCAGGAAGAGAATTCATGAAGGACATCCATTAATCAGAACAGGAAATGAAATGGCAGCCTTCATTACAAAATGAATCATGTGTAGGAGTTGTGGAATGTTGTTGAGGCAGTATTTGGTCTATTGTGGACAGACTTTCTGACCTTTATAAATCAATGATCACCTTGTCACAGAGGAAGTGCAAAGCTGTTTTATCAGATTAATCTCTGGGATGATGGTAATATAAAGCGAGTGTGAACAAAATAGATGTTTAGTTGGTAGCACGGTGAGAGCATAACAGTTGATTGTATTGAAACTTGAAGATTATGGACGAACACACATTATGTCCAGAGAAAGACATTGGTGGCATAAGAAATTACATTTTGCCCATGATACGTGCTTCTTGGTAGTTTATGTAGCTCTGTGAATCTCCTATGTTGGTTGGGAGAGAGCTTCAGGCTTTGAATGAACTCTCATTGCCTCACTGTGCTGTTGGTGTGTGACCCTGCACTGAAAGTCACATTGTTCACCAATCTGTCAGCAGTTGCAATGCCTTACTCCTGAAAATGTTAGCCATTCCCAACAGCTTCTGACCTCCATAGAGAATACCGGTCTGCCTTCTCGGAGATGTCCTCTCTCCTCACCATCAACAAACCATATTAATGTATACATTGTGGACCATTAGCAATGGAACCAGGAGGAACGACATGGAGCAGTCTATCCATGCAGTGTCTGTTTCATTGGTTTGTCATGTTTGGTTGTAGATAACATCGTCCTATTTCTGTACAAGGGGCTTGAGCGGCTGAATGTCTACCGCATGATGTCATGGGAGACGCTCAAGAACCTGACTGGGCAACCCGTGGTTCATGTTTAGCAGCTCAATGTGTTTGACTGGACTCCTTACCTTCCTGTGTAATAGTCAGGAGGGAATGAATGGGCTATGCCTATTCTTATCCAATAACATTGATGGGCAGAATGACCTCCTCATATTCCTGTGAAGTTAACTTGAGGTGCTGAACGAGCACCTCTCTTTACTCTGGTAACACACAGTGTCCAGCAGGACTGTTACATGAATGTTACTGACACTTCAACAGCACAAGCCTGAATGCTGTCCGGGTCTTCCTCCACATGGACACAGATTGCTTCAGGAGCTGAGGGGGGCACATTGTTCTGAACATTACATGATTTTCAGTCACAATCTCCACTTCTGAGATTCTGATGTGGGGAAAGACATCGAGGCGCAAATGAGGATGGTTGTGCTGTACATCTCCCTCAGAGATGTCCCGAGACTGAGGTGATATATGTCGGAGAACCACAAACATCTTGTTTGTGCTGAATCACTCCACCCAGTGGGGAGGTTACCCTCGAGTTCCATTAAGTTCCATTTTCTTCAGGTTCCTTGATACCACCCTCAGGTAAACACTTCCTTGTTGTCAGGGCCAGTCACTATTACCTGGTTTTTATATAGTTTGTTCATGTCAATAGGTCACGGTTGTATGTGTGCGGTGTGTTTCCTTCTCACATACGGGTGTCACCATTGGGACTTCTCTATCTCAGAGAGGTTGGGGAGATAGATCATTGAGATAGTGTGAAGACAGGGATGGATGGATGTTTGACACGGCAGGCACTCCAGGAGTTGGGGCATAGAGCAGATCAGCCATGATCTTATTGAATGGAAAGGCAGGCAGTAGGGGATGAATGACCTGTCCTGCTTCTCATGTTGTTAAATTCTCTTATTGGAAAGTTCATCGTTGTTATTTTCCTGGCTGTCCTGTGAAGGAATGCTGTAGTCAAAGAGACCAGAGGATTTTGTGAGCAATATCTGGGTAGAGCAAGGGGTCATTATGCACTGTGAATCTGGATCAACAATATGACAAATAATTGGAGAGGGGGGACCTTCTGTAAGGAGTGAGGAGGGAACTGTTTCACAGTAACACCAACTCTTTTTTCCCCAAGAACGTTCTCCAATCCACACCAAATCATGTTTGACTGTATTCAGGGGCTAAATGGTCTCCTCGGTTTCTGTGCACCAGGTAGTAGGAGCAAGTAATCTCCAACTGCTCTTGTGTAGCAGATTGAGGTGCTGAATGGAATGGGGTGAAATAGGACTGAGATACAGGAATGGGTCCCTGCCCCAACAAGCACTAAGTTTGTGGCTGATCAGAGTGTGGTCTCAGCTGCACGTTCCTATCTGCAGTTCATTATACTTGAGTCACTTTCCCGTCAAATATTTAACTAACACACCTTTGCATAAATGCAAACACACAGGTACCACAACCTGTGGGGAGGAGAAATTCCCACCCTAATGGCCTTCTGAGAATTTCTCCTTATCCCTGTTCCTACCGAGGTAAGAGAGTCATTGCTTCTTTTTCTAGTCCCAATCCTCCAGACGTCACGACAAATTATCCGTGTAACTACGTTTGTGATATGGTAAATGATATCCGTCTCAGACTGGGTCAGGATCAGTGTTAGGAACAAGTGAGACAGGTTTCTTAAATTTGTAAAAAATCTAAGACCAAAGCAAAGTTACTCGAAAGACGGTAGATACATAAATGATATAGAGTTTGAACATTGACAATACCTACATCAACATTTATTTTTCTGTAAATCTGAGACACAGAAATATGCACACAAAGACACACGAACGCACACACACACACACACGTCTGAAGGCAAATGGGGAAAAAAAAGAAGCTCTGCAGAATATTAATTCGAAAGAGCTTTGTCTAAATAACAGTTAATTTCATGACAATAGCAAAATTGAGATAGTTTCAATTGTTATTCTGCCTCTGAAGTGATTCTGCCTCACAGAAGCTGCTAGCACTGGGGTTTCCCCTGGAACAGTTGGATTTGGCTGAATTCCCTTTGCTGCAGGCAGAGGAGAGATTCCAATGAATCCTCAACAGGAACCCTCAAAGAGTTCAAAAGATGGCTCATTGGTTTTCAGCTCTCATATTTTACTGTAGAGAAGTACAAGTAGAGATGGAGCAATGGCCGTTTGCTTCTACGACAGGTTGCATTTGCTCCCTCCCTGATCTGAACCATGCAATAATGTGACCCAAACACCAACCTGAACTAGGTAAGGTCTGGGTGAGCATTCTCCTGATTGAATTACTCCATCCCCATTACCTGCTCCATTTCGGAATAATTTGTAATTTTTCATTTGCAGGTATAGTTAGATGTGTCTGTATAATTTTTGTACAATATATTAAAGTCTTCATAGTACCTGTGTTAAAATGAGTATATTGTTTTTAAAATTAAATCCTTAGTTTTATTCTCTAATCCTCAGCTACGGCCCAATACACTCTCCTCAGGGTCTTATATGGTACAATACGATCAGCTATCATTCTCAGACCATAAGTACTCTGACCTTGTAGAGTCCATGAGGGCCATGGATGCGGGATCAGCCAAGGTTATTATCCAAGGCTGGAGGAGTCCAAACCAGAGGGCAAAGATCTAAAGTGAGAGGGGAATATTAAAAAAGATACCTGAGTGGTAACCTTTTCACACAGAGGGTAGTGCATGTATGGGACGAGCTGGCAGCGAAAGTGGTGGCGGCTGGTACAATTACAACATTTAAGAGGCAATGGATGGGTAAATAAATAAGAAGGTTTAGAGAGTTATGGGTTAATGTTGGCAAATGGTTTTACATCAGATTGGAATATCCGGTCGGTGCAAATGAGCTGGACTGAAGTGTCTGTTTCCGTGCTGTATGACACTATGGTTCTATCAGGCATTCATTCTTGCAAGGAGTAAAGTGAAGCATGTGTGAAAAGATTCTAAAACAATTGCAAATTTTTCTCTTTCAATTTTAGGGTTCATTACTACATACAATACATTCGATGTAGTCTCAGCATTGTCATGTACAGATGCAGTAAAACATCCCGATGATTATACCAAATAGCGTTTGCATGAAACAGCATCATTCGATACCCTTCTCTAATCACTTGCTGAATCTGCTGACTAGGTTTATATGGCTCATGTACCGAGACACACACATCCCTCCGGACTAATGCGTTCTGTGATGTTCTCTCCATTTAAGTAGGTTCCTGTTATTTTATCTGTTCTGAGCACGGCCTTCCCTTAGCCCTTGTTATACTGTTTTCTGCCAAAGCTTTGCTCACTAATTTCCCCTGTCGGTATTCCATTGCAGAGTCTCCATATGCTGTTAAATGATTATCTTGGAAAATGCACTAATTGAGTTCCAGTCCAATCAGTCACCTCATCCAAGTCATTGGTGTAAATTGTCAATTGTTGCGAATGTCACACTGATCCCTGAGGCATTCCACCAAGTTGCAACTTTACAACCTGAATATAAACATTTATCCCGAATGTTTATTCCCTGATAGTTTACCAGGTTTCCCCTGTTGCTGGGCTCCAGGCTAGAAAGGTTGGATGGCCTCATCCCACACTGTGTAATGTACTTAGTGGGCTGAATGACTTCAATCTATTACTGTGTAAATCCTTAAAGGGCAGAATGGTCTCCGCCTGTCTCATTATAATGCTTTTGACTGGCTGAATGGGATCTTTCTTTACCTTTGTAACATTATTGAGTGGTTGAGAAAACAGCATCTGTCCATTCAGCCCCTCGGGCCTGCTGCACCATTCAGAATGTGCATTGTTGATGTGATTGTGATTAAACATCCCCTTCCTGTCAGTTCCTAATAAATATGGATTCTCTTGTTCATCAAAGATCTATGGAACTGAACCTTGCTACTTCGGCATGAGAACATCACAGATCATACAAACCTAAAGAGAAAGGAACATCCCTGTCTCAGTCAGAAATGGGAAGGTCCTTATTCTCAAAATGCGTTCCCTCAAACGAATCACCACTCTTTTGATATATAAGGAGTCGACCATTAAACATATATCGACCACTCAGCCCCTCAAACCTGTCCACATTCTCATTAACTCTCCTAAATCAAATTCTTACCAAATTCAGCCTCCACTGACCTCGTGGAAAGACAATTCCAGGCACCGCAAGATCATATGAGCAATGAACCTTGGAGCAGAATTTGGCCATTCTGCCCATCTTGTCTGCCATGACATTTGATCACGGCTAAAATATTTCACAACCCCATTCTCCTGCCTTCTTCGACTGACCATTGATAACTTATTTATGAAAACGTATATATCTCTGTATTAAAGACAGTGTGTGCCTGTATGTGGGGTTATATTCGTGTGTTTGTGTGTAAACGTCCATATCTGTGTGCGTATCTCTGTGGGCCTGTGTTATGTGTGTTAGTGTCAGTATCTCAGTTTGTGTGTACCTCTGTCTGCATCTCTGTGTAGAGTTGTTTTTGAAGTAAATAGATGGAAATTGGGATCAAAGTCTCCCTCTTCTCTCTCTGTCTGTCTCTGTTGTTCACAGAGTTCATAGAATTCCTACAGTGTGGAAGCAGGTCCTTCGACCCAATACATCCACACTGACCCTTCGAAGAATAACCTACCCAGACCCGTTGAAATACTATCCTATGTTTACTCATGACTAATGCCCCTAACCTACACATCCCTGGGCACTATGGACAATTTAGCATGGCCAATTCACCAAACATCCATATCTTTGGACTGTGGGTGGAAACAGGAGAATCCGGTGGAAACCCTCGCAGACACGGAGAGAATGTGAAACTTCACACAGACAATCCGCCTGAGGGTGGACACGAGCCCGGGTGCCTGGCGCTGTGAGGCAGCAGCGCTTGCCTCTGAGTCTGGTGAACAGATTCATGCAATACTACCCTCTGCTGGACTCTCCACACCACTGCATCAATGGCAGAGTTTTTACTCTCTCAGAAGATAACACATCTTCTGTGAATCTCTCAAATTGTACGGCCGTTTGATTTTCCAATAATATCTTTGGAAGCATAGAGCTGTTTTGTCCGATACTGAGCAGTGTTGTTCCTGCGTCATTAGCAACACTACTGGGCCTTTTTCAGGACTTTTCAATACTTTCTCAAATAAGTTTTAAGATTGCAACTCACAGAATGAGAAATCAATTCATGGCACCGTCTGGAAAAATGGTTCACTTGGAGGTGAGCATTTCCATTCTGACAGGCCCAAGTATATTTGCAACCCTCCATGTACCAGCATTGTGTGTGCGAGCCTGCACGTGTGTGCGTGTGTGTGTGTGTGTTGAAGGTGCTATCAGTTTTCATCGTGCTATGAGCTCTCTCACTGTCTCCCCCACCCAGACTGAATCCTCGAGGGTTGTCACTCTCTGCCGCTGTCACTGCAGTCGGGTGGGGAGGCCAGGTGAGGGAGAGATTGTTTCATTTTCAGCACCACAGAGACGGTCAGACCTGCACTTACATACAGATACTCAGAGTCAAATACAGACACACAGTTCTGGGTGGTAGTGGAGAGATGGATATTGGGCACTCCACCACCCAGCTTGTCCCTTTCCATCCTATTCCAGGCTGTTTCTCTTGGAATGCGAGAAATGGAGGGAGGGAGTGAAGGTGGGAGTGGGGGTACCTGCTGTTCGTGCTGGTGTGGGTGAGGAGGGAGGTGAGATGATGATGTGTCCAGAGGGAGTCAGTCCATAGTGTTGTATCCAAACAGTGTTATTAGTGTGGGAGATATAGTGGAGGGGAAAGAGAGAGAGAAGGATGGTGCGATTTGCAGCAGTGAGAGTAGTGGAGCATGAGTCTTGTTCGTGTGTCGGTGCTATAACAGATATACAGTGATTGTGAGGGAGCAGAGAGAACACGGTCATACTTATCCTGACAGAGCAGGGAAGGTTATTGATGCTTGTCCTGTATTGCTGGGCATTTCCTCAGACCGCAGATACTGCACTGAGTTGGTGGTGAGCTCAGACTATACTCGGTGGGTCTGGTAATGTGGCCGCCTCTGGGAAGAGAATAATCCTCTTCTGTACCTCCGTGCCCCTGTCGACAAACTGTGGTGTGATTGCCCCTTATCCCCCATTCTCGGAGTAAAACGTGCAGGGAAGCTCCAAACTGAGAAAGCTCAACCGTGTGCCCATTGGACGTTTAAAGTTGGCATCAATGTCAGGGATTAGGGAATATCCAGGGGTACCCGGGAAATGATGAGTACCTCCAGCCATGATGAGAGGGTCACCATGGGGTACGGTGGGTAGTTAATGAGGTGCATTCGATAAGATAGTTCCAAGAATCTAGCTCAGCCTCGTGCTGACAATCCCTCTGTCACACACAATGAAAATGTCACTGAGACAAATTGTTGTTAGAATCAACCCAATGAGTCGAAGAATCTGCTGACCCCATTCCCAGTTACTACGCTGCAGCTGTTTGTCCAATGCTCTTCATCACAGGGAAGGAGCTAAACATCACCTTACCGTTGGGAATAAGGCAGTGGGGAGGGTGTGGTTTTGGTATCAGTGTGGGAGCAATTTATGGCAAGCCATCATAATTCTATTAGTTTCAAAATAGAGATGGAAAAGGATGAACCAGGTCTAAAACTTAACGTTGTAAATTGTTGAAAAGATTATTTTTATATTAATCAAGAATTTTCAAAGTCGATTGGGGCAAATATTCGCAGAGAAGGGGGAAGCCTTCAAAAATGAGACATCAGGAGTACAGAGACAGTATGTCCCTGTTAGGGTGAAGGGTAAGGCTGGTAGGTGTAAGCAATGGTGGAGAATTGGAGAAGTTGAGGTTCTGGTCACGGAAAAAAGGGAAGGATATGTCAGGTATTGACAGCAGGAATTGAGTTTTGTTTTCTTAATTCATTCATGGGATGAGGGCGTCCCTGGCTAGGCAAGCATCTATTACCCATTCCTAATTGCCCAGAGGACAGTTAACAGTAATCCACATTGCTGTGGGTCTGGAGTCTCACGTAGGCCAGACCAGGTAAGGATGGCAGTTTGCTTCATTTAAAGGGTGTCAATGAACCAGATGGATTTTTCTTACATCGGAATGGTCATCATTAGCCTCTTAATTCCTGATTTAAAGTGAATCACTAGAAGAGTCTGAAGTCAACAAGAGTATACTTAAGAGGGAAATTGGGAGCACAAAGAGTAGACGTGTGATAGCTTTGGCAAATACAGTTAAGGAGAATCCAAAGGAATTCTACAAATACGTCAAGAACGAAGAGTATCTGTGGGGAGAATACGACATCCTTAAAGATCAGCAAGGCTGCCCATGTGCAGAACCACAGGGAATGGGGGAGGTACTGAACGAATATTTTGTATCAGTATTTACTGTGCAGGAGAATATGGAAGCGAGGGAACTTGGGAAATATGTAGTGACATCTTGGAAAGTGTCTGTACTACAGAGAAGCTGCTGGAGGTCTTAAAACATGCAAAGGAAGGAAAATGTCTTGGCTTTTATTAGATGTACGCTATACTCTGTGGGAAGCTAGGGAAGTGATCGCTGAGCCCCGTGCTATCATCAATAGCCACAGGTAAAGTGCTGGAAGACTGGAGGCTGGCTAACGTGGTGCCATTACTTAAGTGATTGAAGAAGGGTAATAAGGAAAATCCAGTGAACCTGATGTCAGTGTTGGGTAAGTTGTTGGAGAGGATTACAAGGCATTGGGTTTTCACGCATTTTGAAAGGTAACGACTGATCAGGGATAGTCAACATGGCTTTGAGCAAGCAATATTGTGTCTCACAGACCTGACAGAATTTTTTGAAGAAGCAACTGAGAAGATTAATTGAGGTAGAGAGGTGTACATTGTCGATATGGACATCAGTAAGGTGTTGAACAACATTGTGGATGGTCAACTGTTTAACAAGGTTCGTTCATATGAAATACATGGAGAACTAGCCATTTGGATACAAAATTGGTTCAAAGGTCGGAGACCGAGGGTGGTGGTAGAAGGTTGCAATATCCTGGCAAAGTTTGCAATGTTCTTCATGCTGTGCAGATAGTCCGCTTTATGGAGTAGTCCACCAGCACGGTCTGCTTAGCTCTCAATCTTAGCCATTACCTTACCCCAGTTTATGGTGTCTGTGCTGATTCTGTGAAGCAGATTCAAAATTCGAGGCAATGGACCATTCCAGCTGATCTGGCAATGTCTTTCTTCAATGTGTGCATTCTTGTGATTGGGCACACTGTTGTCTCACTTATCCAGTTATTCCAACCCCCCATCTCCTTATCCACATTTTCACCAAGTTATCAGTTAATTAATTATTTGTTTTTTTCTGTATCTTTCCCTGGCCTTGGCTTTTGACTCCCTCGTGTATCGAGTGCTGGCATGGTGAACTTCAGAAACATTGAAATGGTGTGTGTCAGGCTGTTCACTTCCCGATGTGTCCCAAATGGTGCTCCATGGACAGCGGTGCTCCAGCATCTCTGACTCACGTGTTTGAAACTTGGTATGTGCCTGATGGCGGAATGCCTCTGTTTGTCTCTCTCAGTTGATTGTGCAGTCAGAAAAACGAGGAATACCCTTGAGTATAATCGTAAAGGACCAGGCATCTAACTTGTAGCTGAGAGGCTTGTGACTGACCCCTGTTATTGAAAAGTTAGAGGAGCTGCTGGGGACGGTTTGCTGGAGGTTGTGCTGTGAGCAACCTCAGGCATTCCGGACAATCTGAGGATTTGGTGACCCAACTCTGAATGGAACAAGGGGACTGTCTTTTCAGCATCTGGGTCTGTAACATGAATAACAAATGGAACAGAGGCGACAGAGAGGGGAGGCTCTGAAACCACGGAGTGAGTGTGTGTGGGGAAAGTGATCAGTGTCTGTGTCTTAGTCTGGACGAGGACACACTCTCACTCTCCCCGTTACACACACTGATGCACACTCTCCCTATCTCCCCTCACACACATTCACACTGCCCCTCTCTCACGTTCCACAAAGGCACTCCACTCTGTCACACACACGGATGAACACAGACCCTCTCTCTCTCCCTCCCGCACACACATGCACAATCCATCTCACTCTCTCTCACATACAGAATGTGTCTCTCACTCCCCTTCACGCAGACACGCCCTCTCTCACACACACACGCACACGCGCTACTCCTACTTTGTAAATAAAACCAGTCTGACTCCAGGGCAAGACACAGACAGAGTCCAAACAAGGCCTCAAGCTTAGAATACATTATCTGACCGCAGGTGTTACTTCATTTACATCGATAGTACCTGAAGGTATCTCCAGGCAGTGATTTGCATTTTAATCAATCAAACTCGCATCTCCTTTCTAACTGATTAAGTACTTAAGAGTCATCTTAGGTGTGTGTACAATTCATGTGCATGGCTTGTACAACCCTTTGATCTTGGCTAAAGATGGCTGGAAGTGAAGACTTTACGGTGGAACCATTGATGAACAGTGGAAGGCTTTCAAAACGATTTTTCAACGTTCTCAGCAACAGCATATAATGGTGAAATGGAAGGACTGTAGGAAAAGGGTAATCTGCCATAAATGTCTCAGGAAATAAGGGAGTCTATCAAATTAAAATAAATGGTATAAATAATGGCAAAGACCAGTGGGAAAGTAGAAGATTGGGAAAACTTTAAATGTCAAAATAATGTCAAAACCGTTAAATGTCAAATAAAGCAACAAATAAGTTATCAAGACACATCAGATAGGTTATGAGAGTAAACTACCTCAGAATATAAAGACAGAAAGCAAGATATTCTATAAATATACAAAACGAAATGAATAGCTAAGGTAAGCAATTGTCCTTTCGAGGGTGAGAAGTGGGATCCAGTAATGAGATATGAGGAAAGGGACGAGGAATTGAAGAGTTATTTAGTTGGTCTACACAATGAAGGACAGTAATAATATGTCAGTAATTTTCAAAGGCAGGAAGGTAAGTGAGTACCTGGAAACAACCATTCCCAAGAGAGAGTTACTGTTGGGCAAGCTAATGGAGCCAAAGGTAGATAAGTCTCCTGGCCCTGATGGAATGTATCCCAAGGTACTAACAGAGGTGATGAGAGAAATAGCAAATTCACTTGTGGAAATTTTTCTGATTTCACTGGACTCTGATACAATTCCAGCAAATTGGAATACAGGAGTTCAGACACCACTGTTTAAAAAGGGAGATAGACAAAACGTGGGGAATTATAGACCAGTTCGCCGAACATCTGTAGGAGAAAATATTTCAATCCATAATCAAGGAATAAATGGCAATGCATCTTGATAGAAAGTGTCTTGTTGGGCAGACACAGTGTTGGTTAATGAAAGGCAGGCCACGTGTAACTAACATACTGGAATTCTGTGAAGACATTACAACTGCAGGGACCCAGTAGGTGTGGTGTACTGAGATTTCCAAAAGACATTCAATATAGTGACGCCAAAAAGGCTGCTGCGTAAGGTGTGGCATTACGGGCAATGTATTAGCATGGATAGAGGATTGGTTAACTAACATGAAGCAACGAGTGGGAATACATGATTGATTTTCTGGTTGCTGATCAGTGACTAGTGGAGTGCCTCAGGGATCGGTGCTGGGACTGCAATTATTCACAGCTTACAAAGATAATTTGGAGTAGGGGAGCACGTGTAGTGTTTCAAAGGTTGCAGACGATACTAACATGAGTGGCAGAGTAAAGTGTGCAGAGAATGGTTAAACTTTACAAAGGGATATAAAGAGTTGAAATGAGTGGGTCAAGGTCTGGCAGATGGAGTACAATTATAATAAATGTAAAATCATCCATTTTGGTAGGAAAAATACTAAAAAGGACTCTTATTGGATTTTTAAAAAAAATGCAGCATGCTCTTGTGCAGAGGGACCTTGGTGTCCTTGTGCATGAATCACAGAAGCTGGTCTGTAGGGGCAACAGGTAATTAACAAGGCAAATTGAATTCTGTCCTTCATTGCGAAAGGGATTGAGTGTAAAAGTAGGGAGGTTATGTTACAGATTTAAAGAATGCTGGGGAGACCACACCTGTAGTACGTGCAGTTTTGGTCTCCCCATCTGAGAAAGGAAATACTGGCACAACAATGTATGCAGAGGAGGCTCGTTAGGTTGGTTCCAGAGGTGAGGGGTCTGGTTATGAGGAGAGGCTGAATAGATTGGAATAATATATTGAATGGAATTTGAAAGAATGAGGGAGGAAGGTATAGAAACATTTATAATTGTGAAGGGAGTAGGTACGATAGAAATATAAAGGATGTTTCCAGAAGCATGTGAAATTAGATAACAGGGCAAAGCCTCAAAACTATATGGAGCAGATTTAGGACAGAATTGAGAAGGAACGTCTTGACCAAGAAGCTTGTGAATCTGTGGAATTCTTGAGGATTTGTCATTGAATGTGTTTGAATTTATATATATGATTTTTTGAAGATTAAAGGAATTAAGGATTATTGTGAGTGGGCGGGTAAGTGGGGCTGAGGCCATGAAATGATCAGCCATGATCTTATTGAATGGTGGCGCAGGCTTGAAGGGCCCGATGGCCTACTCCTGCTCCTAGTTTGTACGTTCTTATGTAATGGGTCAACATGAAATGGGAATTATATTTGACAAACTGATTGGTCGATGCATACAGTGAAGAAATGGATGCAATGCATTTACAGTTTCAGAAAGATCTTGATAAAGACTATGGCCGAGTGTGAAAACTCAAAGGTTATGGCATTGGGACTAAAATATGAACATGATTTTAGAATAGGAGAACTGACACGAAACAGTGAACAGGAATAAAACAATCTGTTTTGAGGTTAAAGGATCATGGCGTGTCGTAGGGATTAGTGATTGTGACACAGCTATTCTCAATGCATACCAAACATTTAGGTGAGGGAATCAAATGTAATATTTTTCAGTCTGCTGACAGCACTAAATGATGTCAGATTATTCGTGGGTGAGGAGGATTTGAAAAAGCTCCAAAGTGATTGAGACAAGTGGAGTGAATGGGTAAATACGTGGCAGATGAAGATCAATAGGGGTGGATGTGACGGTGTGCATTTTGATAGGTACAATAGAACAGCAACCTATCATTTGAAAAGGGATTGCATGAAACATGTTGGTCTTTAAAGGGATTTATGTTCTTTCTTTTTTTCCTGTTGCGCAGCCCTCCGAGGTCAGTGCAGGGCAGTGAGTTCTGAACCCAGAAGTCAATACTGGGAATGGCATTGGCACGCTGACCAGTGTACACAAACCCACCAAGTGGGGAGCTGTAACATTTAAAAGGATCTGTATCTCCTTGTACACCAGTCACTGAAAGCAATATTGCAAGAGCAGAAAGCAGGCAGGAAGATAAATGGTGTGTTGACCTTAATTTCTAGGGGATTGACTGACAGGGCCTCAGTGAGAGCCCATCTCGAACATTGTGCAGTATTGTGTGTAGTTCTGGTCTCCTTACCTAATAAAGGATAAATCTGACATTGAGGGAGAGCAGTGAAGGATGACCAGACTGATCTCTGGGATGACAGGCTTGTTGTGGGAGCAGAGTTTGGGGCGTTTGGGCCTGTATTCCATGGGCTTCAGGAAAATGAGTGGAGATCTTAGTGAGATATATAAAACTCTGACAGTGTGAGACATATTGGAAGATGATAATTCCCCTGCCTGGGACGTCTAAATCAAGAGGCCACAGTATTAGGTACAGGCAGGCCACTCTGCATTGAGATGAGAATAAATGTCTGCACTCAGTGACTGGTGACTCTGGGAATTTTTCTCCCACATAAGCTGTGGAACACAAGGAAGTGAATATGAATAAGGATTTCTCGACACGAAAGGGAGCGGGAGGCATCTGGAGTATGGCTGTCACAAGCTCTCAGACGTTAGGAAGGAGGCCTCTGCAGGGTCAACAGGAATGTGTTTCTCAATCCCTTTTCGGATACTGAGGCTGGTGCCGGGAGTTCTGTCAGTTTTATCCTTCCAAACTTCAGAGCAGTTTGATACAATTTCGTGTCCTACTTTGCCGTTTTCGAGACTATTGAAAGGTGTATCACATGCATGTGTGTATAGAGTATCGTTTAGGCCAGACCAGGAATGCATGGAATTCACCAGGCCAGAATTCACTTCCTGAATGTACATTGATGAAGCAAATTGGAGTTTACAATCGGCATTGATTTCAGAATCATCGTTACTGATACCAGATTTTAGATCTCGATATGTTGTTAATTGCTATTCAATTCCATCAGCTGCCAGGGCATTAGCCTGGTCTGGAATAGTAATCCAGTGATATTTCCACAACAGCACCATCTCCACTATTGGAAACCACACTGAGTTGGTTATTTCTGTCCCGTTTGACAAATCTGTCAAAAAGAACTTCTACCAGTTTAACTATCGTGATGGGACTGAGGGGGTGGCAAATGATCAGATTGTAATTATTCTCCTCTGCGCGGACTGGACATAGTTAATTAATTTTCCACATTGCCAAGAAGATGTCAGAGTTGGAGCTGGAATGAAACAGCTTCCCCCAGGGACACGGTTGTTGTGCAGCACAAGTCTTCAGTCCGGTTGCAGGAATCGTGTCAGGGCCCTTTGCCCTTGTCGTATCTACTGTGTTCAGCTGTTTCTTCATTTCGCTTGAAGCAAATTGAATTGATTGAAGACTGGCATCTGTGATTCTGTGGGCATCATGGCGAGGGTGAGGTGGATCATCCACTCAACATGTCTGGCGGAGTATCTTGCCAAAACTACATCATTATCTTTTACACTGATGTACAGGACTGTTCCATTATTTAGGATGGGGATAATAGTGAACCCTCTCCTCCATGAAATTGTTTAACCGTCCATCACCACTTATGGCAGGATGTGACAGTACTGTTGGTTTGTTGGTGTTGGGTTCATTACACCCTCTCAATCATATGTTATTTCTGCAGTTTGGAATGCAGACAGTCAATTATGGTAACTTTTATGGGTTGTCATCAGGTTTAGGTACACACAATTGGGACACTGGCACGTTCACCTATACATCACTGAACCATAGATCAACTTGGTTGGAATGGTAGACTGAGGGATTATCCCAGGAAAAACGTTACAGATTGTGCTTGAATTTAATTCAGTTTCTGCTGCTGCTGTGGTCTGCAGAACCACATCAATGTCAGGAATTCTCTATTTAAGAAAGTTTGGAGAGTTAGGTCATTTAAAATATCTGCAGATCAGCTTTGACTTGGAAATGAATTGAATGCAATGAAAGACTAGTGATGATGGAGGAGTGAAAAAGTCATTGACTCTTCGAATCATACAATATACAAACAGACATTTTGGCTCAACTCGTCCGTACTCACCTGGTTTTCTAAACTGAATGATTACTATTTTTCTTCTTTAGGTGCACACCCCTTCAAACCTTTGGTATTCATGTACACATCCAATTGTCTTTCAAATGTTGTAACTGTACTCCCCAATGCTGCTTCCTCTGAAAAATCGCTACATATACACGCCACCCTCTGTGAGAAACAACTCTCCCTTAGATCTCTTTTAAATGTCTTCTCTCTCACCTTAAACCTATCCTGTCTGGTTCTGGACACACCCACCCGGAGGAAATGATCTTGTCTATTCATCCAATCCATGCCTCTCATGATGTAATAAAGGTCACCTCTCAGCCTCCAACGCAAATGGAAAAAAATCCCAGCCTATCCTTATATCTCAAAATCTCCCGTCTCCATCACATCATTTTAAATACTTTTGTCCCCTTCTCAGTTTATAACATTCTTTCAATAGCAGGACAACAAGAATTGCTTCAAATGTGGCCTGACCATTCTCTTGTAGAGCCACAATGTGATGTGCTAATTCCTATAATCAATGCTCTGACCGATGGAAGTCAGCTTGCCTTATGCCTTATTCACTGTCCTGTCAATCTGCGACTATGTACCTGGACCCTAGATTTCCCTGTTTGGCAACACTCCCCAGCGCGCTACGATTTTCTGAATAAATCCGACACTCGTTTGTCTAACAAAATGCAACATCTCACATTTATCTGCATGAAGATCCATCAGCCAATCCTCAGCCCACTTGTCAAGTAGATCAAGATATCTTTTTTTCCCTAAGATAGCCTTCTTCACTGTCCACCATAGCTCCAATTTTGTGAGTTTCATCTCCAAATTACTATCCACGGTTCCAAAGTTCTCATCCAAACCATTTACAAAAACAATGAATAACATCAGCCTGGTCCTTGTGGCACAACGCTGGATACAGGCCTCCAATTGGAACAGCAAATCTCTCCCAGCACATTCTGTCTCATACAGTCAAGTCAGTTTTATATCTAATTGGATAGATGTCCCTGATCTCCTGTGATCTAACCTTATTAAATGGACTTCCATGTGGAACCTTGTTGGGTCACACTAAGGTCCACGTAGACAACGTATGTTGCTTTACCTTCATCTATCTTGCTGATCACCTCTTCAAAAATTCCAATCTAGTTTGTGAGACATGGATTCCCAGACATAAAGCCGTGCTGAATATCTGTAATCAGTCCTTGCCTTTCCAAATGCATGTAAATCCTGCCTCTCAGAATGTCCTACAAACACTTCTCCACCCTTGATATCAAACTCACTGGTCTGTAGTTCCCTGGGTTTTCTTTGCAGCCAAATTACAAATAATGTAACAACATTAGCTGTCTTCCTGTCCTCCAGGACCTCAACCGTGGCTGTCAATGATACGCATAAGAAAGTCAAGAGAACTTCAGATTTCGTAAACCAGAAACTAAGACAGAAATGTGCTGGAAAAGCTCTGCAGATCTGGCAGCATCTGTGCAGAGAAATCTGAGTTAATGTGTTACAACACGGGGGAAACCTTGCCCCCTCCCCTACCATTCTCCACCACCCAGCGCTAATTTAAACTTGAAACACAGAAAAGATTTAACCCATGCTGTAATGTGTAAAAATTCAGAAGGCCAATAGCCATCCTGAAGGTCAATACTTAAAGCAAAAATTAACATTTTTTTTATAAGTCTAACAGGGAATAATTAACTAACAACTTTTTGCAACTCCTTTCTCTGACCTATCTTTTACTTACTCTTCTACAATACTGGTCCGATAATCCCCCCACCCCACCCATCCCCAATTAAGATATACCAAAACATTCAAATTTCAGAACCAGCCAGATGTCGAATATTCTCTTTGTATCGTCCTCTGTCTTCGCTTCTTCTCCTTAGAGTTCTGTGTCACAGGTCATTGATAAACAAAGGTACATTTCGGAGAGCAGTTCTCTACCTAAATTTTCAAACTGTCCGGTTTTACACCTCAAAACATTGGATTATTTCATTGATTTTGTTGTCATCAAATACATTATATCGAAAAAAATACAGCGCAGTATAGGCCCTTCGGCCCTCGATGTTGCGCCGACGAAATGTTTCAAATTCCATTGGATTTCGGAGTGTTGGGACATAGTTAAACTGACTGGCCAAATTTGATTTTTTTTTTACCATGGCAACTCATACTCGCTATTTGTTTCACAGTCAAAGGTTACATTTAAACTTTTTTCAGAACAATGTACACCTCTACACATTCATAACACTATCGTTTGTCAGCCCTACATAGTTTTCCATGAATTTGATCACCTAAGTTCCCATAATTGTCATTTCTGTTAAAAAAACGTTTTCTCTCATCCTTCCTTTGTCTAAATCCTTCCTTCCAGTTATGATTCCAATTACTTACAATGTTACTGGTATTCTTCGACAAAGTAATACATTGTATGTGTTTTGTGAATAATTCTCTGTAATTGAACTGAGATAAAAGAATGAGATGCAAAGACATTCCCATCTGAAGAAGTAAATATGCAACTTTTCCGAGCTTTCTGATATTAAAAAAATATATGCAAAAACCTCCTTTGTTCAGGATTGGGAAAGCGAACAAATGACGTTCATGGACAGAACATGAGTCATTCAATAAAACTTTACTGGAACCATTGAATGACCAAATATTTAGTTTTCTCCTGAGATTATAAATTCAGCTTTGTTTCAAGTCAGAGTTGCGTATATTTTTATCAATATGTAAATATCATTGGTGAGAAAACCAGAAGTTGCTGCTAATGCTCAGTATTTCTGGAAGTATCTGTTGTGAGAAAGCAGATTCAACATAGGGTAATAGAATGGGTCTAGGTTGTTCACTTTATTCCAATAGTGTTCAGCGAGGTGCCGGTTAGGTGCATTACTCAGGAGCAAATGCAGAGTAATAGAGTAGGGGAATGGGTCAGAGTGCATTACACTCCGGAGGGTCAGCGTGGACGTGTTGTGTGAATTGGCCTGTTTCCCCACCGCAGTGATTCCTTGATTCTATGAATTCTTCATACAAAGGGCGATTGGTGCGAGGATCAGGGGTGTCACCGAGCATGTTAAGGGTACACTGAAGGGGGAGGGTGAACAGCCAGTGGTCGTGGTACACATTGATATGTATGACATCCATAAGAGGAGTGAAAGTTCAGGCAAAGAATATTTAGGAAGCGAGGCCTGAGTTTAAAAACAGGATCTCCATGGTTGTGTGGGAAATAGAACCCACTGACTTCAATAATTTCCGTCCGAGTCAAGATCTGAAGCAGCAATATCGTGTATTATACTCTTGTAAGAGTAGTGCCTATAAGTTAGACACACTGAGTTTAACAAATACTAAACTTTCTATACAATTCATTCCTGTTTTACTCCTCCCCCCCTTATTCCATTGTATCTCCGCTGTTTACATCTCCCACTTCTCTAAACACAGCTGTTTATCTCTTGCCTCATCTGGCCTTGTTCATGACAAAAATGCATTTCCTGCTTGTCTGTTTCAATATATAACTCTGTGGCCTATTGTTAGAAATCCTCCCTGACTACCATCTGCTTCCTCGTTTGCTAAAGCAACATTTCCTTTCATTCTTTGCCCATACTGAGCCTTATGAACTCTTGATTGTGTTTTTTTTTGTTTTTTTCAGAAGCGGGAAACAGATACTTATAACTGTTTGTAGGAGCATATCTCGCTTAACCAACACCCCTCTTCTTCTTTCAGGATTTAGCCTTGTGATCGTTGCAGATAACAATATGTATAATTACTCCTCACAATTCCCCCTTTTTGTTTTTACATTCAATTGTTGTTTCTGCAATTTTTCCTTTAAGCCTCGCCCCCAAAATTCGCAAACATCATTCCTGAGACTTCATCCATCATGGTCTCTCTCATCCCCTCATTATTTACTAGAAAAAGGT
Source organism: Chiloscyllium punctatum (assembly GCF_047496795.1). Lineage (NCBI taxonomy): Eukaryota > Metazoa > Chordata > Chondrichthyes > Orectolobiformes > Hemiscylliidae > Chiloscyllium > Chiloscyllium punctatum. The sequence goes on from NC_092766.1 coordinate 23,145,397, forward strand.
CCTTCTTCCTGATTCCCTTTTAAGGCCATCTGTTTCATTAAGGCTGTCTCAATCAGTCTTTGGGTGAGCCCTCGTATACAGGGTATGATGCAACTGCCAATGGTTACCAATACCCCGACTACTACTATCAGGGAAGTAAGGATGGAAACCACCCCCCAGTTCAATTTTCCAAACCATGATTCAAGCCATCCCGTGAGAGATGTGACCTCTGCTGCATTATCAGCCAGTTCTTCTGCTAAGGTCGTTAATCCCCTTAAGACCCGAGTAATTAAATCATCAGGTGCAGTTTTATTAGGAATGAAGGTACAACGCTTCCTCCTAACATCACACACACACCTCGTTTTTGCCACTAGAACCATATCAAGGACCATTCTGTTTTCCCATGCCATCCTACTTGTTGCATCAAGCTGTTCTGATATTCCTTTAACAGCATCTCTTGTATAATTTATAAAGCGCTGTTGATTATAGAAAATGTAAATTATCCAATCTACATTTTTATTAACTGTTACCCACAAAAAGAGAGTTGACTCAAAGCCTGCAGTGATCTGGTTACGAGCCTTGAAAATCAGGTACACCCCCGGGACTCCTGTAGAATTGAGATAAATCCTGTCATCGAAAGAAGAATCTAAGAGTGATCTCTTACTCCTTCTCTTTTATCCCTACTATCTTTTCCTTCTCAAATGCCAGGGTAAATGGAATTGCCAATTGTACAATTGCACATATCTCTCTCCAATCTGGAGGGAGGGTGGGTCTCAATATTTTGCCTCCACAGTACCACCACAGATCCGCTCGGGGAACCTTGGTGCTGAGTCGTTCCCTCCATTGTCTGTATCGGTGAAATTCTTAATCTCTGTACATAATTTCAGCTCCCACAAATCTTTAGACCAATTTGTACCTCGTCTATGCACATATGATGTGTGATTTCCGACTGCAGCTGAAAACTTGGCGGGGGGACGGGTTTTTTTGAAGTCTTTCATCTCCAAGGGAGGGTACATCAGAGATAGGGAGGTGCAATTCCTATCATTCCATGCTTTTGTATCCTGATGCAGGGCTATCATACATTTCATGCCCTTCCTATCTCGCTTCCACCCGAACGGAAAGGGAACCACCTGGTCTACTGGTCTACCGGAGGCACATGCATAGCAATTGCTCTTATTCAGACTTTTACAGTATACTTTACCCATTCCACCCAGGCATTTGCATCCCCGTATCCAGTTTCTATTTTGATGGTCGGTTTCAAGTCCTTTACCTCTATGCTTTTTACTACTTTACGGTCATCGGGAGGGGTGTAAGGTTGGATCTTATTATCCAGTAGTTATGCCCGTTTTCCCTGTCCTACGCTAATTCGAAAACAACAGCCCGACAAGTCATTCCCGTTTGTTGTCATTTCTATCCCAAATGTTTCATTTAATTGTACCTGATAGGTGCCACCCTCCCCCCACCCCCGTGATTTCCTTCGTGTGATGTGATTTTCTTTATTGTGAGGTATATTGGGTTACACTCTTTATCGGGACAATTGAAAGCTGGTCGGAAGGGGGCCCGGTGTACTGTGACGAGATTATTATACCAAGTACCATCCCCAAGGCCATCGCCATAGGATTTAAGATGTCTCTCTGAGCTGCGGTACTGTCTTTGATTATCTACATCCCCACAATTTACTAATCTGCATGCATCAGCGTCTATTACTTGTGGATTATCAGACTCAGGAACCATTAATAACACATATGAAAATGATGTTTGACACAATCCCAATTCTAACAGAGCTAGTATTATAACTCTAAGCATCCCCAGCATTCTCAAAAATTATGCTGAAGCACCAAAAGTCTTAAAATACAATCCTATGGAAATAAACCCGCGCTCACGTCGCCACTGTATAATCAGTTACTCTCAGTCTCTTCAGCCTGAGTTTCATCGGGTCTTGCGTTGATTCGGCTGTCCACAAGTCTTCCTCAACTGGAGATTCCACTGGCACTTTGATCCGAGTGTCGTGAGTCCAGCCTTTCTCCGCCGTCTATATTGCCGTTTCTGTCAAAAGAGCCTGGTACAGCCTTCCCAGTCCGGTTGCAATTTAGTTCCTGTCCATGACTGTACTCAGACCCAATCTCCCTGTCGAATCGGATGAACAGCGAATTCAAGGGGCCGAGTCTGTGCCAATAAACCCTGTTTCCTGAGGAAAGACAAAAAGGAGGACAAACTCAGTGTATACTTACTTAAAAACAAATCTTTTGTTTCAGGGTTTGGCATTGCCAGAGGATATGCGTTCATCCATCTGGAAAAATGATCAACTATTATCAACATATATCTCGGTCTTCCCACTCTGTGTAATTCGGTATATTCTACCTGGATGCACTGGAATGGTCTTAGCCCAGGTTGTCTCCCTCCTGGGACTTGTTTCCTTAACACTTCCTTGTTTACTTTTTTAAGTGTTATGCATCCCTCAGATATCTGTTTGGCTATCGTATGTGTCCCGTTGTATCCATATTTCCTTCAGACTAAATCACACATTGCTTCCACTCCCCAGAGGCTCCCCTGATGTCAGACAGCCATCATTTCGCGCATCATTTTTTTTGAACATTTCCCTTTCATCAGGTAACATCCAATGTTTGTACAACCCCTAAATCTTTCAAATCTTTTTCCTGTCTTTCAGTGAATATTGGAGCTTCCGAAGGACCTGGGACAGTAGGTATTATGGAATAAATCACTGCTTCTTGTGGGTTCGGTGTAGCCTCGTCAGTTACCTCATCGGTCAGTAATATAGCTTTCCATTCTTCAACTAACAATGAATTAATGCAGTTATGTTTTAAATTAACCGTGAATCAATATGACAGGTCACTGAGAATGTGTGAAGGGATCCTGCCAATTAATATTGAATAAGGCTAACACAATCGATTTATTATAAATATAAATTAATAATTATATATTATGGAAATAAAGTAATCATTATCTGTAATTCAGGGTGGAAACTCAACAAGTGACCAAAACATTTTTTAAAAACTGTAATTGCGCAGTTCTATTTGTTTACTAGTCACTTGTGATTTCTCATTCAGTTTACGTAATTTTTTTGCTCGAGCACATTCATTTTTAAGAACTTCGACAGATTTCATAGCACTATTTGCAATTAATTCAATCCTCAATTTTGTGGCAGTATTTTGTCATGAGTGCAAAACTGATTCTTTGTGCTTCTCATCACAAAACTGTCACCATAATCCAATTAACTCTTTTGTTCCTGCTCCCTTGGGCTTAAAATTTAAGGATGTCCTTGCTGCCCCCGTATCGACTAGGCAAATGACGTCCTTATTATAAAGTCGCAACTTTAAATTTATCAAGTGTTCCTGGTCGGCCACAGGGAGCAGGAACCCCTGACACACCTATTCTTCATCGAAATTCATAATCAATATCGCCCTCTCTTCCCTTTTCAGATCCGGATACTCCCGCTTAAAGTGAGCTGCTTTTCCACAGTAATATCATCCCGCCTCTGGGGATGTTCACCTCGATCCCCATCCCTGTCCACCAAACACCTTAACATCTCCTCCCTTTATTTTCAACATCCTGCCCACTACCACTCTGGTTTCTTTCTCCTTTTGGTTTTGACCTTTTTTTTATTAACTCATCAACCGTGGCTACCATTATTTTCGCCTTTTGTTTCTGCTTCTTATGTTATGTTGCCAGATGTTTGTTTGCTCCCTATAACTTCAAAGACCAATTCATCAATTTATGCTTGTTTACGTTTACAGCCTGTTCTTAACTATGTCTTTTGAAACCTTACTTGTAAATATATATTTATATATTATAAATTCATTTATTCAGTATTTATTACTTAAAATGTAAAATGCATGCAGTTCCCAACTTTGAAATCCACTATAATTACACGGTTATATTCCCTTAATCTAATACTAAAATTAGTTTTCTTAAGTATTCCTGACCAGTCATTGCTCAATTACAATGCCATAGGGCGTGAAATAACCGGTAGGTGCCTTAAAAGGATTTGTCTATTCAAGTTTAAAAAAAAAACTTCTAATGCATGAATAATGGACGAATCCAAGGTCTCAGATATTAACCATAGGAATGTTAAAATTACAATCTAATGTTGAACTGAAATGTCAATTGCCCTCCATAAATCTCTAATATGTAAGGATAAAAAAGATTAGTTAGAAACTGATAGTGAGGCAGTCATGACCTGTAAAAGAACAGGAGTTAACATTTTATTTCATAATCACTGTAAAATCCTTAACCTTCAAATAAATCATGTTAAATTTCAATAACAGAAATCAGCTTCAAAACAGTCCCGGATCTCAAGCTCGAGGGAACAAAGCACAAACACGCAATCACCAATAAACAAATGTGCATTCAAAGCAAATCACCATCTGTACAGGAATTGGGATTAGATTACCCTGGGTGTGGTTGGGGCTAGGGTCTGCTAGGTTTGACTGGATGAACCAATTGGTAAGGGGAGCCTCAAAGAATTGTCATCGAAAATATGAGTAATTGTTTCTTCGAATAACATCTCTAGGAACCAGAGGACTGGCTTTGCGATAATATAATGAATAAGGAGTGATAAATCACACTGTAGTACGAGATCATCTCAGAAAGAGTGACCACAACATGCTGCAGTTTCACATTCAGACTGAAACAGTGAAGAAAGAGTCACAGATGTGAGGTTTAGTGTTGGACAATGATAATTTTACTGGCCTGAGGAAGGGCTTGGCCTGAGGGGTCTTCGCAAAAAAAAAATTAAAGAGCGGGACACTTGAAGAACAGTGGCAACTACTTCGGGAGATAGTCCAAACTCCTTAATTAACGTGTAATTCTGAGTGGAAGAGGAATTTTAAGAAGGTGAAAAGTGATCCATATCTTAAAAAGGAAATCAATACTGACATGAAGGTGATGGCCTGGTAGCATTATCACCGACTGCTGATCCAGATAATGTTCTTGGGACTCAGGTTCAAATGCCGCCATGGCAAATGGTGGAATTTAAATTCAATAATAATTTGGAATTAAGAGTCTATTGATGATAGTGAATCTATAGCTTATTGTTTGAAACATTCATATGTTTCATGAATTTCCATTAGTATGGGAAACCACCATCCTTACCTGGTCTGACCTACATGTGACTTCAAACCCACACATATTTGGTTGACGCTTAACTGCCCTCTGGGAAATTAGAGAATGACAATGAGTGCTATCTAACCAGCGACGCCATCATCCTATGAATGGAATAAAGAAAAAAGTTTTAATTATTTGCAACCTTTTTCTGTAAACAAAATCAAAATAGCTACGAAGGAAAATGAGTAGAAAACATAAGAATTGATAGAGAACACTTCTCCGAGTAGATAAAAAGTAAAAAAAATGCTGAACGTAAATGTTGGCCTTTTAGAGGATGAAAACGGCGGGGTCGTAATGGGAAACTCAGAAGTGGCAGAGATAAAGCCAATATTTGCTGTTTTCACAGTGGAAGATAATTTCTTCCCAAAATTTGCAACAACTGCAAAGGATCTTGATGGAAGTACGATGTTGAGGGAAAAGGTATTAAACACATTGATGGGATTAGAGGGAGTTCAGGCCCTCGGCCTGCAGTCTATCGTATTAAAGGAGGTAACAGCAGAGGTGCCTAATGTGTTAAATACGTTATTCAAAAAATCCTTTGATTCTGGAACTGTGTTGAATTGTTGGAAAATTAATGATGTGACACTCGTATTCAAAACAAGAGATAGGAAAAAATGACAAACTTTAGACCAGTGAGTTTTAACTCTGTAGTGGGGAAGTTTCTTCAGTCAACCATAAAGTAGGAAATAACTGAACATTTGGAAATCAGTTAGATAGTTGGGTGACTGTCAGGAAAGATAAGAAGGTAGTTCAAATGACTCCGGCGGCTATTCCTCTATCAAAATGCTTTTCAGCCTTTCGAACAGCTGAAGGGGATTGTCTCTCTGAGGAAAACGGAAGAGCAATCAATTATTGGACAATTGGAATGATTCTTAATGTTCAGCAGCGTTTGAGAAGAGTTCGTAGAATTATTGCTTCAGTGGACTTTTCTATCAGGGGCATCAACAGGAGATTCTGGGGCAGTGACCATTAATTTAGGATGGTTTGTTGCTTTACCTCTGTGAGGATTAAAAACGTTTTGAAACATTTCAAGCACGTTGTTAAAAATGAGATTGAATAGCCAAACATTATTGTAGATAATGGCAGGAATGACATGTTTTAGGTAATGATTAAAACAGTACAGAGTGAACTTAAGAGGTGAGGTAGAGTATCAAAAATAAAACCGTTAAAGCAATACTTTCTTGTTTACTCATGCCAAACTCAACTGGGAAGGAACAAAGGGTTAAAGGAGAAAAATCAACAGCTGAAGAGCTATGGTGTTATTGAGGGATTTAGATGTTTGGGAAATTGGAATCTATTTTAAAATAGAAATGACCTGTTCAGAAAAGATTGGTCTAATCTAAACTGGAAAGCAACAAATATCTTAGCAGGGAGATTTGCTCATTCTATGTAGGGAAACTTTATATTGATAGAGACGGCAAGAGGCATATTCCAAGTAGCAGTACAAATGGCAGGATGGTTTGAGAAGTTTATGAATGTGAGGAGAGCACGTCAATTAGAAAAGAAAAACGCGAAAATCAAGAGTATATAGTAATTCTGAAGCCCGAGATTGCATTTATTTCAATGTAAGGGGTCTTACAGGGAAGGCTAGTGAACTGAAGGCATGTGTAAGAACATGGGATTGGGACATCATATGTATTACAGAAAATTGGTTGAGAGCAGTCCAAGTCGAGAGTGTAGTTCTGGGAAAGCACAGCAAGTCAGGAAGCATGTGAGGAGCAGGAAAGTCAAGGTTTTGGGCAAATACCCCTCATCACGAATGGGCTGATGAAGGGATTTTGCTTGCAGCATCGATTTTCCTGCTCCTCGGATGCTGCCTGACCTGCGTCCTTTTCCACCACCACACTCTCCACTCTAATCTCCAGCATCTGCAGTCCTCACGTTTGCCTGAAAGAGGTTCAAGACCGGCAATTCAATATTCCAGGTGTTAAGGGTCATACAAAGGATGGAAACAGACATGCGGAGGGCAGGGTGGGGGAGGTCTACCATTTTTGATTAAGGAATAAATTATTGCTGTATCTGGGGAAGATATTTCTGAAAATTCATCCAGTTAAAATATGCATGTAGTATTAAAAATAAGAAAATAAAGTTCACTTTGAACAGATTGCGCTAAATGGTCACTATATTGGTCGAAATTAAAAATAAGAAAGGAAAGAGCACGTTGGTTGTATTGTACCGTATGCTCTCCAACAGTAAGAAAGAAATTGAGAAACAGACATGTCGGGAGATCTTGGATATATTTACGCTTAATAAGGTAGTAATAATGGGGGTTTTAATTTTCTATAAATTGATTGGGACTACCACAGTTAATGGGTTGGATGATGAAGAATTTCTCAAATGTGTTCACGAAAATTTTCTACATCATTATGCGGATGATTCTAACAGAGAAAGAGCAAGCTAGGCCTTCTTTTGTGCAATAGGCAGGGCAAGTGACTGAAGTAAACGTGAGGGAATATTTTGGGTTTTGCAATTATAACTCTATTAGTTTCATCATGGTTATGGAAAATAATAAGCCTTTTATTACTATTTGATTTAATTGGAGTACCATAAATTTTAATGGAATGGGACAAGGACTTACCAAGTTTAATTGGAGTAGAGTGTTAGCAGATAAAACGATGTCTGACAAGTGGGAGGCATTCAACCGTGCGACGACAGGAATTGAGAGTCATTATGTCCCTGTTAGAGTGAAGGGTAATGCTGGTAAGATTAAAGAACAATGGACAACTACAGTTATTGAGCTTTTATTCGAGAATCAAAGAAAACATTACTTTAGATAGAGACAACTTTATTCAATTTCATCCCTTAGTCAATATAAAGAGTGTGGGGTATTATTTCGAGAGAACTCACGAAAGCAAAAATGAGATCTGAGATAGCATGGGCAGATAAGGTTAAGGATTATCCAAAGATATTGTGCAACTACATTAACAGCAAGAGAGGGTAAGGCCTCTCAAAGATCATGAAGGATATCGATGTTTTGAACCAATAAGATGGAGAATAAAATCATCCCATTCCCGGTTCACTAGACAGCAACAAACACACACTATTGACTGCACCTCACATTCAGACAGCTTGAAATCTATCTGCTATTTGTCAATCTCTTGACCCGTTTGCTCAAGATCCTTTTGTATTCTTAGAAAACCTTCTTCACTCTCCACGATGCCACCAGTTTTGGTGTCATCCGCAAACTTATGAACCGTGCCTTCGATATACTCACGCAAATAATTTACATAAATGACAAACAATGAAAACCCAGAACCAACCTTTGTGGATCACTGCTGGGCACAAGCCTTCAGTCCAAAAGCAACCACCCACCATTACTCTCTGTCTCCTGTCATTGCACCAATTGAAAGTGTTGGAGAGAAACCCCACAGTTCCGGCAGTATCGGAGCAGAGACAAATGGAATTAACTCTTTTTGAGTCCAACATAACTTGTTCAGAACAGTTTCATATAAGACTCGATATGTTAACTCTGCTTCTCTGCCCAGATCCTGTATCATCTGTTGCATTCCTCCTTCATTTTGCATTTGTATTTCTGTTTCCACTATCTCTAATAGTTTGATTTTTCTTGGTTGCTCTGGATGTTGAAACCCATTATACTTGGACAACATCCTCCATTCCTGTTCCCATCACTTGTCCCAATGACACATGCATTGCACTGGAGTCTGTGTCTTCTTTAAGTTCTGAAAATAAATACGTGGATCTCATCAAAGTAATTTTGAATTAAAAGGCCTTTTAGAGACAGCTTCACTTGATGAAAAAATAGGAATAGTTTATTAATTATGATATTGTCTGTGTGTTTCATGACTAAACTTGTCTCCTCAGTCTCTGAACATTTTCAATATATTTCTCTGAATAAGTACAATAAAGGTGGTTGTCATGCAGCCCATCATCTCTGTACCAGCTCGGTATGAGCTGTATTCTCACTCTTACTCTGCTGTAACTCACTATAACCAAATACATTTTGTTAAGTATGTCTGTTTTTATTTCTGAATATCCCTTCCAGATATAAACAATCTTAACAACCTGTATAACCTGTGATTAAAAAGTCAATATATAAAATATAACTATGTACTTCACATTTAAAATTGCCCGATTTCATTCACATTGTTGTTCAACATTCCATATACCAGGGGTTATATTAGTTATCTTGCTCTGCATTGCATTTCATTCCATTTGTCAGAAACAGTGATGGCTGAATACTGGTGACTGGGAGATATTGCTGCACTCCCCTCAGGTCACCTCAGCCACTGGCCGCAGCCCTTTCTGTCTCATAGACATTATCATATTCATTCTATCCCTTACTAGTTAATTCTTACTTTTAATAAACAAGGTTATAATACATTGTTATGGACCAGGCCCGACCCGTCACAACATTCTTAAGAACATAGCCCAGTCGGTAATGTTGCCATTTGTTAAAGGTAAGTGTATAGGGATATTCCAAGAGTAAATTAATTGGTCTGACTGTCGCCTTTTAAACAAACAGAATGTATTTCCAAAAATAAGGAATGAAACACAATGAACCGAAAATAACATACCTGAATAATTCATCCTATACAAAACTGACAGGATATTTCCAATTAATGATGCTGATTCGAATTACTTGCAACAATCCTAATAAACAAACCGCTGAGCACAAAGAGTAAATATTACACAAAAAAAACTTATGGGTTACAAAGTCAGAGGGCTGAAGGAGGGGAAGAGCGTCCAGTTTCCACACTGAACCTGACTGAACTAACTCTCGAACTGAACTGACCTGTACAGCTGGAGAACTGGCCACATCCCCTTGAATGCACCTGTTTTTTTAATGGCTTGAAAACCCTCTGTCCGAGGCATTATCTGTTATGCAAAAAACACAGGACTCCAATGAAGCATTCAATATTGAGACATGTTGGAATCTTGGGATGTTTAGAACTTCTCTGGAAAAAAAAAACAAGGACAACATAACCTTATGAACAGACCCCTGAGTGATAACTCCCCCAATATAAAACCGAATCTTCAATATCCAAAGATGGCATCAGTTTTCAAAACCACCAAAAATAGTGGTTCATACATTAAAATGCGCATATACATTTGTTAGCAATAAACAGAGAACAGGCACAACTACATCCAGATTCAGTGTGTGGTACTTCTATCATTGAGTGTCTCCATTTGCATTGGCAATCACCTTTTCAAGACCTCCATTGGGTTATGATCAGTGTAAATGGTTGTCTCTGATAGGTTGCTGGCAATGTAAACACTGCAATGTTGTCATACCAACACAAAGCTCACAGTCTGTTTCTCAACTGTTGAATATTTCTACTAATGAACATTCAACTTCTTGGAGAAATACCCAATAGGTCTTTGTGTCTTCTTGTCGATTTCCTGCAGGAGCCCAGCACCGAAATCCACATCATTCACATTTAAATCCACCTTGAATGGTTTTGCATATTCTGGTGTGTCTGATCGTGGGCAGTGGTTACCACATATTTCAAATTCTGCCAAATGCCTTCTGACAGTCCTCTGTCCACTGAAACTTCTTGCCTTACTTTAACAATTCAGTGAGTGGAGCAGTCACACTGCGAAAATCAGGTACAAACATTGGATAAAATCCACTTAGTCCCAGGAACTGTTTCTTTTGTCAGCGATATGGGAAATTCCCCAATTACCTTCACTTTTAAACCTCATGGTACCGTTTATCTATGTCCAATAACGTGGCCAAGGAAGGCGACTTTTGCTTTGGCAGATTCACTTTTCGCTCGGTTTACCACCAAGCCTGACTTCAGAAGTCGATCAAACAAGTCCGCTAGATTCTGTAAGTGTTCCTTCCATGAGTCAGTAAAAACCACAAGGTCATCAATGTACACCACAGGTTGGATAATCCAGCAATTTATTGGTTAGTCCCTGAAATGCGGCCGGCACATTCTTCATACCAAATGTAAGTTGCTTGTCCCACATTTTCAACACAGTCTTCCAACCACGGCACTGGGTATGCATCAATGTTTTTAACTGCATTGACGTTACGATAGTCCACACATAATCGTTGGGTACCATTTGGCTTTGGAACCATGACCATGGTTGATTTCCAGTCACTGTAACACATGTTGATTATGTCATGTTGGAGTATGTATTCAATCTACTTCTGAACCTGTGCCAACCTTAGAGGATTATGCCTGTAAGGATGTTGCTTAATCGTAACGGCAACTCTTATAGCTACATTATGCACAATTAGGTGAGTACTTCCAAGTTAATATCTGCATATCTCGCCATGTGATAGTACTAACTCTTTCTGGTCATTTCGATTTTTCTCAGAAAGGTAACTCAATCATTTATCCCAATTTTAGACAACTACCTCATTGTCCACTTTAATTTGAGGAATGTCCGATTCAGAATCCTCTGAAATTGATTTTTCCTTCTGTGCCGTAATCATTACCATCTAGTTCTCTGGCTGTCCTTACCTGTCAAAATACCTTTTGAGTATATTCACATGACATACGCTGTGAGATTTCATTCTTTCTGGAGTCCCTATCAAGTTGTTACCCTCACTCAATATCCGTAGTATTTGATGAGGCCTCCTAAACCTTGCTTTTCAAGTTTCACCTATAACTGAAAAAACTGTAATACATTATCCCCGATCGCAAAATTGCATTTTTTAAAATTTCCTATCCGCTTCCTGTTTTATTGCATGCTGCAATACTTTTAAATGCTGTCTAGCCAACTCCCCATCGCTATTAATCGTTCCTTAGGTTTTGAGACCTAGTCCAAATGTGTGGCCTTTGAACTCTGATTTACTATTTTCTCCTTAATCAATTTTAATGGTCCTCTCACTTAATGCCCCGAAAATAATTCCAATAGAATGAATTTGCTCTGTTAATTTGGGGCATCCTGATCACAAAAAGTGCAAATGGAATTCCCTAAACTTAATTATCTGGATAATCCTGATTATAAGCCCTCAACATGGTCTTTTATGTTTCGTGTCACCTTTCTAGCGCTCCCTGCAATTTTGGATGGTATGCGGTAGATTTGAATTGCTTTATTCCTAAGACATTATCGTGATAAATTAGATGTGAAGTTTGAAGCTTGATCTCACTGTATCCTCATTGGTAGTCCGTATTTTTTTTAAAAAAAGAGTAATTCCTTTGCAATTCTTTTAGCTGTGACACTGCACCTTGGGATGGTCTCTGGAAATCTAGTCGATGCATCCATTATTGTTAACAAATACTGATGCCCACATTTTTGTTTGTGGTCGGGGACCTAGCCAATCAATTAAGACTCCTGTAAAAGGTTCCTCAAATGCCGGAATAGTTAAGAAAGGTGCAGGTTTTATTATCGCTTGTGTTTTTCCAATTACCTGACATGTATGACGCATCTGGCAAAATTCAACTACATCCTGCTGCAGTCCAGACCAGTAAAATGTCTCTGTATTCAGTCTGTTTTTTCATCACTCCAACTGATGCACCATTCGCATCACCTCCTTTCTGTAACCCATTGGCAATATGATTTGATGAATCTCTTCCCATTTCTCATCTCCTTGAATATATGTTAGTCTCCATCTCCTCATTTGGACATCATTTTAACACTTAGGGATACATTCAAAATTCCGAACGTATATGTTTTTTTTAAACAACTGCTTTAAACTTTTATCTTTCTGCTGTGACTGAGTTTAGCTGAGCAAAAAATATTTACATGATCATCTATTTGCTCCTGTTTTGTCTCAACTTTCTGATGGAACAAGGTATCTGCTCATGCCACTTAAGCTTCCTTATCTTTACGTTTTTGATATTTTCTGTTTCAACGTGACATTGGGACTTTATTACCCACAATCAGTAAAGTTTCCAGGATAAGTTTCCTACATTGATTCAGTTGCCTGTATAGCCACTGGCTTTTCAACGAGAGTAGCAGTAATCCAACCAGTGAATCAGCTATATTTTCCACAAGGACAAATTTTATTCCTGGAGCTGAGAGTTTGTCCAATACCCCTACCACAATTTCCCCACACTTTTCTGGACACGCTATGCTCACTTTACATACTTTTGAACCTTTTGTCTCATGGTGAATTCACTCTATCAGTACCTTTTTCTGGAAATAGTCCTTCAGAAATACATATCTCCTTACCTTTTCACAGAGAATCCTGTGTCTCTTAATATTGCATCCTCTTTACTTGCCCTATGTGAATAAAATTTCCCTTTGCAGGTATATTTTCTAAGCAGATCTGGCACTTTCTCCTTAACAAACCTCCAATCAGCTTGTACACTCTGATGCAGCTTTCTAGCTTCCACTGTGCTTTCTGTTAACACTCCGACAAAACTCCCAGACTTATCTTTTTTCCTGCATCTGTGTTTTTTTTTTCTGAACCCACCAAAACAGTGATTTCATGTGTCCTAATTTGTTGCAATGAAAACTTTTTAACTTTGAGCTTTTTATCTTCTTTGCCTCCTTCACGTCTTTCCTTTTTACCTTTTGGTAAATTCTTCACCGAGATCTACATCTCCCTTTCTACGTGGGGATTTCTCTTTGCCAAAATTTCTATCCATCATGGACTGAAATTGATTCTGGAAGCCAAAACAAGTTTTATAATCATAATCACTAGTCATAATCATCAGCCACAAATGGGTTTGCACTATGTGAATGCTTAAACTCCTTCAAAGTAATTGTCTCTGGAAGATCATCGTGTGTTTGCTCTCTTTTTAAAGCTCTTATCCATCTATCAAAATTACTGTTTGATCCTTTCAAACTCAATATGGGTTCGACCAGAATCCTTGCTTAAATTCCTGAAACGTTGTCGGTAGGCTTTTGGCACATGCTCACATGTACATTTTCCTCTCCTCATTCTCCACAGATCCCTCCTCTGATAGTGTTGCGCATACCTCACAAGCTCTACCTACAAGTTTTGTTTGGGTCAACAAAACATACATGGTCCCTGGCCACTGAAATTCTTTAGCCACTTTCCTACTCATCAAATCTGGGCAAGCTGTGAATATACTGAAACACGTTTCTCACCAGGCTTTGGACTACACTGGGATTGCCCATCCTCCGTCTGTTCCTCACTAAGCTTACCTTCAGGCTTCATCCTCATCCTTTAAAGCTGACTTTCCATTCTAAGTGACCATCTCTGAAGCTCAAATGCTCCCTCTTTTTCTTGCTCTCCTGCTGAAGCTATTAATTTTTTTCTCTTTCCTCTGCTAAATCTATTCGTTATCTTTCTTCCTCTTCTTATTTTAGTCGTAGCTCAAACTGCTTCATCTCTGCTTCTAACTCAAGCTGCTTCTTTTGCGATTGAAGTTTAGTCATCGCACAGATCCTAATGGGGTTTCCAGCAAATTGGAATGCTGAGCTACTGCTGCAATCATCTCATCTTTCCTCACATTAAAAAGGTAGCTGTAACTCCCTTTGCCTACTAATTCCCGGGCTTGGATTTATCTGCATTCTGTAAAATCCCCAAGGTCATTTTCTCCACCTCCAAAACAGGCTTGGTTCCTGCAAGAACCATTGCTACCTGAAGCTCTGTTTACTCACCAAATCAACACACGAAATAAGAGACAATAACACCCGCCACTCGCTGTTAAATTCTGCAAAGGCCCCATAATCTGTTATGGACCAGACCCGAGCCCTCCAAGCATTTTAATAGGAAGCCCAGACCTTACGTTTGCTATATTTTGAAGGTTAGTGTATAGCTGATATTTCCAGAGTGAATTAGCTGGCCAGACAGCCGAGTTTTAAAGAAATGACATTTATTTGCCAAATTACCAAATGAAACATAAGGAACCGAAAACAGAATACATGAATAACGTATCGTATGCGAATCAGATAGGCTATCCCAATGTAAGGATGCTCTTCCAATATACTTGCAACAATCCCAATAAACAAGACCCCTTAGCACCAAGGGTAAAACTGACACAACAGCTTACAGATTATTAGATCAGAAGGGCAGAAGGAGGCAGAAAGCATCCAGTGAAACTGACTCGACAAACCCCCGAATTGATCCCACCTGTCCAGCTAGGGAGCTGGACAGGTCCTCTTGAATATACAGGCTACTTTTTAGAGACTTTAAAGGCTTGTATATGAGGCATTATCTGTTAAGTATAAACAAAAGGACCACAACGAACCTTTCAAAATTCGGACATAATGGAATCTTGGGTCGTTTAGATCCTCCTTACAAAAATCAAGGACAACATAACCCTGTAAAAGGACTGGCTTTGTGAAAACATGCCACATTTGGCTTTGGACTGAATTCCAAAACTGTAAGTCTTACTGCTTTGAAGCCAATATAATGTATGAAGTTGTTTGTTAGTTTACATAAAACAGTGCTCAATCATATTGTGTGTTGAAGATTCAGCATGGTCACGAGTGGATTGTCGAGACAGAGTCGCACTTCCTCTCTATGGTCAGGGCAAATATATTCACTGAGAATCTGTTGCTTGGCGCCTGTTCTCGTCGAGGAGAGACCAGCATGGAAACCAAATCTAGATTGTGATTTTTTCTGGATGGTCATGATGGAGCGTTCAGGTGGTTACAGTGTTGTAAATGAACAACACAGCAGAATCATCTCGCCTGCGATAAGGAAACGTCCATAATTCCCCCTCACAACTAACTTCACGAGAGCAATTGGTGATGGGAGATGTGACCATTAGCCCGCGATGTCAACATTCGATTCAATCCAGTTGTTATTTTGAACTGAAGGTCGAATTCTGAAAGAAATTATCTGGATCTGTTTGTTCAGTGACTGTGATTGATGTCAGTCTCCATGGATCCTAATTATGTCACCGGATGGTTTTCCTCTTCTATTTGTACGGGGCTTCTTCCAATGCTTTATCCCATTATTGCTGCAGATGCATCATCGGTAACACTGACAAGGATCAGCAATTGCAGAAACAGAGAGAGGAGAGATCAGAATCTGAGAACCATAGACTGGAATGTTCCAACAATTGACCAGAATCTGAGAACAGTAGACTGGAATGTTTCAACAATGGATCAGAATCTGAGAGCATTAGACTGGAATGTCACACCAATGGTTCAGAATCTCAGCAAAATAGATTGGAATGCTGCAACAATGGACAGGAGTTTATCTTTGGGTCTTATCTATTTTTATTGGTATTGGCACATGTTACCAACTCGGATATACGGTGTACTGTTGATTATTCAGGCTGGTTATTATCCCATGCTCGCCATTGTTGGTGTTCCTGGTAAGTCTCCCCATATCTATCGATTTATTAATCCCATAAGCCATGGTGAACTTCAGTGCTATTTCTGTTAAACTATGTTTAGTAAAGACTGAAAGTAATGTCTTCAGTTTCAAATGCAAATCCATTCATTCTCCACAAATTTCAGAACCACCCACACCCCCGCCCTCACAAACATCTGAGAACAAGTCTGTTCACAATCCAGAACTACCCATTTGCCCCGAATTGATTTATGTCTTGGTATTCTCTCCATCACGAAAGCTACCCACTGCCAACTCCATGATATCCCCAGATTCCATCTTGACGTCAGTGCGGATGCTATATAAACCATTATCTATACCTTGGTAAAAGTCAGACTTTATGGTTCCTGTTCTCTTCTAATCGCTCTTTCCGTTACAAATGTTTCCATCAAAATCTTGTTCTTGTCTGTAAAGTAAATTCATGACAGGGACACGGTGTCAGAGTAGTCATGTCGCTGGCCACGTAATTCAGTGGCCCAGGTAACTACACTACGGACACCATTTCAAATCCTATCTCAGATGATGACAGAACTTAAATTCAAATGAGAGGAACTGGAAATAAAAGTGAATTTTACTGGGATAATCCCACCAACACTTTGTCAATAAGTTTATCTATTTCACTGTTATCCTTTGGTGAAGAAATCTTACATTATTGCCTGATTTGCATTAAGACTGACGTCAGAATCAATACCTTAAGGAATGGCCTCACAGTAAAAGGCATTTAGTGAGGTCCACAAATGATGCTCTGCTAGTGATGCAGATATCCCATGCAATAATAACATGTAAGGTAGAGGAAAAAATTACAAAGAATGTTGGTAGAGATCAGAAACAAAAGGAACGAGTAAGTGCCAGAGAAATGGAACAGATTTGGCAGCCTCAGGTCGAGAGAAAAATAGAAGTGAAATTTCGCGTCAAATCACCATTCATCAGAACTGAATGCAGCTGGTATATAGTGTGTTTGTTGTTGATGACATGATGGCTGCTGTGAAAGGGAGAAGGAGTGAGTTGAATAGATAGAGAAAGAGAGAGGTAGAGAGAAAGAAATAAACAGGGGGTTCGTTGATGATCAGCTGGAATGGAAATAAAAATCCAGACTAATCTTATTTATTTTTCTCCTGTTTTCATATTACTGAAATTCATGCCCATGTAACGTGTACATCAAAGTCTCGGTTTGAAGTTAATTATGTTCCTTTGTCTCTCTTCCTTGAGTGTAATCATCTTCTTTTATTCAGTAATGGGATGCTGGGCCAGTATATAATTATCTTTCCTCATTGTCCTTGAGAAGATGTTGGTGAGCCGCCTTCCTGACCCACTGCAGTCTGTGGGCTGTAAGTCGTCAGTGCTGAGGTCCGCCCGGTTTCATTTATTTGAGAATTTGTAGTGAGTGACATAACTGAGCGGCTGGCTTGGCGATTTCAAACTACAACTGTGTGTTAACCACAGTGCTGTGGGTCTGGAGTCACATGTAAGTCTGACTGGATGAAGATGGTAGATTTCATTCCATGAAGTGCACTCGTGTGCCAGGTAGGACAAACACAATGCTTTCATTGTTTCATTTGACTCTCAATTCCTGATATTTTATTGAATGCAAAACCTAACATTTGCCGTGGTGGGATTCGAACGCGGGGTCTGAGTCATCATCTGGGTTCCAGGGTTAACATCACAAGGATAATACAGCTTGGCCATCACCTCCGCAGCATAGCCAACAATCTCCAATGGCAAACGTGGTGTGGCTGTTAGCGTGGCTGTGCTTAAAGCATAGCGTTTTGCAAGGCAACAAAGTGATTTGGCAAAGCATATCATCCTTCTCATTTTGTATTTAGGAGAAGGTGAGATGATTGGAAGTGCTCTTGGTGAAAAGGAGGTGGATATCCTTGGCCATGAGACACTGACAGAATTCATACAGAGCAGTAAGTAATGAGCATCATGTTGTCCACAAACATGTCAGCAGCCACACTCTGACAGGGTTGGTAATTCTCAAAAGCTTCTGACCTCCATGCAGAAGACGAGCCTGTCTTCTCGGAGATGAAAGATGCCTCCTTGAGACATGGCACAAATCATCCACTGTGCCTCCTTACCATCAGCAAACCATGTTAATGTAATATGCGTGAAACATTAACAATGGAGCCAGAAGGCACAGAATGGAGCAGTCTGTCTGTGCAATCTCTGCTTCATTGGTTTGTAAAGTTACAGCATCGATGACATACTCCTATTTCGGTGTAAAAGTTTGGAGGGGCTGAATGGCCTCTTCTGTTCGTGTGTCAGTGTCTCGGGTGGCTGAATGTCCTGGTCCTCCTTCCAGGGAAGAGGTTCATTATTTGGTGACCCGTGGTAGCTGCTTACCTGCGTGTTGTGCTGACTAGATTCCTTATCTTCCTGTGTAACATTAGACAAACAGGAGGTTAGAAGAAACAGCAAGTCAGGCAGCATCAGGAGGTGGAGAAGTCAACATTTCAAGTATACCCGTTCTTCAGTACTGCGAGTGGGGATAGGGGGAACTGCAGATAAAGAGGGAAAGGAGTGGTTGGGGTGTGGAGAGCAGCAGGATGGTGAGGTATGGGATAGGTGGACACAAGTGGTGGGCGCAACGTGGTTGGTCGATGGGAGGGATGAATGCTGTTGGGAGCTTGAATTTGGGGTCATTTGCTAGAATGGAAGGGAGACGGCGGGACTGGAAAGGGAGTAGGGCCATGGCTGGGAAGGTTATTTCAAATTGGAGAACTCAATGTTGAGTCCTCCAGGCTATAGGCTAACCAAGCAGAAGGTAAGATGTTGTTCGTCCAATTTGCGGTCTGACTCACTGTGGCAACAGAGGAAGCCAAGGAGGTCATGTTGGAAAGGAATTGGGAAGGGGAATTGAAATGGGTGGTGACTGGGAGCTCAGGCCAGCCCCTTTGGACCGAGCTGTGATGCTCGGTGAAATGTGCACTTAGTTTACGTTGCTTTCCCCAATGTAGACAAGACCACATCAGGAGAACCTAATGCAGTAAATTACGTTGAAGAAGAGGCAGGTGAACCTCTGTTTCACCTGGAAGGACTGTTTTGGGCCTTGGATGAGGTGAGGGAGGTGTGTGCCAGCAGGTGATGTATTTTATTTTTTATTTGCAAGTGTCAGTTGCCCATGGGGATTGACAACTTTGGTGGGGAGTATGGCACGAACCAAAATTAGTGAAGGGATCAGTCCTTGTGGAAGATGTGCCAGGTGATGGGATCCAACCTAGTTTACTGTATCTGCCATTCCTGATGTGGTCTTCTCTATATCGGGGAGATCAAATGTAAACTAAGGGGAATGGTTTTCTGAGCATCTTAGCTGGTCCTGTAAGGGCTGATCTGACCTCCCAGTCACTGCCTATTCAATTCCACCTCCCACGCCCATTCCGACATGGCCATCATTGACCACCTCCATTGCCACAAAGAACCAAAGCACAAATTGGAGGAACAACGCTTCATATTTCACCTGTGTAGCCTACAGTCAGGGGTCTCAACACTGAGTTTTCCAATTTCTAGTGACTTCCCTTCCAATCCGCAGACCTCCTGCTTAGCCCCGCCCCTTTCCATTCCTCTGATCAACTCATCTTCCAACTGTCACCTGGATTCATTCTTCCCATTGGCCAACCCGATGGTCTCCTCTACCTGTGTTTCCCACCACAACACGCCGAATCCTCCTACTTCCCCACCTCGTCTCTTTATCTGTACACACCCTTGCCCCCACCCCCAGACACGAAGAAAGGTTATACCCAAGATGTGGACTTTTTCTCCTGATGCTGCCTGGCTTGATGTGTTCTTCCAGTCTCCTGAATTCCAACATTTATAGTTTTTTTAAAAAATCTCTTCTTGCGTAATAGGTAAGAGAGAGTGAGTGTGCAGTGTCTCTACTTATCCAATAGCTTATATGGGCTGAATGGCATTCTCATATTTTCTGTGAAAGCAGCTTAAGATGTTGAATGAGCTCCTCATTTTTAGTCCTGTGGAAATGGTGAGGGTCCAGCAGTGCTGTTACATGAATGTTGCCTACACAGTAACAGCATGAGCTTGAATGTTGTCCAGGTTTTCATGGTTTATGCGATCTTTTCTGAGCATCCTCACTTCTGATCGAATGATGGAGGGTAAGACATTGCTGAAGCAGCTGAAGGTGTTTCTGCTGAGGAAGCTACACTGAGGACCGCCCACAGAGATATCCAGGGACTGAGAGGATTGATCTCCATCAGCCGCATGGTGCTCCAAATGGCCCAACCGCTTGGGAATTTACAACTGATTCCATTTAGGTGCAATTTTATTCAGCCTCCTTGACATCTTCTTCAGTCATGTCCTGTCAGGGCCAGTCATTCTGACGCTGTGTTCATATCTTTTGATTTGGAGAAGCGTGTTTTACTGGGGTGTACAAAGTTAAAAATCACACAACATCAGGTTATAGTCCAACAGGTTTAATTGGAAGCACACTAGCTTTCGGAGCATCGCTCCTTCATCAGATGAATGTGGAGGGCTCAATCCTAACACACAGAATTTAAAGCAAAAATTTACAGTGTGATGTAACTGAAATTATACATTGAAAAATTGATTGTCTGTTGAGTCTTTCATCTGGTTGAATATCATGGTATTCAAACAGATGAAAGACTCAAAAGACTGTCAAATTTTCAATGTTATAATTTCATTTACATCACACTAAAGTTTTGCGATAAATTCTGTGTGTTACGATTGAGCCCTCCACATTCACCTGATGAAGGAGCGATGCTCCGAAAGCTAGTGTGCTTCCAATTAAACCTGTTGGACTCTAACCTGGTGTTTTGTGATTTTTAACTTCCTCGCTTTTGTTCATGTCAAAGGCCAAGGTAAATGCGTGGGGACTGTTTCCTTCTCTCACAGGGTAGTGACTGTTGGGGCCTCTCTATCACAGACAGCTACATCTCTGAATGTTTGAGGGAGCAGTGTGGTGTTAATGAATTTTGACACATCAGGGGAGTTAAGGGCTACAAAGAATTGGGCATGAAAGAGAAATTGCGGCCAAGAGAGATCAGCCCTGATCTTACTGAAGGGAAGGACAGGCTTGACTGGCTATATAGCCTGGTATTATTACAATAAACCCTATCGTCCAGTCACTTTATTGCATCTTCCGTTTCCTGGTGGTACTTCAAATAGCTGAATTGGCTGATCCTGTTGCTGCGTGATCTAAACTGGGTCTAGTTCTATCGACTGGAGGGGCTGATTCGTCTCTTCCTGTTAATTTATATCATGGTCCAGAGGCTGAGAAGCCACATCCTGTTCCGGTGTAACTGAAATCCATATACACCAGATCGACCACCCTTGGAGAAAGTCATCACTGCAGATGCTGGTGATCAGAATTGAGAAGTGTGGCACTGGAAAAGCCCAGCTGGTCAGCCAGCATCCGATGTTTTGGACATTCCTGATTATAGACTCGTGCCTAAAACATCGATTCTCCTGCCCCTCGAATGCTACCTGATCTGCTGTGCTTTTCCAGCACCACACGTTTGGATGTCTACCTGCCCACCCTACTCAACCTTCCTTCACGTCAAGAAAGAACTTAAACAAATTCATCAAGCGTGAACTTCCACTGACAAAGCCATTCTTACTATTACTAATGAAACCCTGTTTTCCCAATGCATGTAAATCTTGTCCCTCAGAATCTTCTCAAGTCATTTACCTACCACAGGTATTAAGCTTACTGGTCTGAATTTCCCAGACTTTATTTTTCAGTCCTTCTTGCTTTCCTCCAGTCTTCTGGGATCTCACTTGTGGTAATTGATGATCAAAATTATCAGCCAGGGCCCCGTAAGTTCTTCTCTAGCCCCTGCTCTGTTTTTGGTTATATCTGGAAAGGACCGTGAGATTTATCCAACTTCAAACATTCTAGTAGATACAATACCTCCTCTACTTTGATATGGACTGTCCCTAAGTAATCACCAATAATTTCCCCAATTTCCCAAGTACTCATGTCTTTCTCCACGGTAAACATAGAGGAGAAATATTTGTTGAGGACATTGCTCATCTCTTATGGTTCCACACAAACATATCCATTTTGGGTCTTTGAGGAGTCCTATTCTCTCTCTAGCCACTGCTTTGCCTTTAATATACTTAAAGCATTTCTTTGGATTCACTCTGACCTTCTCAGGCAAAGTTATCTCATACTCCCTTTTTTCCCTTCTGATTTCCTTCTTCAGTAAACACCTGTAACCCCTGTCCACCTTCAGGGATTCGCTTGATCCCAGCGGCCTCTCCCTGAGCCACGCCTCCACATTTCTCTTGGTAAAAGCCTAAACGTCTCTTGTAATTCAGGGTACCTCATTCCTGTCAACTTTCCATTCACACTCACAGGAACATATAGATCTTAAGCCCCCCATTTGCTGGAGGTCCCTTTGCTTCCAAACAGACTACTCCAACCAATCCCTGCAAACTCCTATCTGAGTCCATCAAAATTAACCTTGCCCCGATTTAGAACTTGAATCTGTGGACTAATTTCTTCCCTCTCCATAACTGTTTTAAAATTAATAGATCTATGGTCACTGGTCCCAAAGTGCACATCCACTGTCACCTCACTCACCTGTCCTGACCTATTTCTTAAGCGCAGGACAAATTTGACTCCTTCCCGATTAGGACCCTCTACATTCTGCTTGGGGAAACATTCCTGACGCACTTAATTGATTCCATTCTATCGAATCCCTTAATGCTCTGGCAGTTCCAGTCTGTGTTATAAAAAAATATTAAAGCCCCTATTATGACAACCCAAATGTTCCTGAAAGTCTCCGCAACCTCTCTACATATTTTTTTTCCTGCAATTTCTGTTTACAATTTGGGGGCCTATCGTACAACCCCAATAATGTCAATATCCCTTCTTACTTCTTAGTTCCACCCACAAAGCCTCATTGGATGATCCATCAGTTATTTTATCTCTGATCACTGCTGCTATACACGCTTTATTCAGAAATGCAACTCCCCTCCTCTTGTTCCACAATCTCTGTTCCCCCTGATGCATTTGACCCTGGTACATTATGCTGTCAGTCCTATCCATTCCCTCAGCCATGTTTCTGTAATAGCTAGTCTATCGAGCGCCGATAACCTATCCACACCCTGAATTCATCGGCCTTAACTGTCAACCCTTTTGCTCTGAAATAAACACAATTTAATCCATGGGCATTTCTTGTTCCCTATCGTGGTCCAGCCTGATATGGCTCCTCAACGTACTATGTTTGATGATTGTATCTCCATCCATCCTCTCACTTGCTTCCCTGCTCTTGAGAAGACCAACTCTTGCCAATCTTGTTTAAACACTCCCCTGTAGCACTAGCAAAACTGGCTGCGAAGATATTGATCCCCCTCCAGTGGATGTGCCACCAGTCCCTCCTGAACAGGTCAACTCTGTCACAGAAATGCTCCCAATGGTCTAAAAATATGAATCCCTCCCACTGCACCAATTCTTTAGTCATATATTTATCTTCATATCCTCCTATTCTTACCTTCAGTCGCTCATGACACTGGAAGTAATCTGGAGATCATCACTATCGAGGACCTCGTTTTTAACTTTTCTCCTAGTTCTCAGTTAATCATTGTAGAAACGCATTCCTATATCTAACCGTGTCATTTGTACCATTGTGCACAATGACTTCTGGCTGCTCACCCGCCCCCTTGAGAACTTTCTGCACCACTCAGAAACATCCTGGGCCCTGACACCTGAGAGGCAACACACCATCCTAGTTTCCCGTTTGAGGCCACAGAATCTCCGATCTGTCCCCCCTGACAATCTCTAAGACCCTGTTAACCTTTATCTTTTCCTGCTGCTCCCCAGATCCAGTGCAACCATCTTGGCTACTGCTGCTTTCCCCGACCAGTCATTCCCTGACACCTATCACCCATCTCCCATCTCCCAACATACACAAAACCAGTATCCAGAATGGTATACTTGGTTTCGAGAGGAATAGCCACAGGGGATTCCTGCACTTTCTGCCTACTCCCTTCACCAATCCTGGTGGTCATCCAGCTACTCTCTGCTTGGAAAACGACAGGAAGCAAGGAAAGCCTGTTGGATTAAATTGCTTTTAATTAAATGGAACTGGGATTTCAGGTAAGGCAGATGAACTCAGGGCGTGGATCTTTACATGTGACTGGAATATTATAGTCCTTACAGAAACAGGGCTAACTGAGGGACTTGGGTTTGATCACCTCACTAAAGCTTTTATCTATGAAGTGTTCCGTATCTCAGATGATCCAGTGTGCTCCTGAACACGGTCTACCAGGAGCTGCAGCAGGGTGCACTGCCCACACGTGTAGTCATCAGGGACGTGGAAACCTCCCTGAGCTCCGACAAACCGCAGGAGGAACAGGCAACTGCCCTAACTGCCATCTCCATTGTTGTCAGACCAGCGTTAAAAAAGAGTTGACCGGAGCTTACCTTTACCTTTTGCTGAACCGCTACTCACCGATGTTTTTGGACCCAGAGCATTACTACCTATTCTGCCACTCACAGTATGTTAATAAACCACTCCACATTTAGGTTTGGTTAGTGAAGGATGGAGAAACTACAGTAATGTATTGTTTGGACCTTAAACACTCCCATGCTTGGATTTGGAGGGGGGGGGGTGGGGGGAGGGGGGGTTGTCTTGCTGAGGTCTTCTTCCTAGTAGTGGTGACTGCGCTGATGCAAATATTCACACTCAGAACCAATCCGCATTGTCGCAGTCCTCCGGTCTTTTCGGTCGACTGGTACTACATTTATGAATTCCTTGTAACTATTGATTGCATTCCAAACTGGGTCTCACTCCGGAGGGAGAGATGTTGATGTTCCAGTGAATACAGTCTATTGAAAAAAGGTTTGCCATTAGACATACGAGCGATAGGATGTCCATCCGCTCTCTGACTCTGCTTTTACTTTCAATTAGGGTACATTTATTCTGATAACATTCTTTTCCATTTTCCTGCGTTTTCCCTGTAACCCTTGTTTAAAAATCTGTGGATCTCAACCTCGAAGATATTTAGTGATCATTTCTCAACAGCCTTCACAATTTTCGACAATTGCTTCCCTCCCACTGATGTGAGACTTAGTGGTCTTTAATCCCATGGATTTTTTTCTAGCACTCTGTGTGGAAGTTCAGCCTACATTAGATGTTGTTCTGGTCGATCACACCATCTCTGCCTCTATTATCCAAATTAACTTTATTTTTCAAACCTTTTTTCTTTTGGTCTTTTCCTTAATAAGCTAAAAATGCTTGAGTCACGATCAACTGGTCCTGCAATGCTCTCCCAATCCTGCCTGCAACACCGAACTGGCTTCGTTCCACAGTGAGGCTCGGCACAGCCCCACCCATTGTTGTATCTGCTACATGTTTATATAAGGAGCTCTCTGGAATAAATGTCAAGACATTTTTGCCCTCTTAAAATAATTATCGCTGCCCTAATCAATATTTGTAATTGAAATGCCTGAAAATAATGATCCTATTATCGCATTTACACACTTCAGTGAATTGGTTATGTACCTGCTCCTGTATTTCCTTTTATCTGGCGGTCTATAATATATCCCCAGCAGTGTGTCTGTCATTGATTTGAACCTAATTCCAACCCACAAACCGTCATTTGAATGCCCTTCCAAGATATCATCCGTCCTTACTGCAGTCTTTGACTCCATAATTAATAAGGCAACACCACCTTGTCTTTTACCCCTCTCCTCTGCTGCCTATAGTTCTTGTACCACAGACTATCGAGTTGTCAGCTCTGACCTCTCTCAAACGCATCTACGTGATGGCAAAAATATCCACTTCCCCATGTCACCTTGTTCTCTTATCAAATCTGAAGATCTGATAATATTCCCAGCATCATGGTAAAGGACATCCAGCCTGGAATATAGCACCTGGAATCCTCCGTACCTCGGAGTTCTTCAGCCATTTACTTTTTGTTATCAAGTTGCCTTTCCATGAACTAAAAATGTAACTCTGGGACTGAATGAATAATCGTTGAATTGCAATTTATTTTTAATTAACGTCTTAATCAAATACAACGTTCCAGAACTGAACAGTCAGCTTCAAATACAATGAATTCCTGCTGATTAATTCCCTGCTCAGTGTGCAGCAGGATCAGCTCTCAGTAATGGAGAAAGTGAAACTGCAGATGCTGGAGATCAGGGTTGAAAAGTGTGGTGCTGGTAAAGCACAGCGAGTCAAGCAGCATCCGAGGAGCAGGAGAGTGAAAGCTTTGGGCATAAGCCCTTCATCAGGGTGGCATTGGTGTGTTCAATTTTTTTTTCCATTCCATGATTCGTGGAATATTTGGAATTTTACTTGCTCAGGAGGGCAGCACTGTATATAGCCCTGAAATGGAAAGCAGTCAATCAGTGGTTGGACAGGGAGTAGATAAAGTGAGGTGAAGTACAGAATGAGTGAAGTCCAAACAGAAAGATAGATAAGTCCCCTGGACCATACAGGAAACATTCGAAGTTACCAGAGGAACTGAGGGAAGAGATTGCTGCACCTTTGGCGATGATCTTTGTGTCCCCAGTGTCCACTGAAGTTGTGCATGATGATCGGATGGTGGCAAAAGTTACTCCCTTGCTCAGGAAAGGCAAGAGGGATAATCCTGCGAAATACAGGCCAGTCAGTCTTACTTCTGTTTTGGGCAAATTATTGGAAAGGATTCTGAGAGACAGAATTTATGATTACTTGGAAAATCATAGTTTGATTAGAGGTCGTCTGCATGGCTTTTTGACGGGCAAGTAATGCCTCACACAACTTATTGAATTCTTTCAGGATGGGATCAAACACATTGATGAAAGTAGAGCAGTGGATGTGATGTACATGGATTTCAGCAAGGTTACCATAAAATCGGCTCATTCAGAAAATAAGGAGGCATGGGATACAGGGAAATAGGGAAATCTGTCTGTGTGGATACAAAATTGTCTGGCCTGTAGAAGACTGATTGTGGTAGAACATGGAACGTTTTCAGCCTGGAGCATGGTGACCAGTGGCGTTCTTCAGGAATCAGTTCTGGGACTGCTGTTCTTTGTGATTTTTACAAATGACTTTGATGATAAAGTGAAAGGGTGCGTTAGTAAGTTTTACGATGTAACAAAAATGTTGGAGTTATGGAGAGTGTGGAGGGCTGTTGTAGGTTGTAATTGGACATTGACAGGATGCAGGACTGTGCTGGTAAATGACAGATGGAGTTCAACCTGGATAAGTGTGAAGTGACTCATTTTGGAAGGTTGAAATTGAATGCACAATGCAGGGTTAAAGTTAGGATTATTGGCTGTGTGGAGGACCATAGGGATGGTGTGTTCCATATCATAGGACGCTCAATGTTGTCACCCAAGCTGATAAGGTTATTAAGATGGATGGTGTTTTCATGAGCCAGGGATTGAGTTTAAGAGCCTCAAGTTCATGCTGCAACGCCATAAAGGTCTGGTGAGACTACACTTCGTATATTGTGTTCAGTTCTAGTTGGCTCATGACTGGAAAGACATTGATGCGTTTGAGAGGATGCCAAGGAGATTTACCAGGATGCTGCCTGGACTGGAGGGCATGTCTTACAAAGAAAAGATGAGGGAGATAGGGCTTTCTCCTTGGAGCAATGAAGAATGGGAGGTGACATGATAGAGGTGTATAAAATGATGAGAGGCATAGGTAGAATGGGTAGCCAGAGACTTTCTCGCAGGGTGGAAATGGCTATCTCGAGCGAGCATAATTTTAAGGTGATTAGAAGAAGGTTTGAGGAGATGTCAGAGGTAGGTTCTTTACACAGAGAGTGATGGATTTTTGGAATGCACTGCCAGTAGTGTTCGTAGAGTCATCTGCATTAGGGGATATTTATGTGAGTATTGGATAGGCACATCAAGGGTATGTCAGTTAGTTTGATCTTCGAGTAGGATAAAGTTCAGCAGGACGTCAAGGGTTAAAGGGTCTCTACTGTCCTGTACTGTTCTGTGTTTTATGTTTCACCCAGCCTGTGGATGCTTATCAGTTGTTGAATGTGCGAGGGAGTGATCTGAGTGAGATTAGGAAGCTGGGGAGCGGCGTTAGTCCAAAACTTCCAGTTATGTTGTTCATTGTTACATTCACCTGAATGTCAGTACAATATGTGTCGTGTCCTACACCAGGCAGCGTCCGCCAAGTTCAGTTATTAATGTAATTCTTGACTTGTCATTTGCTGTTGTTTTCTTCAGATACAATCTGTTGGGTGACCCATTATTAATCAGATGCTTGCTATGTTTCGTGAATTGAGCAAAACTAAGATGTCAACTATGATTATGCGACTGAACCTATAATCCCTGAAAAGATTTAAGTTGATTCTATAATTATTGAACAAAAATATAAACTCCTGTCAAGATTTTCTAACACAGAAATAAAGAATGTACATTTTATTTTGTATCGAACAAACAACATGGATGTAACTCTTTTGGCGATCAGAATTACACAAACAATGTCAGGATTCAAAACAATGCATTGTCACTCCAACATTTTGAGAGTGGTTGGCTTCTGAATGATTACATGTTCAGGGTAAGCAAATGATTGAATAATCAAATACAATTAGCGTTCTTATATATTTATATATACTTTCTCAACGAAATTTACAAGCTTCATCTATTTGTCAGCAAATTAGAAATGGCTATAGTTCAACATGCTCTGTGAATATTAAACTAAAGAAATGATTTGTGCTATCAAATTTTATTGAACAATAATTTGAAAACGTTTGACTTTTAGAAAGAATGTTATTTAATTTGAAATGTAGACAGTGCACAAAAATGGCGAACATATGATCGTGTGAGTGAAAAGTCAAATCTTTCAAAGATTGTGCCAAAGCAATGAAAGATTTGTTTGAGTAATTGGAATACAACATTTAAAATATTCATATTCTGAGCAATAATTAGACTATATACTGAAGCTGGCCTTGCAATAGTTGCATTTTAAATGCTTATGCTGCACTAAATAATCAGATATTCGTGAGCATTTAGAATGGGAAATAATCGGATCAGCTCCAGGAATGTCTCCCAAGTCCCTCCCATTTGGCAGCCCTATCTCTGCAGCCTGTTAAATTCATATTTCCAAATACATATTCAATTCTATTTTTTAATGTTCATCCACAACTCTCCCAGGCAGTTCCATTCCAAATCCTAACAACTCTCTCAATAAATAAGTTTTTCGTTATCTCATTCCTGGCTCTTTTGCTGACCAGCTTGGAATTAGAACTCCTTGATGCTGTGATGCCAACTAACGGAAACAGAGTATTCCTGTTTAACTCTACAACATTTGTTCCATACGTTTGAGCACTGCAATTATTTCACATATTTGTCTGTTCTGCTAAAGTAAGAATAAGCCTTGCAAGAACTGTTACAAGCACTACAAGAACTGTTACAAGCACTACATCGGGGAAAGAAACAGTCAGAAAACCTGGATACATGAACAACAACTGGCCCGAAAAAAAAAGACATGACCCACTATCACTAGGATCCTTACATACAGTTGAGGAAGTACACGATTTAGAATGGGTCTGCATATCCATCTAGGACAAGCCAAACAGAGACATGCACGAGAATTCCTAGAAAAATAGCATTCCAACCTGAACTCTATCAACAAACACATCGATTTTGATTCCATCTAATACTCTGAGAAAAAGAACCGGACATAAAATCACCAATACTGGAAATTACATCACTGACTCAAAGAAACCTAAACACATAAATAGCAAGTCGGGCATAACACCAGCACTTCACCAGAATCTCACTGATAATGTTCCCTAGTACAGTGTGAGTGAAAAGTCAAATCTTTCAAAGATTTGTGCCAAAGCAATGACAGATTTGTTTGAGTAATTGGAATACAACATTTAAAATATTCATATTCTGAGCAATAATTAGACTATATACTGAAGCTGGCCTTGCAATAGTTGCATTTTAAATGCTTATGCTGCACTAAATAATCAGATATTCGTGAGCATTTAGAATGGGAAATAATCGGATACTGACTTTTATTCACATCAGACACTTGATAGAGTGCAAAACCTTAAAGTACAGGAGAAGGCCATTCGCCACTGTGTGTGCATCAGCTCAACCATCTGAAAATGAACTCAAGCTCAGCGAGCAAACTGACTTCCAGAAGAAGCACAATTTCTCTTATCCTCCCTTTAACTGAATACTTCACTCCAGTTATCATTCCGATTATTTTAAGGTTATTTGTATTCTTCTGCAAAGCAATATAGTGTCTTTCTGTGTCTGTTTGAATGCGTGTGTGTGTGAGAGAGAGCGAGCGAGTGAGAGAGAATAATCCTCTGTAATCTCTGGATTAATCCCCGTGCCATGTGGAAAAGAGGGAAGGATGAGGAAGACAGTCGAGCTTAACATGTTGTTAAAAGTCTGGTTCAGGGGTAAGAGTTCCAGATTGTTGGATCATTGGGATCTCTTCCAGGACCGGTGGGGACCTGTACAAAAAAGACAAGTTGTATCTTAACTGTACAAGCACCAACATTCTTGTGGGGAGGTTTTCTAGTGCAAGTCAGATGGATTTGAATAAACCAGGAGAGTGAGAACCAAAGCAGAAGATCAGTAACTGAGCAGAAGGGAGAGGTGAATAGGATATCAGGCACGGCCAGTCGAATGACCACGTGTAGAGAAGGAATCAAAACAGTGAGTTGGGAATTGGAATAAATTATAGCGATGAGGCGCAGGTTTTTCAGAGATTAACAAGTAAGGATGGAGAGTGTGGGGGATGTGAGGGAGTGAGGTGTTTAAGATCAGGGAGACAGTGCACAAGAATATGTTAAAGGGGAAAGAGGTTTGGGTGGGGAATTCCGTGATAAACAACTGGCAGCAAAACACGGAAAACTTGCTGCTTGTCAAAGTGAATACCTGGGAAAGAATTTATTATGATTCAGGTAAATAACACCCTTATTGCTAGAGGTCTGTATTATAATGGAGGAAAAGCTGTGTTCATATTATGGCTGTCGCTTTAATAATGGTTGCATACAGCTGGAATAGTGTCAGTGTTGTTGTTGGACAATGCGTGCACTGAACATATGAATTACACTGGATGGTCCAAGAGATGGCTGGGCTGCCTTTGGTTGAGTGAGTGCTGAAGTTGCATGAGATGATGCTGGTTTGTAATATAGCCACATACTGAGTACAGTCAAAGGAACAAAGCAACAACTGCCATTGTTAATTGTTTCAGAATATACCAGCGTATTCATGGCTGCCACTGCAAAGAATCCTGCAAAGAAAAACAGGCCTATCACATCTGTGCCAGCAAGTGCATATCCAAAGATATTTTAAACGTTTGTGAGGTTACCTGCCTCAACCACCCATCGAGACAAAGCATTCCAGATTCATACCATCCTCTCAGTTCGAAACAAATTCCACAAATCCTCTCTTAATCCCCTGACGTTCACTTTAAAAGTGTGTCCCTTTGTTTTTGATCCTTTGACTCAGGAAAACAGCTGCTGTACGTTCATCCTCTCCATACCCCTTATGGTCTTGTACACCTGTACCAGGTTCCCTCCTCAACCTTCCCTGCTGCAAAAAATAAACAAGCAAATTTAGCCCTCCTCTTTCATACTCACTTTTGAGTACTCACTTATCTTGTTACTTCTGACTTGCATCTTCCAAATTTATCGATGTTAAATTTCATCAGGCCATTGATCTGACTGTTTGAATAATCTGTTTCTATCCTCCTGTAGCCTAACACTTTCCTCCTGACTGTGATCCACCCACCTCATCTTAATGTCATCCATAACATTGGTCATAATTCCACTGCTCCCCACCTTCACATTCTCACAATCGTCATTTCTGAACATCACAAACACACCATGATTTCCTTCCTGTTCTCCAGATGTTATTCAGAGGATGATTTGACAATTCCAGTCTCTTGCTTTTCCTATTTTGGTGAATTTATGAGTGATGTAGTTAACACATTTTATGAGGGATCCACAAATTGCATTTTCGACACAGAGTTGAATTCACCTTTTACACTCTGCCCTTCTGCATGTTTTGTTTATAAACATTGTAAATAATTTAGGATAAACTAGGGTTTGGCATCTTGCGTTGGAACATTAGCATTTTGTGTGGCACTGTTCTTTGTAACATTCCCTGCAATAGCCAGAGCTGAAGAAATTGTTCATCTGCAGGATGGACATGCACTCATTTATTGTTTGTTTTAATCAGCGTGTGTGATGAGGAAAAATATTCCAATAAATTCTATGTAATGGATAAACTGCAGAAGATCAAATCATATTCTCATCTCCACATTGAATTGGAAGCAAATATATAGTGTAAAAAAATCAAAAATATTGAAACACCACGTAGGGGAGAAAGAAACATGTCGTCTACACTTGATGGAGATATAGAAATGTATAGTACATGTACAACCTGAACAAGAATCAAATGATAGAAGAGAAAGTACAAGGAATCCTTTCTTAATTTTGAATGGAATCCAGATCCCGATTTTCTTGTACAGTGATGTTTTCTCATCCAATCTCACTTCCTCAAAAACAAGCTTTTCCTTGTCACTAAAACTTCATCTGCCGTTCTTCCTCCTCCGTCCTACTCTTTTCTTACACTCCCCTTGCACTACCCCTTCTGCTGCTACATACTCTTCCACTAATGATCTCCCTTCGCACTCTTCTTCTGCCACTCCCACTGTAAGTTACACCAATCCCCCAGTTACTCCCACTTTCTCTGGCCATTCCTTCCCCTTTTTGCTTTCCAACTGGGATGATGGGAGCTGCTGACTTCTCGGCTGCTATTGATCATCAGTGAATGATGAGATTGAGATGATCAATGTCCAATAGGAACAGACAATAGTGTGTTTCTGTCACTGTCTGATTCACCGTGAACAGGGTGGTTTTGTTCCCCATGGTACAGAGTGGAGTGTCTTTCTGTCTCTCTGTCACAGCGCTTAACCAAACAGCCTCATCACAAATAGGACAAACCTCTCCTCACAGTCAGAAATCCACGCATCAGTTTTACCTTAAACGTTGTGAGTAGAGTGAGCACATTGTTCAAACAGGCCGTGTACTGGCCTTTTGTTCTTTATTCATTTAACTGATCTTCCAATGTCAGTTGAGGTGAGACCAGAGTAATTTGCGTTGCATTAAAGTAGTATTTGACTCATGTGGCATCAGAGATCCTGAGTAAACTGTGGTCACTGGGAATCGCAGGAAATTCTGCGCTGGTAATTTCCTCATTGGAAAATGACAGTTTCCCCAGAGCTATTGGGAATGACAAATAAACTCTGCCCTTGCTAGTGCCCTTGCCCTGTTAATAACATCAAGACAAATTATATTTTCACAGTTTGGTCTAACGTCTCCGAGAAGGAACACCTTTCTGCTTGAGTGTCACTCCATTGAAATCAGGATGTTACAATAAGATTACTTTCCGAATTATTTTCAATCAGTTACTTTCTGAGGTCTGATCGTGCGATATCAGTACCACTGAGATCAACGTTTTCTCTGTCCAGCAGAATCGCATTATATTGTCTCAAGGCTGCACCACTCCACAATTCTAATTTATTCACTGGCTCATTCGTCGTTCCAAACAGATGTACTGGGCACACAATTTGCAACAAGGTAGAGATGTCCTTGACCCTCTGGAACCTTTCTCCCCTCACATGCCTGCCCACTGACTCCAGGCCCTTCCCCAACTCCACCTCCTGTCGTTTATTCACCATTCCTCCTTAACTTCCACTCTCTGATACTGAATGTTCTGTTCTAATCAAATGTCTCAATTTTACCTTTCTGTGCCGCCACTTTAATGAATTTTAGGCATGACATTTAGTTGAGCTCTTCTGCTGTCTTCTCCTCAGTGCCCATTTCTTTTGGCAAGATTCCTCTCCCTGTCCCATATACCCCAGCTGCAACAGTCTCCCTCCACCTGCACCCTTCCCTCTGGCCTTTACCTGAACTAAACCGGTTCATTGAGAAATCTCAACATGACATTCGTTGCCTTAATTTCTCTGCACTCCCCTCACCAAATCCATACTATCAATGTCCGAACAGCCTACACTCCATGTGCTTAGGTCCAACCCTGACTGTGTTATTCAGCCTGTGCCGACAAGGGTGGTGCTGCTATAGTCTGGTGGACTGACCTCGACATTGCAAAGGTTGAACACCCACTCTCAGGTACTTCATCTAATCTCCCCCTGGACCATGACCCTACCATGGCACATCAGGCCATTGTATCAACTACGATAACTGACCACATTTCATGTGGATATTTCTGCCCCACTCGCCCCACGCCCCTAACTACCCCCGAGCTGATGGTCCTCTGATAGCAGAGCTCGCTTCTATCTCCACTCAAAAATTCACAAACAGAACTGCCCGGGCAGACCCATTGCTTCAGCCTGCTCCTGCCACACAGAGGAAGTGCACGGATACACACTTGGGCTTCAGTTATGCCTGTTTCTTCCTGGGGGACATCGACCATTCCCTGTTCCAGTTCCACTCCAGCACCCATCTACAAATCCTTGTCCGATACATAGATGATATCATCGCTGCTGCATCTCACTCTTGTCCGGAATTGGAAAAGTTCACCGATTTCGCTTGGAATTTGAAACTCTCCATCACTTTCACCTGGTCGATCTCTGGCTCCTTACTTCCTTTCTTCAACATTTCTGGGGATAGACAAGACACTGATATCCAGTATTAACCCACCGACTCTCGCAGCTTCCTGGAGTATACATCCTCAAACCAGGTTTCCTGTGTAGACTCAATTCCATTCCCCCAGTTCCCCCGTCCCCACCACATTGCTTCTGCTGATACTAAATTCAACAAGGAAGCCTTTGAAATGTCCACCTTGTTCTTCAATCAAGGGATTCCCCATCACTGTTGCCAACAGGGTCCTCAATAGAGTCTGACCCATCTTCTGCACTTCTAGCCTACCCCTCCCCTTCACTCTAGCAACGGAGTTTCCCTTGTCCTTGCCTACTATCCCAGCAGCATTCACATGTAGAGGATCATCAGCCCACATTTCCCCCATCTTCAGCGAGATGCCCCACCTGCACATATTCACCTCTCCTCCCCTGTCCACCTTCTAGAGGGATTATTCCCTCCAGGACACACTGGTCTCCTCTTTATTCACTCCCAACACAGGTCCACTTCACTTTCCCCTGCCGGAGGTATGACACTTTCCCATTTCCCTCCCTCCTCATCAGTATCCAAGGGCCTAACTATACCTTCCAGGTGAAGCAGCACCTTACCAACAATTCCCACAATCCGGTCTACTACATGCGCTGCTCACAATGTGGTCTCCTCTACATTGGGGAAATGAAG
The DNA here is from genome assembly GCF_047496795.1 of Chiloscyllium punctatum. Lineage (NCBI taxonomy): Eukaryota > Metazoa > Chordata > Chondrichthyes > Orectolobiformes > Hemiscylliidae > Chiloscyllium > Chiloscyllium punctatum. The sequence continues at coordinate 23,180,921 of NC_092766.1, forward strand.
GGTAGACTGGGTGACCGCTTCACAGAACACCCAAGTTGGACCGCTGCAAATGACTCTGAGCTTTCAGTTGCCTGCCAGTTTAACAGCCCATCCTGTTCCCTGATCAAATCTCTGCGTCAGGCTTGCCGCAGTGTTCCAGGCAAATTCAACGCAAGCTGAAAGAACTACACCTCATTTTCCATGTGCCGTCTCTGCAGCCCTTTAGTCTCAAAATCAAGTTCAGTAATTTTCGGGTCTGAACTCCCCAATGTCCTCGCCCCCTACCCATACACCAGTCCGAGTTGTCACATAGCCTTCCATTACTCACACCCTCTTGTTCGGTACTAACAGTCTCCATTAAGAGCTATCCGGTCTCTTCTGCATATAAACCAACATTTTCCGTGTTACTATCAGTTCTGAGGAAGGGGCACTGGGCCTGACTCTGATTTCGTTACACAGATGCTGCCAGACCTGCTGAGCGTTTACAGCAACTTCTGTTTTGTTTCAACATTTTCATCGCAAGGTCTCACAATCCAATACGTCATCGATATTTCGAGCCCTGTCAAACATAGGAACTTTGTAATTTCTCATTTAATGTCCATAACAAATTACTTGAGATTCAACTGAGATAACAACTTTGCTGCTATCATTCTGATCAGACACTTCGTCACAGTTCAGAAAGAAGAAAGAAATCAAAAGAGCTGGAGTGAAACTCAGTAGCTCTGGCAATATCTGTGCAGAGATGCAAACAAAAAATTCCCTTTGATTCGAATCGGACTTTTCAGAACAGTGTCACATCATATGACATATGTTAATTCTGTTGCTCTCTGCAGACACTTCCTCACCTTTTTCGTTTCTCCAGCATGTTATGTTTGCATTTAATGCTTCCATTATCTCTATATTTCATGTTTCTTGACAGGTCTACATGTTGACCTTGTAATATTTGGACAATGTGGTCCTTTCATGTTTCTATTACAGTTGGTGTGTGTCTGTGACGCCTGAATTACAGCCGAAATCTGTTTCTTCTTTAAGACAGGAAGTAAAAACAATTCTGAACATCCTATAAATCTCAGGAAACCTATTTTGTTTGAAAATACATTTTAGAGGCAGCTTAACTTCATGAAATAATAGGGATATATTATTGATGATGGAACACTTTTGTCCTTCATTGAACAAGCTTTTCTCCCCAATCTCCAAAAGCTTTCAATGCATAACATCGAATTATTCCAGCAAAGGCCGTGAAAACTCAGCCCATTGTCTCTTCCAGTTTTGAATGAGCGATATTTCTACAATTATTCTCTTGTATGTCCCCGTAGCACTGTACATTTTATTATTAGCAGCTGTTTTTAATTGTAAGCATCCTGCTAGATATGAACAACATGATCAATCTCAATCAAAAACAGACGTTGGAGGGAGAGCTCAGCAGGTCTGACTGTATCTGTGAAGAGACATCAAAGTTATGCTTCAGGTGTGGTGATATTAGTTAATCTGTATTCCCAATGATTAAATGGTGTGTATATAAAATATAGTTCACTTTATCACATTTAAAATTATCCTATTCAGTTCACATTGTCATTCAGCATCGCATCTCCCAAAGTTGGCTCTTTCCTTATTGTGAACTATATTTAATTCTATATGACGTTAAGAGTGTTGATGACTGGGGAATATCATTGTACTCCCCATGCAGTCTCCACAGCCACTACCCCCATTCCGCCCGATCTACGAGCTAAACCTGACTTATTAATTCATAAGTCTTAATGAATAAGTTCACTTTTGGTTTCGGATTGAGGGGAAAAAAGTGAAAACTTATTGCTTTACAGCAAATAGAACTGCATTAAGATGTTTATCAATTTGTATAAATTAATTACTGAAACATATTCTATCTGGAAAGTCCAAAGTTTCTTTATTAGAGCAGTGAGAGGACCATTCAGAGAAGTCCAAACTTTCTGTCTATGTTCAGGGCGATTGTGCCCAGTGACAGTATGTTGGCTGGGGTTTGTTCCCGTGAAGAAGAGATCAGCACAGTAACAACATTCTGATTGTGTTTCTTTTTTTGTGGAGGGGCAGAGATTCGGGGTACGATGGTGACAGCATTGCAAGCGTACAACAGGGCAGAGTCATCTCGCCTGCGATAGGAAAACGTCCATCATTCTCCCTCACAACTGACTTCCCTAGGGGAATTAGTGATGGGAGATGCGACCAATAGCCAGCTATGTCAGCATCAAGTCTAGTCCAGATATATTGTGAACTGAATGTGCTGTATTGAAAGCTAGAGCTGTTTGCTCAGTGACTGTGATTGATGTCAGTCTTCATGCATTGTAACTGTGTCCTATTGGTGAGGGGCTTCACTCAGTGCGCTTTCCCAGCCTAGGAGCCGATGCATCAGCTCCAACAGTAACAGAGCTCAGCAGCTGCACAGACGTGGAGAGGACAGGTCTGAATCTGCAAATAATGGACTGGATAACTACACAAATGGAGAGGAGGCTTTCCTTGGGTCTTTTCAACATTTCCCTCTCCTTGAAGTTTCTACCCTATCGGATATTAGTGGTGCTAATTGGGCGGGGTGGCGAGTGTGTGACTAACCTATGGTGGAGGAGCGACGCTCCGAAAGCTAGTGTGCTTCCAATTAAACCTGTTGGACTATAACCTGGCGTTGTGTAATTTTTAACTTTGTACACCCCGGTCCAATACCAGCATCTCCAAATCATAACCAATTCTCACTATTGTTGGTGTTCTCTTCTTCGGTCCATTCATTAATCCCATAAACAATTTTGAACTTCATTGCAATTTCTGTTATCTGTATTTGCCCATGAAAGAAACCTTTAGCTTCAATTTCAATTGCAGTTTCCATTCATCTGAATTGCAGACCACTCCCTCACAAACATCTGAGAACAAAACTGTGCACAACTTCGAGATCCCTTTTTGCCCTGAACTGATTTATGCCTCGTGTTCTCTCTGTCAAGAACCCTGTCCACTACCAGCTCATAATATCCCCAGTCTCCATCTCTGCGTCAGTGCTGTGGCTGAACAAACCATTGTCTACACGTTGGTAAAATTCAGGCTTTATGTTTCAAGCATTTCAATCGCAAAATTGTTCTTGTCTCGGACGTTACTTTATAATTAGGACAATGTATCAGAGTCGGAATGTCGCTGGATGTAGATTAGATTCGATTTACAGTGTGGAAACAGGCCCTTCGGCCCAACAAGTCCACACCGACCTGCCGAAGCGCAGCCCACCCATTCCCCTACATTCACCCCTTACCTAACACCAAGGGCAATTTAGCATGGCCAATTCACCTGACCCTGCACATCTTTTGGACTGTGGGAGGAAACCGGAGCACCCGGAAGAAACCCACGCAGACACAGGGAGAATGTGCAAGCTCCACACAGACAGTCGCCGGAGGTGGGAACTGAACCCGGGTCTCTGGCGCTGTGAGGCAGCAGTGCTAACCACTGTGCCACCGTGCCGCCCATCTTCCGGAGCAAAGCTTATTAAACGAAAGACATTGTTTCAAGCGATTTGTTTCAAGTCCTACTACAGCTGATGGCAGTACTTAAATAAAAATTATAAGAATTGGAATAAAAGTGAATTTCATGAAAAACAACCTGAAGACCCACATTTTGTCTGAAACCTTTCCTGTTACACTGATGACCTTCGGTAAAGAAATCTAATGTTACTCCCCGGTCTGGGTTAAGTGTGACTTCAGACCCATATCAATGTGATTCACTTTATATTGGTTTGTGGAATTGCCTCACGGCCAGGGCAATTAGTGATGAGTAACAAATGCTGCCCTTGGCAGAGATGCCGACTTCCCATGGGATAACAAATTTGAAGGTTAAACCAAATAAAGATGCTGGAGATCTGAAATTGCATAAATAATGCAAATAAAAGATCAGAAAGTGCTGGGAAGCTTTTCTGAACAGAAAGCAGCTGGAAAATAGTGTGAACAATGCTGGTGACAGGGAAGTCTGCTTTGAAGGGCAGGAGGAGTGAAGTGAATCGATAGAGGAAGAGAGAGATAGAAGAAAAAGAGCAAACAAAGGGAATGATGATTAGCTGGGATGGAAATAAAATATGAGATCCACCTCATTTATTTTTAACTTTTCCCATCTTCCTGTATATCATGCCCATGCCGGTCATGTATACCCCGCTTTTCAAAAATTCGCTTTTTGCCACTTCCCTTTCCGAAAAAACCTCCATTACGTCCTGTTTTTGCTAACCAAAAGAAATCCGAAAAGGATTTTCACTTTTAACAAGAAAAGTAAATTTTTCGCACATAAATTAATGCTACTTCACTTTATGCCGAAACAGCTTATGAAAGGCTTTGTAGGAACACTTCACTTTCAGATACCGAGGGAAATCTCTATCTATCTAAGATCATATTTAAAGCGATTTGATCCCACCTCTCTGTGTTTCCTGAGTATTGTCATGTTCTTATATTTATTAATGGGATATAGGTATCACTGGCTGGGCCAGCATTAGTTCACTCTTTTTGATCGCTCTTGAGAAGACCTTGAGCCTCACAGGGCACTTAGACAGAGTGAGGCACACAAGGTGACAGCTGCACCGGAGCTGTGCAAAGCAAGATCGACTTTAGTAAGATTAACATCATTTGAAAAGTTAGAGATGTCAATTCATCAGTCTAATTACGGTAGGGAAGAAAGTGTTCCTGAGCATACTAGTCCATGTTTTTAAGTTTCTGTATCTCCTCCCTTTTGGAAGAGGTTGTAGGAGATCATTACCAGTTTTGGAGAGATATTCGATGTTGCCAGCCTTTCACTGACATTGAGAAGCATAAATGGTTGGAAGGTTGTCCTCCATGATAGTCTGGGCTGTGCACACAACCGTCTGTAGTTTCTTATGGTCCTGGGAAGAGCAGTTACCGTCAGACTATAATGCACGTGAATCGAATGCTTTCAGTTGCCAGTGTGCAGAGCACTGGGAGAAGGCTGTTCCAAAATATTTAGATGTAATAATTGGTTGTTAAATGGATATCTACATTCTGGTTGTTGTTTTGACAACAATTGAAATTTAACCAATAAATTTAAATTATATCTAAGATACCAAAACATAATTGAGTTTATTGTATTGCCAACATCCAAGCAAAGAGCCATCACATGCTTCAAAAGAATAGAGAAGCCATCACCATCAAAACGAGGGAGAAAGAGACTGACACGTAGAAGGAGAGAGAGAAAACACAGCGAGGCAAACAGAAGGACAGTCAGTAAAACAGAGAAAGGAAACAAAACAAGAAACAGTCACAAGAACTGGGTGAAGGGGAGATAGTAAGTTCTGGGAAAGAAACAGAAGACAGAGAAAAGGAAAACATGGAAACAGACAGTGTGAGAGAAATAGTGAGATACAAAGCACACATGGAGCTGGGGATGGGGTCACAGTGTGCTAGGGGTGGGGAATGGGAGGTTCTGGGGGTGAGGACCAGAGACAGCTGGGAGTGAGCACTGAAGGAACCGGGGGAAGGGAGGTGAGGATTTACTTTGACCTGCACCAAGATATACAGGCAAAGCATCGTAAACAATGATGTACAGAACAATGGCTATAAAATATGTTTGAGAGCCATGCAGGTTACGCTGCACAGGGCGTGGGTGAGGCGAGATCAACAGGAACAAGATCAGCATTATCTGAGATTAGAGAGTACATTCATCAGTCTAATAACAGTCAGGAAGAAGCTGTTCCTGAACCAGCTGCTCAAGTGTTTTCAAGCTTCTGTACCTCCAGATGTCCGTTACAGTGGTCGTTATATTGGGTACAGGTCAATGTGCTTATTGATTGAATCTTTGGATGAGTGCCATGCCTCGAGGAATTCTCTGGCTGTTCTCTGTTTGGCTTGCCCTATAATGGTAGTGTTATCCCAGTCGAATTCATGTTGCTTGTCATCTGCGTGTGTGGCTACTAAGGATAGCTGGTCGTGTCGTTTCGTTGCTAGTTGGTGTTCATGGATGCAGATCATTAGCTGTTTTCCTGTTCGTCCTATGTGGTGGTTTGTGCAGTCCTTGCATGGGATTTTGTACACTACATTGGTTTTGCTCATGCTGGGTATCGGGTCCTTCGTTCTGGTGAGTTGTTGTCTGAGAGTGGTTGTTGATTTGTGTGCTGTTATGAGTCCTAGTGGTCGCAGTAGTCTGGCTGTCAGTTCGGAAATGCTCTTGATGTATGGTCGTGTGGCTCGTCCTTTGGGTTGTAGCATGTCCTCGATCCATTGTCTTTCCCTTAGGCATCTGTTGATGAAATTGTGCGGGTATACGTTTTTGGCGAATACATTGCATAGGTGTTCTTCTTCAAACCACTATAAATGCCGGAATAAAGATCACAGAAGCGCTTCACAGGAGGCTCCCAAGCACTGAGGATGTCACCTAGACAGGGGACGAAACGTCTGCAACACAAATTACCAGCTCGGCGAACAGAACCAGAACAAAAAGCACCCGAGCTACAAATCTTCTCACAAACTTTAAACACATTTTATTCCTGAGGAAGAAAGGACATGTTCCGATTGGACATCCTTCATCTGAACCGTGCTTGAATCAGAGTCCGCGTGAATCCTAACCAAGGAGGTAGACAGATCTTTAAACTGATTACGAGTGTGTGTGTGTGTGTGTGGGGGGGGGGGGGGGGGTCGGTTATAGAGTTTAATTAGAAAAGAGCAGGTAAGAGTACAGAGTTCAGGAGTGGTTTTTAAAATCTCCAGCATAGACGCAAATAGGACAGAGTGTATGGAAAGAGTAAGCAAGCAAACTTCAATCACACTGGACAAACAAATGGCAATGAGAAGAGGGACAGTTAATACAAGATTGAAGGGTTATATCTGAATGCATGAAGTATAAGGAATAGGGTAAATGAGCTTGTGGCATAGACTGAAATTGGTAGGTATGATTTGATGGGCATCACAGAGAAGTGGATGCAAGGGGATCCGGATATGCAAGGACATATATCCAATGGTAAAGACAGAGGGAGTGGGTTTACATTATCAATAAGAAATTAAATTAAATCAACAATAAGAAAGGAAGTAAGGTCAGATGGTGTAGAATCTGCATGGTAGAATTGAGGAACCACAAAGATAAGACAACCACAGCTGGAGACTTGCACAGGCCTCCAAAGAGTAGTCAGGAGCTGGGGCACAAGATACACCAGGAGATAGAAAAGATCTGTAGAAAAGCTAAAGTTACAGTGATCATGGGGGATTTCAATATGCAAGTGCAATGGGAAACCAGGTTGGTAGTGAATCGCAAGAAAATAAATTTGTAGAATGTCTATGGGATGGCTTTTTGGAGCATCGTGTGATGGAGCCCACTCGGGAACAGATGACACTGGATTTAATGACGCTGGCTAGACAAGGGAGCTTAAGGTGAAGGAAAACTTCAGAAGCAGTAATCAGAACATGGTTGAATCTATTCTGCAATTTGACAGAGAAGATAGAATCAGAGTTAACAGTATTTCAGCTGAATAAAGGCAACTGGAGAGGCATAAGGGAAAAGCTGGGTAGAATTGACCGGGGAGAATGTGAGGACTGCAGATGATGGAGATCAGAGCTGAAAAGGTATTGTTGGAAAAGCGCAGCAGGTCAGGCAGCATCCAAGGAGCGGGATAATCGACGTTTCGAGCATGAGCCCTTCTTTAGGAATGAGGAAAGTGTGTCCAGCAGGCTAAGATAAAAGGTAGGGAGGAGGGACTTGGGGGCGGGGCGTTGGAAATGCGATAGGTGAAAGGAAGTCAAGGTGAGGGTGATAGGCCGGAGTGGGTGTGGGGGTGGAGTGGTGAGGAAGAAGATTGCAGGTTAGGAAGGCGGTGCTGAGTTCGAAAGATTTGACTGAGACAAGATGGTGGGAGGGGAAATGAGGAAACTGGAGAAATCTGAGTTCATCCGTTGTGGTTGGAGGGTTCCTAGGCGGAAGATGAGATGCTCTTCCTCCAACCGTCGTGTTGCTATGGTCTGGCGATGGAGGAGTCCAAAGACCTGCATGTCCTTGGTGGAGTGGGAGGGGGAGTTGAAGTGTTCAGCCACGGTGTGGTTGGGTTGGTTGGTCCGGGTGTCCCACAGGTGTTCTCTGAAACGTTCTGCAAGTAGGCGCCCTGTCTCCCCAATATAGAGGATGCCACGTTGGGTGCAGCAGATTCAATAAATGATGTGTGTGGAGGTGCAGGTGAATTTGTGGCGGATATGGAAGTATCCCTTGGGGCCATGGAAGGAAGTAAGGGGGGAGGTGTGGGCGCAAGTTTTGCATTTCTTGGGGTTGCAGGGGAGGGTGCCGGGAGTGGAGGTTGGGTTGGTGGGGGATGTGGACCTGACGAGGGAGTCGCGGAGGGAGTGGTATTTTCGGAACGCTGATAGGGGAGGGGAGGGAAATATATACCTGATGATGGGGTCCGTTTGGAGGTGGCAGAAATGACGATGGATGATACGCTGTATAAGGAGGTTGGTAGGGTGGGAGGTGAGGACCAGTGGGGTTCTGTCCTGGTGGCGATTGGAGGGGCGGGGCTCAAGGGCGAAGGATCGAGAAGTGGAGGAGATGCAGTGGAGGGCATCATCGATCACGTATGGGGGGGGAATTCCGGTCTTTGAAGAAGGAGGCCATCTGGGTTGTTTGGTATTGGAATTGGTCCTCCTGGGAGCAGATGCAGCGGAGAAGAAGGAATTGGGTATATGGAATGGCGCTTTTACAGGAGGCAGGGTGGGAGGAGGTGTAGTCTAGGTAGCTGTGGGAGCCAGTCGGTTTATAGTAAATGTCCGCGTGGATTCGGTCGCCCGAGATAGAAATGGAAAGGTCTAGGAAGGGGAGGGAGGAGTCTGAGATGGTCCAGGTGAATTTGAGGTCGGGGTGGAAGGTGTTGGTAAAGTGGAGAAATTGTTCATCCTCCTCGTGGGAGCACAAGGCAGCGCCGATACAGTCATCGATGTCGCAGAGGAAAAGGTGGGGAATGGTGCCAGTGTAGCTGCGGAAGATGGACTGTTCCACATATCCTACGAAGAGGCAGGCATAGCTGGGGCCCATGCGGGTGCCCATGGCTACTCCTTTGGTTTGGAGGAAGTGGGAGGATTGGAAAGAGAAATTGTTCAGGGTGAGGACCAGTTCAGTCAATCGCAAGAGGGTGTAAGTGGAAGGGTACTGGTTGGTTCGGCAGGAAAGGAAGAAGCGGAGGGCTTTGAGTCCTTCGTGATTGTGAATTGACCTGGACAGGCGTTTAGCAGGAAGGACAGGGGAACAGCAATGGCTGGAGATTCCACGATAATTTAAACGACACTGCAGAGATTCATGCTGAGTCGTAGAGGCATGGTACAGGGGGGATGAGGCAACCAGGGCTGACAAGGGAAGTCAGGGATTGCATATAAGCAAAAGAGCAAGCAGAGTGAAGGGCAGTGGGGAACTGGAGAACTGGGGCCAACAGAAGGCAAGAAAAAATAAGTAAGAAGGGAGAAGATTAAGTATGGGGGTAAGCTAACCAGTAATATAAAGGAAACTGTAAGAGATTATTTAGATATATAAAGTGCAAAAGAGAGGTAAATGTGAATATGGACCACTGGGAAATGATGCTGGAAAGAAAGTAGTGGGAAGCAAAGAAATGGCTGAGGAATTTTGCATCAGTCTTCACGGTGGAATACACGAGTCATTTCCCAAGGTTTGAATAGAGTGAGAGGGCAGTCCTAAATACAGTGGCCATCACCACGAAGAACATGTTAGAAAACAGAATGGCCTGAATGTGGATAACTCACCTGGACCAGATGGACTACACCCTAGCCTTGAACGGGAGATCGCTGAAGAGTTAGTGCAAGAGGAAGTGGGAATCTTTCAGGAATGACTAAAATCAGGAAAGGGCCAAGTGGCTGTATAATTGCTAACATGACACCCTCTTCAATAAGAGAGTTAGGCAGAAGATGGAAAACTGCAGTCTGATTAGCCTAACCTTGGTTGTGTGTAACATCATGGAATCCATCTTGAATAATGGGATTTCTGAATGCTTGAAGGCCTTTGGAAAAATAGGACAGAGTCAGCATGGTTTCATCAAGGGAGGTCATGCCTGACAAACCAGGTAGAATACTTGGAGGGAGTAATGTGCAGCTTTTATCAAGGAGAACCGATAGATGTTATCCATCTGCACCTCAAGAATCCTTTGACAAGGTGCCATGCATGAGGCTATTGAGAAGGATATGGGTCCATGGTGTTAGAGGCAAGGTGGAAGTTGAAGTTTGGCTGTCTGGCAGAAAGCAGAGAGTGTGAATTAAAGTGTCCTTCTCAGGATGGCAGCCAGTGACAAGTGGTGTTCCACAAGACTCAGTTTTGGGACCACAACTTTTCACTTTGTGCATTCATTATCAATATGAAGGAACTGAGGGCATTCTGGCCAAGCTTTCAAACTGTGCAAAGATAGATAGAGGGACAGGTAGCATTGAAGAGGTGGTTCAGCTGCAGAAGGGTGCTCTAGCGCATCTCCTCAACTGCCCAAAAGTCCGCCCTTGGACATCACTCTTCCAACGACAACCAGTTAGAACCTCTCTGGTGCTTGCCTTCCATCCCACCAACCTCAGGATACAATGCATTATCCTCCACCATTTCTGCCACCAACAGTCAGACTCCAATACCAGAGATATACGTCCCTCCCTACCCCTATCATCATACTGCTGAGACCACTCCCTCACAGCTCCCTCGTCATGTCCACGCAACCCCAACAAGCCACCTTCCACTTCCGACACTTTCCCTTTGCCACTGCAACAGATATGAAACCTGTGCCAACACCTCCCTCCTCACCTCCACCCAAGGCCCCAAACGATCCTTCCACATCAGGCAGATAACTACCTGTGCATCCAAACACCTCTTCTAGTCTGTCCATTGCTCCTGGTCTCCACTACATTGGCGAGACAGGATGTCAACTTGCAGAATGGTTCAGGGAACTCTCTCGGACACACACACCCAACAACCCCACTGCCCTGTGGCTGAATACTTCAACTCCCCCACTGACTCCGCCAAGGCTTTGCAGGATTGTGGCCTCATCCACTGCCACATTCTAGCCACCTGGCGTCTGAAGGAAGAACGCATTATCTTCTGCCTTTGGACCCTTCAAACACACGGTATCAAGGACAATTTTACCAGTTTCCTCATCTGCCCTCCCTCCACCTTATCCCAGATCTAACCCTCCAACTCAGAACCGCCATCTTGAACTGTCCTACCTGTCCTCTTCCTTCCCATCTATCCACTCCACCTTCCACTCAGACCTATCACTACCACCACCCACCTTCATCTAGCTGTCGCCTTCCAAGCTACCTTCCTCCCAGCACCAGCCCCTCTCATTTATCTCTCTGGCCCTTTCCACCCACCCCACATTCCTGATGAAGTTTTTATGCCTGGAACGTTGAATCTCCTGCACTTCGGATGCTGCCTGACAGACTTTGCTTTTCTATAAACACACTTTTTGACTCTGATCTCCAGCATCTACGGTCCTCACTTTCACCTGCTCAAGGATTTTTATAGGTTTGGATAGTGATCAAAGAAGTGGCAGATGTAGTACAACGTGGAAAAGTGTGGAAATGCATTTTGCCAGGATGAATAGAGGCATAGACTATTTTATAAATAGCAAGCAAATTCAGAAATTTGAAGTGCAAAAAGACTAGGGCGTTCTAGTCCAGGCGTCTTGAAAGGTAAAGTTGCAGGCTGTCAGTAGTTAAGAAGGCAAATACAATGGTGGCATTTATTTCAAAAAGGCTGAAATATAAAAGCAGGGATGTACTCTAAGGCTCGACAAGGCTTTGGTCATGCTACATTCGGATTATTGTGCGCAGTTTTGGGTCCCATATCTCAGGAAGGATGAACTGGTCTTGGAGCGTTGTCAGACGAGATTCACGAGAATGGTGACAGGAATGAAAAGCTTAACATATGAAGAATATTTGAGGGCTCTGGGTCTGTATTTGATAGAGTTCAGAAAGATGTTAGGAGGTCTAATTGAAACTTACAGAATACTAAATGTCCTGGGTCAGAGTGGACTTTGGGAAGACATATCCAATGGTAGGAAAGACTAGTACCCGAAGGGACAGAGTAAAGAGAAGACCTTTTCAAACAGAGATAAAGAGAGACCTGTTCAGACAGACAGCGGTGAATCGATGGAATTCACTGCCACAGAGGGCTGTCGAGTCCAGATCATTGAGTACGTTTAAGAGTGAGACAGATGGGGTAAAGTGGATCAAGGGTTACAGGTAGAAAGCGGGAGAATGGGTTGAGATGCTTAACAGCCATCATTGAATGGCAGAGCAGGCTCAATTTGCTGAATGGCCAAATTTCTGCTCCAATGTCTTCTGGTCGAATGGTTAATATTGGCTCTCTTCTTTCCTCATTGGAGTTGTACCCTTGAATTTGACCTTCAAGTGATTTACAAAGAGTAATGTTTCACTACTGATGAATGGGAAATATCATGTTCCCTCCCTCCAGACTCAGCAGCCATGTCCCCAATATCATAATCACACTACAATTGAAATCCAATGGTACTTAATCACAGTTGATTGACATCGATAACATTAACAGCATGACCCTCACCTGCCCTCTCTGATTCTCGAATAACCACCTGAATTGTCTGTCACGTCATATTCTCTGTTAACATATCCATGTCAGTTGTCCGTTATCACTCATGTTGTCGTAGGCACATTTTCCTGTCAGATTCTGGACTAGAAAAGTTCTCTCCATATTTTACTGACATTATAATCACTGATCAGTAGTTACAGACTGTATGTTTCCATTTATAAACGGAGAAACTTGTTTATGTTCTGACAATCCTTTGACGTTACTCCCATATCCAAGGCAGATTGAATGATTGCACGCATTCAATCTACCATCTCAATATTCCATCCCTCAGTCACTCCCACATATCCCATGCCAAGTTTTAAACGTTCTTTTGAATTTTAATAAAATCAATATTAAATTGAAAAGGGTTAACTGGAGCTATTTGTTCAGTGACTGTGATTAATTTCAATCTCCGTGGATCCTAATTATCCCAGTGGTGCGTTTCCATCGTTGAATGATAAATGGGCTCTTTACAGTGTGTTATCCCATAGTATGAGTCGGAGCATCACTGACAGTACTAACTGGGATCATCAGCTCGAGAGAAAGGGAGAGTAGAGATCATAATCTGAGAACATTCGACTGGAACGTTGCAATAATGGTTCAGAATGTGAGGACTTTGGACTAGAATGTTCTAATAGTGAATCAGAATCTAAGATCAGTGAACTGGAATGGTACAACAATGGATCAGAATCTGAGATCATTAGACTGGAATGGTTCAACAATCGATCAGAATCTGAGAATATTAGACTGGAATATTACAATAACCGACAGGAGTTTATCCTGGGGACTTTACTTTCTTTCTCGGCCTGGGATATCATTAGCATCACGTATCCAGGTTATCCTTTGGATTATTCAAGGTGGTTACTATCCCATCCTCGCGTTAGTTGGTGTTCCTGGTAAGTCATTATATTTGTCTCCTAAACCGGGTTGAACTGAATTTCTGCTCATGATATATAAAATTTGGAAAGTGCAAGACAATGTCTTCAGTTACAAACAAAAACACCTTTTCTTATATTAATCAGTATCAAACTACTATTTCTCAATTACTCACTGATATGCAAGAAGGATCCAGACTGTTCTCAAACTCCATAATCCATTTTGTGCTTCACAGATTTACATCTCTATCTCGTCCCCACTCAACAATCCTGTCCAATACCACCGTCATGATATCCCAGTCTCGTCCTCAGTCTCATTGCAACTTCTGAATAAATCATAATTTGTGCCTTTGTTTAATCCGGATGCAACAGTTTCAAGTTCCTTCTAACTATATGTCCGTCACTAAAACATTGCTCTGGAGGATGTTAAACGTGTTCTCTGTACAAACGTTTATGGTGTTATGGACGACAGTCTGTTGATATCTCATGAGGGAAATTAAAAGCAATTATTTTCATTTGCCATAAAAGCCCATCTGCTTGCCCCAAGTCCTTAAGCGAAGTCAATGTGTCATTCTTCTCTAGACAGGTTTCAGTGTGACTTCTGTGATGAAAATGTGGGTGTTCTGCACCTTTAACAGAATTAAGAGCCAGCAATAACTACCTGACAGCACCAAGTCTTCTGAAAAATATTTTTAATGTAACATTTGGTTGAAAGTCTCGATTAGCTTATTTTCTCAAGACATAAACAAATTCAGCCAAATAGTTTAAATTATAACCCATTATGCCCACCTCCACAAATGTGAATTTAGTACATTGATAATCTTAAAAGCCAATGACACAGTCCAATGGTTTGGGGGTACAAGACCGCGAGAAATTGACAGTTGAGAGGAGAACTGCCAAGTTACCAGCATGCAAAGACTGCCTGAAAAATAGCTCTCCTCTCAGAAACTTTATTGATTAGTAACTGGTAAAAGCAGAATCTCAAAGAAGAAAAGAAGACAGGAATATGGAGAAGAACCGAAAACTTCTTGGTTTTGAGATAAGAAGTTTTGTTGTGTAAATCTTAATTAGGAGTCTAATCGGACTAGTATAGTCGGGGTGGGGGGAGATAAAATATAGCTTAGAGGAAAAAGCTGTAATTATTCATTCGTCCATTATTCCCTGTCATACTTTAAGAAATAAAGTTGTTAATTTTTACTTCAAATAGTTTTGGACTCTAGAATTATCATGGATTACTTCAGTGGATAATTCTTTTCCCTGTTGCTGTTTTTACATTAAGCAGGAGAATGTATCCTGTGTTGTAACACTACAATCCCACAGGAATGTGCTTTTCTCTTTACTGTCCTGTGGAACAGCTGAACCAAACACACAGTTCAAGATCGGCATAACATGCTGCCCTGACCAGGGCTGCATACCTCCTATGAGAGAAGAACAGAAGTAATGATAGCTCCCTTCCTCTGCCTGTTTCCCGTATTCCTATAGCTCATTTCTAATCAGATAGGTGATCATCCCCTATTTTAGGTGTATTCAATCTAATTGAAATTCCCCCAAGAGTGATGCACATCTCCTACGCATCTCTGGTGTTGGCTTTATTGATGCTGACGAACAGAGGTAAGGAACTGATACATTCCATGTCAGTCAAAGTACATAGAGAAGGAATGGCTTTTTGTGGCACAGGAAAGAAATGGCGATGTCTAAGTGAGAGAAAAGGATTATTGCAATCATCCCCGAGAGTGTTGTTGAGGCAGTATTTGGGGTACTCTGGATAGACTTTCCCTCAAGTTTCACCAGACTAATCCCTGGGGTGATGGCACCATGAGCAGCGAGTGAAACTCTGTGACAGAATAAGAGATGATTCTATTGAACCTTAAGGGGGTTGACAGTCACTCATGATGTTCTAAACAGGCACTGATACGATGACAAATTCCATGCCTTAATTAACTCGGGTTAAATGATTCTCAATAGGTTAAGAGCCTCAGAGGACGTTCCCCTCAGCCCACCCCCACTCCATATGTTGATTGAGAGAGACAGAGGGTCAGTCTTTGATTAAATTGTCCCCACATTAATACCGTGCATTTAGTGTGTGATCCTGCATTAAACGTCATGTTATCCACAATCCCGACAACAGCCACAATAGCTTCATTATAAAACAGTTAACTGTTCCCCCAGCTTCTGAGGTCCATGGAGAACTTGGGTCTGTGTCTCAGAGATGGAAGATGCCTCTCTGAGACTTGAGACAAAGCATCTAGCTACCTTCATCACTGCCAGCAAAGTGTCATGTGTCCCACAGGTAATGGAGCTATGAAGAACATCGTGGATCCGTCTCTGAGTACATTGTCTGCTCCATTGATTTGTCAGGTTGGAGCATCAATGACACCCTCCTGTTCCTGTATAAGTGTCTTGAGGTGCTGAATTGCCTCCTCCAGCTCCCATGGAACAGCTTCATCGGTCTGACTTGGCCCTGCCTGTTCCTGTTTAACAGCTTGATGTGGTAATCAGACCCCTTCGCTTCTTGTGGAACAGGCAGGAGGATTGAATTGGCTATTCCTCTCTTTCTTCAGTAGTCTTGATGGGCTGAATGGCTTCTACATATCCGTTTCTAATGTGCCTGAGATGCTGAATGAGTTGTTCATTTAACTGTGGAAATGTAGAGTGTCTGGCCTTGCTGTTACATGAATGTTATCGACACTTTAACAGCACAAGCCTGAATGCTGCCTGGGACTTACTGCACATGGACACAGACTAGTCCAGGAGCTGAGGTGCGAAACATTGTTCTGACCATTGAGTGATCTTCAGTGACTCTCCCCGTTTGTGATCTTATGATGAGGAAAGACAGTGATGAACCAACTGAAAATGTTTGTTTTGAGGCAGCTACCCTGAGGATCTCCTGCAGAGATGTCCCAGGACTGAGAAGATTGTCGGCCACCGACCACAAACATCTTCCTTTGTGCTGTAAAAGACCCCAAACCAGTGGGGTGGGTACACCTGATTCCCATTAAGCTCAAATAAGATTGTCCTGATGCTATCCTTAGTCGAATGCTACCTTGTCATCAAGGCCATTCACTCTTTCCTGAGCCCCTGTGTTCACCTCTTGTTCATATCAATAGATGATGGTGTCTGTGTTGGGAGTGTTTTCCTCTCATAGAGGGTAATCAATGCCAGGAAGTATCTGGGCTAGATAGTGAGGGGAGTTACATCACTGAAAGTATTCAAAGAGGTGGTACATGAATTTTTGACCTGTCACAGAGCTAAAGGGTGTGAAGAATTGGACATTAAAGACCAGTTATTGCTAACAGTAGGTCAGCCATGATGGTATACAATGGGTTGATCGTCCGAGTCACCTAATCTTGCTTCTTATATTCTCATATTCTGTAAATTACAAAATTAATAATTGTAATTTTCCTGAACGTTCTGTTATTGAATGTTGCAGTAACAGAGAATAAAGTATTTTGTGAGTCATCGCAGGGTGAGGTATGGGGGCTATATTCACAGTGAATCTGGGTTTCCAACATGACGAACAAATGAAGCACAAGTTGCAGAGAGGAGACACTCTGTAAAGAGACCAGAGGTGTATATTGAAACCAGCCTGGTTTTCCAAATAACATTTTCCAACCCACACCAAACAGTGTGTGACAGTCTTGAGGGATTGAATGATATCCTGTGTTCCGGTGGACCAGGTATTTGGCGTCCATCTGCTAATATCAGGAGCTGTGAGGAGCTGAATAGAACATAGGGACATAGGACTGAGCAGCAGGCGTGGGCTATTAGACACTTTGTCACCGCTCCATCATTCACATTCGCATTTTTCTGTCTATATACCATTTTCCTACATTCACTTGTCTGTCGAATGTTACCAAATATAACTTTGAATAAATGCAAGCATCCAGGCACCACAAACTGCTGGGGAAGGGAATTTCCACTTGAACAGCCCTTTGAAAATTTCTCATTTGTGTTTCAACCAATGTTGGAAGGTCACTCCTTCCTTTTCCAGTCCCACCCCTCCACTGGTTGCACCAATCTTAAATACAAACAGTTTTGTGATGTGACCAATGATGTAGATCTCAGAGTAGGTCATTTTCTAGAAAAGTGTGAGACACAGAAAGTTGAACTCATAACAAATGGTAAAATGATAGAGTGCCCCAAACGTTATTCTGCCTTTGAAGTTATTCTGCTCACACAACCCACTGGTAGTGGGGTTTCACTCTGGAACAGTTGAATTTGGCTGAATTCCCTTTGTTTCAGGCAGTGGAGAGATTCCAGTGAATTCTCACCAGAAATCCTTCACAAGTGGTAAATATAACACAGGGATTTTATGGTCTCACACTTTGCTATTGGATGGAACAACATAAGAGAGAGAGATCAATAGGCTGCTGCTTCTCAGGCAGGGGGCATTTTTCTCCCTCTCTGTGTTGAAACATACGATAATGTCAACTGAACACCAAACTGGACCATGTGTGCACTTCTGGAACATTCTCTGGAAAACCCGATTATAGATTATATGCAAGTGCATTAATTTCAATTGCAAAAAAGTCCCCACTTTATAATTTGAAGACTTGCTTACATGTGTCTGTGTAATTTGTAAATATTGGTAGGTGTCTTTATAGTATGTGTGTTAATATAAATGCATCTTTTTCTTAAAGTTTATTCTTTAGCTTTAGTCTCCCTGACAAGAGATAATGTGCACCCAGTTGATACACTCTTCAGAAAGTCATGGATGGTTCAATACTATTTCTCAGCTAAGATCAAAACTGATAATCCCCGATAACAAAAGGCCGGCATTCCAGGAATGAGTAAAGGGAAACCTCTTTGAAAATCTTCGAAAATAATTAAATCCTTTCATTTTAGTTTCGGGGATCAAAACAAAACACAGTGCATCAAATGTTGTCACAGCAATGCCTTCGTACCGATGCAGTTAAACATTCCTGCGATTAAACCTGATACCTTTTGCCAAAAACAGCATCATTCCGCTTACCTTCCAAATCACTTGCTGCATCTGCAGACTGACTTCATATGATTCATGTCCCAGGAACATGGAAACCGCCTGAATCACAGAGTTCTGCAAGCTCTCTGCATTTACATTGTTTACCATTGTTTTATTCTTCATGCTAAAATAGACAACCTACCCTCTATTATTTCTGCTGAAGGTTTGCTCTCAAACCTTCCCTGTCTGTTACACATTGCAGACTCACTAACTTCATTTGATGACACATTAAATAACCATCTTGGTGTACGAGATAATTGAGCTCCAAGCAATGCTCTCCCCTTCTTTCACATCTTTGATACAAATTGTTGTTCATTGATGACCCCACAGTGATCTCTGAGGCACTCCATCAGTTACAGCTTTGCAGCCTGAAAATAAACATTTGTCTCTACTCTCGGTTTCCTGTTAGCGACTGATCTTTGCTGGACAGGAGAGTCAATGTTCCCTGCTCCTGGGTAGCCGTTCAGGCGGGTTGAATGGCCTCCTGCTGGGCTGTGTAATGCACTCAACGAGCTGAATTACTTCATTCTATATTGCTGTGCAATTCCTTAGAGTGACAGAATGGGCTCCTCCTGTCTCATTGTATCGATCCTGTCTGATTGAATGGGATGGTCCCCTACCATGTAATAGCCTCGAGGGTGGATTGAGGGAACAACACACGGGGTAGGGGTAACAGTGGTCATTTGGCTGCACCATTCAGTATGCTCATGGCTGATCCGAATGTGTCTGACCATCCGTCTCCTGTCTGTTCCCAATAAACATTGACTCTCCTGTCCAACAAAGATCACTCAAGCGAAGACTTATACACTTAATAGCAAGGTCCTTGGGAGTGTAGCTGAACAAAGAAACCTTGGAGTGTAGGTTCATAGCTCTTTGAAAGTGGAGTCGCAGGTAGATAGGATAGTGAAGAAGGCGTTAGGTATGCTTTCCTTTATTGGTCAGAGTATTGAGTACAGGATTTGGGAGGTCATGTTGCTGCTGTACAGGACATTGTTGAGGCCATTGTTGGAATATTGCGTGCAATTCTGGTCCCTCTCCTATCGAAAAGATGTTGTGAAGCTTGAACGAGTTCAGAAAAGATTTACAAAGATTTTTCCAGGGTTAGAGGATTTGAGCTACAGGAAGAGGCTGAACAGGGTGGGGCTGTTTTAACTGGAGCATCGGAGGCTGAGGGGTGACTTTATAGAGGTTAACAAAATTATGAGGGGCATGGATAGTGTAAGTATGCAAAGTCTTTTCCCTGATATCTGGGAGTCCAGAACGAGAGGGCATAGTTTGAGGATGAGAGGAGAAAGATACAAAAGAGACCTAGGGGACAACGTTTTTCACCCAGAGGGTGTAGTTGTATGGAATGAGCTGCCAGAGGAAGTGGTGGAGGCTGGTACAATTGCAACATTTGAGAGGCATTTGGAATGGGTATCCGAATTGGATGGGTTTGGAGGTATATGGGCAAGTTGCCGGCAGGGGGGACTAGATTGGGTTGAGATATCTGGTCGGCATGAACGGGTTGGACTGAAAGGTCTATTTCCATGCTGTACATCTCTGTGACTCTATCAACGAGTCTTCACTGGTCCTTGAGGATGAGGACACCACAGGTAGTACAACACTAAAGTGAAAGGTACGTCCTTATTTCTTTGAGGGACCTGTTATTTTCAAACTTTGTTAAGTGAACATCAAATCACCACTTCTTTGCAGATATATGGACAGAAAAATTAGAAATAAACATAAACCATTCCGGACTCCAAACCTGTCCCACATTCCCACTGAACATTTCCAATCAAATATGTATCAAACCCAGCCTCTGCTGCTGTCTCAGGAAGACAATACTTGTTAGCATAGCACCGCATGAAAAAGGAGCAGAATGAGACCATTCGGCCCATCGAGACTGATATGCCACTCAATAATTTCTTATATGTTCCTCAACCTCATTCTCCTGCTTTCCCCCAAGAATCCTTGATCCCGTTATAAACCAAAAAAACTTATCAATTTGTATCTGTGTCTACGTGTGCGTATGTTTGTCCATCTGCTTGTCATCTGTGTATATGTGCATCTACGTTTGTCTTTCTGTGCATCAGCCTGTGTGTCTCTATCTATGTTTGTGCGTATTTGTGTGTGACTCTATATGTCTGCGTGTGTTTCCACGTGTGTGTATGCCTATTCCCTTGTATGTATTATGTTTGTTCGTATATTGAGGTGATACCAATAATTCTGTGTATTTCTGTGTCTGCATCGCTGTGCAGTGAGGTAACTGTATTGGGGGGGGGGGAGTTAAAGGACCGTCTTTCAAAATGCCAGTGTATTTACAGTGAGAATTGTCTTTCACTGAGCACTGCTCCTTAATCGATCAGTGGGACATGGATGTTTCAGAAATTTCACGCGAGGCATCCCAGTCCACTTCATCTTGTATTAGGTTCCTCCCCACATGGCGGGTGTGCGGGGGGGGGGGAGTGAGGGAATGCATATCGGGCACTCCACCACCCGGCTTGGCCATTTCTGTCCTACTCCAGGCTGTTTCTCTTGGAATAGGAGAAAGGGATGAAAGGAGTGAGGGCAGGAGTGGATGGCCTTGCTGTTAGTGCTGGTGGAGGTGGATCTGGGAGGAATTGTGAGGTGTCCAGAATGAGGCAGTCGACAGTTTTGAATCCATATAGTATGATTTATGTGTGGGCGTATTGCGTAGGTGACAGAGAAAGTGGGAAGGAAGATGCTGAATTCAATAGTGAGAGCGGTAGTGCCTGAGCCTTATTTGGAGATAGAGCATGAGGATTTTCTGGGGGTAGGTGCTATAACAGATATACAGACGGAGCAGAGAGAATTCGGTGACCATTATCCTGACAGAGCAGGGAAGATATTGATGCTTGGCCTGCATTGATGGAGATATCTTCAGCTCATCTCAGGGTCGAGGTGAGCCTTCCCGAATGTCCTGTCCAAGTCTATCACTAATAATGACACAGACCTGTCCCTCAGATTCCACAGAATCGGTTTATGTAGAACTTACAAATAGCAAGGCGCAGCAAATATTGGTGTGTTATATATCGGTTGCAGAAAACCTGAGCATCATCTGCTCTGGGAATTAGATATGCAGGTATCATGGATACTGCAGTTTTATTGGATATTCTCAAGTTCCATCTAAACTGTATTAACTAAGTGACTGCTTATGCTGTGCAAAAGAAATTCTGTACGTGTATGTGAGGTGGGTTGAAGAGTATGTTGTGAAGCAAACTATAGACCAGTTTATTTTGGGTTTTGTATTGTGTGATCAGAAGGAAGAATTAATAACCTTGCTCTGAATCAGCTTTGAAGGAATAGAGACGTTAATAAGGTACATTTTACACGGTGTCTGCATGAATATAGAATGCTTGAACGTTCTGGTTAAACATCATGGTAGCCTGGAGGCGAGAGGGTCAAGTTCCCTCCAGTGAATTGTGAAAGTGCAATATAACATGCAGTGGGAGGCAAGCAATGTTTGTTGGAGTCATAGAGTCAGACAACAAGGAGACAGGCCCTTCGGCCCAAACACGTCCATTCCAACCAAAATGTTCATCCACGCTAAACACATTTCCCTGCCGTTGTTCTGTATCTTTCTAATCCTTTCCTGTCCATGTATTTGTATAAATGCCTTTTAAATGTTGCGAATGTGCCCGCCTCAAACTCTTCCACTGGCACATCATTCCATATGCGTATCACCCCTGTGTGAAAAGCAGTTGGTCCTCAGGTTCCCTTTTATTGTTTCCCCTCTGACCTGAAACTGATGCCCTCTTGTCCGTGATTGCCTAACCATGGAAAACAACTGGGTGCATTCACTCTGTCCGTCCTTCCCATGATCTTATAGACTTCTCTGAGATTCCTCCTCAGCCTCATACATCTAAAATAAGAAGTCCTAACTTGTCCAACCTCTCCCAACAACTCAGACCATTGAGTCCTTTGCAACATTCTTGTAAAATTCTTCTGCACTCATTCGAGTTTAATACGATCCTTCCCATAGCAAAGTGAACACAGCTGAACATAACGCTCCCAGTATGGCTTCACCAGCATCCTGTATAACTGCAACATAACTCCCTAATTTCGATACTCAGTGATATACACTGATGAAGGCGAGTGTGCTAAAAGCTTTCTTCACTGCCCTGTCTACCTCTGAATCAAATTTCAGAGAACCATGTACCTGAATTCCAAGGTCCCTCTGTTCCACTACACTCCTTAGGACCCAACCATTCACCAAGAAACTCCAACCTTGATTTGACTTTTTAAAATGCAAGAACTTACACGGATCTATATTAAAATCCATTTGCCATTTCTCAGCCAATTCTCCAGGTGATGAGGGTACTGCTGCATTTTCTGAAATTTCTGATAACTTTCCTCACTCTCCATGATGCTGCCTGTTTTAGTGTTGTCTTCAAACTTACAAATCATGCCTGTTCATTCTCATCTAAACCACAGATATATGTAATATTTAGTGGACGAAGCAGTTACCCGTGAGGCTTTCCATTAATCACAGGCCTCCAGGCTGACAAGCATCCTTGCACTTTACCCTCTGCTTCCCACTATCAAGACAGTTTTGTTGCTAATTTGGCAGCTCCTCCTCAATTTCATGCGATCTAACTTTCCAGAGCAGCGTACCATGTGGAACCTTATTGACGGCCTTACTGGAATCCATAAAGACTGCATACACCATTCTGCCCTCCTCAACGTTGCTAGTCACTAAATCAAAGAATTCGAACAAATTTGTGAGCGATGATCTCGCATGCACAAAGCCGTGCTGAGTTTGATGATGGGCTTTTCCCCAAAACGTTGATTTTCCTGTTCCTCGGATGTTCCTGCTGTGCTTTTCTAGCACCACTCTAATCTTGCTCCTAATCATACACTGTCTTTCCAAATGCATGTATATCTTATCTCTCGGAACCCTTTCAAGTCAGTTACCTACAACAGATTTTATGTTTACTGGTCTATACCTCCCGCGTTTTTCTTTGTAGCCCTTCTTGAGTAAGGACTCAGCATTCGCTGTCCTTCAGTCCTTCATGACTTCGCCCGTTGGCCAGCGATGATGCAAAAATATCAGCCAGGGCTCCGGCAATTCCTTCTATGTCCTCCTGCAGTGTTCCTGAATATATCTGGTCAGGACCAGGACATTTATAGAAATATTGCAAAGTCTTTTTATTTCAGGTACAAGCATCAAAGAAAGGAAAAGTGACACAATGATGTTGAACATAACAAATTCGAAAATGTATTAATCATAGGAAATGGCTTCAGAAGAATTTCACTCATTGTGGAAACCTGAGAATTCTCAGAAATTCATGGTCCAGAAACAAGGGCCATCAAACTGATAAGGAAATCAAAAATAGAACATGAATGCGAACAAACAGGAACAAAAACACTGCATAAATCTACAATGTGTATTTCAAAGGAAACAAAGTGAAAGCAAGGTCAAATATGGAAATTGGTAATTGGGAGAGGAGAGTTTATTGTGAAGAACAGGGAAATGGCCAAGAAAATAATCAGCTGCTTTGTATCTGTCTTCAAGGAGGAAGATCCATAAAATCAGCCAGTAAGACCAACTGATCATGTAGCGCTTGTGCAACTGAAGACAAAAAGTCAATTTATATCAGTAACAAGGTAGTATTTGAAAGTGTAACTATGTTGAGCATTGCTGAGTCTGACAAACCTGATGTACTTCATATTAAAATGTCAGACATAAATCAGCAACAGAAGTATTAATTGCACTGTCGATGACTGTGTTTTATTTTCCTATGGTATCCTGCAGAGGCCGGAAGTCATTCCAGATAAATGGAAGTTAGAAAACATGGTCCAAGCACTATAGATTAATAGAAGGGATCCAAACATCTATACAGGGAAGAAGGCATAGTTTGGAGAACTGCAGACCAATTAACTGGACATCTGCAGGGAAACTGTTGGAATCTATTATGCAGCATGTGACATTGGATATTTAGAAATTAATAGGATCAATGGAGAGAATCCACATGTATTTCTGGCAGATGTCTAACCCGTTGTGCTGTTAGTTGTTAAACCCCATCTACCACCCCTGAGAAAAGGAACAGAAAATGACTTCGCCACAGGAAATGACATCAACAACCCAAAGAAACCCCTTAAAAGCAAGCAGGAATGTGTAGCATCGCTTCGCTAGAGGTCCACTGAAGATGTTACCGAGTAAGGTAAGGAAACGTCGGGAAATGAACCTGCCAGCTCAGCGATCAAACCTGCATCCTTTGTGAACAGTGTTGGTGACCCAATCTGAGAAAGAATATACTGACCACAATAAAACTGCAATGGACGTTCTCCAGATTAATCCCACAGATGGTGAGATTGTCTGATGAGGAAACCCGGCCTATGTTCTCTAGTGTTTCAAAGAATGAGATGTGGATCACAGTGAGATTTACAAAATTCACAAAACATATGACAAATTGGAAATTAACAGGACGCTTCCCTGGCTGCCCAATCCAAATTCAAGGGAAATAATGGCAAGATAAGGGATTGGCCACTTAAGACTGTAACTTTGCGTAAATTCATCACACGGTGAGAACTGCCTAAAACAGGGTCATAGAAACCTGCTGGCAGGGTAAGATTAAGGAAAATCTCCAGATATTCTGCAAGTGTGTCAAGCGGAAATATATAACAAGGGAACAGGTACGAGTCATTAATGACTTGCCAGGTTGCATCCAATTCAACTTAGTGTTAGGAGACAGAGGGTAGTGGTTGAAGGCTGTTATTGAGACTCGAAACCGCTACCAATGGTGTATCACAGGGATCAGTGCAGTGATTTGGAGGTGCTGGTGTTGGACTGGGGTGAACAAACCTAAAAATCACATAACACCAAACAATAGTCCAGCAGGTTTATTCAGAGGCACGAGCTTTCAAAGAACACAACCACCTAATGAAGAAGCAGCGCTTCGAAGTTAGTGCCTCCGAACAAACCGGTTGGACTGTAACCTGGTGTTGTGGGATCGTTCACCTTATTATTTGGGGTATTCATAAATGATGCAGCTGTGAATATAGACGGGGGTGCAGGGAGTGTGACAACTAAGTTTGTGTTTGATACAAAGATTGGCCGGGTGGTTGGCAGTGCGGAGGAAGGTCTTATGGTACAGGAAGATACAGATGGAAGGTCAGATGGGCAGAACAATGGCAGATGTAATGTGACCCTGACAAATATGAGGTGATACACTTTGGGTGAAGGAACTGGACAGGGAGTACTCAATGAATGTGAGCACACGAGGACGCTCAGAGGGTGTTTCTCCACACTTCCCTGAATGTGACTAAATACGTTAATGCACAATTTTGAGAAAGCATAAGGGACCGTAAACATAATCTTTATTCGTCAAGGCATAGATTGTAAGAGCTGTGCGGAACTTTGGTTTGGCCAAGATGGAATACTGTGTGTAGTTCTGGGAACCACATTATGAGAAGGATCTGATTGTAGTGGAGGGGGCTCAGAGGAGATTCACCAGGATGTTTCCAGGGATGGAGCATATCAACTATGGAGAGAGTTGAACAAGCTCGGATTGGTTAGTTTGGAGCAGGGAAGGCTGAGGGGGCCGTGATTCAGAAGGATAGGATTCAGAGGGACATGGACAGGGTGGATAGACAGCAGCAGTTCCTTTTAGTCAAAGGGCCAAGAACAATGCAGCACATTTTAAAGTGACGGGTTTGATATTTGGAGGGAATTGAGGTTTGTTTTTCACCCGGGGGTGTTGGGGTCAAGAACGCCCTTCCTGAGAGAGTTGTCATGGTAACTTCACAACCAATAAAAAATATAAGGCTGTGCACTTGAAATGCCATAAGATTCACGGCTACGGGTCTTGTGTCGGAAAGTGGGGCTAATGTAGACCGTTGATGGGACAAAGTCTGAGCTCTGTGTTTGTATGGCTGTGGATGGTCAATCAGTGAGTAGCTTAAGATAGGAATTGATGGGTTTCTAAAGAGTATATTAACAAAGGTTTTAAGATTGAACTTGTAATATCTTCTGAAAATATGTCAATGGCAAAATTAAGAGTAAAAAGGTGCAGCTTTCTTACAGTCTGATACCAGAGAATTGAGAACAGGGAAAAGGCAGACCTATGGAGCAAATACTTTAATTATGTCTTCACAGAAGAAAACAAAACAAAAAAGAAAACTTCCCAACAATACTAGTGAACATGAGTCTGTTGAGAAAAAGGGAATAGAATGAAATTAGCAACCAAACAGTTTTAGAGGAAGTAGATTAGATTACTTACAGTGTGGACACAGGCCCTTCAGCCCAACAAGTCCACACCGACCCGCCGAAGCGCACCACCCAGACCCATTCCACTGCACCTAATACTACAGGCAATTTAGCATGGCCAATTCACCTAACCTACACATTTTCGGACTGTGGGAGGAAACCCGAGCACCTGGAGAAAACCCACGCACACACGGGGAGAATACACAAACTGAGGCGGGAATTGAACGCGGGTTTCTGGCGCTGTGAGGCAGCAGTGCTAACCACTGTGCCAGCGTGCCGCCGACGAGTGTTGGAACTGAAAGTAATGAGCACAGACAAAGTCAACAGAGATCGATCAAATGGGAATCATATTTGTGAAAGTGACGTTTAGCATAATTATGCAGAAGCAATCAATGCAATATGATTGTATTTTCAGAAAGATTTTTGATACAGCCCCAAGCCTATTATGCAAATTCAAATCCTCTGGGACTGGGACAAATATGGGTTTAGAATGGGACAGCTGGCTGGAAGCAGTGAGAAGGAATAAAACAACATGTTTTTTTGAAAGGATGGCTTGGAGAATATAGCAAGGATCAGGGTTTGGGCTCCAGCTATTCTCAATACACATTATATATTTTATTGAGTGGATCAAATTCAATCTTTCCAAGTTTGCTGATGGCACTAAACAATATCGGATTGTGAGTGGGTGAGCAGGATGTCAACAAACTGCAAGGTGATTGCGACAAGTGGAGTGTCTGGGTAAATACATGGCAGATGGAGAGCAATGGGGGGTGGGCGGTATGGTCTGTGGGGGATATGTGATATTGTGACCTTTGATGGTAAAAACAGAACGGGAGCCTATCATTTGAAAAGGGATTGTTTGAAAAATGTTGATCTATAAAGGAACTTAAGCTGCTTTTTTGTATCCTTCTGTGCAGCCCTCCAAGGTCAGTGTAGGGCAGTGAGATCCGAATCCAGAAGTCAGTACTGGGAATGTCATTGGGCCGCTGACCAATGTACACAGATCCAACAAGTGGGGAGCTGCAATATTGAAAAGGATCTGGATCTCTCTGTGCAACGGTCACTGAAAGCAATTTTGCAGGAGCAGAAAACAGATACACAGATAAATCATGTATTCACCTTCATTTCAGGGGGATTTGAACCAGGAGTAAAGGTGCTATACTGCAGGTGAGCCGGGCCTTGGTGAGACCTCATCTGGAACATTGTGCAGTATTGTGTGCAGTTTTGGTCTCCTTACCTAATAAAGGAGAAACCTGACATTGAGGGAGAGCAGTAAATGATAACCAGACTCATCTCTGGGATGACAGGCTTGTTGTGGGAGCAGAGTTTGAGGCGGCTATGTCTGTATTCCATGGGCTTTAGGAAAATGAGTGGAGATCTCAGTGAAATATATTAAACTCTGTTAGGACGAGACAGATTGGAAACAGGGGTGACAATTCCCCTGGCTGGGACATCAAAACAAGGGGTCACAGTATTAGGTACAGACAGGCCACTCTGCATTGAGATGAGAATAAACGTCTGCACTCAGAGACTGGTGAACCTGGGGTACTATCTCCCAGATCAGGCTGTGGAAACCAAGGCACTGAATATAAATATGGATTTTTGGAAACTGAAGGGATAGGGAGATAGCAGGGATGGTATGAAGATAGAGGATCAGATACCATTACAGGTTGTTCTCCAATAACGTGGTAGTTGCGTTCCTGTGCATCACTGTGTTGCAGGAAATCATGCAATATTAATGATGTGGTCTATGGGGAAAGGAGGATAATGGGTGAACTGCAAAATATCAGTAAAAAACAAAAACTGAAGTTAGTCTGACACACACTAGCACAGTCTAATTAAACCTTTAAATCATATATTGTAATGAAATAGTGCTAATAATGACAATGCAGTCAATGGCTACATCCCTGTACCTTTCACCAAGCTCTTCACCAGAAAGCGCACAGGACTGACTGACCATGTGATGCCAAAATGGAATTCGAGTTCTCCTGAAGATTCTCCCCCGGTTTGAAATAAAGCTCCTTCTAATTGGAGAGAACACTTCCCCGTTTCAAGCTCAGGTTCAAGACTTTGCAGAGCGGATTGCATTCCTGTTTTAGCTGAACACTCAGAGGGTGCATTTTGCAGACAGAGGATCCTGATGCTGGGTTTTGTTGTTCAGCTGGTGCCTGGCAAGGAGTCGCGTCACAGTGAGCGGGAGTTCACTTTATAGAAAAAAGGTGCGCAATTCACGAATCGCATTGCAGTCAAATCAGTTTAATAAACACGCGTTATCAGAGAACTGCCTATATATTGAATCGAGGAGCAAGAGTGATCGACTGAAGGTCTACAACAGTTCTTATTTTATATTTCACAATGTTTAAACCTATTAATAGTTATGAACACTGTGTCGGGAAAACTGCATTGAGGAGATTTTCTCCATGAACTAGAATGGGGAAAGCTCAATGTGTTGTATGACCTTTCCTGATGTTTCTGTGCAGTCTGTGGGAAAGCTCTGTAAATGTTGTCACAAGCTCTCAGATGTTAGGAAGAAGGTCTCTGCAGAATCAACAGGACTGTGATTCCCGCTCTCTTTTCTGATATCAAGACTGGTGCCGGGTATTCTGTCTGTTTTTTTTTCCTTTAAGACCACGGAGCAGTATGATACAATAGAGTGTCTTGCTTGGACGTTTCAGGGGCCGTTGAAGAGTTGATCACATGTCTGTGTGTCTGGAGTCACTTTTAGGCCATACAAGAAAAGCACGGGAGATTCACTTGCTGAAAGTACGTTGGGGAAGGAGATCAAAGCTTACAATCAACATTGGATACAAGGTCACTGTTACAATCACCAGATTCTAGATCTTGATATTTTATTAATTGTTTTTAACTTCCACCAGCTGCCAGAGCATTATCCTGTATTAGATTAGCAATCCAGTGACATTTCCATAACAGCACCATCTCCACATAGGAACCTATCAGAAACCACAAAGAGCGGGTTATTTCTGGACTGCTTGACAGCTCTGTCAAAAAGAACCCCCACCAATTTGATTATCGCGAAGGGACTGAGGGGGTGGTAAATGGTCAGAATGTAATTATTCACCTATTAGGGGACCGGACATAGTTGAGTAATTTTCCACATTGCCAGGGGGTTGTCAGAGTTGGAGGTGGAATTAAACAGTTTCCCCAAGGACACGGCTTGTTGTGCAGCATAAGTCTTCAGTCCTATTGCAGGAATGCTGTCAGGGTCCATTGTCTTTTTCGTATCTACTGTGTTCAGCGGTTTCTTCATGTCACATGCAGCGAATCGAATTAATTGAACACTGCCATCTGTGATTCTGTGGGTATCATGGCGAGGATGAGGTGGATCATCCATTCAACACCTTTGGCTGAGGATGGTGCAGATACTACATCCTTGTCTTTTTCACTGAAGTGCAGGGCTGTTCCATTATTTAGGATGGGGATACTTCTGGAGTCCTCTCCTCCAGTAAGTTTTTTAATAGAACAACGACATTTATGTCTGGATGTGGCAGGACTGCAGAACTTAGATCTGATCTGTTGGTCTTGGGATCATTTCGTCCTCTCTATCAGATGTTAGTTCTGCTGTTTGGAATGAAACCACTCAAGCGCCATAGCTGTAATGGTTTGTCATCAGCTTTAGGCACACATGGTTCTGACCTTGGCATGTTCACCCACACTCATCACTGAACCATCACTCGGTTTGATGGTAATGGTAGACTGATGGAATATCCTGGGGAAAATGTTACAGATTATGTTTGAATACAATCCTGCTTCTGTTGCTGCTGTTGACTACAGCATCACATGAAAGCCCAGTTTGAGCTGCAATATCTGCAATTCAATTCTACTGACTCTCCCCCAGTTCACATCGAGACCCATTCACCGATCAGCTGTGTACTCAGTGACCTCACCTGGTTTATGATGCAGTAATATTTCCATTTTCATATTCTCATTCTGCTGATGGTTCCCCTTGGTGTCATGCATCCAATTTGTTACATTACTCAAACCCTTTAACATATTCATCTGAATCTTTTCCTTGCTCGTCATGCCATCTGCGTTTGAATTAAATGTGTTTCCCTCTGGTTTTCTCCCTGACCATGATTAAGGGCTCTGTGGTGTCCGTGATGCCAGCCTATGCAGTTTCTGAGCGAATGAATGTGTGCACTTCAGTTCCCAGTGTAGGGCGCTCTGTGTTGGACAGGGCATTTGAGCAGCTTTCAAACACGTCATTGGAACTTGTTCAAAAACAGAAATTGTTGAAGAAACAAAGCAGCTCTGGCGGCATCTTTTGTAGTGAATGTAGAGTTAATCTTTCGAGTCCAGTGGCCCTCTACAATGTCCGCAGTTTCTTCAGCAATTTTTGTATTTATTTTGTATTTATTGCCAGTTTCCATAGTTATTTGTTTCATTGAAACTTTGTGCTGTGCCCATTCGTTTCTGAAGAACCTCAGCAAGTCTGGCAGCATCTGCAGAGACAGAGAAACAGAGTTGGCGTAACAAGCCCAATGTGACTTGTTCTGAACTGAAAAGGGTTGGCTTTTTAATCCCTTGCCGGAGATGGGGGAATGGGTGACTTGGAAAAGAGGGCGTGGCAAAAGATAAACGGGCTATTAGCAGTGGTGAACGAGTATATGACGCAAAATGGGTCTAAATTAAGGTGTGAATGGGGGAAAGGGGTTCTCTCTCGTTGAGTGTAAGATAAAGAAGACAAAACCACACAAGGCCATAGGGAGAACAATAGAGAGCATGTCGACAATGTGGTATTATATAGATCTAGATCTATATGTTTTCACAGTATACATCATCACTGACTTCACACTATGAAATTCAGGTGCTTGACCTCTAATTGGCACT
The DNA here is from genome assembly GCF_047496795.1 of Chiloscyllium punctatum. Taxonomy (NCBI): domain Eukaryota; kingdom Metazoa; phylum Chordata; class Chondrichthyes; order Orectolobiformes; family Hemiscylliidae; genus Chiloscyllium; species Chiloscyllium punctatum. Next base: position 23,212,374 of record NC_092766.1, read on the forward strand.
AGTAAGAGTTTCATGCTGCCTTAGTTTTGTAACATAGAGTAAAAATAACAGTTTGAAGTTTGGGCTGTTTTCTACACCTGTCATTTTTAATATTCTTTCAAATTTGCAGTGCTTATCGTTAAACGTTTGATCTTGAAGTTAGTATCAGATGGAGTGTGCGAGTTTGAAGGGTGGCATTCTAGAAGTTTATAATATCATGGGAGGCATGGATAGAGTGAATAGCGAAGGTCATGTCTGTAGGATCAGGGAGTTCAAACACAGATGCATAGCTTTAAGGTGGAAGGGGGGAAACTTGAAAGGGACAAAGGGACAACTTGTTTTTACACAGAGTGTGATGTATTATGGAATGAGCTGCCAGAGGAACAGTGGGAGATGCAAGTACAGCTACAATATTTCAAAGACATTTGGACCAACATATGAATGGGAAAAGTTTAGAGGCATATGGGCCAAGTGCAAACAGATGGGATTTGTTTAATTTAGAAAACCTGGTCAGCATGGACATGTTGGACCAAAGGGTCAGTTTGTGCGCGATGTGACTGTATGAATGTAGAAACTGAGGAAAATGTACGAAAAGATATGATGTAATAAATTGGTAAGAAATATTAAAACAAGCATCATGAGCTTTTCTGTCAACATTTAAAAAGTTTGAAGATGTGTGTGTGAGCTGAAGCAGTAGTGAAGTGAGGAAAGTACATTGAGGCCATTAGGAGGGTGTGCCTGGAGAACTGGCCACAGGGAACAGGCAGATAATTTACACTAGTATTTTAAATCACTCCTCATGAGGAAAGTAGTGTAAGCATGTCAATGGTATAAACAAAGTGGTAACAGGAGGGAAGTTCTTGAACTGTCTCTAACAAAAGGAACAAGGTATTTACCTAACAGATAAGAATAAGGGTAGGCAGGTCAGCAGTAATTCATAGTTAATTTTAAAAGAAGTGGACACAGAGTGAATAGCGGCATTGTGTGAAATATTCCATAACTCTTTGGATGACAGGAGTGTTCCAGTGAAACTGGAGAACCTCCAATGTGGCGCCTGTCTTCAAGAAAGGAATGAGACAGAAGGCAGGAACAATTTAGCCTCACCATTATTGCTGGGAATCTGCTAGAGCCTGTTCTTAAGCAAGGCATTGCAGGGCACTTAGAAAAGCTTAACGCAGAGTTGGCATGGTTTTGTAAAGGGGAAACTATTTTTGCTCAGTAAAATCATACAAATTCTGTTTTGGAGATCCCTGAGAATGTCAAGATTAGAGTCATGCTCGAAAAGCACAGCATGTCAGGCAGCATCCGAGGAGCAGGAAAAAAATCAATGTTTCGGGCAGGAGCCGTTCATCAGGAATCCCTGAGGAAGTGACAAGCAGATTTGATAAAGGGCACTGGTCAACATGAGGCTTTCCAGAAAGTTTTCACAAGGTATCACAAAATAAATGTTCTGACACAAGACAGAGGCTTGTATTATGATGAATAATACATTTGCATGGGATAATGGTTGCTTAACACATAGAAATCGGAGAGTCAGGATTATTGGATCTTTATGATAAAGACGTATCTACTGGATTACCACAAATATCAGGCCGATGGCATCAGTTATGTACAATCTATACTGATAACCTGATAGCGGGAGCTGAGTGCAATATACATTGGAGTTTGTGGATGACTTTGAGAACCAAAATGCAGGCTGCTATTTAATGAAGAGGACTCCCAAAACAGGAGTAGTCAAAGAGATTGGAGTGATCCTAAGTATGAAACGTAACGTCTGCATGCTGATGCAGCAAGTAACTGGGTTGGTTCATGAGGCGGCTTCCTGAGATGGAAGGGTTGAATTATTGAATACATTTAAAATGGTGAGGAGATTATTCATTGTAGTTGAAATGAATGAGGGGCTTATTACTGAAATGTACAAGATACAGAGGGGGCTTGACAAGGTAGATGCTGAGAAGGTGTTTCCCCTGAGTCTCGAACTCGAGGTGGTAGATACTGAATAAGGGACATCGATTTCAATCTGAGGTGAAAAATGATGCATTCTCTCAGAAGGTAGTGAATGTCTGGAATTCCCTAACACAGGGAGTTGTGGAGGGAAGCAAGAAATTGGATAGGAAAGTGAAGTTGAGCCCGGAAATAGATCAGCCATGTTCTTATTGAATGAGAATTCAGACTTGAGGGGTCGAATAGCCGTCTCATGTTCCTACTTCTTAGTTTTTTATGTCATGCTTTTGGAAAGTAATTGGTTATTGTCCTGGAAGTAGTGTTGGACAATGTTGCATTCAGGAGAGGAGAAAATTTGCCTGAGTTAATCCTGGATGGGATATGAGATCTGCATTCAAAGCAATTCCAGAGCAGAAGTTACAGAGTGGGGAATCATGGAAAAAGGGATTGCGGCTGCGGGCCACTTCCTGACCAAGCCTGCAATTTCCAAGTACATTTCCGAAACAACACCTAACCATCGGCGTGGCTTCCATCTGCCTGTTTGTAGCAGGTCCGAAGGGCTGAATGAAACATCAGAACATAGGGCTGAGGGACGCGAGTGGGCTAAACGGCCCTTTGACACTACCCGACCAGTAAATAAGGTCATGGCTCATCTCATTGTGGTCCCAGCTGCACTTTTCTCTCCACGCACCATTGTCCCTGATTCACCTGCACATGGAAAATCAGACAAAGCCAGCCTCGATATAATATAAAGATTCAGCCATCCAAAACTTCTCGGGAAGGGAATACCCACTTGAGTGAATCCGACTTTGTGAATTTTTCCTCACTCCAGTTCTGACTGAAGTTGGAGGGTGTCACTGTTTCCTTTTCTAGTCCCACTCCTCCACTGCTCACAACAAATGTTAAATGTAACCGGGTCGGTGATATGACTGATGATAAAGGTCTCAGACGGGGTCAGGTTCAGCGACAGGAACAAGTCAGGCAGATTTCTTTCGTCAGCCGCAGGTAACTAATAGGGCTAACGGAGCAGCGTGATAGATTTGTGGTTAGCACTGCTGCCTCATATCAGCAAGAATCTGAGCTCAATTCCAACTTCGTCCCACACTCGATGTGGAGTTTGAACATTCTTCCCGTGTCTGTGTGGGTTTCTTCCCAGTTCTCCAGCTTCCTCCCACAGTTCAAAGCTATACAGCTTAGTTTGATTGGCCATGCTAAATTACCGATTAGTCTGTTTTTTTTGTTTACTCAGGGTGTAGTGAGTCTTTGGAACACTCTTCCCTGCAGACCATTCGAGGCAGAAATATTAAATATTTTTGAGACAAGGCTCACGAATCATAGATGAGTCAAGGATTATCGCGGAGTGGGCACCAATGTGCAGTGTTGGGGAAAATGTAGACAGTAATACTGAATGATACGGCTCCAGAATATCCAGGAATTAAACGAAATGGACAACATCGATAAAGTTTGAATGGGGAAACAAGATGGCAGCGATCTGAAAGGTCAGCTTTGCTGATCTCTGTACCACAATAATGCTCGACCCCACCCCACCACAGTCATTTACTTACAATTGAACACTAAAAGATCTACAGAATCCTCACTAATGCCATTTTGTCAAGTGGAAATGACAAAACATTGGAAAGGATCGAGTAAGTCCCAACACACAGCGCACCCGTCAGAAGCTTTCAGCATGTCTGTGGCCGCACCTGTAACACCCTCTGTTCGTTTAATGGACCGAGTTACTCACCAGGACATGGGCACCGAGTTCACCAAATTATGTGAAATGACTGAAACCATGATTGAAGAAAAATTCAGCAGGTGGATAGAACCACTCTCAGCAGTGCTCCAAAAACATGAACAGCAACTTGAAAGGCTTGGAAACAGAACGGATGAGGTCGAGGGCCAAACTGCAGGGGCAGAGACTGTGATCGATTCCTGTAAGGAGCGGATCCTCACCCTTGAAAAATAGGTCCGTACCTTAACTAAACAAGGTGACGACCTCGAGAGCAGGGGCAGGATGAAGAATGTTCATATCATCCGTCTGCTGGACTGGACAGAAGGTGATCAGCTGGTGAGCTTTTCTGCGAGAACTGGCTGCAGAGATTCCTTCACTTCGAAGCTGAAGAGGGACGGGTGAAGAGTGAGACAGTTCATCGTGTTATGGTGCGCAGGTCAGGCTCAGACCAACGCCCTCACCCTGTCCTTGGGCGATTACATTGTTGCAGGGACAAACAAAGATTTAGGGAATCTTCCAGAACACAGGGAAGAGACCCGAAGAGGGCTCCAGGATTATGTTCTTCCAGGTCTTTTCAGCAGCAGTGATTCAGAAAATAAAATCTTTTGATGATATCAAGAGAAGATTAAGGGAACTTGAGATTCAGTATTCCTTAATGGACTCAGCGGTGCTCCGTATGCTCTAGTGGATCTTTCAATAGATCCACTAACTCTCCAGAGGATGCGAAAACTTTGTGGACACTTTAAAGTAGGCTGGATACGTTAATGGAAAGCGATAACCTTGTTTCTCTTTTTTAAAAGAAAGTTTGTTGACCGTTTCTGGTATTAAGCAGTGTTAAATTATAGTCGGGAATGGGTAGAGTACACACGTTTAACTTCTTCATTAGTAATACTACTCGTTTTTCTCTTGCTTAGTTTGTGTGTCGGGTTCGGCTCAAGCTGCAGGAAGTTATGAAGGTGATCTTGATGACTGAATGCCTACCTAAGAGCAGTTCAGTCCCGATGTTTGTGATTAATTGCCCTGGATGCAGGATTGATAATGGGGCAGAAGATAGAGATTAGTGACATGCAAATGCCCCCAGTCGGCGGGGGGTAAATACCCTTCCTGAGAGCCAATGGCACTTTATACTTTTTTTTGTTTTTGTATGTATTTAGGTTTGGAACGTTTTGAGAGCTTGTCAGTTATAGTAGCTTTAGTTTGTATTTTTTTTAGGCTCTATGATTCTTTTTTCGTTGGTGCTCAGTGATTTGTAATTCGAGTTCTTCCTCTCTGGATTTCAAATATTGTTTCAGTGTGTAATGGCTAATGTCGTGCTTAAATGGTGTATCTGAAACATTTAGGGGAGCCATTCGCCAGTTAAGAAAAAGGCGAGGGTGGATATTGTCGTATTGCAGAAATGCACTTTGATAACAAGGAACATTTGACATTGCAGCAAGGTGGATTTGATCGGGTTTATTTCTCGTCTTTTAACACTAGGAATAGGAGAGAAGCCATACTGGTGAGGAAGAATCTTTCATTTAAATTAGTAGATTGTATTAGACACCCACGGGAGGATCATAACCCTCAAAGATATATGGGGAAGAAGGCAATAGTTTGAATGTTTTTTGCTCCCTGGCTCACTGGTGTCAATTCCTGATAGATGCATTTTCTAAATTAAGTAATCTTTCTTCGTAGCACATTATCGTAGGAGGAGTTTTCAATTGTCTCTTGCACCCACGGTGGATAGCATGCCCAAAGGCTCCTAGCACCATCTTTCCAATCTAAGCAATTAGTGGATTTTTGTGTGGAACTGGGGCTGGTGGATGTTTGGAGGCAGATCCACCTTATAAATAGGGATTTTACTTTCTTCTTTAACCCGCAGAAATGCAACACTAGTGTTGATCTCTTCCTCAACTTGCAGCAATCTTTGATTCAGTGGTTTTCTGTACAATTGGGAATATTACCATTTCTGACCATGCAGCAGCATACTTATCGTTAAGATTAAGGGCAATACAGCAGGTTCGAGACACTGCCGAATCCCTTTATTCTTAAGGATAGAAAGTACATTGAGTATTTCTGTAATGAATTCAGATCTTTCTTAGACATTAATTCAGATTCAACCAGTAACCCATCCATTCTATGGAAAATTGCTAAGATTTATGCCAAAGGAATAATTATTCCTTAGGATGCGGCAGAAGCTGGAGCAGGAACGCTTGCTCCAGGCACGGTTGAAGGCAGCCGAGACGGTATAATGTGATAGACCCTCGGTGGCTAGGCTGCAGAGGATCACAACACTTCGATGTGCAGTGAATTCTATGCTCACACAGACAGCCGAGAAGGAACTTACTTTTGCAAAACAAAGGCTGTTTGAGCATGATGATAAACTGGGCAAGTAGTTAGCCTATCTTGCGATGAAAAAGAGAGCCCCAAAGCCATTACCTCAATTAGGAAAGGTACCGGGACCCTTTCCTGCGATCCCATCAAGATTAAAGCAACATTTCGGAGATTTTACTCCGAATTATATCAGACTGAGCATTCTGAGGATAGATGGATTAAGATGGAATCTTTCTTCAAGAACTTGGACCTTCCAGGTGTAACCTCCAAATAAGTGTCTTGCCTTCATTCACCATTGTCAGTGCTGGAGGGTGTAAAGCAGCTTCCAGGCGGAAAGGCACCCGGTCCTGGCCGATGCTGACTATGTTCGTCACTCACACAGTTACGACTGTGTCCCACCATCCTTAAGAGAGGCTCATATCTCTCTTATTCTGAAGAAAAGGAAGACACCGAAAGATTGTGCTTCCTATAGGCCTATCTCACATCTAAATGTTGATTTCAAAATTCTGTCTGAGTCCCTTACATTGAGGATGGAAACTATTTATCCTTCCATTGTCAAAGTATAACAAACCGGCTTATAAAAGGCTGCAGATATTCCAACAATGTTAGGAGATTACTCAATATGATCCAAGCGTGTCAACAACACATTATGCAGGTATTAATGATCTCTTTAGATGCAGAGAAGACATTTGCTTGGGTTGAGTAGCTCTATCTCTTCTATACATTAGAATGGTTTGGTCTCGGCAAAGTTTTTATCAAGTGGGTGAGGGTCCTTGAAAATGACCCTCTGTGTGCGATCCTGTAAAATTAATATTTCTAGAGCAGTCGACAAGGTTGTTTACACCAGTGTTGTTTACGATGGTGATGGAGCCACTGGTGAAGGCCATCTGCAAGGACCCAAACATATCTGCCACAGAAGTGGGATAGAAGTCACGTAAGATTACATTGTCTGCAGATGATGGTCTTAAATTTTTGTTAAATACCACAGTTTTGGTACCTCACCTCATGCAATGCATCAGTTCGTTTGGTGCCTTTTCCGGCTATAATATTGATTTTATGAAGTCAGAGGCCATGCCTCTGGGCAAACTCAGGGAAACACCTGATGCCGTGGGAGAATCCTGATTTCCTTTTCAATGGTCCGGGGGTAATGGGGATGTTCCCTATTTAGGTATATTCATTAATCCTATCTTTGGACTTATATTTAATGTGTGATTTGTCCATTTGTTTGACAAAATTAAACGAGATCTTTGAATACTTCCAATATCCTGGCTGGGTCAGATAGCTCTTATTAACATGAATTCCCTTCCTTATTTGCTATACCCCGTGTGAATGCTTTCTTTGATGTTTCCCAGACAGCCATTTAGGAGATTAAATGGATGATGTAGCTCTGATTTGTCACCATAAGTGACCCCTTATCAAGTTAACCAAATTACAACGACCCCACAGTTTGTGGGGAGTAGATCTCCCGGATATTAAAAGCTATCAATTAAGCTCTTCTTCACCCGATGTTAGTGAGGCCTCAGTGTCAATACGGTTAGATATTGAAGCTTCTCAGGCAAAGTGCTCCCTTATTAGTCTGCTATTCATAGACAAAATGAGGACAGTTAGGAAGTATTACCATTTCCCAATAAATATCGACAACTTTAAAGTAGGGAGGGCAATGTGTCCGATCGAGGGCAACATAGCCAAACCTCATTTCTTACCCCAAAGCGTGGTGTACCATGTTTCCGACGGGGAATACTGGATTCCATGCTTAAACTATGGACAACTCGTGCTTGTATCTTGCTTTGATGGTTTATCTGAGGGAGAAACAAAGATGTCCTTTGATCAAATAAGTCATAACTATAGACTACCGAGTAGAGATCTCTTCTGTTTTCTTTTTATCAGATCAGAGATGTTATTCAGAAAAGAACCACGCTTTTAACAGACCCGTACACATCCGATACAGAGAAGAGGGTCTTATTGCTAAGAACACACTCTCTGTCAGTACCCTTTATCTTTTGTTGGAGAGTGACCTCTCAGATGAGACATTGTGACTTTCTGAGGTCTACAAAGAGAGTTGGGGATTCAGATCTCTTTGGACGTAGGGGAGGATGTTTGTGTAAATGCAAGAAGGATTTCAATCTGCAAGAAGACTCTTGCCATGTAGTTGAAAATTCTTCATAGAGTCTATCTGGCCCTAGATCCTCTCTAAAAATTCAAGATGGAGTATGTCTTAAATACAAAAATGACTGGACACTCTTACTCATTGCTTGTTGACCTTCCACCGGCGCTATAGGAGCGGTGTGCTCGCTGGGATGGAGAGGATCTTGCGGACCGAATTGGAGATGTATCAGATTTCCCTTTTCCTGGGCCTGCCCAGTCTACCTTACTCAGATGTGCATAAGAAAAAATACTTTAATACCCTCACTCTCTGAGTTCAGAAAAAAAATTCTGTTGCATTCGGTGTCTGAACACCCCCTGGGTCTATTGGTTTGTCATAACCTCGTCATGGAGCATATCCCTTTGGACTTTTTAAAATATATGTTGCACCATAAAATAGAGGATTTTTATAAGACATGGCAGCACTTTTTGTATTACCAAGGTACAGGCTGATCTGCCATTCTAATAAGGACTTTTATATAGCTATGACGAACTTGACTAATGAATCTAATTAATACTCTTGAACTCTCAGACTTATAGTTTTGTTACACTGAGTTCTACTTTTCGTTTTTTTTATTTTTTTATTTTTCTTCAGTCCGTTGATTTACCTTTTCTTTATGTACATGCACATGGGTGTAATTGTGTTCAATTTGCATTGTGTTTTGAGTTGGGTACTTATTGGTTCATCGAAGCATTAAAAAGATTTTCTCTGAATAAAAATATTTTTGAAAAAATTAAAATATTAACATGGATATAATAAAGTCCCAAAGGACCACTTTCTCGTTAGTGAGACCACAAATTATGGTTTATCTTAAGGGTCATCACACTTCGGGTGACAGGATGATGTTGAGAGGGTGTGCCCTTCGTGGCAACCTCTGTCTGTGTTGGGAATTGAAAACGCGCTGTTGGTCCACAATACCACCAACTTTAGTGTCACCTTCAAATTTACTAATCATGCCTTATACATTCTGAAGAATATCATTGAAATAGATAATAAACAACAATGGGCCCAGCACTGACCCTTGAGGCATTTCATGTGTCACAGGCCTCCACTCCGAGAGCATCCTTCCACGATAACCCTCTGTTTACTACCATCAAGCCAATTGTACATCCAATTTGTCAGCTCCCTCTGGATTCCATGCGAATCTAACCTTCCAGACCAACCTATCAAGAGTAATCTTGTCCAAGGCCTTACTGAAAACCATACAGACTATGTCTACTGCGCTACCCTCATCAACATTCCTGGTCACTTCATCAAAGAACTCAAACAAATTTGTGAGGCATGATCTCCCACTCACAAAGTCATGCAATCGTTCCAGTCTAAAAACAACTATTAATAATAATTATTAAAATAAATAACAACAAACAATAATAAATAATAGTAAGATGACATTTTCAATGGACAATAAATTATCCATGGTTTGTGGCATTGGAACGTGCATCATTGGTGAAGGGCAGAATCGATTTTGTGGAGAAAGTGAGGACTGCAGATGCTGGAGTTCAGAGCTGAAAATGTGTTGCTGGAAAAGCGCAGCAGGTCAGGCAGCATCCAAGGAGCAGGAGAATCGACGTTTCGGGCATGAGCCCTTCTTCAGGGAGGGCTTCAGGATGATTCCTGAAGAAGGGCTCATGCCCGAAACGTCGATTCTCCTGCTCCTTGGATGCTGCCTGACCTGCTGCGCTTTTGCAGCAACATAGAATAGATTTTGTACCTGTGTCATTGAACTGCGTTGAAAAAAAGCAGGGGTGGCATGGTGGCTCAGTGGTTAGCATGCTGCCTCATAGTGCCACTGATCCGGGTTTGTTTTCAGCCTCGGGTGACACTCTTTTGGAGTTTGCACATTCTCCCTGTGTTTGTGTGGGTTTCCTCTGGGAGCTTCATTTTCCTTCCACAATCCAAAGATGTACAGGTTCGGTGAATTGGCCACAGCCTCATGTGCATTAGTTAGGGGTAAATATAGATTAGGGGCATGGGACTGGGTGGGTTGCTATTCAGAGGGTCGGTGTGGCCTTGTTGGGCCAAATGGCCTGTTTCTATACTGTAGGAAATTGAAAAAAAATAAACTATTTCTAATCAACTCTGTCTTTCCAAACGTGTGTATATCTTATCCCTCAGAATCTTCTCAAGAAACCTACCGACTCCAGAGGTTAGGCTTCCCGGTCAATAGTTCCCAGATTTTTCTTTGCTTCCCTTCCTGAATAATGGCACAACGTTTGCTACACTTCAATATTCTGGAACCTAACCTGCGGCTAACGATGATGCAAAAATATCACCCAGGTTCCCGTAGTTTCTTCCGTAGCCTCTTGCAGTATTCTTGGATGCATCTGTTTAGGACCAGGAGATTTATCCACCTTCATACATTCTAATGCATCCAACACGTCCTCTCCTGTGATATCGACTAACCCCAAGATATCATCACTACCTTTGTTAACCTCCCAAGTCTTCATGTATTTCTCTACAGTAAAGACAGAGGAGAAATATTCATTGAGAATCTCACACATCTCCTATGGTTCTAGACATGCATGTCCACTTTGGACCTTGAGGGGTCATATTCTCATGTAGTTATTCATTTAACTTTAATATACTTAAAGAACCTCTTTGGATTCACCCTAATCTTCTCAGACAATGCTGTCGTGTGCTCCCTTTTCGCCCTTCTGATTTCCTTCTTCGGTAAACTCCTGTATTCCCTGTACACCGCCAGGGATTTCCTTGATCCCAGCTGCACGGATCTCAGCCACTCCTCCTTTTTGCCTGTCAAAGCCACAATATCTCCTGACCTCCAGGGTTCCCTCTTCCTGCCAACCTTGCCTTTTACGCTCACAGGAACATACAGACCTTGAACTCCCGCTATTTCACTTTTCAAGGCCTCCCAATAGTCGGAGGTCCCCTCGCCTGCAAACAAACTCCTCCAACCAACCCCTACAAGTTCCTCTCTAATTCCATCAAAATTCGCTTTCCCCCAATTTAGAAATTGAACATGCGGGCCAGTTTTGTCCTTCTCCATAAGTATTTTAAATCTATGGTCACTGGTCCCAGCGTGCTCCCCCACTGTCACCTCAGTCACCTGTCCTGCCCTATTTCTTAGAGTAGGTGAAGTTTTACCCCTTCCCGAATTGCACCCTCTACAAACTGCTTGAGGAAACGTTTCTGAACACACTTAATAGATACACCCCATCTCAGTCCTTAATTCTATGTAATTCTCAGTCAATGTTAGGAAAATTAAAATCTCCGACTATGGCAATCCTATTGGCCCTGCAAGTCTCCCCAATCTCTCTACATATTTTAATGATTCTAATTCCCGTTTACTATTAGGGGGGCTATAGTACAACCCAAATCATATCATCAATCCTTTTTTTATTTCTTAGCTTCCCCCACAAATCCTCACTGGATGATCCATTAGTTATTTTATCTCTGATTACTGCTGTGGTACTCTCCATAATCAAAAATTAAACCCCCACACCTCCTTCCACCAACTCTGTCTCACATAAAGCACCTGTACCTTGGTACATGAAGCTGCCAGTCCGGTCCCTCCCTTAGCCATGTTTCTGTCATGGCTATAATATCGCAGTCCCACGTACCTCTCCAGGCACTGAGTTCATCGGCCTTACCTGTCAGCCACCTTACATTGAGATAGATGCAATTTAATCCAACAGGCATTCCTTGCTCCCTGTCGTGTTCCTGTCTAACCTGTTTCTGCACTTTACTCTTTGTGATTACGGTATCTCCTTCCAGCCTCACACTTGCAACCCTGCTGTTGAGGATCCCACGCTGCCCCCCACGCCAGCCTGTCTAGTTGAAACACTCCCTTGTAGCACTAGCAAACCTGCCAGCCAGGATATTAGTCCCCTTCCAATTCAGGTACGACCCGTCCTTCCTGAACACGTCACCTCTGCCCCACAAAAGATCCGAGTGATCTAAAACTCTGAATCGCGACCTCCTGTACCAATTATTTAGCCACGCATTCCTCTGCCATGTCCGCCTGTTCTTACCCTCACTAGCACGGAACACTGGAAGTAAACCGGATATTACACTGTCGTGGTCCTGACTTTTACCCTTTTTCCTCGCTCTCTATCATCACTCTGCATTACCTCATCACTACTTCTACCTGTGTCATTTGCACCAATGTGCACAATGACTTCTGGCTGCTCCCTCACCCCGGTGAGAACGTCCTGCAGCCGCTCTGAGATATCCTGGACCCTGGCACATAGGAGACTATACATCATCTTGGATTTCCATTTGCAGCCATAGACTCCCTTGTCTGATGCCCTCACATATCGAGTCTGAATAATTACTTCTGAAGTTATTCGTCTCGCATAACCTTCTGACAATGGGATGTCTTCCTGAAACAGTTGGATTGGCTGAATTGCTTTGCTTCAGGCAGTGGGGAGATTCCAATGAATCATCATCAGGAATCCTCAATGAGTGGAAAAGACGACGAGGCTTGTTTTCATTCCCACACAGTGCTGTGTTGAGCGGCAGGGAAAGAGAAAAGGAGCAATAGACTGTTCCTTCACAGATAGGCTACATTTTTCTATCTGTAAGTTAAATCAGTAATGTTATCAGGCCCCAAACGGGACCATGTGAGCTCTCCTTGAATATTGTCTGAACTATATGACTCCATCACATTCTCGACTCCAGGTCAGTGCATCATTTCTGTTGTCATACACCGAATCAATTCATTAAAAACAAATGGCCCGACTTGTTTTGAAGATGGGTTGATATGTGCCTGCATAGTGTAAACATAAGCGTTTGATGACTTCACAATATCTGTGTTAAGATGAATATGTTTTATTCTTAAACAAATACAGAAATTGCTGGAAAAGCTCAGCCTGTCTGGCATCAGATATGAAGAGAAATCAGAGTTCAATTTTTCGGTCCAATGACCTTTCCTTTGAACCTGACTTATTCTTAAATTATTTCCCCAATTTTATTCTCCCAAATAAGAAAAACTATCCATCCGGTATTTACCAACTACACTCTTCTCAAGATGTTATACGGTCAATAAAACATCTCTCATTCTCAGGTCGAACTGTTCCTTCTTTGTAACGTAATGCCTTCATCCCAAGAATGAGTAAAGAGAAAAATCTTTGAAACCTTTCGAAAGCAATTTTGTTTTTATCAGTTAAGGCAATTATAACGACACATAATACATCAGATGTGATCTCAACAATGCCCTGTACTGATGCAAAAATCATCGCTAAGATCAAACACAACACCCCTTACACGGAACAGAATAATTCCATTTATTATCAAATCACCAGCTGCATCTTCAGAGTAATTTGATGTGATTCATGTACTAAGACACACAGATCCCTCTGTACCACTCTGTTCTGCATTCTCCTTGCATTTAAATAATTTTCTGCTGTTTTGTCTTTTCCCCAAAACAGAAAATTCCCATCACAGAAATGTTGTACTTTTTTCTGCTGAAGGTTTGCTCAAAACTGTCCCCTGTCTGTATCCCATTGCAGACGCTCTGCACTCTCCTGTCTGTATCCCATCGCTTGATTCTCTGTCCCTCCCCCTGTCTCTATCCCATTGCAGACGCTCTTCCCTCCCCTGTCTGTATCCCATTACAGATGCTTTGCCCTTTCTCTGTCTCTATCCCATTGCAGATGCTCTGAACCCCCCCCCCCCCCGCTCCCCCGTTTTATCCTATTGCAGACGGTCTGCCCTCCCCCTGTCTGTATTCCACTGTAGATGCTATGCCTTCCCCGTCTGTATCCCGTTGCCGACGTGCTGCCCTCCCTGTCTGTATTTCATTGGAGACGCTCTGTCTCCCTTTGACATCTTATTGATTGACTATCCTGATGTATGAGCAAACTGAGATAAATCCTCTCCATCCAACTCATTGGTGTGGATTGTAATTTGTTGATGACCTCACACAGATTCCTGAAGAATTCCACTAGTTACAGCTTGCCAAAAACAAAATCAGTAATGATCTCTTCTCTGTATTTCCTGATGCTGCCCAAGGCGCCCCTGCTCCTGCGTAACAGCCTGGGATGGTTATATGGCGTCCTCCTGTGCTGTGTAATTTACTGAAATGATTTGAATACTTCATTCTATTCCTGTCTAACCCCATAGAGGTGCATTATGGCCTCCACCTGCTGTATTGTTACGATGCTGACTGGCTGAATGGGATCTTTCTCTCCCTCTGTAACAGCCTTGGAGGTGAATTGACAGAACAACGGATGAGGTAGGAGCAGCAGTTGGCCATTCGTCCCCTCTCCAACTTGCTGCTCAGTTTAGAAACATCATGGCTGGTCTGATTGTAATTGAATACCCCTTTTCTGTCTGTTCCCAATAAATGTTGACCCTCCTGGCCATCAATGATCAGTTAAGGTCAACCTTGAATATCCTCAATGACCCAGACTTCACTGTTCTCGGGGGATGAGAACGCCACAGATCGCACAATCCAAAGGAGAAAGGAGCAAAGTAATCTCAAATGGAAATGGGAGACCCCTTTTATATTAAAGCGTGTTAACCTCACAGCAAGTCACCTACTCTTTTCAGAAACAAGGGCACAGCAAATAGGAACAAACATATACCATTCAGCCCCTCAAACCTATCCCACAGTCAAATTGACTGTTCAGTCAAGTATTCATCAAACTTAGATTCTACTGCACCCTTGGAAAATAATCCTGACACCTTAAGGCCACAGAGCATATGAAATTGGAATTAGGCCATTTGGCCCATCAAGTCTACTTTGCTATTTGATCCTGTCGGGTGTGTTTCTCAACACATCTTTCCTGCCTTCTCACTGTAACTCTCGATCGTTGTTTTAATTTAACCTTTGTCTTAAAGACATAGTTGCGTCGGTGTCTCTGTATGTGTGTGTGATTGCGTGTGTGTTTCTGTGTATATCTGTTTAATGGTAGGAGACAGGGTAGTGGTGGATGGTTGTTTTTGAACAGGAAGCCTGTGAGCAGCGATGATACAGAGGCAAAATTGTTGGGTCCACTTTTGTTTGTCATTTATATATATGATTTAGATGAGAGTTATAGAAGGTATATTTCGCAAATTTGCGAATGACATCAAGTTTTGGTGTACAGTGAACAGTGTTTGTATAATGGTGAACAGCTGAAGATTACAAAGAGACCTTCACTAATTAAATCAATGATTCATAGAGATGTACAGCAGGGAAACAGACCCTTCAACTTGTTCATGCCATCCGATTATTCTAAATTGATCCACTCACATTTGCCAGCATTTGGCCCATGTCCCACTAATCATAAAGCCATCCAGTTGCCTTTTAAATGTTATAATTGTTCCAGCCTCCACCAGTTTCTCTGGCAGTTTATTCCATAGAAGCACCACCCTCTGCAGGAAAAAAAGTGGTTCTTCATTGTCTTTCAAATATTTCTCTTCCCACCTTCAACCTATGCCTTCTAGTTTTAGACTCTCCTACCTTGTGGGGGGTGGGGGGAGGGAGGGGGGCTATCCATGCCCTTAATAATTTTATAAACCTCTAGAAAGTGTAAATGTGACTCCAATCAAGAGGGTTGGCTGTGCTTTCAGTCATCCTGGGTCTATAGTCTCAAATTCAGTCGTGGTACCTCTTCCTTCTCCATCAAGGCATGATTCCAAAAAAGTTTCATCAACTTGTTCAGATATATTATGAAACAGCTCTGTGGGAGCTGGAACTAGATTTTTCGGCGCAGTGATAGGGACACTACCATCATTCAGCATTAGCCCCTAAAGCTGCAACATGATGCTCTTGTATGTTGTTCATCAGCCTGTTGTAACATGCTGTGACACAACTCCATAGGACATGACTCCACTCCACCTTCTCCAGAGATAGGGGCACTATCAGACATTCATGGACTGGAATCGAATCCAGAGCTCCGGCGCAGAAACGTGGGCACCATCCATTAAACAAGGCCTAAATCATGCCCAGATTTCGGGTCATATTTGAAGTGTGTGGATTTATTAAATTCTGGTTAACATTACCAAATTATACAGGGGACATTTCTAATTGAAAAAAAAGTACAAGTTATTAGCCTCAACTAAAGGATGTTGAGTGCATTCGCTGTGTCATTGAGATAACGAATGAACATCTTCAATTGCTTGGCTATGATTTCTGGTTTAAATGGTTATTGCCAGTAGTCTGCTATATTAGGGAAAGAAATCCTGCAGACACACTCTGCACTATTAATGATCTCGAGTAGATATCAATACTGAACACCAGAGAGGAGAAAGGAGCACAATTCTGGGCCCAAAATACTTGTCACTATTTCAAATCTCAATCATTTGGCTTCCCTCGTCCTAAAATCATTCATTGATACAAGGCAACTGTTTCCTTTCCAGCTTTTGGTTATGGACTCCTCACTCTGCCTGTACAAGGCAAACCAAGCACTGGGTCTTTGGGAAACTCAAGGTTGGTGTCTGTAGGCCTTCTGGAGAGGGGATTGTCGTTTAATCCAAAGGGGGAGTGTGAGGGGGCAGTAATATCACTCACTGGGCTGAGGTGTGGCAGATGGAGTTTAACATGGATACATGTGAGGCATTGCATTTTGAAAAAACAAACAAGGGGAGGACTTATACAATTAATGCTGGGCTTTGGTAGTTACATAGAAAAGAGGGACCCGGGGCGCAGGTATAATTCTTTGAAGTTGTGGCGTAGGGTGTTTAAGGATACTTCATTGCTCATACCTTTGAGGTTAGAAGTTGGGAAGTCATGCTGAGATTGTGCAGGATATTGATACAGCCTCTTCTGAAGTACTGTGTGCAGTTCTGTTATAGGAAGGAGATTATTAAGCCGGAGATGGTTGAGAAGAGATTACCAGGATGTTACCAGTAACACCTCATCTTCTGCCTCGGAAGCCCCAAAAACACGGCATGAACATTGGATTCACTGGTTTACAAATCTCCCCTGGCCAACCCAGATCCCAGAAGCAACTCCCGGACTCACATCTGCCCTCTCGAGGAGACTTAATGTCCATCTTCCTTCTCACCATCTGCTCCACACTCCCCACCGATCTATCACTATCACCTCCTGTCTTCACTCACCTATCACTGATCTTTCCCCCAGCATCACCCCATCACCCATTTTCTGTTAGCCCCTTCTCCCTCCCCAGTCCTGAAGAAAGGTCCTGCTTGAAACGTCGACTCTCTTGCTCCTTGGATGTTGCCTGGCTTACTGTGCATTTTCCACCGCCATGCTTTATCTGCACTGAATTATCCAATATCTGCAGTCACCATTATCTCTTAGGTACAATTCCCTTTTAACATAGCCATGTCGCAGTCTGTTATAACCGCATGTAGTCTTAGGGATATTTTCTTCTCAGATCATGGACGATAAAAGTTCTCTCAATGTCTTCCTGATATTGCAGTGTCTGATCAGTAGATACAGAACGTATGTTTCAATTCATAAATGAAGAAGCACGCTTATATTCTGATAAACCTTTGGCATCGCTCCCATATCCAAGGCAGATTGAATGCTTACACATGATTGATCTACCAGACCCAACATTTGTTCCCTCAGTCACCCCCTGATATATCATCTAGAATATGTAAATTTTTAATCATAATTTGTAATTTTAATAAAAGACATTGAAGTGAAATGGGTTAACGGGAGGTATTTGTTCAGTGACTATGATTGATGTCAGTCCCCGTGCATCCTAAATATGTCACTGGAGGACTTTCCTCTTCTATTAATTAGGGACTCGGTTAAATGTGTTATCTCATAGTATCAGTGGGAGCATCACCGACAGCAGTAACAGGCATCAGCAGATCCAGAGAGAGGGGGAGGAGAGATCAGAATCTGAGAACATTAGACTGGAATGTTCCAACAATGGATCAGAATCTGAGAACATTAGACTGGAATGTTCCAGCAATGGACAGGAGTTTATCCGAGGGTCTTTACTGTCTTTCTCGGCCTTGGATCTCATTAGCTTTGCGGATCTATGATGTACTGATGGTTATTCAAGCTGGTTACTATCCCATCCTCGCTAATTTGGTGTTCCTGGTAATTCATTCTATCTGTTCATTAAGACAGGTTGGACTGAATTGCTGCACATATTATTTAAAATTTAGAAAGGTGGATGTCAACATTTTCAATTCCAATGAAATATTCCATTCCTCACAAATAGTATTGATCAAATTACTCATGACAAATTACTCACCAAATTGTGAGGAGAACCAGATTGTTCTCAAACTCCATAATCCGTCTAGCCCTGCACAGATCTACATTTCTATATCCTCCCACTCACTAATCCTGTCCAATACCACCATCATGATATCCTCAACTCCTCCTCTGCCTCAGTGCATCTTCTGAATAAACCATCAATTGTGTCTTTGTTAAATCTGGATACAATTTATCAAGTCCCTTTTAACCACATGTCACTTACAGAATAATTGCTCTTGAGTATGTTGAACTTGTTTACTGCACAGATTCTGTCAGACGGGCAGATGCTGCATGCTGCTTAAGTCACTGACACATAATCTAGAGGCACAGAATAATAATCTGTTGATATCTCATGAACGAAATTGATGTTATTGGACTGAAACTATCATCATTTGTGAGAAAAGGCCCATCTGTTTGCTCCATGTCCTTCAAAGAAGCCAATGCGTTATCCTTCCCCAGTCATGTCTGGGCAAACCCACAGCAATATGTTTTACTCTTGACTGTCCTGTGGAACAGCTGAACCAGGCACTCAGTTCAAGCTCAGCATAACATTCTGGCCTGACCATGGCTGCACACATCCCGTGAGAGACGAACAAAAGTAAAGTTAGCTCCCTTCCTGTGCCTGTTTTCCTTATTTCTACACTTCATTTCCATTCAGGTAGGTGACCATTCCCTATTTCAAGTGCAATCTTTCTGACCGAGTCTCTCCCCAAGAGTGATGTTCATTTCCACGGGCACCTCTGGTGCTGGCTTTACTGATGCTGACAGACAGATGTAAGGAACTTTTAAATTCCACAACAGTGGCAGTGCATAGAGAAGGAATGGGTTTTTATGTCATAATAAAGATACGGAGACCAGTAAGTGAGGGAAAGGAATTATTGTGATCATCACTGAGAGTGTAGTTGAGGACATATTCGGGGTATTATGGACAGAGTTTTCTCCTTTAAAAGGAATTATCTCATTACAATAGAGGTTGTGCAAAGGAATTTTATGAGACTAATCCCTGGGCTGGTTGTAAAAGACGAGTGAGTGAAGGTTAATCTGTAGCACAGTCAACGAATAACAGGTCATTGCATTGAAACTTGATGGTGATGGACAATCACTCGTTATATTCTACACAGACACTGAGAATGTGATGAATTCCATGGTTTGTATTTTTTATTTTTACTCGGGATGCATGATTCTGGGTATTTAAGCGCCTCTGTCGATAAAATCTTCAGTCATATCCAGCCTTGATATTAGGGTCAATCCCTCTTACCTGAGCAGGTCAGTTAAACACTTTTGTTAATGTTAATACGTGATGGTGTCTGTGTGGAGAGTATTTTCTTCTCATAGAGGGTAGTGAATGTTAGGAATTCTCGGTCTAGAAAGTTAGGGGAGCTATATCACTCCAAGTATTTAAAAAGGAGGCAGATGGATTTTTGACCTGTCATAGAGCTGAGGGGTGTGAATAATTGCGCATTAAAGAAGAGTTAATGCCAACAGTAGGTTAGCCATGATAGCATACAATGGTTTGAGCATCCAAATTACCTCTTCCTGTTTCTTATGTTCTCATATTCTGTCTTTGGAATGTTAATGATTTTAATTTTCCTGGAAATTTTCCTATTGAATGTTGAGGACAATGAGAGAAAAGAATTTTATGAGCCATCTCTGGGAGAGGTATCGGCTGGATATTCACATGAATCTGGGTCTACAACATGACCAACAAATGAAACACCACTTGCAGAGAGGAGACACTCTTTAAAGAGGTGGGAGACTACTTTCATACAAGCTTGAATTTCCCATCACATTTTCCAACTCACAGCAAACCACACAGTGTTGAGGGACTGAATGATATCCTGTAATACTGCGAACCAGGTATTTGGAGCAAGTGGTCTCTATCTGCTCCTATACAAGTGGTTTTAAGGACTGAATGGAACATAGGAACAGAGAACTGAGGAGCCGGAGTGGGTCATTAGACACTTTGTCATTGCTCGAACAGACAATAAGATCATGACTGATCTGAGAGTGGTCTGCGCAGCACTTTTCTGTCTGTCCACAATTTTCCTCCATTCACATGTCTGTCAAATGTTCCAAAACACAACTTTGAATAAATGCAAGCATCCAGGCGCAATACTAGGGAACTGCACAAAGTCAAAGTACAGAGGAAGCACAATTCTGGAAGGCAGCAGGCATTTATCTATCAGTCTTGTTCCCATTCAATTAATTCTGCTGCAGTTTATCATTTTAGATTTGTTCATGTAATGTGGGTGTAGTTGATAGGCCAACATTTATGGACCATGTCTAATTACGCTGGAAGTGGTGGTGTTGAGCTGCCATCTTGAGCTGAAACATCTGGGGAAGAGAATTCCCATTTGAACAGCCCGTGCGAATTTCTCATTTCTGCTCCAACAAATGTTGGACGGTCACTGTGTCCTTTTCCAGCCGCACTTCTCCACTGGTTACAACAGGTTTGAAGTGTAACCTAGCCCAGTCTCTCAAAAAATGTGAATACACAAAGTCACACACGTACAGACACATACACAATCGCACATGTCTGAAGACGAAAATGAATAGGAAAAGGTTTCCAGAGTTTCATAATAGTTGAACTCATTTCAAATGGAAAAGAGATAATGCGTCCCAACTGATACACTGTCTCCAACGGTATTCTACTCAAACAAGCTGCTGGTATGAGACTTCTTCCTGGAACAGTTGGATTTGGCGGAATTTCCTTTCCTTCAATCAGTGGAGCGATTCCCATGAATCCTCAACAGGAATGCTCCAACTTTGGTGAAGATGACTCAGGGATTGTTACTCTCACATTTTGTGGTCAGACGGGCCAAAGTGAGAGAGAGTGGGCAATAGACAGTGGGTAACGACCATAAGATCATCGGATACAGGAACAGAAATTAGGCCATTCAGCCCATCGAGTCTGATCCACTATTCAATTACGGCTGACAAGTTTCTCAAAATCATTCTCCTGCCTTCTCCCTGTAACCCTTGAACCCTTTGATACTCAAGAAGCTAACGACCTTTATCTTAAATATACACAATGAACTGACCTCCACTGCCTTCTGTGAAAATGAATTCCATTGATTTTCCACTCTCTGGCTGAAAACGTTTCTCCTTACTTCCGTTCTTAAAGAATTTCCCTTGGCTCTAAGGTTGTATCCTTGGGTCCTATAGTCTCCTACCAATGGAAGTCTTCTCACCATCCGTACTGTCCAGGCCATTTAGTATTCTGTATGTTTCAATTAGATCCCCCCACATCCCTCTGAACTCCATCAAGAACAGACCCAGCATCCTCAAACGTTCTCATATGTTAAGCTTTTCATTCCTGGGAACATTCCCGTGTACGTCCTGTGAACCCATTCCAAGGTCAGCACATCCTTCCTGAGATATGGGGCTCAGAACAACGCACACTACTCCAAATATAGTCAGACAAGAGCCTTATAGAGCCTCAGAAGTACGTCCCTGCTTTTACATTCAAACCCTTTCAAAATAAATTCCATCACTGCATTTGCCTTCCTAACTACTGACTCAACCTGCAAGTTTACATTGAGACAATCCTGGAGTAGAATTCCCAAGTCCCTTTGCACGTCAGACATCTGAATTTTCTCGGTAGTCCATGTTTTTTATTCTTCCTAACAAAGTGCATGTTCCCACAATTTCCCACGTTGTACTCCATCTGCCATTTCTTTGTTTATTATCCTAACCTATACAAATCCTTCGTGAGCTTCCCTGCCTCTTCGACGTTACCTGTCCCTATACCTATTTTTGCTTCATCTTCAAACGTAGATAGAATGTCTTCAGATCCTTCATCTGGATCGTTAATGTATAAAGTGAAACGTTATGGTCCCAACATTGAGCCTTATGGAACACCACTTGTCACCGACTGTCAACCGGAGAGGGACACTTTTATCGACACTGTTTGCTTCCTGCCAGACAGCCAAACTTCTATCCATGTTAGCACCTTGCCTCTAACACCATGGGCCCTTGCCTTACTCAGTAGCCTCCTGTCAAAGATCTTCTGGAAGTTCTGGTCGATGACATCCATGGCTCTCCTTGATCTAAGCTGATTGTTACATCCTCAAGGTTTTCTAGCAGATTTTCCAGGCATGACCTCCCCTTGATGAAACCATGCTAACTTTGTCCTACTTTACCATCCACATCCAAGTATTCAGAAATTTCATCCTTCACAATGGATTCCAGGATCTTACGTACAGCCAAGTTTAGATTAGTCACTTTGTAATTTTCCGTTTTTTTGTTTACTTTTTTAAACGGTGGTATCACGCTAGCGATTTTCCAGTCCTCTGGGAATCTCCCTGATTCGAGAGATTCCTGAAAGATCTCCACCAACGCCTCCCCTGTCTCATCAGCTATCTGCCTTAGAAATCTGGAGTGGAGTCCATCTGGTCCAGGTGATTTACTTACCTTCAGGCCATGCAGTTTTCCCAGCGCCTTCTCCGAGGTGATGACCACCTTACTCAGGTCTGTCCACTAAGTCTTTTCAATGTTTGGGATATTACTCGTGTTTTCAACCGTGAAGACTGACACAAAATAATTTTTCAGCTCCTCAGTCATTTCCTTGTTCCACATTACTATCTCTCCTGTGTCAATTTCTAGCGATCAGATGCCCAATTTTGCCTCTCTTTTGCCCTTTCTGTCTCGAAAGAAGCTCTTACAATCTTTCTTTACATAACTGGCTTGCTTATCCTCATATTTAACTTTCTCACTCCTTATTTTTTTTCTCTCTGTTGGTCTTTGCAAGTGTTACGATGTGGGGGTGAACGCCTCTGTTAATGAAACCAAACACCCAGGAGAGCTCACCTCACCTCGTAATCTATTAGAATATGAGTGACAGAGAACTCCCAAATTCCACTATTTAAAGAAAATAACGCCAATTTATTTTTAACTGTAAAAGTGAACATTATGCCACAACTATTTACAACTTTAACCAACCCACCCCCCACAACTGCCCCCAAATCTCTAACAATATGCTGTTTCAATCAGACACTTATAAAGATTACATCAACTTAATTTCAAAACCACACAGCCACTGCCGTCCTCTGTGATGTTACTCTCCTGGCTGATGAATTCCCTGGGTCGTCGTATTTCTGTTTACTGTGAATATGTTTCATATGAAAAAATATATATGACAGTGAGTATTTCCTAATTTCTTGCGGAGCACGATGATTGATCCCAGGCTTCTTCCATCTCGATGGCATCTGTTCTCTCCCCAATTTTCAAAATGTCCGCATTTTATGTCCCCAGCATCAAACTGTCTCACTGTTTCAATGTTGGCAAAACAATACATTTAATCTCGATTTGCTTTCAGTGACAGAGAGAGTGAAGGAAAGAGAGTGTTGCATGCAATAGTGAGTGTAGTGGAACAAGAGCCTTGTTCGGGGGTAGGTGCTGTAACAGATATACAGAGAGTGTGAGGGAGTAGAGAGAATAGGAAGACCTTTGTCCTGGCTGAACGGGGAAGGTTATTGATGCTTGTCCTGTATTGATGGGCATTTCTTCAGATCATCTCAGCATCGGGGTGAGCCTCCCCAATGTCTTGTCCACGTCTATCACTAATAACAGCACAGAGCACATCCCATAGCTTCTTCAGAATATGTTTTCATGGATCTTGCAAACAACAAGGAGGAACACACATTGGTGCCTTACATATCTAAACCAAAACTGTTGTGCAACTTTGCGCATCCGATTATCTGGAAATTAGATATGTAAATATCTTGAGTGATGCGGTAATACTGGATGATCTAAATTTGCATCTAAACTGCGTCAACTAAATGATTGCTAATGCTGTGAAAAATCTATTTCATGTGTATATGAGGTAGGTTGAAGAGTGTGTTGTGAACCAAAGTAGATAGCAGGTTATTTCGGGTGGGGTGTTGTGTGGTCAGAAGGACTAATTACTTACCGTGCTCTGAGGCAGCTTTTGGGCAATCGCATTAATATGTTGAATTTTACACGGCGCCTGCAAGTAATATAGAATTTTTGAACATTACACTCAAATATCATGGAAACCCGAATGCTAGAGGGGCAAGTGAATTGGAAAAATACAATATGACATTTAGTGTGAGGCAAACAATGGCATTTAGTGATAGAAATACTGTAAAGTCTGAAAAATACATACATATCACTAAGTTACAAACACCAACGAAAGGGAAGGTGACTCATCAATGGTTTACGTAAGAAAGCAAAGATTGCATTAAATCTAAGGAAGCAGCTTCAGAAGAATTCGAGATATTGTGCAAACCTGAACATTCTGAGAGATTTACTTTTCCGATAATAAGGATGAAGAAAGTGTTAAGGAAATCAAAAAGAACATGAAAACAAACAAACAGGAAACACACAGACTGCTTACATCTACAATCCATATACCAAAGAAAACAAAAGCAAGGTCAAATGTAGAAATTTGTAAGGTACAGAAGAATTTATTTATGGGGAACAAGGAAATGGTAGAGAAAATAACCAGCTACTTTGCATCTGTCTTCATGGAGAAAGCGCCAGGCAATCTCTGTGTAAAGCAAGTGATCACATGGGACTTGTGGAACTAAAGACAGAAAGTCCATTCATATCAGCAACAAGGTAGTCCTTGAAAATTGAGCTAGATTGATCATTGCTAAGTCTGATGCACCAAATATACTTCATATCAAAATGTCAGAAATAAAACAGCATATTAATTGAACTGTCAGTGACTGTGTTTTATTTTCTTGCAGACTCTGCAAAGGCCATAGACATTGTAGATAACTGAAAGGTAGTAAACATGATCCATCTATGTACACAGGGAAGAAGAGATAATGTGGAGGACTGCAGACCAATTGATTTGACATATGTAGGAAAGAGTTGGAATCCATTATATAAGAAGTGATATAGGGTATGTAGAAATGAACAGCAAAATTGCAGAGAATCACAATGCATTGCTGTCAGAGAAATCTTGCCTGACAAATGTCGGAATTATTTGAAGTTCTTTCTTGCAGCATAGACCACGGACAGCCAGTGGAAGTAATGTATTTGGATTTTCAGAAGTCAGGGCAGGAAAAATTCCTAGCTGTAACAGCTGCTCATTTTTTGAGGTATTTTAGGTGTTGGAGTTGATTTCCTCGAATTCCAGAAGCAGCAATTACTGTTTTGTATGCTGTTGCATTATTTTGGAACTTTGGGAAAAAAAAGTCAAAGCAACAGCAGCTTTAAGAGGGAAAAGAACAGACAAAGGAAGCACATGGTGAGGGGAAGAAACTGATAGGACAGCGTACCTGCTGAGTTACTGCCTTTTATATTTGAATTCATGTATCGCTGGATATCGGAGTGCGTCTAGGAAATTTAACAAACAGTGAAATTTACAACTGGTTTGGAGGGACTGTTTGGGCAAGGTTCCCTGCCAGATAGTGAATTGTTTTATCTGTGTCCTACAGAAAGTCTGCAGAAGTAAGTCGAGTGGGTTCTTCCTTAATTATATGTTTCTGAGATATGTCTCTTGATTAATCTTAAAATATAAGCCATAAATATTAATTATACTTTGAGCAGTGTTTTGTAGAGGAATAAGACAGTTTTGTTTTTCTGGGTCAGTAGATTGTGAAACAGCACAAATGGCCTTCGTAGAATCATATGCGCTTCTTGTCAAATGTGGGAGTTTAAAGAGGATTTAAGGGTTACTGCAGATTATATCTGCAATAAATGCTTCTGGTTGAGAATTCTGTCAGATCGAATGTATCATTTTGAGAGACAGTTAAAGACAATGAAGAATTTGTAACAGCAACAGTATGTGATGGATAGCAGTTATAGGAAGGGGGGAGGTCTCAGATACAGTCACATAGATGGGTTAACTCCAAGTAAGGTAAAACAGTTAAGCAGGTAGTGCAGGAGTCTTCTGTGACTGTCCCCATTCCAAACAAATATGCTGTTTTGGAAAATGTAGCGGGTGATGGATTCATAGGGGAATGGAGCACGAACAGGCAGGTATCTGGTATTGAGATTGGCTCGACTGCAACAAGGGATACGTCGGCTTCCACGAGGTCAATTGTGTTAGGGGACTCCCTAGTCTGAGGAACAGACAGACGGTTCTGTGGCCAGCAAAGAAAAAAATGGTGGATGGTATGTTGCTTCCCTGGTGCCAGGATCAATGATGTCTCAGAAAGGGTGTAGAATGTTCTCACGGGGGAGAGGAGCCAGCAAGAGGTCATTGTCCAAATTGGAACCAACGACATAGGAAGGGAAAAGTTTGAGATTCTGGAGGGAGATTGCAGGGTGTTAGGCAGAAATTTTAAAAGGAGGTTCTCGAGAGTAGTAATATCTGGATTACTCCCGGTGCTACGAGCTAGTGAGGACAGGAATAGAGGGATAGAGCAGATGAAGGCATGGCTGTGGAGTTGGTGTATGGGAGAAGTATTCACCTTTTTGGATCACTGGAATCTCTTTTGGGGTAGAAGTGACCTAGACCAGAAGGACGGGTTGCACCTAAATTGGAAGGGGACGAATATACTGACAGGGAGATTTGCTCCAGCTGCTCGGGTGGATTTAAACTAGTAAAGCAGGGGATGGGGGAGTGGGCAGAGAGATAATGAGGAAACAGATCAATCTGAAATTGGTACAATTGAGAAAAGAAACAAGTCAAATAGTCAGGGCAGACAGGGACAAGGTAGGACTAATAAAGTAAACTGCATTTATTTCAATGCAAGGGACCTAACAGGGAAGGTAGATGAACTCAGGGCATGGTTAGGAACATGGGACTGGGATATCATAGCAATTGCAGAAACATGGCTCAGAGATGGGCAGGACAGGCAGCTAAATGTTCTAGGATACAAATGATACAGTAAAGATAGAAAGGGAGGCAGGAGAGGAGTGGGAGTGGCGATTTTGATTAGGGATAGCATTACAGCTGTGCTGAGGGAGGATATTCCCGGAAATACATCCAGGGAAGTTATTTGGGTAGAACTGAGAAATAAGAACGGGATGATCACCTTATTGGGCTCGTATTATAGACCCCCTAATAGTCAGAGGGAAATTGAGAAACAAACTTGTAAGGAGATCTCAGCTAGGGTGTCAGAAAGTAGAGTGATTTGGTCGGAGATTTTAACTTTCCAAACATAGACTGGGGCTGCCATTGCTTTATGGGTCTAGATGGAGAGGAATTTGTTAAGTGTGCACAAGAAGATTTTCTGATTCAGTATGTGGATGACCCTACAAGAGAAGGTGCAAAACCTGACCCACTTTGGGGAAATAAGTCAGTGGAGATGCACTATGGGGCCAGCTACCGTAATTCTATTAGATTTAAAATAATGATGGAAAAGGATAGACCAGATCTAAAAGTTCAAGTTCTAAATTGGAGAAATGCCAATTTTGACGGTATTTGGTAAGGACGTTCAAAACCTGATTGGGGGCAGATATTCACAGACGGCTGGAAAATAGGAAGCCTTCAGAAATGAGATAACAATAATCCAGAGAAAGTATATTACTGTTAGAATGAAAGGAAAGGCTGGGAGGTATAGGGATTGCTGGCTAACTAGGGGGTTTGATTAATAAAAAGAATGAAGCATCTGTCAGGTATAGACAGGATAGATCGAGTGAATCCTTAGAAGGGTATAAAGGCAGTAGGAGTATACTTAAGAGGGAGGTGAGGAGGGCAAAATGGGGACATGAGATAGCTTTACCAAGTAGAACTAAGGAGAATCCAAAGGGTTTTTCTCTACAAATACATTAAGGACAAAATCATAACTAGGGAGAGAATAAGGCCCCGCAAAGTTCAGCAAGGCAGCGTTTGTGTGGAGCCGCAGAAAATGGGGGAGATACTAAACGAGTATTTTGCATCAGTATTTACTGTGGAAAAGGATATGGAAGACATAGAATGTCAGGAAATAGATGGTTACGTGTTGAAAAATGTCCATATTACAGAGAAGGAAGCGTAGGATGTCTTGAAATGGTTAAAGGTGGACAAATCTCCAGGACCTGATCAGGTGCATCCGAGAACTCTGTGGAAAGCTACAGATGTGATTGCTGGGCCTCTTGCTGAGATATTTGTATCATCGATAGTCACAGGTGCGCTGGCGGATGACTGGAGTTTGGCTAACGTGGTGCCACTGTTTAAGAAGGGTGTACGGACAAGCCAGGGAACTATAGGCCAGTGAGCCTGACGTCGGTGGGGGGCAAGTTATTGGAAAGAATCCTGAAGGACAGGATGTACATGCATTTGGAAAGACAAGAACTGATTAGGGATAGTCAACATGGCTTTGTGCATGGAAATCATATCTCACAATCCTGCCAGAGTTTTTTGAAGAAGTAACGAAGAGGGCAGAGCGGTAGATGTGATCTATATGGACGTGTTCGACAAGATTCTCTATGGGAGACTGGTTAGCAAGTTTAGATCGCATGGAATACGGGGACAACGAGCCATTTGGATACAGAACTGGCTGAAAGTTGAAGACAGATGGTGGAGGTGGACGGTTGTTTTTCAGACTGGAGGTCTGTGACCAGTGGAGTACCACAAGGATCGGTGCTGGGTCCTCTATTTTTTGTCATTTACATAAATGATTTGGATGCGAGCCTAAGAGGTATCGTTAGTAAGTTCACAGATGACAACAAAATTGGCGTGCAGTGGACAGTGAAGAAGGTTACCTCAGAGTACAACAGGATCTTGATCAGATGGGCCAATGGTCTGAGAAGTTTAATTCAGTTTACTTCATGGAGTTTAATTCAGATAAATGCGAGGCGCTGCATTTTGGAAAAGCAAATTTTAGCAGGACTTATACACTTAATGGCAATTTCCTGGGGAGTGTTGCTAAATAAAGAGAGCTTGGAGTGCAGGTTTATAGCTCCTTGAAAGTGGAGTGGCAGGTAGATAGGATAGTTAAGGCGGCGTTTGGCATGCTTTCCTTTATTGGTTAGAGTACTGAGTATTGGAGTTGGGAGGTCATGTTGGGGCTATACGGGACACTGGTTCGGCCACTGTTGGAATATTGCATGGAATTCTGGTCTCCTTCCTATTAGAAGTATGTTGTGAAAATTGAAAGGGTTCAGGAAAAATTTACAAGAACGTTGATGGGTTTGGAGCATTTGAGCTACAGGGAGAGGCTGTACAGGCTGGGGCTGTTTTTCATTGAGCGCTGGAGGCTGAGGGGTGACCTTATAGAGATGTATAAAATTATGAAGGGTATGGAGAGGATAAATGGACAAAGTCTTTTCCCTGGGGTCATGGAGTCCAGAACTAAAGGGCATAGGTTTAGGGTGAGAGGCAGAAGGTGTTGGGTGGCACGGTGGCACAGTGGTTAGCAATGCTGCTGCATAATGCTAGAGACTCAGGTTCAATTCCTGCCTCAGGCTGTGTGGATTTTCTGTGTGGAGTTTGCACATTCTCCCTGTGTCTGCGTGGGTTTCCTCCCACAATCCAAAAATGTGCAGGCTAGGTGAATTAGCCATACTAAGTTGCCTGTGGTGTTAGGTGAAGGGATGAATGTAGGGGAATGGGTCTGGGGGGGTTGTGCTTCGGCGGGTTGGTGTGGACTTGTTCCCACACTGTAAGTAATTAAACGTAAAGGACCTAAGGGGCAACTTTTTCACACAGACAGTGGTACGTGTATGGAATGAGCTGCCAGAGGATGTGGTGGAGGCTGGTACAATTGCAGCATTTAAAAGACTTTTGGATGGTTATATAAATAGGAAGGGTTTGGAGGGATATGGTCCGGGTGCAGGCAGGTGAGACTAGATCGGGTTGGGATATCTGCTCGACATGGACGGGTTGGACTGAAGGGTCTGTTTCCATGCTGTACATCTCTATGCCTTTTTAACTCATACAGTGAGTTCGTAAATGCAACTAGTGTGAATGGTATTTGGAGGAATACATGTAATTCGAAAGTTAAAGTTAGGTTGGAGATTGTTCAAGGGAATTGAAATATAGAGGTAAAGGCATCATGAAGCAGTGGCATAGAATGTTGATGAGAGTGTACCTGAGGTATTGAGTGCAGCGTTGGTGATCTCATCTAAGAAAGATTACACTGATCACAGAGGACGTGCAATGAACATTCTCCAGATTAATTCCTGAGATGACAAGAGTTTCTGATGGGGAGATTTGTCTTGCGACCTCTCCAGTTTCAAAGCAAGAGAGGTGATCGCAGTGAAATTTCAAAAATCTATGATTCATGTGATGTGGTGGAAATAAACAGGATGTTTCTCTAGCTGTCTACTCTATATTTAAGGCAAATAATGACAGGATAAGGGATATGCCATTTAAGACCGTAATAAGGAGGATATTCTTCCCTTGGAGGGGACTGACTAACACAGCGGCATGGAAGCCTGTTGGCAGGGCAAGATTAAGGAGAATCCCAGATATTCTTCACGTATATCAGGTGGAACAGAACAACCAGGGAACATGTAGGGCCTATTAGTGACTTGGCAAGTTGTATCCAAAATCAACTTCATGGTAGAAGGGTGTTTGTGTGACTGGAGCCGAATTTCCCCGGTGCACCCGGTAGAGATCAGTGCTGTGTTCCGTATTATTTGTGGTATTCATAAGTGATGTGAATGTGAAGTGGGTAAGGGGAGTGTGATAAGTACGTTTGTGTTTGACACAAAGATTGGCCGGGTGGTTGGCAGTGAGGAGGGAGGTCTTATGTTACAGGAAGATACAGATAGAATGGTCAGATGGACAGAACAATGGCAGATGAATAAATAGGGGATAAAGTTTGGACGAAGGAACCAGACAAGGGGAGTACTCAAAGAATGGCATCACACTAGGAAGCTCAGAGCGTGCTTCTCCACACATTCCTGAATGTGACTGGATATGATAATTGATGAGTTCAGCATGACTGTAGGTAAAGCCTTTATTCATTGACACAAAGATTATCCGAGTTTTATATAGCACTTCGGTAAGGCCAAATGAGATATTGTGTGCAGTTCTGGGAGCCGCATTACAGGAAGGATGTGATTGTACTGGATGAGGTGCAGAAGAGATTCACCAGGAGGTTCCCTGGGATGGACCATATGAGCTGTGGAGAGAGGCCGGGTAAGCTCGAGTTATTTATTTTGGAGCAGAGGAAGTTGAGCGGATAAGTCATTCAGGTTTAAGATTACAAGGGGCATGGACAGAGTGAATAGACAACAGCTGTTCTTTTTAGTCAAAGTTTCAGCTTCCTTACAAAGTGAAACCAGGGAATGGAGAATGGAGAACAGAGAAACATGACACAGCTACTTCACTTCTATCTTCACAGAAAAATACATAAACAAAGCCTTCCCAGCAATAGGAGAAAATCTGAGTCTGATGAGAAAATTATGTAGAATGAAACTAGTAAATAAACTAATTTGGAGAAAGTATTGGAACTGAAAATAATGGGCATAGAAAAAAAAACAACACAGATTGATGAAATGGGAAACATATTTGAGAAACTGACTGGTAGATCAATTACAGAAAATAGAATAGAGGCATTGAACTTGGATTTTCAGCAAGAAGTTTAATAGAGTCCCAAGCCTAGTGTGCAAAGTAAAAACACATGGGATAGGGGGTAATATATGAACGTGGTGTTAAAATGGGAGTGTTGACAGGAAACAATGAGGAGGAATAAATGGATGGTTTTCGGTTTGGAAGGCTCATGAGGCATCGGAATGATTGGTGCCGGGGCACCAGATATTCTCAATACATCTCAAACATCTCGTTGAGGGAAACAAATGCCAAGTTTCTAAGTCTGCTGACGGAACTAGGATTTTGAAAGTGAGGAGGATGTGAAAAAAAATTAAAGGTCATTGAAACAAATGGAGTGAATGAGTAAACATGTGGCAGATGAAGAGCAGTGTGGATAGATGTGATGTTGTCTACTTTGTTGGGAAACACTTAAATTCCAGACAACCATTGGAAAAGGGAGTGGTTGAGAAATGTCCATCTATGAAGGGAATTGCACTTTTCTTCTGTTATTGTTTGGACAGACATCTGAGTTCCATGCAGGGCAGTGAGTTCTGAAGACAGAAGCCAATACAGGGAATACATTGGCACACAGACCAGTTTACACAGACCCATCATGTGGGGAGCTTTAACATTGAAAAGATTCTGGGATTTCCCTGTACACCAGTCACTGAAAGCAATATTGCAGGAGCAGAAAGCAGTCAGGAAGATAAATGAGGTGTTGACCCTTATTTCAGGTTGGCTTGAGTCCAGGAGTAAGGGTGTCTCAGTGCAGCTGTACAGGCCCATGGTTAGACCTCAACTCGAACATTGTGCAGTATTGTGTGCAGTTTTGGTGTCCGTACCTAATAAAGGACAAACCTGACATTGAGGGAGAGCAGTGAAGGATGACCAGACTGATCTCTGGGATGGCAGACTTTTTGTGGAGCAGAGTTTGGGACAACTGAGCCTGTATTCCATGGGGTTTAGGAAAATGAGTGGGGATCTCAATGAGATATATAAAAAACTGACAGGGTTAGGTAGATTGGAAGCAGTGTTGATAATTCCCTTGGCTGGGAAGTCTAAAACAAGAGGCCACAGTATTAAATACAGATGGGTCACATTGCATTTAGATACGAATAAATGTCTGCACTCAGAGACTGGTGAACCTGGGAATTCTCTCTCACATAAGGCTGTGGAAGACAAGGCACTAAAGACTAATAAGGATGTCTAGACACCGAAAGGATGGGGGAGAGAGCAGGAGTATGTCGTACAAATAAAGGGTCAGCCATCATTATATTGAATTGGATAGCAAACTCGACAGACCAAGGGGACAACTGCAGTTCCTATTTTATAGCTACACAAGGTTAATCACATTAAGGGATGTGTACAGTGTGTGGGGAAAGTGCATTGAGGAGATGTTCAGACATTAACTAGAATGGGGCAGGCTCAATGTGCTGTATGGCCTATTCCACTCCCGATGTTTCTGTGCGGTGTAGGAAAGCTCTGTAAATGTTGTCACAAGTTCTCAGATGTTAGGAAGGGGGTCTCTGCAGGGTCAACAGGACTTTCTTTCCAGTTCCCTTTCCCATACTGAGGCTGAGGCTGGGTGTTCTGTCAGGTTTTATCCTTTAAGACCTTGGAGCAGTTTGATACAATAGAATGTCTTGCTTGGCTTTTTCAGAGACCATTGAAGAGTTGATACATGTCTGTGTGTCTGGAGTCAGATTTAGGCCAAACCAGGAAAGCACGGGAGAATCACTTCCTGAAAGTTCATTGGAAAAACAAATTGGTGTTTACAATCGACATTGACTTCAAGGCCACTGTTACTGACACCAGATTTGAGATCTCGATATTTTATTAATTGTTTTTTAACTTCCACCAGCTGCCAGAGCATTAGCCTGGTCTTGATTATTCATCCAGTGTCTTTTCCAAAACAGCACCATCTCCACATAGGGACTGATCGGAAACCACACTGAGCAAGTTTATGTCTGTGCTGCTTGACAGCTCGATCAAAACGAACTCCCAATTTGACTATCGTGATGAGACTGAGAGGGTTGTAATTGGTCAGATTTTAATTATTCCCCGACACTGAGTAATTTTCCACATTGCCAGGGAGATGTCAGAGTTGGAGCTGGAAGGAAACCGCTTCCCCAGGGGCACGGCTTGTTGTACAGCACAAGTCTTCAGTCCTATTGCAGGAATGGGGTCAGGGCCCATTGCCTTTGCCGTCTCTACTGTGTTCAGCTGTTTCTTCATGTCACGTGCAGCGAATCGAATTGGTTGAAGACTGATCTGTGATTCTGTGGGCATCATGATGACGGTGAGTTGAATCATCGACTCAACACCCCTGGCTAGGATGGTACAGATACTATTTCCTTGTTTTTTACACTGATGTGCAGAGCTGATCCATTGATATAATGGGAATAATTGTGGAGCCCTCTCCATCAGTCAGTTGTTGAATCGTCTATCAAGATTTTTGGCCGGATGTGGCAGACTGCAGAGTTCGATCTGGGTGTATTGACCTTGTGACAATTTCTCTCTCTCTATCATTAGATTTAGGTTGATTTGATTTGATAGGAGTCATTGTCGTATGTATCTAAGTGGAGTGAAACTCTTTGTTTATACACAGTTCTGGCAGATCATAGTGAGAGTTGGAGCTGCCTTTTTTTAGAGACATGGAGTGGCCAAAATTTAAAAGTCTACTTCAACTGTCTGTTTTTGAAGAGCCACAAAATAGCCAAAAATTAAAATAGGTTGCTTCAGCATTCGTGAAAAAAGGGCCTTTGAGAAGGGAATTATTCCAAAGCAAAATAAAGGATAATCTGATTCATAAGATACTGAAACATGCCAACATAGTGATAAAGAAAGTTCTTTTTTAAAGAATCGATTATTTTTAACAGAACACAGATGAAATAATGAAATTGTAGCACAAAAACTTTGAAGAATCATAACAAAAGGTAACTTATTCTCATCTCAGTTAAGGATTTTTTTCATAAACAAAAACAGCAACTCAAGTTATCTTTCAGAAGCTAGCTGCGCCTTTGAAACTATTTACAATTATAATAAGTCCGAGTTAAATATTTGGTAAATAATCGTGGACAGAGCTTTCAACGTAATTCTAAAAGCTTAAAGAGATGCCTGGCATGTCTTGTCTAATTCACTAAGAAAAAACGTTAACAGTAGAAATAATAATAACAATACGAATTTTGTAACAGAATCAACTTTTTAATGTAAAATGTGATCTCGGAATTTGATAAGAGATAGCCTGCCCATTGGAGAATAGAATTTATGCAATCCTTCGAGATAAACAATGAGGGATATGACTAAAAAGAGCACAGCCACGAACTTTGGAATGCATTATAGAAAGATCCCAAGGCCTAGAGATAACAACAATCGTTAAACTTCCGAAACAAATAAGAACCTCGGGCTGTCCCTGGGAGTGTCCATCATTGATCAGTTGTTTAACAAGATTGGTTCTGCAGAAGGGGAGTGGAGGGTACACTGACAAGGTTGTGTATGATCATTGTAACACAGAACGTATAAAAATACTGTATTTTTACTGTAAACTCGAAGTGTGTCATTGATTTGCCGTCTGATCTGAGCTAAAGATTAAAGAAACGATTGTCTTCTCATGTCAAAGCCAGATTCGAGGAAGATCCTTTGGTATTCTCCCAACATTAACCAGGTTTTGCTTGAATTAAAGTCCATTCCGTGCCTGTGTCCTGTCTGCCTCCAGAGTCTTTGTCCCTAGCTGGGCAATTTCCCTCCTACAATAAGCAAGGACATACAGATCATAGGGAAAAGGAAAAACTTAGACTGAGACATACAGGCTACACCAGAAAGGGCAGGCAATAGGCAACATCAGTGTGAGCAAGATCAGCATTATTTGAAGTTAGAGAATCCATTCCTCAGTTTAATAATGGCTGGGAAGAGGCTGTCCAGGAGCTGCTGGTTTGTGTGGTCAAGCTTCTGTATTGTCTGCATGGTGGAAGAGATTGCAGGAGATCCAGGGTACGATGTGTCTTTGGTAATGTTATCAGCCTTTCTGCAGCAGTGAGTTGTGTAAATGGAGACAATGGATGGGACGTTGGTTTCCGTGATGGCATGGGCTGTGCACACAACCTTCTGTCATTTCTCTTACTGTCCTGGGCAGGGCTGTGGTCACACCAGATCATTATGCACACAGATAGTTTGCTGTCAGTGGTGCACTTGTAGACATTGGTGAGGGTCCTTGTGGACATGTCAAATGTCCTGAGCTGCCAGCGAAAGAAGAGGCTTTTCTTGTGCCATCTCGGCTGTCATATCTACACGGGAGATCGGTTATCGTCACTCCAAGAAACTTCATGCTTTCCACTCTTTCAACTTCAGTTCCATTGATGCAGATGGGGGCATGTTCTCCTCCTTTCTTTCTGAAGTCATTGATCAGTTGGTTAGTTCTGCCGACGTTGAAAGAGAGGATGGTCTCAGTGCAGCACATCACCAAGTCCTCTATTTCCGTTCTGTATTTTGACTTGTTATCATTAAATACCTGTCCTACTATGATGATGTCATCAGTTAACACGTAGATGGCATTTGTTCAAAATTTGGCAATACAGTCGTGGGTGAAAAGGGAGTATACTAGGGGGCTGAGGACACATCCTTTGGGATTTCAGTATAGAATGTTATCATGGAAGAGACACACTTACTTATTTTCACTCACTGTGCACTGTAGGTCAGAAAGCTGAGGATCCAAATTCAGAGGGCGGAGCCAAGACTAAGGTCAGGGAGTTTGGTGATCAGTCTGAAGGGAATAATGGTGTTGAAGGTGAACCTATAGTCAATGAGCAGGAATCTGACGTGGGTGTCCTTGTTGTCCAGATGTTCCAGGGATATGGCACCGCTATGGACCCATTCCACTGGTAGGAAAATTGTAGGGGATCGAGGCAGGCTGGGAGACTGGAACTGATGTGGACCATGACGAGCTTCTTGAAGCACTTCACTCCCCTCAGTCTCCTGCGCTCTAAAAAGAAATGTCCCAGCTTATCCAACCTCTCCGTATGACGCAGACCCTTGAGGCCTGGCAACATCCTTGTAAAGTTTCAGTTTAATACCATCCTTCCTATAGCAAGGTGACCAAAACTGAACACAATGCTGAACTGGGAAATATTTGTAACTATATGTTTCACTCTGCTGCCAATTATTATGCTGCTGTGATATTGCTTTATTTTTTGTGTTATTCTGAAACCTTATTATTCATTGAATCCTCTGACGGTAATCCCCTCGGGTGAACGTCCTGCTGACTGCTTGAATGTGAATCAATCTATTTGTGTGGACTGATATTTTGAGGCCGCTGTATATCAGAGAACAGGAAGAGATGATGGATGATTGTGCAGTGTGTGTCCATTACTGGACCAGCTTGTCTCTCCAGGCACCTAAAGTTTTTATTGTGGACCAGAGTACCTCAGAATCGTTACATCACAGAAGAAAGCTACTTAGCCCATTGTAGGTCTCTGCACATAGAACATTACAGCTAAGTTCCTACAACATCCTTCAGCACTGTCGACAGATCCACCGACTTTACTGTCAACCGTAAATTTACTAACTCATCCTTCTGTACCCTCATTAAGGTCATTTTCAAAAGTACAGACAACAGTCACTCTAAAGCAGATCCTTGCAGTATACCCCTAGCAACTAAACTCCAGGATAATCATTCCCCATCAACTATCACCTTCTGTCTGCTTTCAGCTAGCCGATTTGTGATCCAAACGCTAAATTACTCACAATTCCACGTCTCCATATTTTCTGGGAGAAAGTAAAGACTGCAGATATTTGAGATCAGAGTCGAGAGTGTAGTGCTGGAAAAGCACAGCGGGTCAGGCAATATCCGAGGAGCGAAGAGAAAATGAAGACTGCAGATGCTGCAGACCAAAAAACTTATTCCTGATGAAAGGCTTACAAGAGAAACATCAACTTGCATGCATCTTGGACGCTGCCTCATCTGTTCGGCTTTTCCAACACCACGCTCTCCATATTTTCTTCAATAGCCTACCATGAGGGACCTTATCAAACGCTTCACTGAAATCCACATACCTCACTTTACCCTCACCCACCTGTTTGGTCACCTTCTCAATGAACTCGGTGAGATTTGTGAGGCATGACATACCTTTCACAAAACCTTGTTCACTATTCCTAATCAAATGATTCCTTTCTAGACGATAGTAAATCCTATCTCTTATAATCCTTTCCAACACCTTACCCACAACCAAAGTAAGCCTGGTATCTAAATAACAGGGTTGCCCCTTCTCCATTTCTTGAGCAAGGGGACAACGTTTGCTGTCCTCCAGTCTTCTGGCGCTATTCCTGTAGACAATGGCGATGTAAAAATCCGAACAGATGTTTGTGTAAACTCCTCCCTAGCTTCTCAGAGAATCCTAGGATAAATCCCATCTGGCCCAGGGGACTTATCTATTTTCACACTCTCCAGAACTGCTAACATCTCCACGTTACAAACTTCAATCCCGTCTAGTCTAATAGCCTGTATCTCAGTATTGGCCTCGACAGCATTTTCTTTTTCCATTGTGAATACTGATTCAAATATTAATATACAGCCTGTCCTATCTCCTCGGACTCCACACACAACTTAACACTACTGTCCTTGATTGCCATTAATCTTCATTTGTTCATTCTATTATTCATGACGTACTGATAGAAAGCTTGAGGGTTTTCCGCGATCCTACTTGCCAAAGACTTCTCATGCTCTCTCTTGGCTATCTTAGCTCTTTTTTAAAGACCTTCCAGGCTAACTTGTAACTCTCAAGCATCCGAACTGAGCCTTCACGTTTCATCTTAAAATAAGCCTCCTTCTTCCTCTTGACAAGCAATTCAACTGCTTCAGTAAACCACAGCAGCCTCACTCTACCACTTGCTCCTTTCCTGACAGGTATAAACTTATCAAGGACACACAGTAGCTGTTGTTTGAAAAAGCTCCACTCTTAAATTGTACCCATCCTCTGCAGTTTCCTTCCCCATCCTATGTATCCTAAAACCTTTCCTAATCGCATCATAATTGCCTTTTCCCCAGCTATAACTCTTGCCCTGCGGTATACACCTGTCCCTTTCCATCGCTAAGGTAAACATAACGGAATGGTGGTCACTATCAGCAAAGTGTTCACCTACCTCCAAATCTAACACCTGGTCTGGTTCATTACTCAGTACCAAACCCAATTTGGCCTCGGCCCTTGTTGGCCTATCTGCATACTGTGTCAGGAAACCATTCTGCACACATTGGACAAAAACTGACCCATATAAAGTAATTCAGCTGCAGCATTTCGAGTCAATATTTGGAAAGTTAAACTCTTACATAACAACTACTCTGTTCTTTTCGCTCCTATCCAGTATCATCTTTGTAATCCTTTCCTCCACATCGCTGGAACTTTTCAGACGGCAATAGAGAACTTTCAGCAGAGACCTCTCCGTGTTTGTATCTCACCTCTTCCCATACGACCTCA
Organism: Chiloscyllium punctatum; assembly: GCF_047496795.1. Lineage (NCBI taxonomy): Eukaryota > Metazoa > Chordata > Chondrichthyes > Orectolobiformes > Hemiscylliidae > Chiloscyllium > Chiloscyllium punctatum. Next base: position 23,251,455 of record NC_092766.1, read on the forward strand.
CTAGACGAGTCCTTATCAAGCATCCTTTCTACCAACGTAATGCTCTCTTTGATTTTTAATGACACCTCACCCTCCCCACCCCAACCCCACTCCCGCCCCACTGTTAGTACCTTCCTTGTTCTTATTAAAGCATCTAAACCGCGGACCCTACAACAATCAGTCCTGTCCCTGATTTGTCCATTTCTCCAAAATGGCCAAAACATCAAGATGTACAACTGCACAATTTGCAAACAGGGAGTGATTGGAGGGATGTTAAACGAGGGTGAGTTAGATAGATCAGAAGACAGCATGAGGGGTGATAGACAGGAACGGACAGAAAATGGAAGTTTTATTTAGAAATTCTAACGGATGGCAAGGTCTTTATCTATTGCCATACCGTTTGAGCACTGTGCTGATACTGGCTATGGTCCCAGAGCATTTATCGCCGATAATATCACAGAGCTGAGTTGCTGACAGTTAAACAGAGTCCAAAATGCCGAGTGATTTTTTTTTTCTCTACAGTGAGAAGGTGATGTAATATAAATAGACTGGATGAACAGCAGGAGGAACTGAGAATCGTACTCGATACTGAGATACTGCACCAGAGAATCTCAATGAGGTGGATCACTGACAGAGGGGAAATCAGCATCTCAGCTGTGAGCCAAATAATGATTGACAAAGATTACACACCACTTCTGTGGTTTTGTAATACACATTTCAATTTATGAAACTCAATATCATGAGTGTATCTTATTTCTTTGTACTTCCCATAGTTTAGTACGGACAGAAAATTATTTTGTCCCCGTATTCTGTGTTCAATAAAGAGATTTTACTCCTCATTCCTCACTTTAGATGTATCATTGAATCTGTTCTTCATATCAGTTATAAAGAGTAACATTCCAATACTGATGACTGAGGAATATTATTGTCCCTCCCTCCAGTCTGAACTGCCATGTCCCACAATTCTGTGTTTTCTGTCTCCTCCACAATACCATAATCACACTGTAATTGAAGTCCAGTAAATAACATTTCATCACAGTTCACTAACATCGACAACATCAATAGCACAGGCCTCATCTGCATCTCCCTAAACCTGGAATAACAATCTGAATTGTATTTGCCACGTTCAATTCTCTGTTAACATATCCATGCCATTTGTCTGTTACAATCCCACGTTTTTCAGACACGCATTCGCCTCAGATCATGAATTATAAAAATTGTTTCAATGTTTAATTGAAATTATGATGCTTGATCAATAGTTCCAGGATGTATGTTTCCATTTATATTCAGAGACACGTGTTTACGTTCTGATAACTTACGTCATTACTCCTGCATCCAAGACAGATTGAATGGTTACACTCAATTGATCTACCAGACCCAAGATTTGTTCCATCAGTCACCCTCACATAACCCATCCAGAAAATGACATTGTTTTGAATTTGAATAAAACAATATTGAATTGAAAGGCGTTGGCTGGAGCTATTTGTTCAGTGACTGTGATTGATGTCAGTCTCCGTGGATCCGAGATGTGTCACTGGAGAGTTTGCCTCTTCTATTAATTAAGGACTGAGTTCAATGTGTTATCCCAGTATGGGCGGGAGCATCAATGACTGGACTAACAGGGATCAGCAGCTCGAGAGACAGGAGGATAGATAAGAATCTGAGAACATTAGACTGGAATATTACAACAGACAGGAGTTTATCCTTGGGTCTTTTCTACCTTTCTCAGCCTTGGATATCATTAGCCTCACGGATCGAAGATACCCTTTGGATTATTCAAGGTGGTTACTATCCTATCCTCGCTATAGTTGTTGTTCCTGGTAAGTCATTCAATCTGACCATTAAGCTGAGTTGTACTGAATTGCTGTTCATATTCAAATTTTAAAATTTGCAAGCCATCATTTTCAGGTCCAGTCAAAAATTTTATTCCTTACTGATTATAACTAGCAAACTACTATTCACAGCTTACTCAACAATACGCGAGGAGAAGCCAGACTGTTCCTAATTTCCATTATCTTTTTTTCTTCATTCATATTTACATTTCTACATATTCTCCCCATTCACCAATCCTGCCCAAGACCACTATCAGGATATTTCAGTCACCTTCTCAGCCTCAATGCAGCTGCTGAATAATCCATCGTTTGTTCCTTTGGTAAATTCAGATATAACCGTTTCAAGTCCCTTCTAACTATGCTTACGTCACTTGAGCTGGTTAATTTGTCCTCTCCACAGAATCTGTCAGATGGACAGACAGTGCATGGCGGTCAAGTCATTTACTCATAATCAAGCGGTACAGAATAACAATCTTTTGGTGTCTCATGAAGGAAGTTGATGGAATGCAAATGAAATCATCACCACTAGTTTTTTAAACAGGAGCATATCTGTTTGCCTCATGTCCTTTAGAGAAGGCAATGGGTTATCCTTTCATGATCAGGTCTCTGTGTGACTGCAAACCAGCAGCAATGTGGTTTACTCTTTATTATCCTGTACAACAGCTGAATCAGCCACTCAGTTCAAGATCAGAATAACATGCTGGCCTGACCAGGGCTGCACACATCCCGTGAGGGAAGAACAAAAGGAAAGATAGCTCCCTTTCTCTGCCTGATTTCCATGTTCCTGCAAGTCATTTCCATTCAGGTAGGTGACCATTCCCTGTTTCAATTGAATTCTTTCTATTTGAGTCTCCCTCTGAACGTGATATTCATTGACACCTCTGACTCCATCGACACCTCTGGTGATGACTGACGTACAGATGTAAGAAGCTTCAAAATTCCACAACATTCGCAGTGCAGAGAGAAGGAATGGCTTTTTATACCACAGGAAAGAAGCTCAGACAGCTAAGTGAGGGAACAGAATTGCTGTGATCAACCTTAGAGTGTTGTTGAGATAGTATTTGGGGTATTGTGCATAGATTTTCTCTCCTTTATAAGGAATAATCCTCTTGGCAGAAAGAGAATAAAGGAGTTTTACCAGACTAATTATTGGGATGATTGTACTATCGGGCGTGCATGAGGATCTGTAGCGCTTTGAAGAATAAGAGGTGATTGCATTGAAACGTAAGGTGATGGACAGTCACTCATTATATTCCAAACAGAACTAATACGGTGATAAAATCCATGTTTTTTTTAAATTGGTTTACATAATTCTCAATGGCTTAAAAGACTCTGAGAATGTTCCTCTCACTCCACGCCACTCCCCATTTCGATTGAGAGAGAGAGAGCCAATCTTTAACCAAACTCTTCCAACATTAATCCAGTGCATTTGGTGTGTGATCATACATAGAACTTCACGTTATCCTCCATCGCGACAGGAGCCAAAACACCTTCATTCTAAAACAGTTAACTGTCCCCACCAGCTTCTGACCCCCACGGAGAACATGGGTCTGTCTTCTTGAAGATGGAAGATGCCTCCTTGAGGCTTGGCACAAAACATTTGGCTTCCTTCCTCACTGCCGGAACTATACGTTAAAGTATCATTTGTTCCACAGGCAATGGAGCCACGAGGAGCAATGTGAGCAGTCTATGAGTGCAGTCTCTGCTCTATTCGTTTTCCAGGTTGGAGCATCAATGACACCCTCCTATTCCTGTATAAGTGTCTCGAGGGGTGAATGGTCTCCTCCTGGTTCCATAGAACAGGTTTAGGGGTCTTACTGAACTCTGCCTGTTCCTGTTTAACAGTTCAATATACTGACCAGACGCCTCCTCTTCCTGTGGAACAGGCAGGAGGATTGAATGGGCTGTCCCTCTTCTTGTTCAGTCATTTCGATGGTCTGAATTGCTTCCACATATCCGGGTGTAACCAGCTTGACGTGCTGAATGAGCTCTTCTTTTAACTGTGGAAAAGTGCAGTGCCTGGCCGTTCTGTTACATGAATGTTACCGACAAGATAACAGCACAAACGTGAATGTTGTTTGGGTCTTGCTGAATATGGACACAGACCTGTTCAGGAGCTGAGTGGGGACAAAATGTTCTGAATATTGTGTGATCTTCAGTGATCACTCCACTTCTGATCTTGGGATAGATGAGGGGCGACGGGAATGGCGGCACATAGACGTTGACAAATGAGCTGAAGATGTCTGTGCTGAGGAAGTTAATCTGAGGATCTCCTGAAGAGATGTCCCGGAACTGAGAGGATTGTTGGCCACCGACCACAAACATCTTCCTTTGTGCTCTGAAAGACCCCAACCAGTGAGGAGGTTAGACCTGATTCTCATTAAGCTCAAAAAATTAGGTGGTCCCGATGACATCCTCAGTCAACTACTGCCTTGATATCAAGGCCATTCACTCTTTCCTGAGCCCCTGTGTTCACCTCTTGTTCAAATCAATAGGTGACGGTGTATGTGTAGAGAGTGTTTTCCTCTCACAGAGGGTAATCAATGTCTGGAATTATCTGGACTAGAGAGTTAGGGGAGCTACATCACTGAAGGTATTTAAAGAGGTGGTACATGAATCTTTGACCTGTCAGAGAGCTGTGGAGTGTGAAGAACTGGGCATTATGGAGGAGTTAATGCGAACAGGAGATCAGCCATGATCATATACAATGGCTTGACCATCCGAATTACCTATTCCTGTTCCCTATGTTTTCATTTTCTGTAATTTCAAAGTAAACGGCTGTAATTTTCCTGGATGTACTATATTTGTATGTTGTTATCAGAGAGAGCAAAGCATTTTTGAGTCATCTCTGAGTGAGGTATGGAGCTTTATTCATAACGAATCCTGGTCTAGACCAAGGCCAATAAATGAAGCACAAGGTGTAGAGAGGGGGCACTCTATAAACATACCAGAGGCGTCTTTCAAAACCAGCCTGGATTTCCAAATAACATTTTCCAATCCATCCCAATCTGAGTGTGACAGTTGTGAGGGATTAAATGAAATCCTGTGTTACTGTGGAGCATTGGCCTCCATCTGCACCTTGCAGCACCTGTGAGAGGCTGAATGCACCATGCTAACACGGGACAGTGGAGCAAGAGTGGGTCATCAGACACTTTGTCACGGCTCTACCATGCACTATGATCTGATTAAGGTCTCAGCAGCACTTTTCTGTCAGGACAATTTCCCTACATTCATTTGTCTTTCAAATGTCTTACATAGACAACTTTGAACAAATGGAAATATCCAAGCATCACAATCTTCTGTGGAAGGGAATTCACACCTTAAAAACCTTTTGAGAATCTCTTGTTCGTGTTCTGACCAATGTTGGAGGGTCACTCATGTCTTTTCCCACTCCCCTATTGGTGAAAGCAAATTTTAAATGTAACCAGTTGAGTGCTGTGCCCAATGATATAGGTATCGGACTGGGTAATTTTCTAGAAAAATCTGAGACACAGAAAGTTGAACTGTGAACAAATGGTAAAATGATAGAGTGTCTCAAATATGTTTCTGACTTTGAATTTATTCTGCTCACACTAATGTCTGTGAATGCGGATTTCTTCCCGGAAGAGTTGGATTTGGATTTATCTGAATTCCCTTTGCTTCGAGCTGTACAGAGATTTCTATGAATCCTCATCGGGAATCTTCCACGAGTGGTAAAGATGACTCAGGATTTTTCTGCTCTCATGCCTTGTTTTCAGGCAGAACAAAGTAAGAGAGAGAGACCAACTGGCTGCTGCTTCTGAAACAAGTAATATTTTTCTCCGTCTCTGTGTGGAAAAATACAAGAATGTCAACTGAACACCAAATTGGACCATGTGCACTCTCCATGTACATTCTCTGGAATGGATGATATTAGACTGTATGCTGTATGCAGCATCATTGCTGTTGTTGTGCACAGTGCCTTTCATTAGCAAATGAAAATAATGTGCCCGTTTTATGATTTGATGGAATGGTTATTTGCATCTGCGTAATTTTTTAAAATGGGTTTATATCTTCATAATATTTGTGTTAATACCAATGCATCTCATTCAAAAAAAAATCTAGCTTTAGTCTTCTTAACAAGAGAAAATATGTATCCAGCTGAAAGACTTCTCTGAAAATCGTGGTTCAGTAAGATTTCTAATCTAAGATCTAAACAGATAATCCCCGATAACAAAAGGCCTTCATTTCAGGAATGAGTAAAGGGAAGCATCTTTGAACATCTTTGAAAGGAATTGAATCCTTTTTATTGGTTTAGAGGATCAGAACTGCACCCAGTGTATCTGATGTGGTCTCAGAAATCCTTGCACAGATACAGTGAAATATTCCTAATTAAACCCAATACACGTTGCCACAAGCAGCATCATTCCACTTACCTTCTGAATCACTTGCTGCATCTGCAGACAGACTTCATATGATTCATGTACCAAGAATATGAAAAACATCCGCATCACAGAGTTCTGCAATCTCTCTCCATTTAAATTGTTCCCGACTGCAATAGACAACTCACATTATATTATTTCTGCTGAGGGTACGCTCACTAACCTTCCCTGTCTACATCAAAATGCAGATTCACTCCCTCCATTTGAAGATCTATTGAATGATCATTTTGGAGTACAAGGTAGTTCAGCTTTGATCCATTCAGTCCCTTCATCCAGATATTTTACATAGATTATTGATCATTGATGACCCTACAGTGATCTCTGAGTCAAAACTAGTTACAGTTTTATTTTTAAAAATCATATATCTCTACTGTCTATTTCCTGTTAGTGACAGCATCCCTGTTCCTGTGCAGCAGTTCAGGCGGGTTGAATGGCCTCGTCCTGCGCTGTGTAATGTACTCAACGAGCTGAATTATTCATCCTATATTCCTGTGTAATTCCTTAGATGGGCAGAATGGTCTCCTCCCGTCTCATTGTAACGATCCGGTCTGGCTGAATGGGATGGTCCTCTACCCTGTAATCGCACTGAGGGGTGGATTGGGGTTGGGTCAGCAGTATATCTCTGTAACTGCTTTGAGGGGTGGATTGAGGGAACAACACATGCGGTAAGGGCAGCAGTCTATCTCTGTAACGGCCGGGAGCGTGGATTGAGGGAACAACACATGGGGTAAGGGCAGCAGTATATTCCTGTAACGGCCGGGAGGGTGGATTGAGGGAACAACGCATTGGATAGGGGCAGCAGTTGGCCATTTAGCGGCACCATTCAGAATGCTCATGGCTGATCCGAGTGTGTCTGACCATCCGTCTCCTGTCTGTTCCCAATAAACATTGACTCTTCTGTCCGGCAAAGATCAGTCAAGCTCAAACTAAAATACCTTAATTAACCGAGTCTTCACTGCTCCCTGAGGATGAGGACACCACAGTTAGCACAACAGTAAAGGGAAAGGGACATCCTTCTTTCATTGTGGGAAACATTTTCTTAAAAACTGTGTTGACCTCATATCAAATCACTGCCCCTTTTCGGATATAGTGGTACAATAACTAGGAATAGACATTAACCATTCTGCCCTCCAATCTTTTCCCATATTACCACTGACTGTTTCCAATCAAATATGATGCTACTGCTGTCTCAGGAAGAGAATACCTGAGAGCATAACACCAGATGAGTGTTAGAAAAGGAGCAGAATTAGACCATTTGGCCTATCGAGTCTGATATTCCATTCAGTCATTTCTAATATGTTCCTCAACATCATTCTCCTACCTTCTCCCTAGAATCCTTGATCTCCTTATACATCAAAAAACTTATTTATTTGTGTCTTAATGGCACTCGTGTCTGTGTCTTAATGTGTATTTAAGTGTGTGTGTGTCCATGTGCTTATTACTTTTGTATTTGTGTGACTATGTCTGTCTGTCTTTGTATCAGCCTGTGTGTTTCTATCTGTGTTTGTGTCTATTTGTGTGTGACTGTTTATGTCATTGTGTGCTTCTACATGTGTGCATGCTTATCTCCTTGTATGCATTGTGTATGTTAGTATAGTGGGGTATTTACCAATACGTCTGTGTATTTCAATGCCTGCATCTCTGTGCAATGGGGTATCTGTTCTTCTGCGAGTGAGACAGATGAGGTTGGAAATGGCAGTAGGTTTGAATTGAGAATTGCTCTTTACTGAACACTGCTCCTTATTCGGTTGGTTTGACGTGGATGTTTCAGAATCTCCACACAAGGTCTCTTGGTCCTCTCCGGAGCTCTCCAGGATCCTCTCCACATATCAGGGTAGGGGGATGAGGGAACGGATATCCGGCCCTCCACCACCCGGCTTGGCCCGTTCTGTCCTATTTCGGACTGCTTCTCCTGGAATGGGAGAAAGGGAGGGTATGAGTGGGGGTGGGTGTGGATGCCCCTTCTGTTAGTGCTGGACTAGGTGAGTTGTGACATGTTGAGATGGCCGGAGGGTGTCTGTCCACAGTGTTGCATCCATTTGATAGTAAGGCATTTGATAAGGTTCCCCATGGTAGGCTTATGTGGAAAGTCAGGAGGCATGGGATAGAGGGAAATTTGGCCAATTGGATAGAAAACTGGCTAACCGGTCGAAGTCAGAGAGTGGTGGTAGATGGTAAATATTCAGCCTGGAGCCCAGTTACAAGTGGAGTTCCGCAGGGATCAGTTCTGGGTCATCTGCTGTTTGTAATTTTTAGTAATGACTTAGATTAGGGAGTCGAAGGGTGGGTCAGTAAATTTGCAGATGATACGAAGATAGGTGGAGTTGTGGACAGTGAGGAGGGCTGTTGTCGGCTTCAGAGGGACTTAGATATGATGCAGAGCTGTGCTGAGGAGTGGCAGATGGAGTTCAACCCTGCCAAGTGTGAGGTTGTCCATTTTGGAAGAACAAATAAGAACGCGGAATACAGGGTTAATGGTAGGGTTCTTAGTCAGGTGGAGGAACAGAGGGATCTTGGGGTCTATGTACATAGATCTTTGAAGGTTGCCACTCAGGTGGATAGAGTTTGTAAGAAGGCCTATGGAGTATTATCGTTCATTAGCAGAGGGATTGAATTAAAGAGTCATGAAGTGATGTTGCAGCTGTACAGGACTTTGGTTAGGCCACAGTTGGAGTACTGTGTGCAGTTCTGGTCGCCTCACTTTAGGAAAGATGTGGAAGCTTTGGAGAGGGTGCAGAGAAGATTTACTAGGATGTTGCCTGGAATGGAGAGGAGGTCGTACGAGGATAGGTTGAGAGTTCTCGGCCTTTTCTCGTTGGAACGGCGAAGGATGAGGGGTGACTTGATAGAGGTTTATAAGATGATCAGAGGAATAGATAGAGTAGACAGTCAGAAACTTTTTCCCCGGGTACAACAGAGTGTTACTAGGGGACATAAATTTAAGGTGAAGGGTGGAAGTTATCGGGGAGATGTCAGGGGTGGGTTCTTTACCCAGAGAGTGGTGGGGGCATGGAATGCGCTGCCCGTGGGAGTGGTAGAGTCAGAATCATTGGCGACCTTTAAGCGGCATTTGGATAGGTACATGGATGGGTGCTTAATCTAGGTTAGAAGTTCGGCACAACATCGTGGGCTGAAGGGCCTGTTCTGTGCTGTATTGTTCTATGTTCTATAGTGCTATTAAAGTGCGGGGCTATTGCATCAGGGGCAGAACATGTGGGGGAGGGTAGGTGCTGAATGCAACAGTGAGAGTGGTCATGCTTGAGCCTTACCTGGAGATAGAGTGTGAGCCTTGGTCAAGGATAGGTGCTGTAAGAGACATACAGTGATTGTGAGGGATCAGTGAGAATATACGATGACACTTATCCTGACAGAGCAGGGTGGATATTGATGCTTGTCCTGTATTGCCGGACATGTCTTCACATAATCTCAGCATCCCCGAATGTCTTATTCAAGTCTATCACTAATAATGACACAGGCTCTGTCCCTCAGATTCCACAGAATCAGTTTGGGTGGGTCTTACAAATCGCAAGGAGAAACAAACTTGATGTGTTATATATCTGAACCAAAACTGACGCGCAAATATTTTACATCACATGCTCTGGAAATTATATATGCAGCTATATGCAAAGGGAAGCTATGACATACTGATATTATCGTTGGGCTCTTAACCCAGAGACCCAGGTAATGTTCCGGGGACATGGTCTCAAATCCTGCCATGGCAGATTATGAAATTTGAGTTCAATAAGTATCTGGAATCAAGGGTTTATGATGATCAGGAATCCATTCCTGATTGTTGGAAAAACTCATCAGGTTCACTAATGTCCATTAGGGAAGGAAACGGCTGTTCTTATCTGGTCTGGCCTGCATGTCACTCCGGATCCAAGGCAACGCTGTTGACTCATAACTGCCGTCTGATATGGCCAGTAAATGCTAGGTATCCAGCTAAGCCCTCAACCTGTGAATGAGGAACAAATACTCGTGGGTTCTGCAGTAATAATGGATGGTGTCAAGTTGCATCGAAACTGAGTTGACTAAGTGACTGCTAATGTTGTGAAAAATAAATTCCATAAGTGAATATCAGATAGGTTGAAGAGTATGTTCTGAACCAAACTAGAGAGCAGATCATTTCGGATTTGGTGTTGTGTGATACTGATTAAAGATGATCAGCCATGATCATATTGAATGGTGGTGCAAGCTCGAAGGCCAGAATGACGTACTCCTGCACCTATTGTCTATTGTCTCTTGTCTATTGTGTAGTCGGAAGGACTAATTACTAACCTTGCTCTGAAGCAGCTTTGGAGGAATAGTGACATTAATATGTTGTATTTTACACGGCGTCTGCATTCAACGTGCAATGTTTGAACATTCTGGTCAAACATCATGGAAGCCCAGAGGTTAGAGTGTCAAGTTCGCTCCAGTGAATTGGGAAAATACAATATAACATTCAGTAGGAGAACAATGGTTGTTAGACCCATATAGTCTTATAGCACGGCGACAGGCCATTCGGCCCAATCTGGACCATTCCAAACAAAATGTCCTTTCACACTAACCCCATTTCCCTGCCATTTCCCTGTATCCTTCTAATCCTTTTCTACCTGTGTATTTGTCCAAATGTATTTTAAATTTTGTGAATGTACCCGTCTCAAACACTTCTGCTGGCAGCTCATCCCATATGCATACCACCCTGTGTTTAAAAGAAATTGCCCCTCAGGTTCCCTTTTACTCTTTCCCCTCTGACGTTAAATTGATGCCCTCTAGACCGTGATTGCCCAATCCTAGGGAAAAAAAGACTGAGTGAATCGATGCCACCCATGATCTTATACACTACTATCAGATCCCCCTCAGCCTCATGCATTCTAAAGTTAAAAAATCCTAGCTTGTTCAACCTCTCCCTATAACTCAGACCATTGAGTCTTGGCAACATCCTTGTAAATTTCTTCTGCACTCTTTCCAGTTTAATAACATCCTTCCTCGAGCAAAGTGAACAAAACTGAACATGACGCTACAAGTGTGGACTCGCCAACATCTTGTATAACTGCAACATAACTCCCTAATTTCGATACTCAGTGCTCCAACTGATGAAGGCCAGTGAGTCAAAAGCCTTTATGAGTGCCTTGTCTACCTAGGACTCCACTTACAGAAAACGGTGCACCTGAATTCCAACGTCACTCTGTTCCACTGCAATCCTTAAGGCCCTGCCAGTCACCATGAAACTCCTGCCTTGATTTGATTTTCTAAAATGCAAGAACTTACACTTATCTGAATTAAATTCCATTTGCCATTTCTCGGCCCAATTCCCCACCTGATCAAGGTACTGCTGTAATTTCTGAAATTTCTGATAAACTTCCTCGCTGTCCACTATACCACCTATTTTAGTGTCACCTTGAAACTTACAAATCATGCCTGTACATTCTCATCTAAATCATAGATATATGTAATATATGAATATATGGTCGCAGCACCGACCCCTGAGGCATTCCACTCATCACAGGCCTCCAGTCTGACAAGCATCCTTCCATGATTACCCTCTTCCTCCTATCATCAATCCAATTTTCGACCTAATTTGCCAGCTCCCCCTCAATTCCATATGATCTAACCTTCCAGAGCAGCGTACCATGTGGAATCTTATTGAAGGCCTTACTGCAATCCATATATACTATATATACAACCATGCCCTTACCAAAGTTAGTGGTCACTTCATCAAAGCACTCCAGCAAATGTGTGAGCCATAATCCCCCATTCACAAGGCCCTGTCTTTCCAAATGCATGTATATCTTCTCCCTCAGAATCTCCTCAAGTAACTTACCTGCTACAGATTTTAGGTTTACTGGTCTATAGTTCCCCGGTTTTTTCTTTGTAGCCCTTCTTGAATAAGGGCACAGCATTCCCTACCTTCCAGTCCTCCAGGACTTCACCCGTTGGCTACTGATGATGCAAAAGTACCATCCACGGCCCCCGCTATTTCTTTCCTGTCCTCCTGCAGTGTTCCTGAATATATCTGGTCAGTACCAGGATATTTATAGAAATACTACAAAGTCTGAAAAATATCTTTATTTATTTCAGGTAAAACACCTGAGAAAGTGAGTTAACAATGATTAGCATAATAAATTAAGATTATATTAATCATAGGAAGTGACTTCAGAAGAATTCCACACATTGTGGAATCCTGAGAATTCTCAGAAATTTACGATCCAGAAAAGCAGGGCCATGAAACGGGTAAGGAAATCAAAAAGGGCACATGCATGCAAACAAACAGGAACACAAAGACTGCATATATCTATGGTCTATATTTCAAAGGAAAGAGAGAAGCATAGTCAAATGTGGAAATCTGCAATCAGGAGAGACGAGCTTATTATGGATAACAGGGAAATGGCCAAGCAAATAACCAGTTACCTCGCATCTGTCTTCATGGAGGAAGATCCAGAAAATCACCCAGAATTACAACGTCATTATATAGGACTTATGGATCAAAAGACAAAAAGTCAATTTATATCAGTAACAAGGCTCTACTTGAACATGCAGCTGGATTGAGCATTGCTAACCTTGACAAACCAGATGTCGTTCATACCAAAATCTTCAGAAATAAACGACTAATAGAAGTATTAGTTGCATTGTCGATGACTGTGTTCTATTACCCAGTGCATTCTGCATCGTCTGGAAGCCGTTGCAGATAAATGGACATTAGTAAACGTGATCCAAGCACTATAGATGAACGGTAGTGATTCAAGCATCTACAAAGGAAAGAAGAGTTAGTGTGGAGAACTGCAGACCAATTAACTTGACATTTGTGGGGATACGGTTGGAATCTATCATATAGGATGTGATATTCGTTATTTAGAAATTAACAGCAACATTGGAGAGAATCAGTATGCATTTCTGAAAGGGAAATCATACTTGACAAGCTTTGGAATTGTTTGAAGATGATTCCTACAGCATAGATAATGGGGAACCATTACAATTGGCATATTTTAGATTATCAGAAGGCTTTCTATAAGAACTCACGCAATGAGTTCATAAATGCAATGAATGTGAAGGGTATTTGCAGGAATATATGCAAGTGGTAAATTAAAGTTTGGATTGCCTTGCTTTAAGGGAGTCAGAATATAGATGTAAAGACATTTTGAAGCAGTTTAACAGCGTGTTGGTGAGTTCTGTACCTGGAATATTGAGTACAGTTTTGGTCACCAAATCTGAGAAAGAATATACCGACCACAGAGGAAGTTCAATGGACATTCTCCAGATTAATCCCTCAATTGGCGAGATTGCGTGATAATGAAACTCGGCCTGTGTTCTCCAGAGTTTCAAAGAATTAGAGATGGGTCACTGTGAAATGCATAAAATTCACAAAACATGTGACAAGTTGGAAATTAACAGGATGTTTCTCCGGCTGCCTAATACACAATCAAGGGAAATAATGGCAGGATAAAGGACAGACCATTTAAGACTGCAATAAGGAGGCAATTCTGCACGGGTAGGGGACTAACTAACACAGGGGCATGGAAACCTGCTGGCAGGGCAAGATTAGGGAGAATTCCCAGATATTCTACAAGTGTGTCCAGTGGAACAGAATGACCAGGGAACAGGTACGTCTCATTAGTGACTTGCCAAATTGCATCCAAATGAAGTTTAGTGGTAGGAGACACAAGGTGGTGGTTGACTGCTTGGGTGACTGGAGGCCAGTGTCCAATGGTATACTACAGGGATCAGTGCTGTATCTCTTATTGTTTGTGATTCGGAGGTGGTGGTGTTGGACTGGGTGGACAATGCTGAAAATCTCATAACACCAGGTTAAATCCAACAGGTTTATTCAGCGGCACTAGCTTTCGAAGTGCTGCTTCTTCATCAAAGCGCACAATCACCTGATGAAGAAGTAGTGCTTCAAAAGCTAGTGCCTCTGAATAAACCTGTTGGACTGTAACCTGATGTTGTGTGATGTTCAACTTTAATATTTGTGGTAATCATAAATGATGAAGCTGTGAATATGGATGAGAGGTGGGGAGTGTGAGAAGTAAGTTTGTGTTTGATATGCAGATTGGCTGTTGGCTGGCATTGAGGAGGACGGCCTTAAGTTACGGGAAGATACAGATGGAATGGTCAGCTGGGAAGATCAATGGCAGATGGAATGTAACCCTGATAAATAGGAGGGGATACACTTTGGAAGAAGGAACCAGACAGGAGAGGACTCAATGAATGGTAGCACACTAGGAAGGTCAGAAGGTGCTTCTCCACATATCCCTGAATGTGAGTGGACAGGTTCATACACAATTTGGGAGAGTATAAGGGACTGTAAACATTGAGGCGCAGATTATAAGAGCTATTCGGAACTTTGGTGAGGCCAAGATGGAATACTGTGTATAGTTCCGGGGAACATATTACAGGAAGGATGTGACTGCATGGGAGGGTTTGCAGAGGGGATTCACCAGAATGTTCCCTGGGATGGAGCATATCCGCTATGGAGAGAGGCTGGATAAGCTTGAGTTGTTTAGTTTGGAGGAGAGGAGGCTGAGGGGGACGTGATTCTGAAGGATAGGATTACGAGGAGCAAGGACAGGGTAGATGGGCAGCAGTTGTTCCTTTTAGTCAAGGGGGCACACTTTTAAAGTGAAGAGTTTGCGGTTTAGTGAGATTTGAGGATTGCTTTTCAGCCAGTGTGTATTGGGGTCTGAAGTACACTTCTTGAGAGGGGAGATATCATGGCAAAGTCAAAACTATTAAAAGATACGCGGTTGTGCACTTGAAATGCCTTAAGATTCACAGCTATGCGTATTGTGTCGGAAAGTGGGCCTTATGTAGACCATGCTGTATTTCTGATAGTACAGAGTCTTTGCTTCTATGATTGTACGGCTGTAGAAGGCCAATCAGTGAGTACCTTAAAATAGGATTTGATAGGCTTCTGAAGAATGTCTTAACAAAGTTTATAAGACAGAACTTGTGATATTTTCGGAAAATATGTTAATGGCAAAATTAAGAGAAAGAAATGTGCAGCTTTCTTACAGTTTGATATCAGATAATTGAGGACAGGGTAATGGTAGAACTATGGAACAAAAGTTTCAGTTATGCCTTCACAGAGGAAAACAAAATAAAAAAGAAAACTTCGTAGCAATACTAGGGATCTTTAGTCTGGTTAGAAAAAGGAAATAGAATGAAATTAGCAACTAAACAGTTTAGAGAAAGTATCGGAATGAAATTAATGGACATAGACAAAGTCAACAGAGATTTATGAAATGGGAATCATATTTGTTAAAGTGGCTTTTAGCAACATTATGGAGAAGGTAGCAATGTAATACGAGGGGAATCTCAGAAAGATTTTTGATAAAGCCCCAAGCATATTGTGCGAATTCGAATCCTGAAGGACTTGGTCTAACGTATGGTCATGGTTTTAGAATGGGAGAGCTGGCAGGAAACAGTGCGCAGGAATAAAACAACATTTTTTTAAAAAATGGAAGTCGAGGAGGATATAGCAAGGATCGTGTCTTGGGCCCCAGCTATTCCCAATACACATCATATATTTGGTTGACGGGCTCAAATGCAATATTCCCAAGTCTGCTGACAGCACTAAATGATGTCAGCATGTGAGTTGTGAGGAAGATGTAAAAAAGCTCCAAAGTGACTGAGACAAGTGAAATTACTGGGAAAATACGTGGCAGATGGAGAGTAATGGCAGAGATGAGATGTTGTGTACTTTGATGGGAACAATTAATTTGGCAGCCTGTAATTTTAAAAGGGAATGTTTGAAACATGTTGTTCTATAAAGGAACTTAAGCTGCATTTTCGTTTATTTCTGTGCAGCCCTCTGAGTACATGTGACAGTGAATCTGAAGCCAGAAGTCAATACTGGGAATAGCATTGACACGCTGACCAGTGTATATAGACCCAGCAAGTGGGGAGCTGTAACATTGAAAAGAATCACGATCACCTTGTACACCAGTCACTAAAGCAATATTGTAGGAGCAGAAAGCAGGTAGACAGATAAATGATGTATTCACCTTCATTTCAGGGGAAGTGAGTGCAGGAGTAAGAGTATCCTACTGCAGTTGTACAGAGCCTTAGTGAGACCCCATCTCGAACATTGTACAGTATTGTGTGCAGTTTTGGTCGCCTTACCCAGGAAAGGACAAACCTGACATTGAGGGAGAGCAGGGAAGGATGACCAGACTGATCTCTGGGATGATAGGCTTGTTGTGGGAGCAGAGTTTTGGGCGACTGGACCTGTATTCAATGGGATTTAGGAAAATGAGTGGTGATCAGGGTGAAATATATAAAACTCTGACAGGGCGAGACAGATTGGAAGTTGGCTTGGACGCCTGAAACAAGGGGCCACAGCATTAAGTACAGACAGGCCACTTTGCATTGAGATGAGAATAAATATCTGCACTCAGAGGCTGGCGCACCAGGAGTACTCACTCCCAGTTCGGGCTGTGGAAACCTAGGCACTGAATATAAATAAGGATTTCTGGAAATTAAAAGGATTGGGAGAGAGCGGAGTATCGTGTGAAGTTAGAAGATCAGCTATCAATCCAGGTTATTCTCCAATAACTCAGTAGCTGTGTTCCTGTGCAACACCGTGTTGTGCAAAATTGTGCAATATTAATAATGGGGTCTATGGGAAAAAGAGGGTAAGGGGCGAACCCCCAAAAATATTAGTAAAGCCAAAAATTTAATTTAGACTAACGCACATACTAGCACAGTCTAAATAAATCTTTAAGTCCCATATTGTAATAAAACAGTGCTGTAAATGTAAGACTTTCAAAATACAGGTCACTGACTTACAGCAGTGGACCTTTCACCACACTCTTCACCAGAAAGCGCGTGAGGCTGACTGAACACGTGATGCCGATGGGGAAACTCCAGTTCTCCTCAAGATTCTCCCACAGTTTGAAATAAAGTTCTTTCTAAATGTAGACTACAACTCCCCATTTCAGCCTCAGTTTCAAGGCTTCCAGAGCGGATTACATTCCTGTTTTAGCTGAACACATTGATTGTACATTTTGCAGACAGAGGATCCTGAGGCTGGGTTTTGTTGTTCAGTTGGTTCCCGGCAAGGAATTGTGTCACAGTGAACGGGAGTTCACTTTATGGAAAAAAGTTCACGAATTACATTGCAACCAAATTGTATTTAATCAACACGCGTTATCTGAGAACTGCCTGTATATTGACTGGAGGAGCAAAATTGATGGGCTGAAGGGACTACAGCAGTTCTCACTTTATATTTCACAATATTTAAACATATTAATGGATATGAATATTGTATGGGTAAAACTGCATTAAGGAGATGTTCGACCATTAACTTGCACAGAGAAAGCTTGATGTGTTGTGTGACGTAATCATTTCCCGAAGTTCCTGTACAGTTTGTGGAAAGCTCAGTAAATGTTGTCACAAACCGTCAGACGTTAGGAAGGAGATCTCTGCAGGGTCAACAGGACTATGTTTCCCGTTCCCTTTTCCGACAACAAAGTTGGAGCCAGGTGTTCTCTCCGGGTATGTCCTTTAAGAGTTCGGAGCAGTTGATACAATTGAGTGCCTTGCTTGGCCGTTTCAGGGACTATTGAAGAGTTTATCACATGTCTGTGCGTCTGGAGTCACTTTTAGGCCAGACCAGGAAAACACGGGAGATTCACTTCCTGAAAGTACATTGGGGAAGGAAATCGATGTTAACAATCAACATTGGACACAAGATCACTATTACTGACACCAGATTTTCGATCTTGATATGTTAACAATTGTTTTTATCTTCCACCAGCTGCCCGAGCATGAGCCTGGTCTGTATTAGTAATCCAATGACAATTCCACAACAGCAGCATCTCCACATGGAGACCTATCTGAAACCACACTGAGCAGGTTATTTCTGTGCTACTTGACAGCTCTGTCATATAGAACTCCCACCAATTTGACTGTCGTGATGGGACTGATGGGGTGGTAATTGGTCAGATTGTATTTATTCCCTTCTTAGGAAACTGGACATAGCTGAGTAATTTTCCACATTGCCAGGGAGATGTCAGAGTTGGAGCTGGAATGAAACAGCTTCCCCAGTGACACGGCTTATTGTGCAGCACAAGTCTTCAGTCCCATTGCAGGAATGGGGTCAGGGCCCATTGCCTTTGTTGTATCTACTGTGTTCAGCGGTTTCTTCATGTCATGTGCAGCGGATCGAAATGGTTGAAGACTGGCATCTGTGATTCTGTGGGCATCATGATAGGGTAAGTTGGAACATCCACTCAACACGTCTGGCTGAGGACAGTGCAGACACCACATACTTGACTTTTACACTGATGTACAGGACTGTTCCATTATTTAGGATGGGCATATTTGTGGAGTCCTCTCCTCCAGTACGTTGTTTAATGGTCCATCGACATTTATGCTTGGATTTGGCAGGATGACAGTGCTTCGATCTGATTTGTTACTCGTGGTGTAATTTCTGCCTCTGTACAAGATGCTAGTTCTGCTGTTTCGAGAGTAACCAGCCAATTGCGGTAGCTTTCATGGGTTGTCATCAGGTAAAGGTACACATGGTACTGACCCTGGCATGTTCACCCACACTCGTCACTGAACTATACATCGGCTTGAGGGTAATGGTGGACTGAGGGATTATCCTGAGGGAAAGGTTACAGATTGTCATTGAATACAATTCTGCTTCTGCTGTTGCTGCTGTGACCTACAGCATCAAATTATAACCCAGTTTAATATGCAATATCTACAATTCAATTCTACTGACTGTCCCCCAGTTCACACCAAGACCAATTCACCCAACAGCCTAGTATTCAGTGACCTACTCTGGTTTCTGATGCGGTAACACTTCCATTTTCATATTCTCATTCTGCTGAAATTCTTTCCTTGGTGTCACGCCTCCAATTTGTTACTTTAACTCAATAAATTTAAGGTACGAATCTAAATCTTTTCCTTTCAGTAATGCCATCTTCTGTATTTGAAGTGAATGTGTTTTCCTCTGTTTTTCTCCCTGACCATAATTCAGAGCACTGCAGTGTCAGTGATGCCAGCCTTATGCAGTTCCAGAGTTAAGGAACTTGTCACCATGCGTTATCGTTCAGTTCCCAGTGTACGGCACTCCATGTTCGACTGGATGTTTGGGCATCTTTGACATTCATCATTGGAAATTGTTCAAAAACAGAAATTGCTGAAGATGTTGCAGCATCTTCTGGAGTGAATGCAGATATAAACTTGCAGGTCCATTGAACCTTCTACAAAGCTTTCTGTTTCTCCAGCAATTTTTGGTATTTTTATTTCCAGTATCGATCGTTATTTTTTCATTGAAAATTTGTTCTATGCTCCTATTCATTTCTGGAGAAACTCAGCAGGTCTGTCAGCATCTGCAGAGACAGGGAAACAGAATTAGTGTTTCAAGTCTAGTGTGACACTTCTTCAGAACTCAAAATGATTGGAAAATGTGCTTTAAATCCCTAGCCAGGGTTGGGGAATGGGTGACAGGGAAAAGAGGGTGTGGCAAAAGATAAAAGAAGATTCTGTGAAACGGGTTTAAATTAAGATGCGATGGGGAAAGGGGTTCTCTCTATTGAGTGCAAGATAAGGAAGACACAAGCACAGAAGATCATTAATAGGCCAGGAGGGGGAATGTTGACTATATGGTATTATGTAGATCTGGCCATAGTTACGTTTTCATTGTCGAGATCATCACCCCCGTTAGACAAATAAATTCAGGTGCGTGACTTGTTATTGGCACTAAATAAGCGTTTCATGCTGCCTCAGTATTGGAATATGGAGAAAAACAAATAATAGTATGAAGTTTTGGTTGTATATTGTTTTACTGTCATGTTTAATATAGTTTCAAATTTGCAGCACTTGTCTTTAAATGCTTGTTCTTGAAGTTAGTATCAGATGGAGTGTAGAAGGTTGTGGGCTGACGTTATAGAAGTTTATGAAATCATGAGAGGTATGGATCGGGTGAAAAGCCAAGGGCTTTTCCACAGGAGGGGGAAGTTCAACCATAGGAGGCATAAGTTTAAGGTGAAAGGGGGAAGATTTAAAAGGGACGCAGGGGCAGTGTTTTTATACAGAGTGGTACGGGTATAGAATGAGCTTTCAGAGGAAGAGTGGTAGATCCCAATATAGCTATAACATTTAAAATTCATTTGGACATACATACGAATGGGAAACATTTGGAGGCCTATGGGCCAAATGAAAGCAGATGGAGTTAGTTTCGTTTGGAAAACTTGCCCAGCATGGACATTAAGAAAAGCCTCACGCAGTGTCAGTGAAGTTTTGTGAAAGGGAAATTATATTTTGCCCTGTAAGATCATGCAAAGATTTATGGAGATGCCTGGAAATATAACAAGCGGACTTGATAAAGGGAATCTGGTAGACAAGAGGCTTTTCAGAGATTTTCCGCAGGGTATTACAAAATAACAGATCTTACTCAAGCCGGAAGCTCGTAGGATGACGGATAATGTATTAACATGCGATGATGACTGGTTAACACATAGAAATCGGTGAGTCAGGATTAATGGATCTTTATGATAAAGGTGTATCTGCTGGATCACCACACATATCAGTCCGATGGCATCAGTTATTGCAATCTATAATGACAGCCTGAAGGAGGGAGCTGAGTGCAATATACATCCGAGTTTGTGGAAGACACTGAAAACCAAAAAGCTGGCTGTTATTTAATGGAGAGGACTTGCAAAAAAGGAGGAGTACAAAGTGATTGGAGTCTTCCTGAGTATGAAGCATAACGTCAGCATGCTGCTGCAGCAAGTAATGCGGTTGGATCATTAACCGGCTTCCAGAGATGAAAGGGATGAGTTATTCAGAATCTCTATAATGGTGAGGTGATTATTCATTGGAGATTAAATGAATGAAGAGGGATACTGCTGAAATATATAAGATACAGAGCGGGCTTGAAAAGGTAGATGTTGAGAAGTTGCTCCCATTCCTGGGCAGAGTGCCGAACTCGAGGATAAAGATACCGAATAAGGAACATCGATTTCAATCTGAGATGCAAAGTGATGCCTTCTCTCAGAAGGTAGTGAATATCTGGAATTCCCTAACCCAGAGAGGTGTGGAGAGATACAGGACTCGGCAAGAAAGAGGAGTTGAGTCCTGGAGTAGATCAGCCATGTTCTTATTTTATGACAGGGCAAGCTTGAGGGGGCGAATGACCTACTTCCGTTCCTATTTATTAATTTCACATGTTACGCTTTGGAAGTAACAGGTTATTTTCCTGGAAGTTGTGTTGCACAATGTTGCATTCAGGGACAGCAGATGATTTGTTTAGGTTCACCGTAGGTGGGGTATGGGGGCTGTTTCCCCAACGTATCTGTAACATGACCCACATCTGGAGCAGAGGTAACAGAGTGGGGAAGCCTGGAAAGAGAGCTTGGGGGTGGGGGTCGGTTCCTGACCCAGCCTGGATTTTCCAAGTAGTTTTCCGAAACTACACCTCACCATCGGAGTGGCCTCGATGTACCTCTGTGTTGCAGGTCTGAAGGGTTGAACGTAACATCAGAACATGGGGCTGAGGCACATCAGTGGGCCATTCTGCCCATTGACGCTACTCCACCAGTAAATAAGGTTGTGGCTCATCTCATTGTGTTCCCAGCTGCACTTTGCTCCCGATGCACTATTATCCCTGATTCACCTGTTTGTGGAAAATCATTTTATATTATATCGAAGCCAGCCTCGATATAATATAAAGATTCAGCCATCCCAAAATTCCGCGAAAGAGAATTCCCACTGGAATAAATTCCCACTAGGTGAATTTCTCCAAATTCCTGCTCTGACTGAGGTTGGAGGGTGTCACTGTTTCATTTTTATCCCACTCTTCCACAGCTCCCAACAAATTTAAAATGTATCTTAAAAATGTGTTGCTGGAAAAGCGCAGCAGGCCAGGCAGCATCAAAGGAGCAGGAGAATCGACGTTTTGGGCATATGCCCTTCTTCAGCAATGAGGAGGGTGTTCCAAGCAGGCTAAGATAAAAGATAGGGAGAAGGGACTTGGGGAAGGGGCGTTGGGAATACGATAGGTGGAAGGAGGATAAAGTGAAGGTGATAGGCAGGAGAGGGGTGGGGCAGAGAGGTCGGGAAGAAGATTGCAGCTCAAGAAGGCGGTGCTGAGTCTGAGGGACTGAGAGAAGTTGGGGGGAGGGGAATGAAGAAGCTGGAGGAATCTGCATTCATCCCTTGTGGTTGGAAAGTTCCTAGGTGGAAGAAGAGGCGCTCTTCCTCCAGGCGTCGTGTTGCTACGGTCTTGCGATGGAGGACGCCAAGGACCTGCATGTCTTTGGTGGAGTGCGAGGGGAGTTAAAGTGTTCAACCACAGTGCGGTTGGGTTGGTTGGTGCGGGTGTCAAAGCGGTTTTCTCTGAAACGTTCTGCAAGTAGGCGGCCTGTCACCCCAGTGTATAGGAGGCCACATCGGATGCAGCGGATGCAGTAAATGATGAGTGTGGAGGTGCAGGTGAATTTCTGATGGATATGGAAGGATCCCTTGGGGCCTTTGAGGGAAGTGAGGGGAGAGGTGTGGGCGCATGTTTTGCATTTCTTGTGGTTGCAGGGGAAGGTGCCAGGAGCGGAGGTTGGGTTGGTGGGGGGTGTGGATCTGACGAGGGAGTTGCGGAGGGACTGGTCGTTCCGGAACGATGATAGGGGTGGGGAAGGAAATATATCCTTGGTGGTGGGGTCCGTTTGGAGGTGGCGGAAATGATGAAGGATGATATGATGTATCTGGATGCTGGTGGGGTGGTATGTGAGGACCAGTGGGGTTCTGTCCTTCTGGCGATTGGAGGGGTGGGGTTCACGGGCGGAGGAGTGGGAAGTGGAGGAGATGCGGTGGAGAGCATCGTCAACCTCGTCTGAGGGGAAATTGTGGTCTTTGAAGAAGGAGGCCATCTGGGTTGTTCGGTATTGGAATTGGTCTCCCTGGGAGCAGATGTGGCGGAGACGAAGGAATTAGGAACATGCGATGGCGTTTTTTCAGGAGGCAGGGTGGGAAGTGGTGTAATCTAGGTAGCTGTGGGAGTCGGTCCGTTTATAGTAAATGTCCGTGTTGAGTCGGTCGTCCAAGATAAAAATGGAGTGGTCACGGAAGGGGAGGGAGGAGTCTGAGACGATCCAGGTAAATTTGAGGTCGAGGTGGAAGGTGTTAGTAAAGTGGATGAAGTATTCTCCTAGTAAACTTTAAATGTAACCAGGTTGGTGATGTGGCCAATCACAAAGTTCTCAGACTGCATCAGGTTCAGTGACAGGAACAAGTCGGGCAGATTTCTTTAGTCAGCCACAAATAACTAATAGAACTGATGGATGTGCATGTGGATATCTGGTTAGCACTGCTACCTCCCATCATCAAGGAGCTGCATTCAATATAACCTCAGGCGACGCTATGTGTGGAGTTTGAGCATTCTCTCTGCAGTTTTCTGTGTGGGTTTCCTCCCAATGCTCCAATTTCCTCCAACAGTCTAAAGCTCCGCAGCTTAGAGTGGATTAGCTATGATAAATTGCCCATTATGCCCAGGGATGTGTAGGTTAGGTAGGTTAGTCATGGGAAATGCAGGGTTACTTGGATAGGGTAGGGGGACAGGTCCGGTGGATGCTGTTTGGCGGGTCAGTGTGGATTTGATGAATGGGATGTCTTACTTACACACTGTAGAGATTCTGTAAAAATGACAAGAAATTTAGACTATACCCAGTGGGTATCTATCTGATCCACTCTCATCTAGGTCTTGTATGTTTCAATAAGATCATCTCTCTTTCCAAGTGTGACCGGTTAAATCCTTCATAATATAAGGTACTCATTCCTGGAATGCGTGAAGTGAAACATCGCCGAACTGCTTCTCACATAATTATATTCTTTCTCAGAGAAGGAGACAAAAAAAAATCACACTCAGATCTTGAGTTTTATAGTTTTTTCTCAGTGTTGTGGTTCTTTGTAACTCTCTTCCCCACAGAGCATTGGAGGCAGGGATATTGAATAATTTTGATGAACAGACATAAGATTCATAAATAACAACGGTGTCGAGGATTATCAGGGATTGGCATAATATGCGGTATAGGGGTAAATGTAGACAGTGGTACCAAATGACAAAGCTCCAGAACATCCAGGAATATAATTCAAAACGAAATGGTAATATCGATAAAATGTTAAGGGGGAAGCTCAGATGGTGGTGATCTGGAAGGTCTGTTTTAATGGGGTCTGCATCAGAGCACAGGCAAAGTGGTTCTCTAACCCACCCTATCCCAGCCAGTTACTTAACATTCAACACTAAAAAGAGCGATAGAATCTTTACTAATCCCGTTTTGTCAAGTGGAAATGACAAAACATGGGAAAGGATTGAGTAAGTCCCAACACGTGGTGCACCCGTCAGAAGCATCGACAGCCTGAGGCTGTAGCTGCAACCCACTCTGCTCGTTCAATAGACCCAGTTACTCACCAGGCCTTGGTCACTGAGTTCACCAACTTAAGTGAAATGATTGAAGGCATGACTGAACAGAAGTTCAGCTGTGGCTAGAACCGCTCTCAGACGTGCTCCAAAATCTTGAGCAGCAACTAGACAGCCTTGGAAACAGAACATACAATGTTAAGTGCCGAACTGCATTGACTGAGACTGCGATCAATTCCTCTCGGGAGAGGATCCTCCTCCTTGACATACAGGTCCATACCTTAACTGAACAAGATGACCACCTCGAGAACAGGGACAGGATGAAGAATGTTCACATCGTCGATCTGCTGGGCCAGACGGCAGGTGGTCAGCTCGTGAGTTTTTCGAGATCTGGCTGCTGTGATTCCTTCACTTCGAAGCCGAAGAGGGATGGGTGAAGACAGTTCATCGCGTTATGGCGCGGCGGTTAGACTCAGACCAACGCCTTTGCCCTGTCCTTGTACGGTTACATAGTTACAGGGATAAACAAAGACTGATGGAAGCTCAGTGTGGTTTCCAATGGCTTTAATTCACGAGAGCTCCAGCATTATATTCTTTCAGGGCTTTTCAGCTACAGTGATTCAGGAAAGAAAATCTTTTGATGATATCAAGAGTAGTGTAAGGGAACTCGGGATTATAACGAGGATTCAGTATTCCTTATGGTTCCCAGTGGTGTTCCGTATTGCTTTGAATGGATCAATAAACTCGACTGACTCTCCAGAGAAAGCGAAAACTTTGTGGACATTTTAAAGTAAGCTGGATGTTTAGATAATCATGTTTCTCCCTTAAAGAAATGTTGTTGGATTTTTCTGGTATTAACCAGTGTTAAATTATAGTCGGGGATGGGTAGAGTTCACACTTTTAACTTCATTAGTATTACTACTCGTTTTCTCTTTCTTTGCTTGTGTCGGTGGTGTGGCTCAAGCTGGAGGGAGTTACAAAGGTAGTTGTGATGACAAACTGCCGACCGAAGGACAGTTGAAGCCTGGTTTTTGTTATTAATTGCCCTGAATGCCATATTGGTAGCGGGCAGAAGATAAAGTTTTGGGATATGTAAGCGTCCCCAATGGGAGGGGGATAATTCCCCTATAAAGTGTCATTAGCACTTGGGATTTTGTTTCGTTCATTGTTTTTTAATGTGTTTAGCTTTGGAAAGTTTTGTGAGCTTATTAGTTGTACTAGTTTTAGTTTGTATAGTTTTTAGGGTCGCTGAGTCTTTTATCATTAATGCTCAGCGATGTGTAATTCGATGTGAAACTCTCTCGAATTCAAATGTTGCTGCAGTGTTTTATGGATTATTATGTGCTTAAAATCGTTTACCTGAAACATTAACGGCAGTGATCTGCCAGTCAAGAGGAAAAATGTAATTTCTCGACTAAAAAAAAAAGTGGGTGGATGTTCCTCCATTGCAGGAGAGGCACCGTGATGACAAGGAACATTTGACGTGACAGCAGGGCGGCTTTATTCGGGTTTATTTCGCGTCTTTTAATACTAGCAGTAGGAGAAAAGTCATAATGGATAGTAAGAATCTTCCATTTAAATTATTAGATTGCATTAAACACTCATGGAAGGATCATAATCCTCAAAGCCTTGAACTATGGGAATTAATACAGTATTTTGAATGTTTATTGCCACCCAGTGCATCCTCTTAAAATCCTGGTAGATGCATTTCCCAAATTAAGTTATCTTGCATCGTGGCACATTATTTTAGAAGGATATTTCAACTGTCTTATGTACCCCACAATGGACAGAATGTCCAAAGGTCCCCATTACCCTCGTTATAATGTACGTAATTAGTGGATTTGTGTGCAGAATCAGAGCTGGTGGATGTCTGGAGGCAGATCTACCTCACAAGTAGAGATTTTATTTTCTTCTTGAACCCGCATAAATGGCACACGAGGGTTGTTCTCTTCCCCATCCCTGCAACAATCTTAGGTTCGTTGGCATTCTGCACAATTGGGAATATTATCCCAGCATACCTGCCCCAGAAGTGGGATAGAAGTCACATAAGATTATGTTGTTTGCAGATGAAGGTCTTATATTTTTGTCAAATCCCGCAATTTCGGAAGCTCACGTGATGCAATGCATTAATTTGCTTGTGGCCTTTTTGAGCTTTAAGATTAATTTTACAAAATTGGAGTCCATGCCTATGTGAGGTCTTAGGGAAATACCTGATTTTGAGGGTAAATCCTGTTTTCCTTTTAAATGGACGGGGAGGTGGGGGAGGTAGCTCTATTTCAGTATATTCATTACATCCGCTTTTGATCATTTATTTAACGTGAACTATGTCCATTTGTTTGAAAAATTAAACAAGACATTCAAAGAAGGGAGGCACCTCCAATATCCTGGCTAGGTCGGATGGCTGTTCTTAAAATGAATGTTCTTCCTCATTTACTATTCCCTGTGTGAATGCTTCCTTTGATGTTTCCCAGACAGACATTTAGGAGACTTTATGGCTGGTTTAGCTATTTCATTAGGGGCCATAAGCGACTCTCTATCAAGCTAACCAAATTTTAACTACCCCGCAGATTGTGGGGAGTAGATCTCCCAGATTAAAAGCTATGAATTCAGAACTTTTTTATCCTATGTTAGTGCCTGGGCCGCTGAGGACTCGGCGTCAATAGGATTAGATATTGAACCCTCTCAGACAAAGTGAACCCTTATTAGTCTGCTGGTCTTAGACAAAATGACAACACTTATGGAGTATTGTCATAACCCAATAATTATCAATACTGTTATAGCTTGAATCACAATGCGTCAGATCGAGGTCAATACAGCCAAAACCATGTTTCTTACCCCTATAATTGGTATACCGGGTTTTCATCCTGGGATAATGGATTCCAGGTTTAAACTGTGGGCAGCAAGGGGTGCGCCTTTCTTGAGTGATTTAGAATTAGTAGAATCCTTTCAGTGTGGATACAAGCCCTTGGGCCCAGCAAATCCACTATGACCCTCTGAAGAGTAGCGCACCCAGACCCATTCCTCTACCATCCTATATTTACCCTGACTAATGACCCAACCTACTCATCACTGAACACTCTGGGTGATTTATCAATGATCAATTCATCTAACCAGCACATCTTTGGACTGTGGGAGGAAACCCACACAGACACGGCGTGAATATGTTAACTCCATGCAGCCAGGCATCCAAGGTCGGAACCAAAGCCGGTACCCTGCTGTTGTGAGGCAGCAATGCTCACCACCGATCCACCAAGTGTTATTTGAGGGAGAAATGATGATGTCATTTGATCAAATAACTCGTACATATGGACTGGCTAGTAGAGACCTCTTCTCAATCTTTTCCAGATCAGAGATTTGATTTAAAAAATAAGCACACTTGTAACAGACTCTTACAGATCCAATAGACAGAAGAGGGTGCTTATTTCTTTAAATTCACTCTCTGTCAGTACCCTTTATCATTAGTTGGAGAGTGTCCCCTCAGGCGAGACTGTGCAGCTTTGTGATGTCTGCGAGAGAGAATTGGGGCTTCAGGCCACTTCAGAAACATGGGAGGATATTTGTGAAAATGCTCGAAGAATTTCATCTGCAATAGGATCCATTCCATGCAGTTGAAAATTCTTAAAAGGGTCTATCTGACCCTAGATTATCTCCTAAAATTCAAAGTGGGATAATCTTCAGCATGTCCGAAATGCAGAATGACTACAGGCACACTTGCTCATTGCATGTGGTCCTGCTGCAGGCTTCATATATATTGGAGCACTGTGTTAGGTGTGATAGAGTGGGTCCTGGAGACCGAATTGGAGATGGACCTGGTTTCTCTTTTCCTGGGCCTGCACAAGGTACTTTACACAAATGCACATGTGAAATAATATCCTTACTTTCTGTGCTAGGAAAAGCATTCTGTTGTGTTGGATGTCTGAAACCCTGCCGCCGCCCCCTCCCCCCACCCCCGGGTCAACGTAAGCTCTTCATGGAGAATATCCCTTTGGACTTTTTCACTAGCATGGTGCACCAAAAAACAGAGATTTATATAGGACATTGCAGACCTTTTTGGATTACCATGATACAGGCTTATTTGGCATTCTCAGAAGGGCTTTTATACAGCCCTGACGATATTATCTAATGACTCTTATATCCAGAGAGGAAGAATAATGAACAGAAAAATGGATATCAGTTAATGCTCTTGAAGAACGAGAGCTGTCATTTTGTTACGCTGAGCTGCATTATTTATTCATTATTTATTGCTTATTTTTGTTTTTCTTCTGTCCGTTTAGTATTTTTAACTTGTTTTGTATGTAAATGAACATGCGTTTAATTTTGATCAGTTACTGGAGTTGTGTTGCTATTGGTTTATTATAATATTAAAAATCCATTTTTCAATAAAGATATTTTAACAAATATTAAAATGCTAACATTGATAGAATAGAGTCCGAAAGAACTCTCATTAGAGAGACCACTCATGGTGGTTTAACGTGAGGGTCACCACACCTCGGGTGATGGGGTGAGGTTGAGAGAGCATCCCCTTCATGGTAACCTCTGTCAGTGTGAGGAACTGACCCTGAACTGTTGGCCTCCCTCTGTATCACAAACCTGCCGTCCTGCCAACTGAGTGGGAGACAGTGTAACTGTTACACACAGAAACAGTCACAGACAAAGGGCAAGAGAAACTTTCATAACAAGGAAAGTGGTACAGTTCAGATAACGGTCAAGATAACGGCTGAGGGTAAAAACGTTCTCTGCTCGAAATTGTATTTTATGACAAGACGTGTTTAGAAGCTGTTTTTGGTTTTATATTTAAGGTGAGTCAAGTGAAATAACCAGACATACTCAGTGTGATTGGATATCTATAACTATAAAATAAGTGTATATTTTTGTGTAAAGCATGCTGACCATTGCATGAAAGTATATAATTAATGGAATATACTGTTAGGAGAGTGCATTCCATGGGAAAAGCCCTCAAACAGGCGCTTGAAGAAAACTCGGGTAAAAGTGCCCGAGTGCCGTCAGGACAGTGACAGGAACCCAGAGGGTTGAATGACTGAAAGTTTCTGTAACATGGAGCTGAGAAAAGCATCAGATCAGCCGGGACCTATTAAATGCTAGAGCACGTTTGAAGGGCTGAATGGCCTCAACAGGAATTGAAATGTGTGTGATTCGGAAAAAGTGCATCCCTACTCCTTCCTCTTATGTGGTTACACACTGGAGCACTGCATTTTCCTGAAACTGGGCATTATTTGGAACACTGTGTGGAACATTCCATAATTGGTATTCTCCGGAATATTCACTAACTGTGTGGGGGATATTGCAAAGGTGTGTGTGTGAGAGAGAGAGAGAGAGAGAGAGAGCGAAGTTGCTGCATGCGACGGTGAGAGTGGTGGAGCATGAGCCTTGTTCGTGCTATAACAGATATACAGTGAGTGTGAGGGAGCAGAGAGAATACGGTGAGTCTTATCCTGATAGAGCTGGGAAGGTTATTGATGCTTGTCCTGTATTGCTGGACATTTCTTCAGACCGCAGATACTGCACTGAGCTGGGTGGTGAGCACAGACCACGCTCAGTGGGTCTGGTGGTAAGGCCCCCTCTGGGAAGGCAATGGTCCCCCTCTGTACTAGCCCATCTACTATGCACACCATGCAGCGTCAACGAACTGTGGTATAATTGCCGCTTATCTGCCATGATCGGGGTAAACTGTGCAGGGCAGCTCCAAACTGAAAAAGCTCAGCCGTGTGCCCCTTGGCCTTTTAAAGGTGGCAGCAGTGCCAGGGAACACGGAATATCTAGGGAAATCCTGGCGACTGTGAGTACCTCCAATCCTAATGGGTGGCAGAATCGGGCTGGAATTCAATGAGAGGTGGGTGGCATTTAATGAGGTGAGTTCGATAAGATTGCACTAGGAAACTAGCTCAGCTTCGTACAGACAATTCCTTTGTCACACTCAGTGAAAATGATACTGAGACATATTACTGTTTTATACAGTTCAATGAGCCGAAGACTCTGCTGTCCTCACTCCCAGTTACATAGCTGCAGAACAAATGCTCATTCAAAACTCTCCATCGCCTGAACTCACAGCAATATTCCATTCATTCATGTTGTATGATACTATCGAAATGTCTTCATATCAGCATTCTGAAAATTGTGAACATATCTTTCCATGACATGTTTTCTCACTCTGTTCCTCTCTGTCTCTATCCCCAAACACACATATTTACAGTCATACATTTCTACTGCATGGAAACAAGCCCTTAGGCCTAGCTGTTCCATGCCGACCAAAATGTACATCCATACTCAGCCCATTTCCCTGCCCTTGTTCCTTTCCTATCCATGTATTTTGCCAAATACCTTTTCAATGTTGCTATTGTACCCACTTCAACCACTTCCACTGGCAGCTCAGTCCATATGCAAACCACACTTTGTGTAAAAAAGTTGACGCTCAGGTTCCTTTTTATTTTTGTCCTCTCCAAACATGAACATTTGTCCTCTAGTCCTTGGTTCCCCAGCCTTGCAAAAAAAAATTAAATATTCATCCCTATGCATATTCTAACTTGTACAAATTCTCCCTATAACTCAGACCCTTTAGCCCAGGAAACATCTTTGTAAATTTGTTCTACATTCATTGTAGTCCAATAATATCCTTTCTAGGGCAAGGTGAACACAACTGAGCACAATACTCCAAATGCAACTTTAACAACATCCCGTACAACTGCAACATAACGTCCCAACTTCTATACTTAATGCCCTGATGAAGGCCAATGTGCCAACAGCCTTCTTCACTGTCCTGTGTATCTGCGACTCAAATTCAGATAATCGTGCACCTGATTTCCAACATCCTTTTGTTCCACTACACTCCTTAAAGCCCTCTCATTCACTATTAACCTCCCACCTGAATTTGACTTTCCAAAATGCAAGACATCACACTTGCATTTGCTCTTTCTCAGCCTACTTCCCCAGCTGATCAAGGTACTGTTGCAATTTCTGATAACCTTCCTCACTGTGGACAATGCCTCCCATTTTAGTTTCATCTGCAAACTTACTAACCTTGCCTGTGCACTCTCATCCAAATCATTGATATAGATAACAAACAGAAATGGGGACAGAACCGACCCCTGAAGCACTCCACTAGTCACAGGTCTCCAGTCCAACAAGCATACCTCCACCGTAGCCAGTTGCTTCATAATGTCAAATCAATTGTGTCGCCAAGTTGCCAGTTTACCTTGGAGTCCATGCGATCTAACCTTCTCGAGCGGCCTTCCATGTGGAACCTTATCAAAGGCCTTACTGAAATCCATATAGACTATGTTCACCGTCCTGCCCTCGTCAACCTTCCTGGTCACTTCTGCCAAAAACTCAAACAAAATTTGTAAGGCATGATCCGCCACGCACAAAGCCATTCTGACTGCTCCAAGTCAAACTCTGTCTTTCCAAATTCATGCATATCTTATTTCTCAGAACCTTCTCAAGTGGTTTACCGAAAACAGATGTGAAGCTTACTGGTCTATATTTCCCAGGCATTTATTTTCAGCCCTTCTTGAAGAAGGGCACCACGTTTGCTACTGCCCAGTCTTCCAGGACTTTGGACTCTTAACAGTCTTATCTCGCCTCTTGCAGTGCTCTTGGATATATCTAGTCAGGACCAAGAGATTTATCTGACTTTGTGCATTCTCATATGTCCAACAACAGTTCTACTGTGATATGGACAGTACTAAAATATCTCAACTAAACTTCCAAAGGTCACAGGTCTTCATGTCTTTCTACATGATAAACACATAGGGGAAATTGAGGACCTCAACCACCTCTTGAAGTTGTACACATACGTGCCCATTTTGGTTTTCAAGGCATCCTATTCTCTCTCTAGTTGTTCTTTTTCTTTACTATAGTGATTTTGAATTCACCCTAATCCTCTCAGCCAATGCTATCTCATACTCCCTTTTCGCCTTGCTGATTTCCTTCTTCATTAAACTCCAATATCTCCCGTGTACCTCCAGGGATTCCCTTGATTCCAGCTGCTTGCACCTGGGGCACGCCTCCTTTTTTTGCTGGTCAGAGCCTCAATATCTCTTGTCATCCAGGGTTTTCTCTTCCAGCCTCACTTTCCCTTCACCCTCACAGGAATATATAAACCTTGAACTCGAGCTATCTCACTTTTACAGCCCTCCCTCGTGCCCGACATCCTTTAACCTGAAAACAAAATACTCCAATTAACCCCTGCAATCCCCTGTCTAATTACAACAAAATATGCCTTGCTCCAATTTAGACTTGAATCTGTGGATCAATTTTGTCCCTCCCATATCTATTTTAAAATTAATACAGCGCTAGTCACTTTTCCCAAAATACTCCCCCACTTTACCACCGTCACCTATTCATCCCTATTTCCCAACAGTAGGTCGAGTGTGTCCATTCCCGTGTAGGACCCTTTATATACTGCTTGGGGAAACTTTCGTGAACAAACTTAAGAAATTACATTCCATTGAAGTTCTGAACCATCTGGATGTCCCAGTTTATATTAGGAAATTTTAAATCTATTATGACAATCCTATTGCTCCTGCTACTCTCACCAGTTTCCCTGCCTATTTGTTCACCCAATTCCCATTGTTGATTTGGAGGCTTATAGTGCAACCACTATAACATCACCATCCCCCCTTTCTTCCTTGCACATTCACAAAAGCTCATCGGATATTATCTTAGTTATTTCATCTTTAAATACTTGTGTGATACTCGCCTTGATCAGAATATTGGCATATCAACTGTTTCCATTTGCAATGATTTTCACATCTGCAGCATCCCTTTTCAAGGTACATTGGAGATATGGAGTTGTAACTGGATGACAGCCGCATATCCTGTCACTTCCAATATGGGCTGCAAGTTTCCCCACACTGGGCAGTGATCTAACACAGTGTTACCGAACAATGCAACAACCTGTGTTTATATATGAATGAGCAAGTGGGGTCTGCACAGCTCCCCACGCTGGACATTTAGCCCAGGATTATAGATCAAGTATTGGTGTGGGCTGCACAGAGTTCCATTCTGGATATTGCTGGTTTGTATTCAGCAGTACACTCGCCATATCTACACAGTGCTCCATCCTGAATGTATTATGGATCAGCTGGTTATGGGAGTTTGATTGCGAATGTGGCAATACCTTTATTTTGTGTTTTCATTCTTGTGATTGGACCCTTCAAATCCTGACTCACCCTTAGACCTGACCCTCTGGATGAGTGATGGTGACTGTTGTTACAGCATCTGAGTCTGTAACATGACCAACAAATGGAGCAGAGGCTGCAGAGAGGGCAGTCTCCGTAAAATGGAATGAGGGAATCACCATCAGATCAGCCGTGGTCTTAGTGAATGGTGGGGCAGGATTGAATGGACCACGAATGCAACTTATTCATGTATTTATTTCTTTTTCCAAGCAAACTCCCCTTCTCTCCCAGTGTCCCATACTGGTGGGAAGTGAGTCACCTCCTCCTGTTCCTGCGTAACAGGACCATGGAAACTCACTAGCCTCCAGATTTCCCTGTGGCCCAGTTTCAAACAGTTGAGTGACTGCCTCCTGATCCCAAGTTTGTGAAAGTAGATGTCCTCCTCCTGCTCCTGAGTAACAGGCTCCAATAGCTCTGTGCTCACCTGCTGCTCCTGTGGAATGGAGGTGAGGGACTGAATGGCCTCTTCACATTCTTTACAGCTTTTCTTGACTAAAAGCTGTAAAACACCATCAAAATCTGACTGATGTATTTTTGTATTTTACTCTCAGCAATTGAGCAAACAAGCTGAGTGACAGAATTCAGAAGCTGAATAGCCTCCTCCTGTTCCTGTGTTACACACTCAAGAAGCAATAGACTATCTGAGATGTACAGCACAGAAAACGATCCTTCAGTTCAGTCGTCCATGCCGACCAAATATCCGAAATTAATCTCGTTCCCCCTTGCCAGCAGTTGGCCCATCTCCCTCTAATCCCTTCCCATGCATGTATCCATCCAAATGCCTTTTAAATGGTGTAACTGTACCTGCCTCCACCACCTCTTTTGTCTGTTCAATCCATACACACAGCAGACTCTGTGTGAAAATGTTATCCCTCATGTCCCTATTTAAATCTTTCCCCTCTCACCTTAAACCTTTGCCTTCTAATTTTGGACTCGCCTATCCTGGGTAAAAGACGTTGACTGTTTACTTTATCTATTCCCCTCATGATTTTATAAACCTCTTTAACGTCCCCCCTCAGCCTCAACACTTTAAAATAGCCCCACCCTATTTAACCTCTCCCTGTAACTCTAATCCTCCAACACCTGCAACATTCTTTCGCATCTCTTCTGTACCCTTTCAAGTTTGACATTTTCCCGACAGTAGGGTAACCATAATTAAAAGCAATTTTACAAAAGTGGCCAAACCAATGTCCTGTACAGATGCAACACGTCGTGAAAATGTTCAGATTCAAAGCACGCACCAATAAAGGGAAGATCACCAAGTGCCTTCTTCACTGCGCTGTCTACCTGTGACAGCACTTTTAAGGAAGGGAGAACCTGTACCACAAGGTGACACAGTACCTCAGTGACTAGCATTGCTGCTTCAGAGCGCAGCGATCTGGGTTTAACTCCATCCTTGAATGACAGTCTGTGTGGGGTTTGCACATTCTCCCCGTGTCTGCATGAGTTTCCTCCGGATGCTATGTTTTCCTCCGACATTAGAAAGACATATAGATAAGGGTAGATTGGCCATGCTAAATTGCGTATACTACCCAGGGATTTGTAGGCGAGGTGGATTAGCCATTGGAAATGCAGACTGAGAGGGATAGGGTAGGGGTTTGTCCAGTGGGTCGGTGTGGCTTCGATGGGCTGAATAGCCTGTTTCCTTACTGTAGGTATTCCATAATTTATATGAGGTTCTCCTTTATTGGCAGCTTTCGATAGGACCCTACCTATATGCCTTGCCTTGATTTGTCTTGCCAAAATGCAACACCTCACATTTAACTAAAATAAACCCCATCTGCCACTCCTCGGTTCACCTCAGCAAAGTCCCATTATAGTCTGAGAGATCATTCTTGACTGACGACTGCACCAACAAATTTGTTATTATCTACAACCTTACTGACCATACTTCATATACTCAAATGTAAATGATTTATACAAGTGACAAAAGGCAGTGGACCCACGATTGATCTTTGCGAGCAGCACCACTGGTCACAGGTCTCCAAGTTTATTGAACAAATGTCCACTGTCACACCCTGTCTCCAATATTCAAGAACATTTTGGATCTAAATGCTGAGCTCTCCCTGGATCCCAGGCAGTCTAACCTTGTTAACCAGTCTACCATGTGGAACATTTTGGTTTTCTTACTGAATTCCATAAAGACAACATCCACTGTCCTGCCTTCATCAATCATCTTCATCACTTCGTCTAAAGTTTACATTGAATCCTGAGATGTGAACTCCAATGTACAAAGCCCTCTGCAGTCCTTGTATTTTCAAATGCATGCACATCCTTTCCATCAAAGTTTCCTCCAACAAATTAGTCACCATTGACGTCAGGCTCAGTGATCTATAGTTACCTGGGTTTTCCTTACTTTCTCAAATAATGACACTATGTTAGCAGCCCTTCAGTCTTTTGACACCTCACCTGTGGAAATCAATGATACAAATATATCAGCAAAATGCTGACCAATGTCTTTCCTAGCTTCCCACATACATTTGGGATACAACTGATCAGGTCCCAGGGATTTGTTCACCTTTATGTGTTTTAAAATGTCAAACACCTCCTTGTGATATAGATACTTTTCAAGATATCACTATATATTTATTCATTCTCTCGCTCTTGTAACGTCCTCCACATTAAATACTGAGGTGAAATTGTTCTTTCTAATCCCTCCAATCTCCTGTGGTTCCACACATAGGTAACCTTACTGATCTTTAACGCGCCTTATTCTTTCCCTAGTTAATCGTTTACCATTAAAGGATTTGTAGAATTTCTTCAATGTCTCGTTAACCCTATTTCTAAAGCCATCTCATGTCCACATTTTTCTGGCCTGATTTCCCCATTGACTATGCACTTGCTGCCCTTATACACCTCTCGGGATTCACGTGACCTCAGCTCTGTTTACCTGACATATGCCTCCTTCCTTACCTTGACCAGAGCATCAATATATCTGGCCATCCAGCACTCCCTACACCCACCAGCCTTGCCCCTCTCACTAATGGGAACACGTTGGCTCTGGACTCTCTGAAACTAAGTTTTGATGGCCTTGCATTTACCAACCATCCCTTTACCTGTGAATAGGGTATTCCAATCAGCCTTTCACAGGGCTCGCCTAACACTTTCAAAATTGGCCTTGTTCAAAGTTAGAACATTAATGTTTACATCAGGTCTTTCCTATTCCAAAACTAATTTAAAACTAATATTTATGCGTAACAGACTTGAATGTTAAATAAACACTTCCTGCCCCTCTGTGACAGGCTCGAGAGGCTGAATGGCCTCCTCATGTCCCTCTGTAATAGACTCAAGAGGCTTAATTGCCTCCTCCTCTTCCTCTATAACACACCCGAGAGGCTGCATGGCCTCCTCCTGTCCTTGTGTAACAGACCCGAGACATTAAATGACACAGCAACCCGTGGATTACGAGCAGCCGTTAAACTGTATCTAATGGGGGTCCATCCCTTCTCAGTTACAGAAACACAACCAGGTGCACTCCAGGTGCCCTATCAGTAACACCTCATACAGCTGCAGTGACACATCTCTTTGTTTTGAATGATTCTGTTGGCAAAATGTGACAATATTCTAGATTTCCACCTTTTCAAGTAACAACAAGCTAATATGGGATGAATGGCCTTCTATTATCCCTCTGTAAGAGGCCCATAGGGACAGAATTATTTCGGCCTATTGCTGAGCAGCAGTCTCAATCCTCTGTCTCAAGGTTATGACAGGATTTGGTAGTAGGGCACTTAAAACCAGGAGTAGCCTCACACTGGTCAATAATTACCGTACTTTGTATTGAGGTATCTAGAAACTTGCCCACGCAACATTTCTTTATGCAGCCGATCTGTTATTCTATAACTGCCTCCTTTCATAAACAGAGTGGAACATATATAGACTCCTGCAGTGTTCTGCTAATACTCTCATATACAAGATAAAAAAAAGATTTAAGATTGGTCCATCCCTCAGCAATCCTCATCCATTCCATCCAAACCCAGTAATTGTTCTCTTTTATAGTGATATGAAAAGTGATGTGTGGAACTGGTTAATTGAATCTGTTTGCTCAGTCATGATTTGGAGATGCCGGTGTTGGACTGGGGTGTACAAAGTAAAAAATCACACAACACCAGGTTATAGTCCAACAGGTTTAATTGGAAGCAAACTAGCTTTCGGAGCGCCGCTCCTTCATCAGGTGATAGTGGAGGACACACTTCTAAGGCACAGAATTTATATCAAACATTTACAGTGTGATGTAACTGAAATTATACATTGAAAAATACCTTGATTGTGTGTTGAATTTTTATCTGTTCTAATACCATTATAGTTTCACTTCTTTCATGTGTAAATCACAGAACATTTTTTTAAAAATGTTGCATTCTCAGGTTACCTGTAACAGTGTGTTAGCTAGACAATATGCTGAAAGTGTTAGCCCCCTGTGTTCTCTGTCTATGCCATAATGTTTAGATTGATTCTAATCTGAAAAGTGAGATAACAGTGAGATTTACATGAAACCATGAAATTTTTGAGTTCAGAGTTTTACATGAATTCATGCAGTTTTGAGCAAATTACAATGAAAGTCTGCAAGTGCAAATTCACCCCACAAAATATATGTGTGCATGTCGGTCTTTGTCTGTGTGTATGTGTGTGTGTGTGTGTGTATCGTGCAATGGTGGTCACCTGTATTGTGACAGTAAACCAAGGTCCCATTTGAGGTCCTCCCTTTGGGTACAGAAATTAGCTATCAGCCTCTGCTCGGCCACTTTTCGCTGCTGCCTTTCCTGAAGTCCGCCTTGGAGGCTGGTCACCCGTAGGTCCAAGGTTGAAGGTCCTTGACAACTGAAGTGTTCCAGAACTTGGAGGGAACCCTCCTGTCTGTTGATTGTTGTGCAGTGCCCATTCATCCATTGCCGTAGCCTTTTCTCGGATTCCCAGTGTTTGTACAGTGACTGTGATCAATGCCAATCTCCATGGATTCTAATTATTTCAGTGGAGCGTTTCCATCTTTTAAAGATAAATGGGCGCTGTTCAATGTATTATCCCTTAACATGAGCCGGAGCATCACCGACAGCACTGACAGGGATCAGCAGATCCAGAGAGAGGGGGAGGAGAGATCAGAATCTGAGAACATTAGACTGGAATGTTCCAACAATTGATCAGAACCAGAGGACATTAGATTGTTCCAAAAATGTATCAGAATCTGGGAACACTAGACTGGCATGTTCCATCAATAGACAGGGGTTTATTCAATTATGTTTGGTATCTTTCTGCATTGTGTTGATGGTCATTATCATTGATGATTTATTACACTATTCTCATTACTCAATATTTTTATTAACCTTTCCTGGCTATCGTTGGTGTTCCTGGTAAGTGTCACTGTCCAGATTTTTTTTCTATTAACCGGTTATGACTGTATTACTGTTCTTTCTTATATTCTATCCTTCTTGTCACTATTATTTTCCTGTTGAAACTCTCAATCCATATATTCACTCTACAGACCACGACTAACTACATCAATGAATGTGTTCAATTATTGTCTCCCTTTCAGCACTGGCATTGTTACTCATTCTTCTCTCTGTTGACCTAATCAGTTCCAGGTGAGAACTACAACTTACTGTATCATTGCCTTTGTTATTTAAATATTAAGAGCAGGGTGGTCACTCTCTACTGTTCTGGTGACAAACTCCACTTCCTTCCACTGTTTCCATCCCATTCCTGGCCAATATCTGCGGCTGAAGCCGACAAGTCACCACTGTGCGAGGTCCCTTTGACAATGAGCTGATTCCTGACACCATACCCTGACCATTTCTAACTTGAAATACTCATCACTCCAGAATATATCTCACTGGTTTAGTCCATCTGCTGTTTGAACCTTGAGCTATGAAATACTGTCTTAATGAAGCCAATATTCTGCTGCTGACACTCGCGGCTTCAAACCTGCCGAAGCAAATCTGATTCGAACTCACACGAAACTCCCATCCATCTGTCATTCATGTGCACGCCGATGTATATTGTTATTGTGTCTGGCAATGCCTTTATTTTAACATTCTCAAACACTTTACCTCATCTGTCCATGCAATTTCTCTCGTTCTCTCTCTGTCGACTAACAAAAAGCCTGCTAGTTGTTCTTATTTAAAATAGGTTCCTCCATGTGCGTTCCTTCTTAAACAATGAGTTTCACATTCAAACATGCCAATTGCGCACAAATACGCACTCTCTCTCAGTTTCTGATGAACATGCATGCAAAAACACACATGCATCAATTATAGACATTATAGACAGTATCTTCCCATTATAGACAGTAATCTGATGCGAATATAGTTTGCATGTGATAGTAAAGTTTGCAATACTCACTATGCTGGGCAGATGGTGCAGTTTACTGAGCAACACACTAGCAGGGTCTGCACAGCTCTCCATGCTGGGCTGTCATCTTGTCCCAGTTTATGTTGTTTGTGGTGTTCTGTGAAGCAGATTCAGAATTTGATGTAACAAACCATTTCAGCTGATCTGACAATGCCTGTATTCAATGTTTTCATTCTTGTAAGTTTACTCTCGAAGATTTCACTTCTCCAGTTAGTCCCACTGCCCTGTCTGTTTCCACATATTTCCGCAAGATTTTTCAATTAATTAACTGTCTGTTTCAGTTTTTGATGTGAATCTTTCTGTTCCTCTGTATCTTTCCCTGGGCTTAGCTTTTAGCTCCCTAGTGTATCGAGTGCTGGCATTGTGAAGGTCAGAAACAGTGAAATGGTGTGTGTCAGGCTGTTGTTCACTTCCTGGTATGTCCCATGAGATGGTCTATGGACAGGGGTGTTTCAGAAGTTATGAGACACATCCTTGTAACTTGGTCTGTACCTGTATTTGTCCCTCTCGGGTGACCTTGCGATCAGTAACATGAGGAAGCCCTTTAAGTAAAGGACCAGGCATCTAAATTGTGTGCCAATGCAGTCACTTTTTTTAAAAAAAGTTCTCCTTTCTTTAAATAAGTGATCTTGAAGGCAAAACTGCCGACTGAAAAAGGCTCAAGTAAATAACTTACGACGCTTTTAGGGTTTATAATAAATAGTAGTAACAACGGCCTAGTAACTTATCCCCAGTTGCTACTCTCTCTGAAACCTGACTTGATGCTGCTTCCTCCTGGATTGGAGAACTGTATGCAAGAATGTTTGTCTGAATGTTCCTTTTTGCCAAGGGGTTTGTTTATGGGATGTTAGTATATTGGAACAGTTCATTTGTAGAAGATACTGTATCTATTATTCGGGAAAGGATTCCAATAGTTAAATTATTCTAAATTCCTCTTCACTGTGTATGGAATTTCATTAGAGGGTTTAAATATATTGTGTTTTACTTAATGGTGAATTGTTTGACGAGTAACATCACATCTGGAACAACCATTTCACATCTATCTTTTAAAATAAGAAAAGGTGTGTATCCAAGCTACCCTCCTAATATAGTTTGAGGCAGTCTAGTTGGTCTATTACAAATTGACGAGTCATGTCTGGTTCCAAATCGATAAAACTAAATTGGGTTTAGAATTTCAATCCCTACATTGTACAAACAGGCCATTCGACCCACCAAGCCCACACCGACCCTCTGAGGAGTAACCAACCCAGACCCAATCCTCTACCCTATTATTACACATTTATCCCGACTAAGGCTCCTAACCCACACATCCCTGGAAACTACAAACAATTTAGCATGGCCAATTCAGCTGACATGCACATTTTTGTATTGTGGGAGGAAACCAGAGAATCCAGAATAAGCTCATGCAGACACTGGAGATTATGCACTGGGAGACTATTGGGTTCAAAGGTCGTGTATGGTAGCTGTTAGTGCCTCTTGTTCCGGATGTTGAATTCGGTTGGTTTAATCCGTGTTTTGTGTATAAAGATTATTTCAGTCACTAAGAGTTCTCTGGGTAAGGAAGAAGTGAATTTGGCAGTTTTACAAAAGGGAATGTAGACAAATCAGTAGGAATTGACAGACAAGCTGGAGTTGGGGTTGTAATTGTCTGTGAGAAAATGAGAGATAATTACAGCTATAGATCGGCAATTACATTTTGTTGAACCACCATCAGACTCTTTGGAAATGGCTAGAATTCAATTTCAAATGAGGCACTTTGAACATGAGAAAGAATTGTAAAGGAAGTGAAGGCGAAACAGAGAAAAAGACAGAAGAAAAGCAGAGAGTTTCAACTTTAAAAAGTTAGCAATTAGAGAGGAAAGTTGGCATAGAAGGCGGAGATGAAGTTAGATGGTAGGCTGGATAAGGAGGATAGTGAGGCTGAACAGCCCTGTTATAACCAATGGTCTAATGGGGTTCTGTTTAAATACATCCTGGCATTATCTAAATTTGATGAGAAGGATGGGGAAACCTTTTGAATTTCATTTGATGAACTGGCTAAACAAATGTACTGCTCAGTGACCATGTGGATTTAGTTGATCCAAACCAAGCTGATAGGTATTTGCATCCTTCTTGGAGGAGGTATCTGGCCAGTATGAGGAGACAAAGAAAGCCATCTGAAGTATATATGACGTTGTGTCAGAAGCCGACAGATAGTGTTTCAGGAATCTAAAAAAGGGTCCCTGGTTAAACGCACATTGAGTTTGAAAGGATCAAACAAAGTAATTTTTAAAGGTGGGTAAGGGTATTAAAAACAGAGCAAACCTATGACACTGTTAGAGAGATTCTTATTTTGGAGAAGCTCAACAATTCACTTCCTGCAGTCGTGAGAACTCGTGTGGAAGAGCAGAGAGTATCAATGGCAAGATTAGAAGCTGAAATGGCTG
This sequence comes from Chiloscyllium punctatum, assembly GCF_047496795.1. Classification (NCBI taxonomy): domain Eukaryota; kingdom Metazoa; phylum Chordata; class Chondrichthyes; order Orectolobiformes; family Hemiscylliidae; genus Chiloscyllium; species Chiloscyllium punctatum. The sequence continues at coordinate 23,293,974 of NC_092766.1, forward strand.
ATGATGATGATGACTGAGTTCAGAAATCAAAGTTTGGTTTCTGTGAGAGATTGAGAAGAATGTGTGAGATCTTCTTAAATCATATATCTGTGAAAGTAAGGTTTAATGGCATAGGCCAGGAGTATCAGGTAAATAGGTTATAGCATTAAGAGGTACAGGAGCAAGCAATTCTTTTATGCTGAGACATGAGGAGCTATGCCATTCAGAAGGAATATTGGAGAGATGAGAAGTGCTCCATTATGTAACGTGTGGTTGGAGTGTCCAGTGGAAACACCAACAGATTTATTCTACAATGGGGAAGGAGGCCTTGAGCTTGGTGTTGCAACATTTCAGCATTTAAATTGCAAATAACATACATGAGCCAAGTCTTTTTCACTGATCGTGGTCCCTTAATGTTTTTGGAGAAGTTTAGGGAGAGAAATAACAGTCTGTTCCGATTGAGCTTATTATTTCTGCCATTCAATTTGAAATTATACAGGTTACAGGGCGAGAAAACCTAAGTTTTAACATGTTGTGGAGACTTGAATGAAGAAAGACAAAGGCATTTTGTGGCAGGAGTAAAATGACTGAAATCGAAACAAGTTGTGAACAATTGTATACTCAGTCAATGAAATATATATATGCTTTGCAGACTACTAACACAGGAAGACTAGGACGTCTAAAATGAATTCACCCTTGTATATTGATGGATTATTTTATTATAGATGGAGTCTCAGGATACTATCACTGTATAAAGGTTATTTTCTCTTCGATTTATTTTGAAGAGAGGTTTTAAAGACAGAAGTGCAGAACTCCTGTCTGAAAACAGTTTAAGCAAAAAACAGAAAAAGGCTTTATTTTAAATTAAAACGGTGGTAACAATGGAAGGGCAGTGGCCAGCTCTCCAAGACCTGGTTTCCTCGTTTTGCTTTTAGCTGCAGCATTCAGAAGCTGCTGGGGATCCCAGAAGGGTTGGAAGTTTCAATACATGATCCCCAGCTGCTTTTCTCTCTGAGATCTCTGTAGATGTTGTTTCCCCCTGGATTGGAAAACTGTTGTAAGGATCTGTATTTGAAAATATCTTTGTGCCAAGCGGTTTAAACCAAGAAGATACGATATCTATTGTTTGTGCAAGTATTCCAATATATAAGCTATCCAAAAATAGTATTTTCTTTGATTGTATTTTAACTAAAGCATTTGAATAGATTATATTTGCTTAATGTCGACTGGTTTGACCAGTCACAACATATCTGGAACACGCACTTCCCATCTATATTCAAAATAAGGAAATGTTTAGGTCTAAGCGGCCTTCTTAAAATATTTTTCAGGGATCTGGTCTGGTCAACAACACTTGTAGCCGAGGGGATTGTGACTGACTCCTGTAATTGAAAATTTAGTGATGAGGCTGGGGATGGTTTGCTGGAGGTTGTGGGGTAAGCTGCCTCAGACATTCAGGGAGACCTGAGGATTTGGTGACCCAACTCTGGATGGAACATGGGGACTGTAGTTACAGCATCTGGGTCTGTAACATGAACAACAAATGGAGCAGAGGCTGCAGAGAGGGGAAGCTCTGAAACCAGGCAGTGAGTGTGTGTGGGGAAAGGGAACTACTGTATCCATCCCGGGTTTTCCAGGAACAGCTTCCAAAGCTCCATTTATGGGAGGAGCAACGCGTGAGGGGATCCTGACTGCACAAACAGCTGGTGATAGAGTGGTGTCACCTCCTTCAACACGACCTGAAGCTTCATTCCAGGGGGTAGGGCAGTCCTGCCAGTGGCTGTTAGGGTTACAGTTTCATTCAGCTTCAATGATCCGGAACATTCCAGGCATTAGCTGCTGACATTTCCATCATTCGCCACTATCTCAATATCAATATCACCATTCGGTGCCGGAGGTTGTATATAGTGGATAAGGTAAATAGATTGTTTCTCCCACAGCAGGGAGCTATCGAGTGTATCCTTTTTTTCCCAGTATAGTGGGATTCCCGATGGTGTACATGGCATCTTCAGAGTACCCATATCAATGGGGAGAGGTAGAGGAACTGAAGGAGCTCTCTCGCTGTTAATGTTGCCGTGTGTCCATGCACAGTACATCATGTCCTGACAGCAGCCACAGTTCCTTCATTCAAAGGCAGGCAGCCATTCCCATCGTCTTCTGTTCTCCATGAAGAAAGGAATGAGTTTATCTTGGATAAAGGCTGTCCCCTTGATACACATTTCAAAACATCATCCCACCACTAACCAACCACAACAAAATATTCCATGTGTACGGAGCGCAATGGAGTCACTTGGAGCGTCAAGGAGCAGACGATCAGGGATGGAGCAAATGCTTCCATGTCTGAACGGATCTGAGTGAACCCCCCACTACACAGTATCATTACGTCCTGTAATCCCTCTTTATTTCAGTAACATACTACCTTCCATTAGTCCTGTAAATGAAATGACAGGTTATATCAAGTTATATTGCACCTGCCAAACGATTATCCATTGTTTTTACCACTCTGTACCTATTTGCAGGCTCTCCATCCTCTCTTGATAATGTAATTTCTTCCTTATCACCGCGACATCGCCAAACTCAGTACATCTATTCAATCCCACTGATCGTTGATATGGATTGTAAATAGTTGAGGACCCAACGGTGGTCGCTATATGACTCAACATTTTATGATCAGTCCAACTGATTAAGACTTATTTATCCAGAGTGCCTGTTTCCTGTTTGATAGCCAGTCCTCCCCCATTCCTGTGTAACACATTCGAAGGGCTGAATAAGAACAAGGAGCATCAGTCGTCTATTTACCCCCTCGAGCCTGCTCCCCCATTGAATACAATCATATCTGATGTCATCCCTGCTCCTCCATTGAATATAATAATGGCTGATGTCAGCCTGCTCCAACATTGAATACAATCATGGCTGATGTCATCCCTGCTCCGCCATTGAATGCAAACATGGCTGATGTAATCTCTGCTCCACCATTGAATACAATCATGGCTGATGTCATCACTGCTCCGCCATTGAATACAATAATAGCTGATGTCATCCCTGCTCCGCCATTGAATACAATCATGGCTGATGTCATCCCTGCTCCGCCATTGAATACAATCATGGCTGATGTCATCTCTGCTCCACCCCTGAATACAAACATGGCTGATGTCCTATCTGCTCCACTCCTGAATACAAAAATGGCTGATGTCCTCTCTGCTCCACCCCTGAACACAAACATGGCTGATGTCCTCTCTGCTCCACCCCTGAATACAAACATGGCTGATGTCATCTCTGCTCCACCCCTGAATACAAACATGGCTGATGTCCTCTCTGCTCCACCCCTGAATACAAACATGGCTGATGTCATCTCTGCTCCACCCCTGAATACAAACATGCCTGATGTCCTCTCTGCTCCACCCCTGAATACAAACATGGCTGATGTCATCCCTACTCCACCATTGAATACAATAATAGCTGATGTCATCCCTGCTCCGCCATTGAATACAATAATAGCTGATGTCATCTCTGCTCCACCCCTGAATACAAACATGGCTGATGTCCTATCTGCTCCACTCCTGAATACAAAAATGGCTGATGTCCTCTCTGCTCCACCCCTGAACACAAACATGGCTGATGTCCTCTCTGCTCCACCCCTGAATACAAACATGGCTGATGTCATCTCTGCTCCACCCCTGAATACAAACATGGCTGATGTCCTCTCTGCTCCACCCCTGAATACAAACATGGCTGATGTCATCTCTGCTCCACCCCTGAATACAAACATGGCTGATGTCCTCTCTGCTCCACCATTGAATACAAACATGGCTGATGTCATCACTGCTCCGCCATTGAATACAATAATAGCTGATGTCATCCCTGCTCCGCCATTGAATACAATCAAGGCTGATGTCATCCCTGCTCCGCCATTGAATACAATCATGGCTGATGTCATCTCTGCTCCACCCCTGAATACAAACATGGCTGATGTCCTATCTGCTCCACTCCTGAATACAAAAATGGCTGATGTCCTCTCTGCTCCACCCCTGAACACAAACATGGCTGATGTCCTCTCTGCTCCACCCCTGAATACAAACATGGCTGATGTCCTCTCTGCTCCACCCCTGAATACAAACATGGCTGATGTCATCACTGCTCCGCCATTGAATACAATCATGGCTGATGTCCTCTCGGCTCCGCTATTGAATAGAAGCATGACAGGTGTCATTGTGGCCTCTGTTCCACTTTACTGCCATCTCTCAATCCTAAAACGCTGGGCTCTTGCTGTAGAATGCACCACATGAAAAAAAATATCCATTCCACATCTACATTCACAATTAGTCTTAACAGTTTGCAGATCTCAATGAGATCTCCTTTCATTCTTATAAACTTAAGAATATCGTCCTTAACTGCTCAATTTCTCTTCATTAGACAACCGTTTCATCTCTGGAATCAATCTAATGAACCTCTTCTGAATTAACTCCAATATAAGTGGATCCTTCCACAAGACTGGGCATCTAAACTGTACTCTATTTGCAGCCTCGCGAAAGCATTGCATAGCTACAGTCACACACCCTAACCTTCTAGTCTGGCATTGTCCAAATGAACTTTGAAATTATGCTTGTATTTCTCATTGCTTGCAGTACCTGCATGCTGGGTTTCTGTGAAATGCAAGTGGACACCGATATCCCTCTGCTCCTAACCACTTTGAAGTTTCTGTACATTTTGCGAATAATTTTCCTTCCGATGATGCTGGCCAACTTGAATAACCCATCCTTATCCAATTTAATTTTCATTGCCAAATTATGGACCATTCAACCAAACTATCCATGTTTATTTTGATATCTCTTCCATCTTCATTCCAAAGTAATTTCCCACCAATGTTAGTGTCTTCTGTTGTGGTTCTGTTCGACGAGCTGGGAATTTGTGTTGCAGACGTTTCGTCCTCTGTCTAGGTGACATCCTCAGGGCTTGGGAGCCTCCCGTGAAGCACTTCTGTGATGTGGTTATTGATTGAATCTGTTGTCCCAATCGAACTCATGTTGCTTGTCATCTGCGTGTGTGACTCCTAAGGATAGTTGGTCGTGTCGTTTCGAGGCTAGTTGGTGTTCGAATGGGGCAACACTAATATTATCGGACAAGCCAAACAGAGAACAGCCAGGGAATTCCGAGAGGCATGGTACTCATCACAGAATCAATCAATAAGAACATCGACCTGGACCCAATATACTGATCACTACAACGGACAGCTGGAACTGACAACCGGAAGCGGCAGATTCAAACCACTACAAATGCCGGAGGAAAGATCACAGAAGCGCTTCACAGGAGGCTCCCAAGCACTGAGAATGTCACCTAGACAAGGGACGAAACATCTGCAACACAAATTCCCAGCTCGGCGAACAGGACCACAACAACAAGCACTGAGTTACAAATCTTCTCACAAACTTAGTGTCCTCTGAAAATAGTATTTTCTATCTCATCAACCGAGTAATAATATCGAACGCAAATAGTTGAGGCATAAGTACTGAAATCTGCGGTACTCCACAAATTGCATTTGCCAAAAGAAAATGACACATTTATTTCATCTGACTGCATTTTATTGGTTAACCAATCCTCCATCCAAGCTAATAATTTACTCCTAAACCCATGTTCTCTGATCTGACCACTTACTCTTTGGATAAGCAACATATCCGATGCCTTCAAGAAGACCAGATACATTCCATCTCCAAGAATCCTACTATCTAACTTGCTTGCTACATCCTTAAGTAACTCACGCAAACAATTCATACTCAGTTGATCCTTCGTAAAATCGTGTTGACTCTGATGGATTGTGGTTTGACTTTGCAAATGTCCTCTACAATGGATTCTAATAATTTGCCGTAAATTGCGATAGTTTTATCGATATGTTTTAATTTAATGTATACAGTTATTGTAAGTTCTTCCCTTTTGAAAACCTTTACGTTTTCTTTGAATTCCTGTTTAACGTGGAAACGTTTTTAAAGGATCTGCTCCAATTGTTGTGTGAGAGGTATGTGTGGTTGCATGGATTCATCATCCTGGTGGTGTACAAAATCGATGGGCTGACGTCTTTCTGGTTTTATGATATTCTAATCTCTATGGCCAGAATGACCTCCTCCTGTTGATGTGTTAGAGGGTTGGGGGATTATGGAATCTTCCTGTTGCTGTGTAACATTTTGAGGGGATGATGGGTCTTCTCTTTTTCTTCCATAACAGGCTGGAGATACTGAACAGTCTCCTGATGTATCCCTGAGATGGGACTGAGGGAGTGATTGGTCTTCTCCTGATCTGACACAACAGACACATATCTGAATTACCTCCAACTTTCTTACTAAAAAAAAGTATCTGATACTTTGTATCCTTATCCAATTCCCCTACAAAGGATCGGAGGGGCTGACTGACCTCCTGTTATCTCAGTGTAGCAAATCTCCAGTCATTGTGTGGCCTCTTCCAGTTCCTGTGTTACAGACTTGAAGATGCTGAATGGACTGATCCTGTTGCTGTGTAACAGGATACTGGTGCAGCGTGGCCTACTCTGGGCCCAGTGTTTTGACTCGAGGGGATGATTGGCCTCCTCCTGTAACCTTACATTAGGCTCCGGGACTGAATACCCTTGTCCTGTTCTGGTGTAAAAGGGTCGAAGGTATGAATTTCCTTCTGTTGTTCCTGTGCAACAAGCTGGAGAAGTGGAATGGATTCCTCCATTTATTGTGTAATTGACTTCGATTGCTGACTCCTTCCGGTGTCCGATGTAAAAATACGGTCATCGTTCGGTCTTCTAAACACAACCTGATCATCCTTTCCTTATAGTTTAACACTTCATAACAGGAATTAATTGAGGGAACTATCTCTGAGCTGCTTCGAATGTAACAATATCCGTTCCTCATTGAGGAGATTAAATCTGTACACACTACTCCAGATGTGATCTCACTAAGACCCTGTTCAGCAGCAGCAACACTTTACAAGCCTGCTGTAAGGTCCCCACCCAGGTTACAGCAGTCTCAGCTGGCTGGGCAAATACACAGCATTGTTGAAAGATCATTGTCCTTCTCTACCCCACCAGCATAACAGGAGATCTGAAGAAGAGCGTAAATGATGTGGCGAGATGATCTCCAACATTAACTTACCCAGAGCCCACTTCGCTCAGGTTCTACAGAATCTAATGAGGTGGAGCTCAGAAACAGAAAGGAGGAGCAAACATTGATGGGAATTATATATCAAAGTAAAAGCTGCAATACAAATACTGGGTATGTTATAAAATAGGAAAATGAGATATACACGTTTGTGGGTACTGCAGGAATAATGTACTGTTTAAATTAGATCTAAGCTGCATTAACCAAACTGAATGCTAATGCTGAGAAAAATGGATTTCATGAGCATGTTTGAGATGGCTTGTATTAATATTATGTCTAGCACCGAGCTCGAGATCAGGTTACTTAGGAATTGGAGTTGGATGATCAGAAGAGCTCATTGAAAACTTTGCTGTAAATGACCTTTTGGGACCAGTGACAATAATGCATTGGTTTTCGTTTATGATGTTTGAGTCCACGACAATTTTTGATTTATTTGAAGTAACCGTTATAAATCTGAGTCATGCAAGCCATGAAGGTGTGAGGAGGAAGTGGGGACTACAGATGCTGGAGATCAGAGTAGAAGAGTATGGTGCTGGAAAATCATAGACAGGCAGCATACTAGGAGCAGGAGTATTGATGTTTGACTATAAGCCTTTCATCAGGAATGAGACTTGTGGGCCAAGGGGGCTGAGGGATAAATGAGAAGTGGGTGTGGCAAAAGGGAGGTAGCTGGGAATGCGATAGGAAGATGAACGTGGGGTTGGAAGTGATAGGTGCTGAACGGAGACAAAAAGCCTAATCGACTGCATCCATTACACCCAATGTATTCTTCCCTACATTGGAGAGACAGGACGCCAACTTGTGGATCATTTCAGAGAATATCACTGGGACAGCCACATTGACCAACTCCACCGTCTTGTGGCTGAACACTTTAACTCCCCTTCCCACTCTGCCAAGGACATGAGGGTTCTGGGCCTGCTCCATCGCCACTCCCTAACCACCACAAGCCTGGAGGAAGAAAGCCTCATCTTCCGACTTGGGACCCTCCAACCACAAGGGATCATGGTGGATTTCACCAGTTTCCCCACTTCCTCAAACCCCATCTTATCCCAGTCCAAACTTGCAACTCAGCACCGCCATTTTGAACGTTCCTATGTGTCCACCTGCCATCCCATCAGCCCCACCTTCATCTACTTATTAGATCAAAGCAGGCAGCTTAGGAAAATGCCAAGTGTTGTAGTAGGCCAGTGGATTCAGAGAAATGTAAGGCCCAGTAAAGGATGGCCAAGAAACTGAGAAGAAAATCAAAAACGTAAAGCATGCAAACGAAAGAAAAGCAAAAGCCTGCTAAAAAGCTTCTGTCAATGTATGAAATAAAATCAAAAACACGCTCAAATGTGGGACAGTGAGTGTGCAGACAGGATCATTTATTGGAGAGAACAGAAAAATCACAGGGAAATGAAACAGTTATTTTTGTGTCCATCTTCAAGGAAGAATATCCAGAAATTCTCCCAGAAATACCAAGAGACCATGGGATTTGTGTAAGTAAAGTCAAAGATCATTCATATCAGTGATGAGGTCTTCATTGAACAGACAGCCAGATTGAGTATTGATAAATCTGACAGACCAGATGTAGTACATACAAGTATTTCAAATGAAGCAGTAATGGACATATTGATTGCATTGCGGATTTTCATGTTATTTTCCTACACATTACTGAAAGGCATTTAGCTAATCTGAATAAGGTGAAGTTTATAAATATTATCCGACAGTTTAAGAAAGGATGAAGATAGAGAGCGGTGAACTACAGACCAGTTAACTTGTCATCTGCGGTCGGGTGTCTGTTGGACTCAATTACAAAGAACGTGCTGCTAGATATATAGAAGGTAATGGCAAAACCGGGAAGTATGATAACGCATCGATGAAATGAAAGCCATAAGTAGCAAACACTTTTTGGAATGGTTTGAAAGATGATTCTTGTAGACATAAGCAATGAGGAACCAATGGATAACGTATAGTTGGATATTCAGGAGCAATATTTTGAGAACTCACACAGCAAGCTCATAAGAAAAAATAAAGCGCAAAGTATTGGGAAAGATATATGCAAACGGGACAGTTAAAATTAGGTTTACATTCATGTGAATGTAATTGCAATGTAGAACATGTCGTGCACCAGTTGCATAGAGTGTTAGTGAGACTAAACTTAAAGTATTGTGTACCGTTTGGAGTCCCAATCTAAGATATAATATACTGACTACAGAGGAACTGCAAAAGTATTATCCAGATTAATCCATAAAATTGCAAGATTGTCTGATGGGGAAACTCACCTTGTGATCTTGCTTTTCATATTTTGATTACAGTGAAACTTAGAAATATCGAGGGGACTGAATAACAGAGGGACATGGAGAAGTGCAAACAGGCGAGATTAGTGAGAATCCCACGATATTCTACATGTACAAGTAGAATAGAATAATCAGCCAACAGTTAGTGTCCATTAGAAACCAAAGAGGGGCAATCTGTGTGAGAAGCTGGTGAGCATTGATAGGTTGTTACATGAGACGTTCGCATCTGTTTTACTAGGGAGAAGGAGGAGTCAGGTAGAGAATTCGAGAAGATGGACTGAAAAGCTCTCGAACAGATTGACGTAAAATACGAGCAGGAATTTGAGGCTTTGACCGGTATAAAATTGGACCAATCCCCGGTCTGGATGAGTTGTATCACAGGCTGCTGTCAGGGTCAAAGGAGGAAAGACCCTGACTGAAAATTGTAATTAGAATCTGACCATAGGGGAGGTGCCAGAGGACTGGAGAACAGCTAATGTGATTCCACTTCATGGTAAGGGTGGTAGAGATAGATCAGGGAACTATAGACAAGTGAGATCATTGATAGGAAAATTACTGGAGAAAACAGGGAAGGAAAAAAATCGAACTCTAATCAGAGTGGCAAGGGTGATCAGCGATAATCATCATGACTTTATCAGAGGGAAGTCACATTTAATGAATTTGATTGAATTAGTTTGTGGAAGTCGCTTATTTAGTTTTGTAGCAAGGCCTTTGACAAAGTTCCACATGAGAAACTGAGAAATAAAGTATTCTCACAGTATCAAGAATAACTTGACAAGTTATAACAAAAGTTGTCGTAGTGTCAGGAGACAGAGGGTGGTGGGAGAAGGCTGTTTGTGTGACTGGAGACCAGTGTCCCCTGGTGTACCACAGGGATCAGTGCTGTTTCCCTTATTTTTTGTGGTACTCATAAATGGTGTAGATGTGAATCTGCAGGGAGGTGTGTAGAGGAGGTGGGAGTTGTGATAAGTATGTTTGCGTTTGATACAATGATTGGCCGGGTCATTGGCAGTGAGGAGGAAGGCTTTATGTTGCAGGAAGATACAGAAGGAATGGTCAGACGGTTGGATCATTGACAGATGGAATGTAAACCTGGTAAGTATGAGGAGATGCACTTTGGAAGAAGGAACCAGACAGGAGAGTACTCAATGAATGGCAGCGCACGAGAAGCTTAGACTGTGCACCTCCACACATCCCTGAATGTGACTGGACAGGATAATGGGCTAGTTAAGAATTGGACCTTGGGTGCAGCATTTATTAATCAGTGTGTAGATTATAAGAGCTATACAGGGCTTTCGTTAGGCCAAGATGTAATATTGTGTGGAGTTCTGGGAGCAACATTACAGGAAGGATGTGATTGTACTGGAGGGTGTGCAGAGGAGATTCACCAGGATGTGGAGAGAGACTGGATAAGCTCGGCTTGTTTACTTTGGAGCAGAGAAGGCTGAGGGGGATGTGATTCAGAAGGATAAGATAATGAGGGACATGGACAGGGTGGATAGACAACAGTTGTTTCTTTTAGTCAGAGGGTCAAGAACAAGGGAGCACAATTTTACAGTGAGGAGTTTGAGGTACAGAGAGAATTTAATTTTTTTTCTCACCCAGAAGGTGTTGTGGTCTGGAATGCACTTGCTGAAAGGGGAGTTATCATGGGTAACCTCACAACCGTTAAAAAGTGCTTGGACGGGAACTTGGAAGTGTCATGGCATTCCCGGCTATGGACCTGATGTTGGAAAATGGGACTAATATAGATCGTGCTGTATTTCTGTTGGCACATAGTCTATAGTACTGAGAGTGTATGGTGTGCAAGGTCAATTATTGAGCAGCTGAATGCACGAATTGATCGGTTTCTGAAAAGTGAACTGTAATAGCTTGTTTAATCATGTCAATGAGAGAGGTATGAGAAAGTAAGTGCAGCTTCCTGAAACCAGAGAATAGGCAATGGGAAACAGGGAAATGGCAGAACGATGAAGTCACTACTTCAGTTCTGTCTTCACAGAACTTTCTAACAATACTAGGAAAACCAAGTCTGGTGTGGGAAAATGACATAGTACACGGAACAGAGAACATAGTAAGTAAATGGATTAGGAGAAATTATTGGGACTGAAAATAATGGTCATAGACAACTTTAACATATATTTAAGAAATGGGAATTATGATTGTGAAACAGACAGTAAGACAAATGAAAGAGAAACATTGGATGTAATACATTTAGATTTTCAGAAAAAAACTTTGGTAAAGCGCCAAGCCTAGTTTGCAAAATTAAATCTTAGTGGATTGTGGCTAATATATGGCCATGTTTCTAGAATGGGACAGCTGTCAGGAAACGGTGAATAGAAATAAACAGACTTGTGAAGCAACAGCCTGACATTGTATTTAAGGTAAGATTCTGTGAGTATGACTCTGTCCCAGACACCCCATCACCTTCCCCGGACATCTCCTGTCTCACAAGCAGGACAGACACAGCAGATGTGACGGCAGAGTGAGATACAGTCCTCAATAGTGACTCTGTATCCCATGAAGTCTCACGGTGTATTTTAGACATGGGAAAGGAAACCTCCTGCTGATAACCATATACTAGCCTCTCTCAACTGAAGAATCAATATTCCTCCATGCTGAACAACACTTGGAGGAAACACTGACGCTGGTAAGGATGCAAGATGTACTCTGGGTGGGGGATTCCAATGTCCACCTCCAAGAGTATCTCAGATATAGCATTACTGATCGAGCGGGCCGGGTCCTAAAGGATATAACAGCTAGACTAGGTCGGTGGCAGGCGGTGAAGGAACCAACTAGAGGAAAATACATACTTGACCACATCCTTATTCAGCCAATTGCAGAAGTATCTGCCCATGCCAATATTGGTAAGAGTGACTACCGCAGAGTCATTGTGGAGACAAGTCACACCTTCACATTGAGAATATCCTCCATCAGTTTGAGTGGTATTATCCACGTGCTAAACAAGACAGACTTCGAACAGATCTAGCAGCTCAAGTCTGGGTTTCCATAAGGTATTGTGGGTCATCAGTAGCAGCAGAATTGTACTCCCACACAACGTCATGGCCTGGCATGTCCCCCTCACAACATTTACCATCAAGCCAGAGGATCAACCTTGGTTCAATAGAGTGTGCAGGAGGGCAGGAACAGCACCGGGCACACTTGACATTGAGATGTCAGCCTGGTGAAGCATGAAACAAGACTACATGTGTGCCAAAGAGCAGAAGCAATAAGTTATAGACAGAGCTAAGTGATCCCACAAGCAACGGATCAGATGTAATCTCTGCAGTCCTTCCACTTCTCGTCGAGAAACGCTGGGGACAATTAAACAATTCACTGGATGAAGAGATTCCACAAATAACCGCTTCCTCCATGATGGAAGAGCCCAGCACTTCAGTGTATAAGATAAGGCTGATGCATTCGTACCAATCTTCAGTCAGAAATGCTGAGTGGATGATCCATCTCAGCCTTCTCCAGTGCTCCTCAGCAATTCAGTTACCATTCATCCACAGCAAGTGGACTGCAGTAATTCAACAAGACAGCTCATCATCGCCTTATCAAGGGGAACTAGGGACAGGAAATAAATTCTGGCCCAGCCAGTGACACCCAGATTGACGAAATAAATAATTTGGAAAAATAAAATTAACAGGAAGGTTGCTGAGGTATCGCAGGGATCGGTGCTCAGGCCCCAGCTGTTCGCAATACCAATTAAACATTTGATTGCAGGAATCAAATACAATATATCCCAGCCTGTTGAAAGCACTAAAGGATGTGGGATTGTGAGTGGGTGGGGAGGATGTTAAAAAGTGCCAAGGTAACTGAGACAAGTGGAGTGAATGGGCAAATACGTAGCAGATGGAGAACAAGGTGGGTCGAGGTGACGGTGTGCCCTTTGGTGGGAAGAATAGATTGTCAGCTTATATTTGAACCATATTGCTCTATAAAACGATGTATGCTCCTTTTTGTTGTTTCCTTCTGAGCAGCGCTCCAAGGTCCCTGAAGCACAGAGAGTTCTCAACCCAGAGGTCAATACTGGGAATGGCATTGTCATGCTGACCAGTGTACATAGACCCTCCAAGGGGGGAGCTGTAACATTGAAAAGGATCTGAATCGCCTTGTACACCAGTCACAGAAAGCAATATTGCAGAAACAGAAAGCAGTTAGGAAGATAAATGATGCATTGACCTTCATTTCAGGATTTGAGCCCAGGAGTAAGGGTGACTTACTGCAGCTGTACAGAGCTTAGTTGGGACCCCATCTTGAACACTGTGCAGTGTTGTGTGCAGTTTTGGTCTCCTTACCTAATAAAGGACAAACCTGACATTGAGGGAGAGCAGCAAAGGATAACCAGACTGATTCTCTGGGATGACAGGCTTGTTGTGGGAGCAGAATTTGGGGCGACTGGGTCTGTATTCCATGGACTTTATGAAAATGAGTGGTGATCTCAGTGAGATATATAAAACTCTAACAGGGTGTGACAGTATTGAATCAGGGATGGTAATTCCCCTGGCTGATATGTCTAAAACAAGGGTACAGGCAGGACTCTGTGCATTGAGATAAGAATAAATATCTGCACTCAGAGACTGGGGCACCTGGGGAATTTGCTCAAACCTAGAAGCCAAGGCACTGAATTTAAATAAGGATTTAGAGGCAGTAAACGGATGAGGTGAGAGCAAGAGTACAGTGTGGAAATGAAAGGCCGGTCATCATTATACTGAATTGGGTAGCAAACTCGATGGGCCAAAGGGACTACTGTACTTCCTATTTATAGTTTTCCAAGTTTACTCACATTAACGGATAGATTCATTTAGTGCGATAAGTGCATTGAGGAGATGTTTGAACATGAACTAGAATGGAGGAGGCTCAATATGTTGCATGACCTCCTTCTTTGGGTCCATTTCTGGAACAGTTGAGGAACCCAGAGTGTGGGAGTAAGTACATGAAAGGTTTTGGTACTTACTGTCTTTAATTTCCGATATGGCTAGGAAGAACTGTTTGTTTAGTGTATGGATTCTTCTGTGGATGTTTCTCCTTCTTTACCGGTGTTTGTGTGTAGTCTGTGGGACAATTGTCACAAACTCTCAGAATTAAGGAAGGAGGTCTCTGCAGGGGCGACAGGATTGTGTTTACCATTCCCTTTTCCGATACCGAAACTGGTGCTGGATGTTCTGTCTGGTTTTATCCTTGAAGACATCGGAACAGTTTGATACAATTGAGGATCTTGCTTTGCCATTTCAGAGACTATTGAAGAGTTTATCACATGTCTATGTTTCTGGAGTCACTTTGAGGCCAGTCCAGGAAAGCACGGGAGATTCACTTCCTGAAAGTACATTGGAAAATAATGGGTGGGAGAATCGGGCTAGTATTGAATGAGAGGAAGACCATGAGGTGGGGTGGGCAGTTAATGAGGTGAGTTCGATAAGATAGCACCAAGAAACTAGCTCAGCCTCGTACAGATAATCCCTCTGCCACACTCAAAGAAAATGGCACTGAGACAAATTATTGTATGATTCAGACCAATGAGTTGAAGACTATACTGACCCTACTCCCAGTTACAAATGCGCAGAACAAATGATCAACTGACTTCACACCAATATCCCTTTTTCCCATCTTTCCTGGGAAGACTGACTCATATTACAGGATGCGATCGAAGTGTCTACATTTCAGCATTTTGAAACCCGGGAACACATCTTTCAATGACACTATCTCTCAGTCTCCCCCTCTCTGTCTAAACCCCAAACCCCTCCCATGTGATGATATTAAACTAAGTCCCCTGCCATCTCTCTCTCGCAGTGATGTTCTCAAAAACGTCAGCCTCTTGTCAGGGCACAATGGAGAGATGGAGCAGTAAATGGGTGGGAGCTGCACATCCTGTCACTTCCAGCATGGGCTGCCAGCTTTCCCACGCTGGGCAGGGATCTAACACAGTGTGACTGAGCAATGCACTGGGGTGGGGGACACAGTCCTACATGCTGGGAGGGTAACTGCTCCAGGGTTACAGATCAATGCACTGGTGTGGTGTACGCAGTCCTACATGCTGGGAGGGTAACTGCTCCTGGGTGACAGATCAATGCACTGGGGTGGTGTACGCAGTCCTACATGCTGGGAGGGTAACTGCTCCTGGGTTACAGATCAATGCACTGGGGTGGTGTACACAGTCCTACATGCTGGGAGGGTAACTGCTCCTGGGTTACAGATCAATGCACTGGGGTGGTGTACACGGTCCTACATGCTGGGAGGGTAACTGCTCCTGGGTTACACATCAATGCACTGGGGTGGTGTACACCGTCCTACATGCTGGGAGGGTAACTGCTCCTGGGTTACAGATCAATGCACTGGGGTGGTGTACGCAGTCCTACATGCTGGGAGGGTAACTGAAACTGGCTTGCAGATCAATGCACTGGGGTGGTGTACACAGTCCTACATGCTGGGAGGGTAACTGTTCCTGGCTTACAGAACAATGGAGTGGGGTGATGTACACAGTCCTACATGCTGGGAGGGTAACTGCTCCTGGTTTACAGCTCAATGCACTGGGGTGGTGTCCGCAGTCCTACAAGCTGGGATGGTAACTGCTCCTGGGTTACAGATCAATGCACTGGGGTGGTGTACGCTGTCCTACATGCTGGGAGGGTAACTGCTCCTGGGTTACAGATCAATGCACTGGGGAGATGAACACAGTCCTACACGCTGGGGGGGAAAATACTCCTGGGTTACAGATCAATGCACTGGTTTGGGGTACTCAGTCCTACATGCTGGGAGGGCAACTGCTCCTCTCTTACAGATCAATGTACTGGGGTAATGTACACAGTCCTACATGCTGTTAGGTTAACTGCTCCTGGGTTACAGATCAATGTACTGGGATGGTGTACACAGTCCTTTAGGCTGGGAGGGTAACTGCTCCTGGGTTACACATCAATTCACTGGGGTGGTGTACGCTGTCCTACATGCTGGGAGGGTAACTGCTCCTGGGTTTCAGATCAATGCACTGGGGTGGTGTGCACAGACCTACCTGCTGAGAAGGTAACTGCTCCTGGCTTGCAGATCAATGCACTGGGGTGGTTTACACAGTCCTACATGCTGGGAGGGTAACTGCTCCTGGGTTACGTATCAGTGTACATGGGTGGTGTACACTTTCCTACATGCTGGGAGGTAACGGCACCTGGGTTACAGATCAATGTACTGGGGTGGGGCACACAGTCCTTCATGCTGGGAGGCTAACTGCTCCTCTTTTACAGATCAATGTACTGGGGTGATGCATACAGTCCTACATGCTGGGAGGGTACCTGCTCCTGGTTTACAGATCAATGCACTGGGGTGGGGTACACAGTCCTACATGCTGGGAGGGTAAATGCACCTGGGTTACAGATCAATGCACTGGGGTGTGGTACAGAGTCCTACATGCTGTTAGGGTAACTTCTCGTGGGTTACAGATCAATGTACTGGGGTGGTGTACACAGTCCTACAGGCTGGGAGGGTAACTGCTCCTGGGTTACAGATCAATGTACTGGGGTGGTGTACACTGTCCTACATGCTGGGAGGGTAACTGCTCCTGCATTACAGATCAATGCACTGGGGTGGTGTACACAATCCTACATGCTGGTAGGGTAACTACTCCTGGGTTACAGATCAATGCAGTGGGGTGGTGTACGCAGTCCTACATGCTGGGAGGGTAATTGCTCCTGGGTTACAGATCAATGCACTGGGGTGGTGTACACAGTCCTACATGCTGGGAGGGTAACTGCTCCTGCGTTACAGATCAATGCACTGGGGTGGTGTACACAGTCCTACATGCTGGGAGGGTAACTGCTCCTGGGTTACAGATCAATGCACTGGGGTGGGATATACAGTCGTACATGCTTGGAGGGTAACTGCTCCTGGGTTACAGATCAGTGTACCTGGGTGGTGTACACAGCCCTACATACTGGGCGTGTAACTGCTCATGGTTTACAGATCAATGCACTGGGGTGAGATACAATGTCCTAGATGTTGGGAAGGTAACTGTTCCAGGTCTACAGATCAATGCACTGGGTGGTGTGCACAGTCCTACATGTTGGGAGGATAACTGCTCCTGGTTTACTGATCAATGCACTGGAGTGGTGTACACACTCCTACATGCTGGGAGGACAACTGCTCCTGGATTAGAAAAAAATGGACTGGGATGGTTTACACAAACCGACATGCTGGGAGGGTAACTGCTCCTGGGTTGCAGATCAATGTACTGGGGTGGTGTATGCAGTCCTACATGCTGGGGGGGGGGGGGTAACTGCTCCTGGGTTACAGATCAATGCACTGTGGTGGTGTACACAGCTCTACATGCTGGGAGGGTAACTGCTCCTGGGTTAAAGATCAATGCACTGGGGTGGTATACACAGTCGGACATGCTTGGAGGCTAACTGCTCCTGGGTTACAGATCAATGTACCTGTGTGGTGTACACAGTCCTACATGCTGGGAGGGTAACTGCTCCTGGGTTACAGATCAATGCACTGGGGTGGTGTACACAGTCCTACATGCTGGGAGGGTAACTGCTTCTGGTTTACAGATCAATGTACTCGGGTGGTATACACAGTCGGACATGCTTGGAGGCTAACTGCTCCTGGGTTACAGATCAATGCACTGGGATGGTGTATGCAGTACTAAATGCTGGGACGTTAACTGCTCCTGGGTTAAAGATCAATGAACTGGGGTGGTGTACACAGTCCGACATGCTGGGAGGGTAACTGCTCATGGGTTGCAGATCAATGTACTGGGGTGGTGTACACAGTCCTACATGTTGGGAGGGTAACTGCTCCTGGGTTACAGATCAATGTACTGGGGTCGTGTACACTGTCCTACATGTGGGGAGGGTAACTGCTCCTGGTTTACATATCAATGCGCTGGGGTGGTGTACACAGTCCTCCATGCTGGGGGGGGGGCGGTTCGGGGGTTAACTGCTCCTGGGTTACAGATCAATGTTCCAGGGCGGTGTACTCAGTCCTACATGCTGGGAGGGTAACTGCTCATGGGTTACAGATCAATGCACTGGGGTGGTGTACACAGTCCTACATGCTGGGAGGGTAACTGCTCCTGGGTTAAAGATCAATGCACTGTGGTGGGATACACAGTCCTACATACTGGGAAAGTAACTGCTCCTGGGTTACAGATCAATGTACCGGGTTTGTGTACACAGTCCTACATGTTGGGAGTGTAACAGCTCCTGGGTTACAGATCAATACACTGGGGTGTTGTACACAGTCGTACATGCTGGGAGGGTAACTGCTCCTGGGTTAAAGATCAATGCACTGGGGTGGGGTACACAGTCCTACATGCTGGGAGGGTAACTGCTCCTGGGTTAAAGATCAATGCACTGGGGTAATTTACGCAGTCCTACATGCTGAGAGGGTAACTGCTCCTGGGTTACAGATCAATGTACTGGGGTGGGGTACACAGTCCAACATGCTGGGAGGGTAACTGCTCCTGGGTTGCCGATCAATGTACTGGGGTGGTGTATGCAGTCCTACATGCTGGGGGGGAGTAACTACTCCTGGGTTACAGATCAATGCACTGTGGTGGTGTACACAGCTCAACATGCTGGGACGGTAACTGCTCCTGGGTTACAGATGAATGCACAGGGTTGGTGTACACAGTCCGACATGCTGGAAGGGTAACTGCTCCTGGGTTGCAGATCAATGTACTGGTGTGGTGTACACAGTCCTCCATGCTGGGAGGGTAACTGCTCCTGGTTTACAGATCAATACACTGGGGTTTTGTATTCAGTCCTACATGCTGGGGGGCGGGGGGGGGTGTGGGGGTTAACTGCTCCTGGGTTACTGATCAATGTACCGGGGCGGTGTACACAGTCCTACATGCTGGGAGGGTAACTGCTCCTGGGTTACAGATCAATGCACTGGGGTGGTGTACACAGTCCTGCATGCTGGGAGGGTAACTGAACCTGGGTTAGAGATCGATGCACTGGGGTGGTGTACACAGTCCTACATGCTGGGAGGGTAACTGCTCCTGGGTTACAGATCAATGCAGTGGGGTGGTGTACGCAGTCCTACATGCTGGGAGGGTATCTGCTCCTGGGTTACAGATCAATGCATTGGGGTGGTGTACATAGTCCGACATGCTGGGAGGGTAACTGCTGCTGGGTTAAAGATCAATGCACTGGGGTGGGGTACACAGTCCTACATGCTGGGAGGCTAACTGCTCCTGGGTTAAAGATCAATGCACTGGGGTAGTGTACGCAGTCCTACATGCTGAGAGGGTAACTGCTCCTGGGTTACAGATCAATGTCCTGGGGTGGGGTACACAGTCCAACATGCTGGGAGCGTAACTGCTCCTGGTTTATTGATTAATGCACTGGGGTGGTGTACACACTCCTACATGCTGGGAGGACAACTGCTCCTGGATTACGGAAAAATTGACTGGGATGGTTTACACAAACCGACATGCTGGGAGGGTAACTGCTCCTGGGTTGCAGATCAATGTACTGGGGTTGTGTATGCAGTCCTACATGCTGGGGGGGAGTAACTGCTCCTGGGTTACAGATCAATGCACTGTGGTGGTGTACACAGCTCGACATGCTGGGACGGTAACTGCTCCTGGGTTACAGATCAATACACTGGGGTTTTGTATTCAGTCCTACATGCTGGGGGAGGGGGGGGGATGCGGGGGTTAACTGCTCCTGGGTTACTGATCAATGTATCGGGGCGGTGTACACAGTCCGACATGCTGGGAGGGTAACTGCTCCTGGGTTACAGATCAATGCACTGGGGTGGTGTACACAGTCCTGCATGCTGGGAGGGTAACTGAACCTGGGTTAGAGATCGATGCACTGGGGTGGTGTACACAGTCCTACATGCTGGGAGGGTAACTGCTCCTGGGTTACAGATCAATGCAGTGGGGTGGTGTACGCAGTCCTACATGCTGGGAGGGTAACTGCTCCTGGGTTAAAGATCAATGCACTGGGGTGGTGTACACAGTCCTACATACTGGGAGGGTAACTGCTCCTGGGTTACAGATCAATGTACCGGGTTGGTGTACACAGTCCTACATGTTGGGAGTGTAACAGCTCCTGGGTTACAGATCAATGCACTGGGGTGGTGTACACAGTCCTACATGCTGGGAGGGTAACTGCTCCTGGGTTAAAGATCAATGCACTGGGATGGTATACACAGTCGGACATGCTTGGAGGCTAACTGCTCCTGGGTTACAGATCAATGTACCTGTGTGGTGTACACAGTCCTACATGCTGGGAGGGTAACTGCTCCTGGGTTACAGATCAATGCACTGGGGTGGTGTACACAGTCCTACATGCTGGGAGGGTAACTGCTTCTGGTTTATAGATCAATGTACTCGGGTGGTATACACAGTCGGACATGCTTGGAGGCTAACTGCTCCTGGGTTACAGATCAATGTACCTGTGTGGTGTACACAGTCCTACATGCTGGGAGGGTAACTGCTCATGGGTTGCCGATCAATGTACTGGGGTGGTCTACGCAGTCCGACCTGCTGGGAGGGTAACTGCTCCTGGGTTACAGATCAATGCACTGGGGTGGTGTACACAGTCCTACATGCTGGGAGGGTAACTGCTCCAGGGTTACAGATCAATGCACTGGTGTGGTGTATGCAGTACAAAATGCTGGGACGGTAACTGCTCCTGGGTTACAGATCAATACACTGGGGTGTTGTACACAGTCGTACATGCTGGGAGGGTAACTGCCCCTGGGTTAAAGATCAATGCACTGGGGTGGGGTACACAGTCCTACATGCTGGGAGGGTAACTGCTCCTGGGTTAAAGATCAATGCACTGGGGTAATTTACGCAGTCCTACATGCTGAGAGGGTAACTGCTCCTGGGTTACAGATCAATGTACTGGGGTGGGGTACACAGTCCAACATGCTGGGAGGGTAACTGCTCCTGGGTTGCCGATCAATGTACTGGGGTGGTGTACACAGTCCTACATGCTGGGGGGGAGTAACTACTCCTGGGTTACAGATCAATGCACTGTGGTGGTGTACACAGCACAACATGCTGGGACGGTAACTGCTCCTGGGTTACAGATGAATGCACAGGGTTGGAGTACACAGTCCGACATGCTGGAAGGGTAACTGCTCCTGGGTTGCAGATCAATGTACTGGTGTGGTGTACACAGTCCTCCATGCTGGGAGGGTAACTGCTCCTGGTTTACAGATCAATACACTGGGGTTTTGTATTAAGTCCTACATGCTGGGGGGCGGGGGGGTGCGGGGGTTAACTGCTCCTGGGTTACTGATCAATGTACCGGGGCGGTGTACACAGTCCTACATGCTGGGAGGGTAACTGCTCCTGGGTTACAGATCAATGCACTGGGGTGGTGTACACAGTCCTGCATGCTGGGAGGGTAACTGAACCTGGGTTAGAGATCGATGCACTGGGGTGGTGTACACAGTCCTACATGCTGGGAGGGTAACTGCTCCTGGGTTACAGATCAATGCAGTGGGGTGGTGTACGCAGTCCTACATGCTGGGAGGGTATCTGCTCCTGGGTTACAGATCAATGCACTGGGGTGGTGTACACAGTCCGACATGCTGGGAGGGTAACTGCTGCTGGGTTAAAGATCAATGCACTGGGGTGGAGTACACAGTCCTACATGCTGGGAGGGTATCTGCTCCTGGGTTAAAGATCAATGCACTGGGGTAGTGTACGCAGTCCTACATGCTGAGAGGGTAACTGCTCCTGGTTTACAGATCAATGTCCTGGGGTGGGGTACACAGTCCAACATGCTGGGAGCGTAACTGCTCCTGGTTTACTGATTAATGCACTGGGGTGGTGTACACACTCCTACATGCTGGGAGGGTAACTGCTCCTGGATTACGGAAAAATGGACTGGGATGGTTTACACAAACCGACATGCTGGGAGGGTAACTGCTCCTGGGTTGCAGATCAATGTACTGGGGTTGTGGATGCAGTCCTACATGCTGGGGGGGAGTAACTGCTCCTGGGTTACAGATCAATGCACTGTGGTGGTGTACACAGCTCTACATGCTGGGACGGTAACTGCTCCTGGGTTACAGATCAATACACTGGAGTTTTGTACGCAGTCCTACATGCTGGGGGGGTGGGGGGTGCGGGGGTTAACTGCTCCTGGGTTACTGATCAATGTATCGGGGCGGTGTACACAGTCCTACATGCTGGGAGGGTAACTGCTCCTGGGTTAAAGATCAATGCACTGGGGTGGTGTACACAGTCCTGCATGCTGGGAGGGTAACTGAACCTGGGTTAGAGATCGATGCACTGGGGTGGTGTACACAGTCCTACATGCTGGGAGGGTAACTGCTCCTGGGTTACAGATCAATGCAGTGGGGTGGTGTACGCAGTCCTACATGCTGGGAGGGTAACTGCTCCTGGGTTAAAGATCAATGCACTGGGGTGGTGTACACAGTCCTGCATACTGGGAGGGTAACTGCTCCTGGGTTACAGATCAATGTACCGGGTTGGTGTACACAGTCCTACATGTTGGGAGTGTAACAGCTCCTGGGTTACAGATCAATGCACTGGGGTGGTGTACACAGTCCTACATGCTGGGAGGGTAACTGCTCCTGGGTTAAAGATCAATGCACTGGGGTGGTATACACAGTCGGACATGCTTGGAGGCTAACTGCTCCTGGGTTACAGATCAATGTACCTGTGTGGTGCACACAGTCCTACATGCTGGGAGGGTAACTGCTCCTGGGTTACAGATCAATGCACTGGGGTGGTGTACAAAGTCCTACATGCTGGGAGGGTAACTGCTTCTGGTTTACAGATCAATGTACTCGGGTGGTATACACAGTCGGACATGCTTGGAGGCTAACTGCTCCTGGGTTACAGATCAATGTACCTGTGTGGTGTACACAGTCCTACATGCTGGGAGGGTAACTGCTCATGGGTTGCAGATCAATGTACTGGGGTGGTCTACGCAGTCCTACCTGCTGGGAGGGTAACTGCTCCTGGGTTACAGATCAATGCACTGGGGTGGTGTACACAGTCCTACATGCTGGGAGCGTAACTGCTCCTGGGTTACAGATCAATGCACTGGGGTGGTGTATGCAGTACTAAATGCTGGGACGTTAACTGCTCCTGGGTTAAAGATCAATGAACTGGGGTGGTGTACACAGTACGACATGCTGGGAGGGTAACTGCTCCTGGTTTACAGATCAATACACTGGGGTTTTGTATGCAGTCCTACATGCTGGGGCGGGGTGGGGGGGTTCGGGGGTTAACTGCTCCTGGGTTACAGATCAATGCACTGGGGTGGTGTACACAGTCCTACATGCTGGGAGGGTAACTGCTCCTGGGTTACAGATCAATGCACTGGGGTGGTGTACACAGTCCTACATGCTGGGAGGGTAACTGCTCCTGGTTTAAAGATCAATGCACTGGGGTGGGGTACACAGTCCTACATACTGGGAAAGTAACTGCTCCTGGGTTACAGATCAATGTACCGGGTTGGTGTACACAGTCCTACATGTCGGGAGTCTAACAGCTCCTGGGTTACAGATCAATGCACTGGGGTGTTGTACACAGTCGTACATGCTGGGAGGATAACTGCTCGTGGGTTAAAGATCAATGCACTGGGGTGGGGTACACAGTCCTACATGCTGGGAGGGTAACTGCTCCTGGGTTAAAGATCAATGCACTGGGGTATTTTACGCAGTCCTACATGCTGAGAGGGTAACTGCTCCTGGGTTACAGATCAATGTACTGGGGTGGGGTACACAGTCCAACATGCTGGGAGGGTAACTGCTCCTGGGTTACAGATCAATGCACTGGGGTGGATTATGCAGTTTTACATGCTGGGGGTGTGTGGGGGTAACTGCTCCTGCGATACAGATCAATGCACTGGGCTAGTGTTCGCAGTCCTACATGCTGGGAGGATAACTGATCCTGGGTTACAGATGAATGCACACGGTTGGTGTACACAGTCCGACATGCTGGAAGGGTAACTGCTCCTGGGTTGCAGATCAATGTACTGGTGTGGTGTACACAGTCCTCCATGCTGGGAGGGTAACTGCTCCTGGGTTACTGATCAATGTACCGGGGCGGTGTACACATTCCTACATGCTGGGAGGGTAACTGCTCCTGGGTTACAGATCAATGCACTGGGGTGGTGTACACAGTCCTGCATGCTGGGAGGGTAACTGAACCTGGGTTAGAGATCGATGCACTGGGGTGGTGTACACAGTCCTACATGCTGGGAGGGTATCTGCTCCTGGGTTACAGATCAATGCACTGGGGTGGTGTACACTGTCCTACATGCTGGGAGGGTAACTGCTCCTGGGTTACAGATCAATGCAGTGGGGTGGTGTACGCAGTCCTACAGGCTGGGAGGGTAACTGCTCCTGGGTTACAGATCAATGCAGTGGGGTGGTGTACGCAGTCCTACATGCTGGGAGGGTATCTGCTCCTGGGTTACAGATCAATGCACTGGGGTGGTGTACACTGTCCTACATGCTGGGAGGGTAACTGCTCCTGCATTACAGATCAATGCACTGGGGTGGTGTACACAGTCCTACATGCTGGGAGGGTAACTGCTCCTGGGTTACAGATCAATGCACTGGGGTGGTGTACACTGTCCTACATGCTGGGAGGGTAACTGCTCCTGCATTACAGATAAATGCACTGGGGTGGTGTACGCAGTCCTACATGCTGCGAGGGTTTCTTCTCCTGGGTTACAGATCAATGCACTGGGGTGGTGTACACTGTCCTACATGCTGGGAGGGTAACTGCTCCTGCATTACAGATCAATGCACTGGGGTGGTGTACACAGTCCTACATGCTGGGAGGGTAACTGCTCCTGGGTGACAGATCAATGCACTGGGGTGGGATATATAGTCGTACATGCTTGGAGGCTAACTGCTCCTGGGTTACAAATCAGTGTACCTGGGTTGTGTACACAGTCCTACATGCTGGGAGGTAACTGCACCTGGGTTACAGATCAATGCACTGGGGTGGGGCACACAGTCCTAACGGCTGGGAGGGTAACTGCTCCTCTTTTACAGGTCAATGTACTGGGGTGATGTACACAGTCCTACATGCTGGGAGGGTAACTGCTCCTGGTTTACAGATCATTGCACTGGGGTGGTGTACACAGCCCTACATGTTGGGAGGACAACTGCTCCTGGTTTACAGATGAATGCACAGGGTTGGTGTACACACTCCTTCATGCTGGGAGGACAACTGCTCCTGGATTACAGAAAAATGGACTGGGATAGTTTACACAAACCGACATGCTGGGAGGGTAACTGCTCCTGGGTTGCAGATCAATGTACTGGGGTTGTGTATGTAGTCCTACATGCTGGGCGGGGGGTAACTGCTCCTGGATTACAGATCAATGCACTGGGGTGGTGTACACAGCTCTACATTATGGGACGGTAACTGCTCCTGGGTTACAGATCAATGCACTGGGGTGGGGCACACAGTCCTACCGGCTGGGAGGGTAACTGCTCCTCTTTTACAGATCAATGTACTGGTGTGATGTACACAGTCCTACATGCTGGGAGGGTAACTGCTCCTGGTTTACAGATCATTGCACTGGGGTGGTGTACACAGCCCTACATGCTGGGCGTGTAACTGCTCATGGGTTACAGATCAATACACTGGGGTGAGATACAATGTCCTAGATGTTGGGAAGGTAACTGTTCCTGGTCTACAGATCAATGCACTGGGTGGTGTACACAGTCCTACATGTTGGGAGCGTAACTGCTCCTGGTTTACTGATCAATGCACTGGGGTGGTGTACACACTCCTACATGCTGGGAGGACAACTGCTCCTGGATTACAGAAAAATGGACTGGGATGGTTTACACAAACCGTCATGCTGGGAGGGTAACTGCTCCTGGGTTGCAGATCAATGTACTGGGGTGGTGTATGCAGTCCTACATGCTGGGCGGGGGGTAACTGCTCCTGGGTTACAGATCAATGCACTGGGGTGGTGCACACAGCTCTACATGCGGGTACGGTAACTGCTCCTGGGTTACAGATCAATGCACTGGGGTGGTGTACACTGTACTACATGCTGGGAGGGTAACTGCTTCTGGGTAACAGATCAATGCACTGGGGTGGTGTACACAGCTCTACATGCTGGGACGGTAACTGCTCCTGGTTTACAGATCAATGTACTGGGGTGGTGTACGCAGTCCTACATGCTGGGAGGTTAACTGGTCCTGGTTTACAGATCAATGTAATCGGGTGGTATACACAGTCGGACATGCTTGGAGGCTAACAGCTCCTGGGTTACAGATCAATGTACCTGTGTGGTGTACACAGTCCTCCATGCTGAGAGGGTAACTGCTCATGGGTTGCAGATCAATGTACTGGGGTGGTGTACGCAGTCCTACATGCTGGGAGGGTAACTGCTCCTGGGTTACAGATCAATGCACTGGGGTGGTGTACACAGTCCTACATGCTGGGAGGGTAACTGCTCCTGGGTTACAGATCAATACACTGGGGTGAGGTACAATGTCCTAGATGTTGGGAAGTTAACTGGTCCTGGTTTACAGATCAATGTAATCGGGTGCTATACACAGTCGGACATGTTTGGAGGCTAACTGCTCCTGGGTTACAGATCAGTGTACCTGGGTGATGTACACAGTCCTACATGCTGGGAGGTAACTGCACCTGGGTTACAGATCAATGCACTGGGGTGGGGCACACAGTCCTACCGGCTGGGAGGGTAACTGCTCCTCTTTTACAGATCAATGTACTGGGGTGATGTACACAGTCCTACATGCTGGGGTGGTAACTGCTCCTGGTTACAGATCAATGTACTGGGGTGGTGTACACAGTCCTACATGCTGGGAGGGTAACTGCTCCTGGGTTAAAGATCAATGCACTGGGGTGGGGTACACAGTCCTTCATGCTGGGAGGGTAACTGCTCCTGGGTTACAGATCAATGTACTGGGGTGGGGTACACAGTCCTTCATGATGGGAGGGTAACTGCTCCTGGGTTAAAGATCAATGCACTGGGGTGGTGTACGCAGTCCTACATGCTGAGAGGGTAACTGCTCCTTGGTTACAGATCAATGCACTGGGGTGGAGTATGCAGTCCTACATGCTGGGGGGTGGGGGTGGGGGTAACTGCTCCTGGTATACAGATCAATGCACTGGGCTGGTGTTCGCAGTCCTACATGCTGGGAGGATAACTGCTCCTGGGTTACAGATGAATGCACAGGGGTGGTGTACACAGTCCTACATGCTGCGAGGGTAACTGCTCCTGTTTTACACATCAATGTACTGGGGCAATATACACAGTGCTACATGCTGGGAGGGTAATCGATCCTGGGTTACAGATCAATGCACTGTGGTGGAGTACACAGTCCTACATGCTGGGAGGGTAACTGCTCCTGGGTTACAGATCAATGCACTGGGGTGGGGTACACAGTCCTACATGCTGGGAAGATAACTGCTCCTGGTTTCCAGATCAATGTACTGGGGTGGTATACACAGTCGTACATGCTTGGAGGCTAACTGCTCCTGGGTTACAGATCAGTGTACCTGGATGGTGTACACAGTCCTACATGCTGGGAGGTAACTGCTCCTGCGTTACAGATCAATGCACTGGGTTGGGGTACACAGTCCTAAAAGCTGGGAGGCTAACTGGTCCTCTTTTACAGATCAATGTACTGGGGTGATGTACACAGTCCGACATGCTGGGAGGGTAACTGCTCCTGGTTTACAGATCAATGCACTGGGCTGGTGTACACAGCTCTCCATTCTGGGAGGGTAACTGCTTCTGGGTTACAGATCAATGCACTGGGGTGAGATACAATGTCCTAGATGTTGGGAAGGTAACTGCTCCTGATCTACAGATCAATGCACTGGGGTGGTATACAAAGTCCTGGATGTTGGGAAGGTAACTGCTCCTGGTCTACAGATCAATGCACTGGGGTGGTGTACACAGTATTACATGCTGGTAGGGGAACTGGTCCTGGGTTCCAAAAATTGTCCTGGAGTGGTGTACACAGTCCCAAATGCTAGGAGGGTAACTGCTCCTGGGTTGCAGATCAATGCACTGGGATGGTGGACACAGTCCTACATGTTGGGAGGGTAACTGCTCCTGGGTTACAGATCAATGCACTGGGGTGGTGTACACAGTCCTACATGCTGGGAGGGTAACTGCTCCTGGGTTAAAGATCAATGCACTGTGGTGGGATTCACAGTCCTACATGCTGGGAGGGTAACTGCTCCTGGGTTACAGATCAATGCACTGGGGTGGGGTTCACAGTCCTACCGGCTGGGAGGGTAACACCTCCTGGTTTACAGATTAATTCACGAGTAATCACGGCATAGTTCGCTGTGCTGGTCAGACTATCTGTTTGAGGTTTATTGATGAATGCACTGTTGTGGTCTGCAAAGCTCCCCGTGCTGGACAGATATCTAGTCCGCGTTTATAGATCAATGCACGGGTGTGGTCTGCACTGTTTCCCATGCTGAATACTTGCTGGCGGAACACAGCAAGCCAGGCAGCATCAGGAGGAGTGGAATTTGATGTTTCGGTGTAGACCTCCGTCAGGAATCTTGCAGAAGGGATACACCTGAATCGTCGACTTCTCTACTTCACAGCATGGCTTGCTGTGTTCTCCAAGCTTCCTGCCTGTCTTCTTTAGATTCCAGCAACTGAAGCTTTTCTGTCTCTGTCCCAGTTTTCCATAGTGTACACATGTGTCATCTGCGTTTGAAGATAAGTGCCCTGACATGATCTGCGCAGTGTTCCACTCTGGACAGATTGCTGGGTTGTATTATCCCAGTGTAATGGATGAATCTGGACAGATTGCTGGGTTGTACTGTCCCGGTGTAATGGATGAATCTGGACAGATTGCTGGGATGTACTGTCCCAGTGTAATGGATGAATCTGGACAGATTGTGGGTTGTACTGTCCCAGTGTAATGGATGAATCTGGACGGATTGCTGGGTTGTACTGTCACAGTGTAATGGATGAATCTGGACAGATTGCTGGGTTGTACTGTCCCAGTGTAATGGATGAATCTGGACAGATTGCTGGGTTGTATTGTCCCACTGTAATGGATGAATCTGGACAGATTGCTGGGTTGTATTGTCCCAGTGCAATGGATGAATTTGGACGGATTGCTGAGTTGTACTGTCCCAGTGTAATGGATGAATCTGGACAGATTGCTGGCTTGTACTGTCCCAGTGTAATGGATGAATCTGGACAGATTGCTGGGTTGTACTGTCCCATTGTAATGGATGAATCTGGACAGATTGCTGGGTTGTATTGTCCCAGTGTAATGGATGAATCTGGACAGATTGCTGGGTTGTACTGTCCCAGTGTAATGGATGAATCTGGACAGATTACTGGGTTTTACTGTCCCAGTGTAATGGATAAATCTGGACAGATTGCTGGGTTGTACTATCCCAGTGTAATGGATGAATCTGGACAGATTGCTGGGTTGTACTGTTCCGGTGTAATGGATGAATCTGGACAGATTGCTGGGTTGTACTGTCCCAGTGTAATGGATGAATCTGGACAGATTGCTGGGTTGTACTGTCCCAGTGTAATGGATGAATCTGGACAGATTGCTGTTTTCTACTGTCCCAGTGTAATGGATGAATCTGGACAGATTGCTGGGTTGTACTGTCCCAGTGTAATGGATGAATCTGGACAGATTGCTGATTTGTACTGTCCCAGTGTAATGGATGAATCTGGACAGATTGCTGGGTTGTACTGTCCCAGTGCAATGGATGAATCTGGACAGATTGCTAGGTTGTATTGTCCCAGTGCAATGAATGAATCTGGACGGATTGCTGGGTTGTACTGTCACAGTGTAATGGATGAATCTGGACGGTTTGCTGGGTTGTACTGTCCCAGTGTAATGGATGAATCTGGACAGATTGCTGGGTTGTACTGTTCCAGTGTAATGGATGAATCTGGACAGATGCTGGGTTCTACTGTCCCAGTGTAATGGATGAATCTGGAGAGATTGCTGGGTTGTACGCTCCCAGTGTAATGGATGAATCTGGACAGATTGCTGGGTTGTACTGACCCTGTTTAATGGATCAATCTGGACGGATTGCTGGGTTGTACTGTCCCAGTATAATGGATGAATCTGGACAGATTGCTGGGTTGTACTGTCCCAGTGTAATGGATGAATCTGGACAGATTGCTGGGTTGTACTGTCCCAGTGTAATGGATGAATCTGGACAGATTGCTGGGTTGTACTGTCCCAGTGTAATGGATGAATCTGGACAGATTGCTGGGTTGTACTGTCCCAGTGTAATGGATGAATCTGGACAGATTGCTGGGTTGTACTGTCCCAGTGTAATGGATGAATCTGGACAGATTGCTGGGTTGTACTGTCCCAGTGTAATGGATGAATCTGGACAGATTGCTGGGTTGTACTGTCCCAGTGTAATGGATGAATCTGGACAGATTGCTGGGTTGTACGGTCCCAGTGTAATGGATGAATCTGGACAGATTGCTGGGTTGTACTGTCCCAGTGTAATGGATGAATCTGGGCAGATTGCTGGGTTGTACTGTCCCAGTGTAATGGATGAATCTGGACAGATTGCTGGGTTGTACTGTCCCAGTGTAATGGATGAATCTGGGCAGATTGCTGGGTTGTACTGCCCCAGTGTAATGGATGAATCTGGACAGATTGCTGGGTTGTACTGTCCCAGTGTAATGGATGAATCTGGGCAGATTGCTGGGTTGTACTGCCCCAGAGTAATGGATGAATATGGGCAGATTGCTGGGTTGTACTGTCCCAGTGTAATGGATGAATCTGGACAGATTGCTGGGTTGTACTGTCCCAGTGTAATTGATGAATCTGGACGGATTGCTGGGTTGTACTGTCCCAGTGTAATGGATGAATCTGGACGGATTGCTGGGTTGTACTGTCCCAGTGTAATTGATGAATCTGGACGGATTGCTGGGTTGTACTGTCCCAGTGTAATGGATGAATCTGGACAGATTGCTGGGTTGTACTGTCCCAGTGTAATGGATGAATCTGGGCAGATTGCTGGGTTGTACTGCCCCAGTGTAATGGATGAATCTGGGCAGATTGCTGGGTTGTACTGCCCCAGAGTAATGGATGAATCTGGGCAGATTGCTGGGTTGTACTGTCCCAGTGTAATGGATGAATCTGGGCAGATTGCTGGGTTGTACTGCCCCAGAGTAATGGATGAATCTGGGCAGATTGCTGGGTTGTACTGCCCCAGAGTAATGGATGAATCTGGGCAGATTGCTGGGTTGTACTGTCCCAGTGTAATGGATGAATCTGGACAGATTGCTGGGTTGTACTGTCCCAGTGTAATTGATGAATCTGGACGGATTGCTGGGTTGTACTGTCCCAGTGTAATGGATGAATCTGGACAGATTGCTGGGTTGTACTGTCACAGTGCAATGGATGAATCTGGACGGATTGCTGAGTTGTACTGCCCCAGAGTAATGGATGAATCTGGGCAGATTGTTGGTTGTACTGCCCCAGAGTAATGGATGAATCTGGGCAGATTACTGGGTTGTACTGTCCCAGTGTAATGGATGAATCTGGACGGATTGCTGGGTTGTATTGTCACAGTGTAATGGATGAATCTGGAAGGATTGCTGATTGTACTGTCCCAGTGTAATGGATGAATCTGGACAGATTACTGGGTTGTACTGTCCCAGTGTAATGGATGAATCTGGACAGATTGCTGGGTTGTATTGTTCCAGAGTAATGGATGAATCTGGACAGATTGCTGGGTTGTACTGTCCCAGTGTAATGGATGAATCTGGACAGATTGATGGGTTGCACTGCCCCAGTTTTATGGATGAATCTGGGCAGACTGCTGGGTTGTACTGTCCCAGTGTAATGGATGAATCTGGACAGATTGCTGGGTTGTTCTGTCCCAGTGTAATGAATGAATCTGGACGGATTGCTGGGTTGTACTGCCCCAGAGTAATGGATGAATCTGGGCAGATTGCTGGGTTGTACTGTCCCAGTGTAATGGATGAATCTGGGCAGATTGCTGGGTTGTACTGTCCCAGTGTAATGGATGAATCTGGCCAGATTGCTGGGTTGTACTGTCCCAGTGTAATGGATGAATCTGGACAGATTGCTGGGTTGTATTGTCACAGTGTAATGGATGAATCTGGACAGATTGCTGGGTTGTATTGTCCCAGTGTAATGGATGAATCTGGACAGATTGCTGGGTTGTACTGTCCCAGTGTAATGGATGAATCTGGCCAGATTGCTGGGTTGTACTGTCCCAGTGTAATGGATGAATCTGGACAGATTGCTGGGTTGTACTGTCCCAGTGTAATGGATGAATCTGGACAGATTGCTGGGTTGTACAGTCCCAGTGTAATGGATGAATCTGGGCATATTGCTGTGGTGTACTGTCCCAGTGTAATGGATGAATCTGGGCAGATTGCTGGGTTGTACTGTCCCGGTGTAATGGATGAATCTGGGCAGATTGCTGGGTTGTACAGTCCCAGTGTAATGGATGAATCTGGGCATATTGCTGTGGTGTACTGTCCCAGTGTAATGGATGAATCTGGGCAGATTGCTGGGTTGTACTGTCCCAGTGTAATGGATGAATCTGGGCAGATTGCTGGGTTGTACTGTCCCAGTGTAATGGATGAATCTGGCCAGATTGCTGGGTTGCACTGCCCCAGTTTAATGGATGAATCTGGGCAGATTGCTGGGTTGTACCGTCCCAGTGTAATGGATGAATCAGGACAGATTGCTGGGTTGTACTGTCCCAGTGTAATGGATGAATCTGGACAGATTGCTGGGTTGTACTGTCACAGTGTAATGGATGAATCAGGACAGATTGGTGGGTTGTACTGTCCCAGTGTAATGGATGAATCTGGACAGATTGCTGGGTTGTGCTGTCCCAGGGTAATGGATGAATCTGGACAGATTGATGGGTTGCACTGCCCCAGTTTAATGGATGAATCTGGGCAGATTGCTGGGTTGTACTGTCACAGTGTAATGGATGAGTCAGGACAGATTGCTGGGTTGTACTGTCCCAGTGTAATGGATGAATCTGGACAGATTGCTGGGTTGTGCTGTCCCAGGGTAATGGATGAATCTGGACAGATTGCTGGGTTGTACTGTCACAGTGTAATGGATGAATCTGGACAGATTGCTGGGTTGTATTGTCCCAGTGTAATGGATGAATCTGGACAGATTGCTGGGTTGTACTGTCCCAGTGTAATGGATGAATCTGGACAGATTGATGGGTTGTACTGTCACAGTGTAATGGATGAATCTGGACGGATTGCTGGGTTGTACTGTCCCAGTGTAATGGATGAATCTGGGCAGGTTGCTGGGTTGTACTGTCCCAGTGTAATGGATGAATCTGGACAGATTGCTGGGTTGTACTGTCACAGTGTAATGGATGAATCTGGACGGATTGCTGGGTTGTACTGTCCCTGTGTAATGGATGAATCTGGACAGATTGCTGGGTTGTACTGTCCCAGTGCAATGGATGAATCTGGACAGATTGCTGGGTTGTACTGTCCCAGTGTAATGGATGAATCTGGACGGATTGCTGGGTTGTATTGTCACAGTGTAATGCATGAATCTGGAAGGATTGCTGATTGTACTGTCCCAGTGTAATGGATGAATCTGGACGGATTGCTGGGTTGTACTGTCCCAGTGTAATGGATGAATCTGGACGGATTGCTGGGTTGTTCTGTCCCAGTGTAATGGATGAATCTGGACGGATTGCTGGGTTGTACTGTCCCAGTGTCATGGATGAATCTGGACGGATTGCTGGGTTGTACTGTCCCAGTGTAATGGATGAATCTGGACGGATTGCTGGGTTGTCCTGTCCCAGTGTCATGGATGAATCTGGACGGATTGCTGGGTTGTACTGTCCCAGTGTAATGGATGAATCTGAACAGATTGCTGGGTTGTACTGTCCCAGTGTAATGGATGAATCTGGACAGATTGCTGGGTTGTACTGTCCCAGTGTAATGGATGAATCTGGGCAGATTGCTGATTGTACTGTCCCAGTGTAATGGATGAATCTGGACAGATTGCTGGGTTGTACTGTCCCAGTGTAATGGATGAATCTGGACAGATTGCTGGGTTGTATTGTCACAGTGTAATGGATGAATCTGGAAGGATTGCTGGGTTGTATTGTCCCAGTGTAATGGATGAATCTGGACAGATTGCTGTATTGTACTGTCCCAGTGTAATGGATGAATCTGGACAGATTGCTGGGTTGTACTGTCCCAGTGTAATGGATGAATCTGCACGGATTGGTGGGTTGTACTGTCCCAGTGTAATGGATGAATCTGAAAGGATTGCTGGGTTGTACTATCCCAGTGTAATGGATGAATCTGGACGGATTTCTGGGTTGTTCTGTCCAAGTGTAATGGATGAATCTGGACGGATTGCTGGGTTGTAGTGTCCCAGTGTCATGGATGAATCTGGACGGATTGCTGGGTTGTACTGTCCCAGTGTAATGGATGAATCTTGACGGATTGCTGGGTTGTACTGTCCCAGTGTCATGGATGAATCTGGACGGATTGCTGGGTTGTACTGTCCCAGTGAAATGGATGAATCTGGACAGATTGCTGGGTTGTACTGTCCCAGTGTAATGGATGAATCTGGGCAGATTGCTGGGTTGTACTGTCCCAGTGTAATGGATGAATCTGGACAGATTGCTGGGTTGTACTGTACCAGTGTAATGGATGAATCTGGACAGATTGCTGGGTTGTACTGTCCCAGTGTAATGGATGAATCTGGACGGATTGCTGGGTTGTACTGTCCCAGTGTAATGGATGAATCTGGACGGATTGCTGGGTTGTACTGTCGCAGTGTAATGGATGAATCTGGACAGATTTCTTGGTTGTACTGTTCCAGTGTAATGGATGAATCTGGACAGATTGCTGGGTCGTACTGTCCCAGTGTAATGGATGAATCTGGACAGATTTCTTGGTTGTACTGTCCCAGTGTAATGGATGGATCTGGACAGATTGCTGGGTTGTATTGTCCCAGTGTAATGGATGAATCTGGACAGATTGCTGGATTGTACTGAGCAGGACACTGGCCTGGTCTGTACAGTGTTCCACGGTGAACAGATATCTCCTCTGGGTGTATGGTGTCTGGGCTGGTTCTGGGAGGTGGATTGAGAATGTGGTATATCTAACCATTTCAGCTGCTCGGGCAATGCCTTTAGTTCCCATTCCTGTGATTGGATCCTCCGTCTCTCACCCCATTAATGTTAATGTCACCCCAGGCACAGTACATCGTGTTGGTGGAGTGGGTATGGGGAAAGGTCATGGACAGGTCAAGGGGTTCCCCGGAACATTCTGTCCCCGACATTCTATAACTGACATTCCTCGGAACGTTCTGTCCCTGACATTCTATAACTGACATTCCCCGGAACGTTCTGTCCCTGACATTCTATTACTGACATTTCCCGGAACGTTCTGTCCCCGACATTCTATAACTGACATTCCCCGGAACGTTCTGTCCCTGACATTCTATAACTGACATTCCCCGGAACGTTCTGTCCCTGACATTCTATTACTGACATTTCCCGGAACGTTCTGTCCCCGACATTCTATAACTGACATTCCCCGGAACGTTCTGTCCCTGACATTATATAACTGACATTCCCCGGAACGTTCTGTCCCTGACATTCTATTACTGACATTCCCCGGAACGTTCTGTCCCTGACATTCTATAACTGACATTCCCCGGAACGTTCTGTCCCCAACATTCTATAACTGCCATTCCCCGGAACGTTCTGTCCCTGACATTGTTTGTGAACGGCCGGAAGTCAGTGAATTGAACAAATGATAAGATCCCGAGGGAAGAGATCCCATTCCAGGGAGAAGGAGACACTGTTCCGAAGGCCCCTCAGGAAGTTAAAGGGGTGAATACGTTTTCCCTGCGTTTACATTTCTCCACGACACAGGATCAACCACAATTTAGACCAAAATACAGAAATTCACAAACTCCGTTTGTCTTCAGGAAACTGGGAGAGAATCCTTCAGGACAGCAACGTTCCCACCCTCCCTATTAGGAACTGGGAAGGAGTGACCTGTGTCTGCTCTCGAGTGATCGAGTGTGTGGGAATGTTCTAGAAAACATCTGTCCTTATGGATGTGTCTCTGTGTGTTTGGGGAGGGATGAACGCCCCCTGGTTTCTTGTGGTTTATGTCATATATTTGTCAGTAATTCAGACCTTCCCATTTGTTATTCCAGCTCCAATTATTTTAATAAATCCCTGAATACAGGGACACATTTGAAAATCTCACTGTGTCCCTGATCAAATGGGTCCCTTTGCCTCCAGGCTGATGGATAATGGGTTTGTTTTCCTTCCTCACAGTTAACGTAGTGACCATCTACGTCCTGCTTTATAAAGATTGTGGATTGTCTCCATGTGTCAGATGTTACCTGGGGGCCATGGCAGTGGCAGATCTCCTGGTCATTATCCTCGACCTGATCCTGAGACACATTCCCATTGTTTATGAGGAACAGTTTTATTTCCTGATGTACTCCGTCCCCGTGTGTAATATCCACGCCGTCCTGCTTTATGCAGCTACTGACTGCTCTGTCTGGTTCACCGTCACTTTCACCTTTGATCGGTTTGTGGCCATTTGTTGCCAGAAGCTGAAAAGTAAATATTGCAGTGAGAAAACGGCGGCTGTGGTTCTGGGAGCAGTGACTGTGCTGAGCTGTTTAAAGAACATTTTCTGGTATTTTATGCTCGAGGCTCGGTATGTGCTGGGGAACCACCCCTGGTTTTGTGATGCAACAGACGCTGTTGTATTCTCCAGAGTCTGGATCACAATCGAGTTCCTCCACCACTTTCTAACCCCGGGTGTCGCATTTCTCCTGATTCTGCTGCTCAATGTTCTCACCGTCAGACACATTTTAGTGACCAGCAGAGCCCGCAGGAGACTCCGCGCTCACACCAATGGGGACGCTCAGTCTGACACTGAAATGAGAAACCGAAAAAAATCCATCATTTTACTGTTTGTGATCTCGGCCAATTTCATCCTGTTATGGTCAACGTTTATGCTGTATTCTATATGGTACCGGATGGATTGGATTGGGTATCGGTCTGTGTATCTCTATCCCTTTGTGGGGGAATTGGGCTTCATGCTGCAGCTCCTCAGTTGCTGCACAAACACCGCGATTTATGCCGTGACCCAGACTAAGTTCAGGCAGCAGCTGAAGAATGTGCTGAAATATCCCTTCACCCAAATCCATCCATCCATCAAATTCCCTCATTAATCAATCCATCCGGGATTTTCTCATTTCAGTTCAGTGTTTCAGCGATGGAGCAGCCTCTCGCTATGGTAACAGACTGAGGGTAGCGCTGGTTTGTCCATCCTTATCCCACAGGGGGGTTACAGGGAAACATTTCAATGTTTCTCACAACTCAGGGGCCAGTGAGAAAAGGCACCATCCCACTGACTGTATCCATCACTTCCATTTGTAACCAATAAAAATGTTGAGTGACCGATGTTGTTGTGTGTCTTTGTGTTGGAGAAGCTGAGCTGGAGAGAGACAGACTCAGCCCCAAGTCCTGGTCCTCAGGGAAGGGGAGGGCACCGCGCCCTGAGCTCAGGAGCTGGGTTTAACTCCCTCTGTCCCCCCACTCCCACCTGGACTCCCCATTTCCTCTCCCCTACCCTTTCTCCTCATTGCTCTCCCTCTCTATCTCTGCATACTCTTTCCTTCTCAACACCTCTCCTTTTCACTCTCATTCATTCTCCCGTCTCTATCACACACACCCCCAATCCCGGTTTCTCCACCTGCCTCCACTCTTCCCTCTCTCCCTCCCTGACAGAGAGAGAGAGAGAGAGAGGAGAGAGGGATGGAGTTGACAGAGGGAACGCGAGGGGGGCTAACAGAGGGGGCAAGACAGGGATGGAGATCGCAGCAAGAGAAAGAGAGAGAGACAGGGGCGAGAAGGAGAGAGAGGGAGAGGAGGAGAGAAAGGGAGATGAGGCGACAGTGATTCGAGAGAGTGTGAAAGAGCAGGGAGAGACAGGGTGGGGGGACGAGAGACAGGGGGGTGAGAGAGAGGGGCAAGAGAGAGAGAGAGGAGGCAGGTGAGAGAGAGAGAGGGAATGGACAAAAGGGGTGGGAGAAACGGGGGGTGCGAGAGAGAGGGGGGCGAGAGAGGGGAGGCCGAGAGAGGGGTGGGGGCGAGAGAGTGGAGACAAGAGAGACAGGGGTGCGAGAGAGGGGGGGCGAGAGAGGTGGGGGCGAGAGAGACAGAGGGGGTGAGAGACAGAGGGGGCGACGAGAGACTGGGGGCGAGGAAAGAGACCGGGGACAAGAGAGAGACCGGGGGCGACGAGAGAAACCAGAGCCGTGAGAGACCAGGGGGTCGAGAGAGACCGGGGGCGAGACAGAGGGGGTGATGAGAGAGAGTGAGGCAGTGAGAAAGAGAGAGAGAGGGTGCGAGAGAAGGGGGGCAAGAGAGGGGGGCTGAGAGAGAGGGGGGTGGCGAGAGAGAGAGAGGGGAGCAAGAGAGAGGGGCGCGAGACACAGTGGGGGGCGAGGGGGGCAAGAGAGAGGGGGCGATGAAAGAGACCGGGGATTAGAGAGAGACCGGGGGTGACGAGAGAAATCAGGGGTGTGAGAACACCGGGGGTCGAGAGAGACCGGGGGTGAGTGAGAGGGTGTGACGAGAGAGAGAGGCGGTGAGAGAGAGAGGGGGTCGGTGGGGGGGTGCGAGAGAAAAGGGGCCAAGGGGAGGGCGGGAGAGCGGGGGGGTGTGAGAGGGAGGGGGTGCGAGAGAGAGACAAGGGGTGACGAGAGAAACCGGGGACGTGTGAGACCGGGGGGTGATGAGAGAAACCAGGAGCATGAGAGACTGGGGGGGGTGAGAGAGACCGGGCGGGGGGGGGGGGGTGAGAGAGACGGGGGTGGTGGGGGGAGGTGGTGAGAGACTCTGCGGCGAGGGAGACCAGAGGCGATGAGAGAGACCGGGGCTGGCGAGAGAGTCTGGGGGGGGTGGGGGAGAGAGACCGGGGGCAAGAGAGACCAGGGGCGAGAGAGAGAAAGGGGGTGAGAGAGGGGGGTTGACGTGAGAGACCGGAGGTGAGAGAGACTGGGCGTGAATGAGACCAGGAATGACGAGAGACTGGTGGAGAGAGAGACTGGGGGTGACGAGAGAGACCGGGGGGTGAGTGACCGGGGGCGAGAGAGACCGGGGATTGAGAGAGATTGGGGGGAGGCGAGCAAGAACAGAGGCGAGAGAGAGACGGGGGCGGGGGGTGCAACGAGAGACCAGGGAGGGTGAGAGAGATCAGAGGTGAGAGACGCAGGGGGGCGAGAGAGACCGGGGGGCGATGAGAGAGACCGGGGGCGAGAGAGAGCGGCTGACGAGAGAGCCGGGGTGACGAGAGAGCCGGAGTGACGAGAGAGCCTGGGGGCGAGAGAGAACAGAGGCAAGAGAGACCGGGGTGGGGGTGGGGGGTGTGAGAGAGATGGTGGGGGGGTGAGAGAATCCAGGGGCGAGAGAGAACAGGGACAAGAGAGACCCGGGGGGGGGGGGTGCGAGAGAGATCAAGGGGAGAGAGAGACCCGGAGAGATGAGAGACCAGAGGTGAGAGACACCAGGGTGACGAGAGACCGGGGGCGAGAGAGACCAGGGTGAGTCAGAGACTGGGGGTGAGAGAGACTGGGGAGAGTTAGAGACAGGGGGCGACAAGACAGACTGGGGGTGAGCAGGACAGGAGTCGACGTGACAGACCAGGAGCGAGAGAGACAGGGGACAAGAGAGACCGGGGACAAGAGAGACCTGGGGCAACGAGAAACCGGGCGCGACGAGAGAATGGGGCAGAGAGAGACCGGGGGGTGGGGGTACGAGAGAGAGACCAGGGGCGAGAGAAACCGGGGGCAATGAGAGACTGGGGGTGAGAGAGAGACCGGTGGCGAGAGAGACCAGGGAGAGTTAGAGACTGGGGGCGAGAGAGACTGGGGAGAGTTCGAGACCGGGGGTGAGAGAGACCAGGGAGATTTAGACACCGGGGGCGACAGAGACTGGGGAGAGTTAGAGACTGGGGGCGACAGAGACTGGGGAGAGTCAGAGACTGGGGGAGACAGAGACTGGGGAGAGTCAGAGACTGGGGAGAGTCAGAGACTGGGGAGAGTCAGAGACTGGGGGCGACAGAGACTGGGGAGAGTCAGAGACTGGGGGAGAGAGAGACCGGGGAGATTTAGAGACCGGGGGGCGAGAGAGACCGGGGAGAGTTAGAGACCGGGGGCGAGAGAGACCGGGGAGATTTAGAGACCGGGAGGCAAGAGAGACGGGGGAGAGTTAGAGACCGGGGGCGAGAGAGACCGGGGAGAGTTAGAGACAGGGGGCGACAAGAGAGACCGGGGACAGTTAGAGACTGGGGCGAGAGAGACCGGGGAGATTTAGAGACCGGGGGCGAGAGAGACCGGGGAGATTTAGAGACCGGGGGCGAGAGAGACTGGAGAGATTTAGAGACCGGGAGTGAGAGAGACCGGGGGCGAGAGAGACCAGGGAGAGTTAGAGTCAGGGGGCAACAAGAGAGACC
Organism: Chiloscyllium punctatum; assembly: GCF_047496795.1. Taxonomy (NCBI): domain Eukaryota; kingdom Metazoa; phylum Chordata; class Chondrichthyes; order Orectolobiformes; family Hemiscylliidae; genus Chiloscyllium; species Chiloscyllium punctatum. The sequence continues at coordinate 23,334,852 of NC_092766.1, forward strand.
GGGGGTGAGTGAGACAGGAGCCGATGAGACAGACCAGAAGCGAGAGAGACCGGGGACGAGAGAGACCTGGGGAAACGAGAAACCGGGCAGGACGAGAGAGAACGGGGTGGGGGGGGGTACGAGAGAGAACAGGGGCGAGAGAGAAACCGGGGGCGAGAGAGACCGGGGGGGGGGGCTAGAGAGAGACCGGGGGCGAGAGAGACCGGGGTGGGGGTGATGAGAGAGAGTGGGGGTGGGAGAGACTGGGGGTGACGAGACAGACTGGGGACGATGAGAGAGGCTGGGGGTGGAAAGAAAGACCGGGTTGAGAGATACCGGGGGAGAGAGACCGGGGTTGACGAGATCTGGGTGTTGAGAGACCGGGGACAAGAGAGAGACCAGGGGGGATGAGAGAAGGGTTGACAAGAGAGACTGTTGGCGACAAGATAGACCGGGAGCGAGAGTGAGAGTGAGACCGTGGTGAGAGGGAGACTGAGGGCGAGAGAGAGGGGGTGACAGGACAGACCGCGTACAAGAGAGACCGGGGTTGAAGAGAGACTGGGGGTAACGAGAGACCGGGGGCAACGAGAGAGATCGGGGGCGAGAGAGACTGGGGCGATGAGAGACAGGGGGCGAGAGAGAGACTGGGGGACGAGAGAGAGAGACCAGGGGCGCAAGAGAGACAGTCCCAGGGCAGGAAGAGAGACCAGGGGCGCGAGAGAGAGAGTCCCAGGGCAGCAAGAGAGACCGGGGGTGAGAGAGACCAGGGGCAAGAGTGAGACCGGTGGGGGGGAGGGGGCAGTGAGAGAGAGACCGGGGGCATGAGAGAGAGAGTCCGGGGGTGAGAGTGACTGGGGTGAGAGAGGGGTTCACAAGAGAGACCGGGGCGATGAGACAAACCGGGGGCGAGAGAGAGACTGTGGCAAGAGAGAGAGAACGGGGCGATAAAGACCAGGGATGATAGAGACCGGGGGTGAGAGAGCAACCGGGGTGGGGGGGGGGGGGGAAGAGACCAAGGGCGAGAGAGAGGGGTTCACGAGAGAGACTGGGGCAACAAGACAGACCGGGGGCAAGAGAGAGACCGTGGCGAGAGAGAGAGAGACCGGGGGCGATAGAGACCTGTAACAAGAGAGAGACCGTGGCGAGAGAGAGAGAGACCGGGGGCGATAGAGACCCGTGGCAAGAGAGAGACCGGGGGCAAGAGGAACCGGGGGAGATAAGAGAGACCAGGGATAACGAGAGAGACTGGGTTGAGAGAGAGGGGTTGATGAGAGAGACAGGGGGCAAAGAGAGACCGGGGGCCAGAGAGAGACCGGGGGCAAGAGAGAGACCAGGAGGGTGAGAGAGAGACCAAGGGCGTGAGAGAGAGAACAGAGGGTGCGAGATAGACCGGGGGCGATTGAGACCGGGGGCGAGAGAGAGAGTGAGAGTGAGAGAAAAACCAGGGGTGAGAGGGACCGCGGGTGAGAGAGAGGGGTTCACAAGAGAGACCGGGGTGACGAGACAGTCTGGGGATGGGAGAGAGACAGACTGGGGAGGCGAGAGAGAGAGAGACCGGGGAGGCAAGAGAGAGACTGAGGGCGTGAGAGAGAGAACGGGGGGTGCGAGATAGACCGGGGGTGATGCGAGAGACTGGGGGCAAGAGAGAGGGGTTGACAAGAGAGACCGGGTCGACAAGACAGACCGGGAGCGAGAGAGAGAGACGGGGGGGGCGAGAGAGAGAGACGTGGGGGGGGCTTGGTGGCGAGAGAGAGAGACGGGGAGGCAAGAGAGAGACAAGAGGGTGAGAGAAAGACCAGGGGCAGCGAGAGAAACTGGGGGCGAGAAAGACCGGGTTGAGAGTCTGTGTGTGACGAGAGACCAGGTCGATGAGAGACTGAGGGCGATGAGACACCACTGGGTGAGAGGTGACAGAGACCAAGGATGAGAGAGACCGATGGCGAGAGAAACTGAGGGGGACAGAGAGCGGGGGGTGAGAGAGAGGGTGACAAGAGAGACGGGGGAACGAGAGAGATCAAGGGAGAAGGGAGACAGGGGGCAAGACATCGGGGGTGACAAGAGACCGGGGGCAAAAAGAGAGACTTGGGGCAAGAGAGACCCTTAGTGAGAGAGACCGGGGGTGAGAGGGACTGGGGTGGGGAGGGTGGGGGTGTGAGAGAGACCCGGATTGACAAGAGACCATAGGCAAAGAGAACTGGGGCGAGAGAGACCGGGGGCGACGAGGGAGACCAGTGACGAGAGAAACCGGGGGTGACAAGAGATCGGGGTGAACGAGAGAGAACGGGGTCGAGAGAGACCGGGGGCGATGCGAGATAGGGTCAACGAGGGAGACCGGGGGCGACGAGAGATACCGTGGTCAAGAGAGACCCGGAGCAAGAGACCGGGGATGATGAGAGACCGGGGCCGATTAGAGACCGGATGGAGGGGGGGTGGTGAATGACACCGGGGGCGAGAGAGACCGGGGGTGAGAGAGACCGGGGGGGGTTGACAAGAGACCAGGGCAAAAGAGACCAGGGGACGAGGGAGACGGGGTCCGCCTGAGAGACCAGGGGTGAGTGAGACCAGAGGCGAGAGAGACCAGGGGTGACGAAAGACCCGGGGTGCCAAGAGAGACCGGGGCTGACGAGAGACCGGTGGTGACGAGAGACCGGAGTTGACGAGAGACCGGGGGTGACGAGAGAGACTTGGGGCGAGAGAGACCGGGGGCGCGAGAGAGACTGGGGGTGACAAGAGAGACCGTGGGCAATGAGAGGTACCGGGTGGGGTGGTGATGCAAGACACCGGAGCTGAGAGAGACAGAGACCGGGGTGACGTGAGAGTCCAGGGAGTGAGAGAAATCGGGGGCGAGAGAGACCGGGAGTGACGAGAGTGACCGAGGGCGAGAGAGAGAGAGACCGGGAGTGAGAGAGACGGGGGTGAAAAGAGAGACGGGGGGGCGACGAGACAGACCGGGGGCGACGAGAGAGACCGTGGCGAAAGAGAGACAGGGGGCGAGAGAGAGACCGGGGGCGGTGAGAGAGAACGGACGCGAGAAAGATCAGAAGTGAGAGACCGGGGTTGACGAGAGATCAGGGGCGACGAGAGAGACCAGGGGCAAGAGAAACCAGACGCGAGAGAGACTGGTGGCAAGAGACTGCGTGTGACGAGACACCGGAGGCGACGAGAGACCGGGGGCGATGAGAGACCGGGGGGTAAGAGAGAATGGGGGCGAGAGAGTCCGAGGGCGATGAGAGAGACTGGGAGTGATAAGAGAGACCGGGTGTATGAGAGAAACTGGGGACGAGAGAGACGGGGGGTGCCTGAGAGAGTGGGGGTGTGCGAGACCGGAGGCGAGAGAGACCAGGAGTGACGAGAGACAAGGGGGGGCTGAGAGCAACCGGGGCGCAAGAGAACGGGGGTGATGAGAGACCGGGCGCAAGAGAGACCGCGGGTGTGAGACCGGCAGTGACGAGAAACCGAGGGGGCGAGAGAGAGGGGTTGACAAGAGAGACTGGGGCGATGAGACAGACTGGGAGCATGAGTGTGACCTTGGCGAGATGGTGACTGGGGGCAAGAGACCGGGGTTGATGAGGGACTGGGGGTGAGAGACCGGGGGTGACGAGCGACCGGGGGCGACGAGAGACCGGGGGCGACAATAGAGACCGGGGGCGAGAGAAAGTGGGGTCAAGAGAGAACAGGGGCAAGAGAGAGACCGGGAGCGAGAGAGGCCGGGGAGGGAGGGAGGCCAGGTGTGAGAGAGACAGTGAGAGACAAGACAGACCGGGGGCGAGAGAGACAGTGGGCAAGAGAGACCGGGGGCAAGACACTGTGGGTGACGAGAGACCGGGGGTGACAAGAGAGACTGGGGGGGTGAGAGAGACTGGGGGGCCGAGCGAGACCGGGGAAGCGAGAGAGACCGAGGACGAGAGAGACTGGGGGGCGAGAGAGACCCGGGGGTGACAAGAGAGAGACCAGGGGCGAGAGACCAGGGCAGGCAAGAGAGACCAGGGGAGGCGAGAGAGACCGGGGACGAGAGGGACCGGGGGGGGGCGCAAAAGACACTGCGGGCAAGAGAGATTGGGGTGGAGAGAGACCCAGGGGTGACGAGAGACCGGGGACGACGAGAGAGACGGGTGGCGAGAGAGACTGGGGGTGAGAGAGACCGGGGGCGACAAGTGACCAGGGGCGACAATAGAGACCGGGGGCAAGAGAGACTGGAGGTGAGAAAGACCGAGGGCAAGAGAGAGACCGGGGATGAGAGAGACTGGAGGCGAGAGAGAGAGACCGGGGATAAAGAGAGACCGAGGGGGTGAGAGAGAGGGGTTTGCGAGAGTGACCGGGGGGCTAGAGGGACGGGGGGCAACGAGACAGACCGGGAGTGAGAGAGACTGTGGGCGAGAAAGTCCAGGGGCGAGAAAGACAGGGGGGAGAGAGACCAGGGGCGAGAGAGACCGGGGGTGAGAAAGAGACCGGGGGTGAGAGATAGAGGGGGTGACGAGAGACACCGGGGGCGAGAGAGAGACAGGAGTGGAGAGTGAGAGAGACAGGTGGGGCAAGACAGACCGGGGCACAAAAGAGACCTGGGGTGAGAGAGAAAGGGGGCGAGAGACAGGGGGAGACGAGAGAGTCCGGGGGCGAGAGAAAGTGGGGTTGAGAGAGACTGGGGGTGAGAGTGACCGGGGGTGAAAGAGAGGCCAGGGGGGAGAGAGACAGGGGACGAGAGAGTGAGCCCAAGGGGGTAGAGAGACCGGGGGCGAGAAAGAGACCGAGAGTGAGAGGGAGGGGGTGACGAGAGAGACTGGGGCAAGATACCGGGGGCTAGAGAGAGAGAGACCAGGGGTGAAAGAGACCGAGGGGGGGTGAAAGCCTCCGGGGGAAAGAGAGATTGGGGTGTAGAGAGAGAGACCCGGGGGTGATGAGAGACCAGGGACAACGAGAGAGACCGGGGGCGAGAGAGACGGGGGGGCAACAAGGGAGACCGGGGGTGAGAGAGACAGGGGACGAGAGTGAGACCGGGGGCGAGAAAGAGACCGGGGGTGAGAGAGAGAGGGTGACGGGAGAGACCGGGGGTGCGAGAGAGACCGGGGGTGCGAGAGTGACCGGGGGTGACAGAGACCGGGGGTGAAAGAGAGAGAGACCGGGAGTGAGAGAGGGAAAGACCGGGGGCGAGAGAGACCGGGATGCAAAAGAAACCTTGGGTGAGAGAGACCGGGGGGCGAGAGACAGGGGGAGACGAGAGACAACAGGGGCGACGAGAGAGATTGGGGGCAAGAGAAAGTGGGATCGAGAGAGACCGGGGGGCGAGAGTGACTGGGGGGTTGAGAGATAGACCAGGAGCGAGAGAGGCCGGGGATCGAGAGAGGCAGGGAGCAACAAGACAGACCGGGGGTGAGAGAGACTGTGGGTGAGAGAGACCGGGGTGGCAGACACTAGGGGTGATGAGAGACTGGGGGCGACAAGAGAGACTGGGGCGAGAGAGACGGAGGGTGAGAGGGACCGGGGGCGAGAGAGTCCTGGGGCGAGAGAGAGAGACCGGGGGCAAAGAGAGACGGGGGCGAGAGAGACCGGGGGTGAGAGGGACCGGGGGCGAGAGAGAGTCCTGGGGCGAGAGAGAGACCGAGGGTGACGATAGAGACCGGGGGTGAGAGAGACTGTGGGTAAGAGAGAGAGACCAGGGGCAAAGAGAGACGGGGGCGAGAGAGACCGGGGGTGGCGAGAGAGAGACCGGGAGCTAGAGACAGACTGGGGACGAGAGAGACTGTGGGCGAGAGAGACCGGGGCCGAGACACCGGGGGTGACGAGAAACCGGGAGTGAGAGAGACCGGGGTAAGAGTGACCAGGGGCGAGAGAGAGACTGGGGAGCGAGAGACAGGTTTGCGAGAGAGACTGGGGGGCTAGAGAGACTGGGGGCAATAGAAAGACCGGGGATAAGAGAGAGAGAGAGACAGGGGACAAAGAGAGACAGGGGGCGAGAGAGACCGGGGACGGCAATAGAGAGAGACTGGGGGCAAGCGAGAGACCGAGAAGCGAGAGAGGCCGGGTGCGAAAGAGACAGGGGGCGACGGGACACACCGGGGGCAAGAGAGACTGTGGGCGAGAGAGACCGGGGGTGATGAGAGACCAGGGCTGAGAAAGACGGGGGGTGAGAGTGACCTGGGGCGAGAGAGGCCGGGGGTGAGAAAGACTGGGGGTGAGATTGACCGGGGGTGACGAGAGACCGGGGGTGAGAAAGACTGGGGGTGAGAAAGACTGGGGGTGACAAGAGACCGGGGGAGACGAGAGACCGGGGGTGAGAAAGACTGGGGGTGAGAAAGACTGGGGGTGACAAGAGACCGGGGGAGACGAGAGACCGGGGGTGAGAAAGACTGGGGGTGAGAAAGACTGGGGGTGACGAGAGACCGGGGGTGAGAAAGACTGGGGGTGAGACTGACCGGGGGTGACGAGAGACTGGGGGTGAGAAAGACTGGGGGTGAGACTGACCGGGGGTGACGAGAGACTGGGGGTGAGAAGGACTGGGTGTGAGAAAGACTGGGGGTGAGAAAGACTGGGGTTGACGAGAGACCGGGAGTGAGAAAGACTGGGGGTGAGAGTGACCGGGGGTGACGAGAGACCGGGGGTGAGAAAGACTGGGGGTGAGAAAGACTGGGGGTGACAAGAGACCGGGGGAGACAAGAGACCGGGGGTGAGAAAGACTGGGGGTGAGAAAGACTGGGGTTGACGAGAGACCGGGAGTGAGAAAGACTGGGGGTGAGAGTGACCGGGGGTGACGAGAGACCAGGGGCGAGAGAGACCGGGGGTGAGAAAGACTGGGGGTGAGAATGACCGGGGGTGACGAGAGACCGGGGGCGAGAGAGACCGGGGGTGAGAGAGACCGGGGATGAGAAAGACTGGGGATGAGAGTGACCGGGGGTGACGAGAGACCGGGGGTGAGAAAGACTGGGGGTGAGAGTGACCGGGGGTGACGAGAGACCGGGGGCGAGAGAGACCGGGGGTGAGAGAGACCGGGGATGAGAAAGACAGGGAGGGAGAGAGACCAGGGGTGAGAGAGACCGGGGGTGTGAGAGACCGGGGGTGAGAAAGACAGGGGGGGAGAGAGACCAGGGGCGAGAGAGACCGGGGGCGAGAGAGACCGGGGGCGAGAGAGACGGGGTGACGAGGGAGACCGGGGGTGAGAGTGACCGGGGGAGACGAGGGAGACTGGGGGGGGGAGCGAGAGTGACCGGCGACGAGAGAGACCTGGGGCAAGAGAGACTGGGAGAGATAAGGGAGACCGGGGGCGACATCAGATGCCGGGGGTGGGGGAGAGTCCAGGTGTGAGAGAGACTGGGGTGAAAAGAGATACCAGGGCGAGAGAAACCAGGGGCGAGAGAGAGAGTGGGTGACGAGCAACCGGGGGAGGCGAGAGAGGCCAGGTGTGAGGGAGACCAGAGGACCAGAGAGAGCGAGAGGCGAGAGAGAGATAGAGGGCAAGAGAGACTGGGAGTTAGGAGAGAGACCGGGGGCAACGGGAGAGGCCGGGGGCAAGAGATACCAGGGGCGAGAGAGAGACCGGGGTTGATGAGAGAGACTGGGGCGAGAGAGAGACCAGGGATGACAAGAGACCAGGGGCGATGAGAGACCGGGGACGATGAGAGAGATGGAGGGGCAAGAGTGCTCGGGTGCGACAAGAGACCAGGGGTGACAAGAGAGACTTGCGGGCAAGAGTGACCGGGGGTGATAGAGAGACTATGTGTGAGAGAGAGAGACCGGGGGGCAAGAGAGAGACCGGGGGCGAGAGAGAGACCGAGGGCAAGAGAGAGACCGGGGGCGAGAGAGAGACCGGGGGCGAGAGAGAGACCGGAGGTGAGAGAGCGTGGGGGTGAGAGAGACCGGGGGCTAGAGGGAAAGGGGGCGAGAGAGAGACTGGGGTCAAGAGAGAGGGGATGATGAGAGAGACCGGGGGCGAGAGAGACGGGGGGTGCGAGAGAGACGGGGGGGAGCGAGAGAGACCGGGGGTGAGAGAGACCGGGAGCGAGAGACACCAGGGGGTGAGAGAGACCAGGGGTGAGAGAGACCGGGAGCGAGAGACACCAAGGGGCGAGAGAGACCAGGGGTGAGAGAGACCGGGAGCGAGAGAGACCGGGGACGACGAGAGAGACCGGGCACGAGAGAGACCAGAGGCGAGAGAGAGGGGATGATGAGAGAATCCGGGGTCAAGAGAGACCAGGGGGGTGAGAGACCGGGGGCGAGAGAAAACAGGGGCAAGAGAGACCGGGGGCGAAGAGAGAGACCGGAGGGGGCGATAGAGCCTGGGGGCAAGAGAGAGACCGGGGACGATGAGAGAGACATGAGGCGAGAGAGACCAGGGGTGAGAGAGAGACCAGGGACAACGAGAGGCCAGGGGCAATGAGAGACCAGGGTTAATGAGAGAGACGGAGGGGCAAGAGAGCCCGGGGGCGACGAGAGACCAGGGGTGACAAGTGAGACTGTGGGCAAGAGCGACCGGGGGCGATGAGACAGACCGGGGGCGATAGAGAGAGCCGGGGGCGCGAGAGAGAACTGAGGGCGCGAGAGACCAGGGGCGAGAGAGCCTCGGGGCGAGAGAGAGACCGGGGTCGATGAGAGAGACAGAGGGGCAAGAGAGCCTGGGGGCGATGAGAGACCAGGGGCGACAAGAGAGACTGCGGGCAAGAGTGATCGGGTGCAAGAGAGAGAGAGACCAGGGGCAAGAGAGAGACGGGGTGGGCGATAGAGACTGGGGGGGACGTGCGACCGGGGGTGACTAGAGAGACCGGGGGCAAGAGAGACTGGGGACAGCAAGAGAGGCCGGGGGAGCTGAGGGAGACCGGGGACAAGAGACACCGGGGACAGCAAGAGAGGCCGGGGACGAGAGAGTCTGGGATTGAGAGAGACCTGGTGGGGCGAGAGAGACCGGGGTGTGTGAGAGAGACCCGGAGCGAGAGAGACCGGGCGAGATGTGGGAGACCGAGGGAGAGAGAGAGAGAGGAAGTGACGAGAGAGACCGGGGGGGGGTGACGAGGGACCGGGAGTGAGAGAGACTGGGGGGCGAGAGAGACTGGGGGCACCTGAGAGATTGGGCCAAGAGAGACCGGAGGCAAGAGAAACTGGGAGCGAGAGAGACCAGGTTTGACGAGTGACCAGGGGCGAGAGACACCGGGGGCGACAAGAGAGACCGGGGGGTGAGTGAGACCAATGGTGAAGAGAGAGACCGGGGACGATAGAGACTGAGGCAGAGGGAGACCGGGAACTAGGGAGACCGGGGTTGATGAGATACCGGGGATGACGATAGATCAGGAGTGACGAAACTGACCGGCGGCGAGAGAGAGACTGGGGGCGAGAGAGAAAAGTGGGGCAAGAGAGAGACTGGGAGTGAGAGAGAGAACGGGAGCAAGAGAGAGACTGGGGGCGAGAGAGAGAATGGGGGCGAGGGAGACCGGGGGTGATAAGAGACCGGGGTTGATGAGTGACTGGGGGTGACGATAAACTAGAAGTGACGAAACAGAGCGGGGGCGAGAGAGAGACTGGGGGCGAGAGAGAAACCGGGGGCGAGAGAGGGACTGGGGGCGAGAGAGAAACCGGGGGCGAGAGAGAGACCGGGGGCGAGAGAGAAACTGGGGGTGAGAGAGAAACCGGGGTCGAGAGAGAGACTGGGGGCGAGAAAGAAACCAGAGGCAAGAGAGAGACTGAGGCCGAGAGAGAAACCGGGGGCAAGAGAAAGAACGGGAGTGAGAGAGAGAATGGGGGCGAGAGAGAGACCGGAGGTGAGAGAGAGACCGGGGGCGAGAGAGAGAGACTGGGGGCGAGAGAGAGACTGGGGGCGAGAGAGAGACTGGGTGCGAGAGAGAGACTGGGGGCGAGAGAGAAACCGGGGGCGTTAGAGAGACTGGGGGCGAGAGAGACTGGGGGCGAGAGAGAGACTGGGGGCTAGAGAGAGACTGGGTGCTAGAGAGAGACTGGGGGCGAGAGAGAAATCGGGGGTGAGAGAGTGACCGGGGGCGAGAGAGAGACTGGGGGCAAGAGAGAGACTGGGTGCGAGAGAGAGACTGGGGGCGAGAGAGAGACTGGGTGCGAGATAGAGCCTGGGAGCGTGTGAAAGACTGGGAGCGAGAGAGAAACCGGGGGTGAGAGAGAGACTGGGTGCGAGAGAGAGACTGGGTGCGAGAGAGAGACTGGGGGCGAGAGAGAAACCGGGGGCGAGAGAGAGACCGGGGGCGAGAGAGAGACTGGGGGCGAGAGAGAGAATGGGGGCGAGAGAGAGAATGGGGGCGAGAGAGAGACTGGGGGTGAGAGAGAAACCGGGGGTGAGATAGAGACCGGGGGCGAGAGAGAGACTGGGGGCGAGAGAGAGAATGGGGGCGAGAGAGAGACTGGGGGCGAGAGAGAGACTGGGGGCGAGAGAGAAACCAGGGGCAAGAGAGAGACCGGGGGCAAGAAGGAGAACGGGAGCGAGAGAGAGACCGGGGGCGAGAGAGAGAACGGGAGCAACAGATAGACTGGGGGTGAGAGAGAGAGACTGGGGACGAGAGAGAAACCGGGGGCAAGAAGGAGAATGGGAGCAAGAGAGAGACTGGGGGCGAGAGAGAGAATGGGGGCGAGAGAGAGACTGGGGGCGAGAGAGAGACTGGGTGCGAGAGAGAGACTGGGGGCGAGAGAGAGAATGGGGGCGAGAGAGAGACTGGGGGCGAGAGAGAGACTGGGGGCGAGAGAGAAACCAGGGGCAAGAGAGAGACCGGGGGCAAGAAGGAGAACGGGAGCGAGAGAGAGACCGGGGGCGAGAAAGAGAACGGGAGCAACAGAGAGACTGGGGGTGAGAGAGAGACTGGGGGCGAGAGAGAAACCGGGGGCAAGAAGGAGAATGGGAGCAAGAGAGAGACTGGGGGCGAGAGAGAGACTGGGGGCGAGAGAGAGACTGGGGGCGAGAGAGAGACTGGGTGCGAGATAGAGCCTGGGAGCGTGTGAAAGACTGGGAGCGAGAGAGAAACCGGGGGTGAGAGAGAGACTGGGTGCGAGAGAGAGACTGGGGGCGAGAGAGAAACCGGGGGCGAGAGAGAGACCGGGGGCGAGAGAGAGACTGGGGGCGAGAGAGAGAATGGGGGCGAGAGAGAGAATGGGGGCGAGAGAGAGACTGGGGGTGAGAGAGAAACCGGGGGTGAGAGAGAGACCGGGGGCGAGAGAGAGACTGGGGGCGAGAGAGAGAATGGGGGCGAGAGAGAGACTGGGGGCGAGAGAGAGACTGGGGGCGAGAGATAATCCAGGGGCAAGAGAGAGACCGGGGGCAAGAAGGAGAATGGGAGCGAGAGAGAGACCGGGGGCGAGAGAGAGAACGGGAGCAACAGAGAGACTGGGGGTGAGAGAGAGACTGGGGCCGAGAGAGAAACCGGGGGCAAGAAGGAGAATGGGAGCAAGAGAGAGACTGGGGGCGAGAGAGAGAATGGGGGCGAGAGAGAGACTGGGGGCGAGAGAGAGACTGGGGGCGAGAGAGAGAATGGGGGCGAGTTAGAGCCTGGGAGCGTGTGAAAGACTGGGAGCGAGAGAGAAACCGGGGGCGAGAGAGAGACCGGGGGCGAGAGAGAGACTGGGGGCGAGAGAGAGAATGGGGGCGAGAGAGAGACTGGGGGCGAGAGAGAGACTGGGGGCGAGAGAGAAACCAGGGGCAAGAGAGAGACCGGGGCAAGAAGGAGAACGGGAGCGAGAGAGAGACCGGGGGCGAGAGAGAGAACGGGAGCAACAGAGAGACTGGGGGTGAGAGAGAGACTGGGGGCGAGAGAGAAACCGGGGGCAAGAAGGAGAATGGGAGCAAGAGAGAGACTGGGGGCGAGAGAGAGAATGGGGGTGAGAGAGAGACTGGGGGCGAGAGAGAGACTGGGGGCGAGAGAGAAACCGGGGGCGAGAGAGAGACCGGGGGCGAGAGAGAGACCAGGGGCGAGAGAGAGACCGGGGGTGAGAGAGAGACTGGGGGCGAGAGAGAGATTGGGGGCGAGAGAGAGACTGGGGGTGAGAGAGAGACTGGGGGCGAGAGAGAGATTGGGGGCGAGAGAGAGACTGGGGGTGAGAGAGAGACTGGGAGCAAGAAGGAGAACGGGAGCGAGGTAGAGACCGGGGGCGAGAGAGAGAACGGGAGCAACAGAGAGACTGGGGGTGAGAGAGAGACTGGGGGCGAGAGAGAAACCGGGGGCAAGAAGGAGAATGGGAGCAAGAGAGAGATCGGGGGCGAGAGAGAGAATGGGGGCGATAGAGAGAATTGGGGCGAGATAGACCAGGTGCGAAAGAGACCGGGGGCGAGAGAGACCGGAGGCGATGAGACAGACGAGGGGCGAGAGAGACCGGAGGCAATGAGAGACTGTGTGCAAAAGAGAGACCGGGGGTGATGACAGAGACTGGGGTTGAGAGAGAGGGGATGACGAGAGAGACCAGGGGCGATTGAGACGGGAGGGGGCGAGAGACTGGAGGCAAGAGAGATGGGGGTGGGGGGAGTGAGAGAGAGACTGGGGGCGAGAGAGAGGGGATAACGAGAGAGACCGGGGTGGAGAGAGCCCGCGGGCAAGAGGGAAAGTGGGCAAGAGAGAGACCGGGGTCAAGAGAGAGGGGATGACGAGAGAGACCGGGTGCGAGAGAGACGGGGGGGCGAGAGACCAGCGGCGAGAGAGACGGGGTTGGGGAGGGTGAGAGAGACTGGGGTCGAGAGAGACCGGGGGCAAGAGAGAGACCATGGTGATAGAGAGAGACCGGGGTAATAGAGACTGGGGTCGACAGACAGGCCAGGGGACGAGAGAGAGACCATGGCACAGAGAGAGAAAGACCGGGGGTGATAGAGACTGGGGACTAGAGAGAGGGGGATGACGAGAGAGATTGGGTGCAAGAGAGACCGGGGGCGAGAGACCGGGGACTAGAGAGCACGGGGGAGGGAGAGACTGGGTGCGAGAGAGATCGGAGGTGAGAGAGACCGGGGGCAATGAGAGAGACTGTGGGCGAGAGAGACCGGGGGTGACAAGAGTGACCGGGGGGTGACGAGAGAGACCGGGGTCGAGAGACCGGGGACTAGAAAGCACGGGGGAGAGGGAGACCGGGTGCAAGAGAGATTGTGGGTGAGAGAGACTGGGGGTGACGAGAGAGACCGGGATCGAGAGAGACCGGGGGCGAGAGAGATGGGGCGGGGTGGGGGTGAGAGCGCGGGGTCGAGAGCGACCAGGGGTGAGAGAGACCGGGGGCGAGAGAGACTAGGGGTGACGAGAGAGACCGGGGGCAAGAGAAACTGGGAGCGAGAAAGACCGGGTTTGAGGAGAGACCAGGGGCGAGAGACACCGGGGATGACAAGAGAGACCTCAGAAAGTGCTCCCTCAATACCTCAGATAGTGCACCCTCTATACCTCAGAAAGTGCTCCCTCAATACCTCAGATAGTCCTTCCCTCAATACCTCAAAAAGTGCTCCCTCAATACGTCAAAAAGTGCTCCCGAAATACTTCAGAATGTGCTGCCTCAGTACCTCAGAAAGTGCTACCTCAATAGCTCAGAAAGTGCTCCCTCAGCACCTCAGATAGTGCTTCCTCCGTATCTCAGATAGTGCTTCCACAGTACCACAGATTGTGCTCCCTCAATACCTCAGAAATTGCTCTCTCAAATCTCAGGAAGTGCTCCCTCAAACCTAAGGAAGTGCACCCTCAAAACCCCAGATAGTACTCCCTCTGTACCGCAGAAGGAGTTCCTTAAATACCTCGGGAAGTGCTCCCACAATGCCTCAGATATTGCACCCTCATACCTCAGAAATTGCTCCCTCAATACCTCAGAAAGTGGTCCCTCAATAACTCAGAAAGTGCACCCTCAATACCACAGATAGTGCTTCCTTAGGACCTCAGAAAGTGCTCCCTCAGTACCTCAGACAGTGAGTCCTCAGTACCGCAGAAAGTGTGCCATAAATACCTCAGATAGTGCCGCCTTAGTACCTCAGATAGTGCTGTCTCAGTACACAGATGGTGCTTCCTCAATACCTGAGAAAGTGCTCCCTCTCTACCTCAGATAGAGCTTCCTCAGTACATCAGATAGTGCTTCCACAATACCTGAGAAAGTGCTCCCTCAATACCTCAGAAACTACTTGCTCAATACGTCATAAGGAGCTCCCTCAATACCTCAGAAAGTGTTCCCACAATACCTCAGAAAGTGCTCCCTCAGTATCTCAGAAAGTGCTCCCTCATTACATCAGAAACTGCTTCCTCAGTACCTCAGATAGTGCTGCATCAATACCCCAGATAGTACTCCCTGAATACCTCAGAAAGTGCTCCCTCAAAACCTCCGATAGTGCACCCTCAATAACTCAGATTGTGCTTCCTCAATACCTCAGAACTTGATCCCTCAATACCTCAGAAAGTGCTTCCTCAATACTTTAGATAATTCTCCCACACTACCTCAGAAAGTACTCCCTCAATACATCAGATAGCGCTTCCTCAGTAGCTCAGTTGGTGCTTCCTCAATACCTCAGAAAGTGCTCCCTCTACACCTCAGAAACTGCTCTCTCAATACATCAGATAGTGCTTCCACAGTACCACAGATAGTGCTTCCTCAGTACCTCAGACAGTGCTCCCTCAATACCTCAGAAAGTGCTCCCTCAGTACCTCAGATAGTACTTCCACAGTACCACAGATAGTGTTCCCTCAACACCTCAAAAACTGCTTGCTCAATACCTCAGACGGAGATCGTTCAATACCTCAGAATGGGCTCTCTCAAACTTCAGGAAGTGCTCTCTCAAACCTCAGGAAGTGCTCCCTCAAACCTAAGGAAGTGCTCCCTCAATACCTCAGAATGTGCTCCCTCAGTACCTCAAAGAGTGCTTCCTCAGTACCACAGATAGTGCAACCTCAATACGTCAGAAAGTGCTCCCTCAGTACCTGAGAAAGTGATCCCTCAGTACCTCAGAGAGTGCTTCCTCAATACCTCAGATAATGCTCCCTCAGTACCGCAGGTAGCGCATCCTCAGTACCGCAGAACGTGCGCCGTCAATACCTCAGATAGTGCTGCTTCAGTACCTCAGATAGTGCTCTCTCAGTACCGCAGAAAGTGTGCCATCAATACCTCAGAAAGCGCTCCCTCAGTACCTCAGACAGTGCTTCCTCAGTACCGCAGAAAGTGTGCCGTCAATACCTCAGATAATGCCGCCTCAGTACCTCAGATAGTGGTCTCTCAGAACACAGATGGTGCTTCCTCAATACCTCAGAAAGTGCTCCCTCTCTACCTCAGATAGAGCTTCCTCAGTACATCAGATAATGCTTCCACAACACCTGAGAAAGTGCTCCCTCAATACCTCAGAAAGTGCTTCCTCAATACCTCAGAAAGTGCTTCCTCAATATCTCAGAAGGAGCTCCCTCAATTCCTCAGATAGTGCACCCTCATTCCCTCAGATATTGCTCCCTCAATACCTCAGAAAGTGCTCCCTCAGTACATCAGATAGTGCACCCTCAATAACTCAGAACGTGCACCCTCAATACCACATAGTGATTCCTCAGGACCTCAGAAAGTGCCCCCTCAATACCTCAGAAAGTGCTCCCTCGTTACCTCAGAAACTGCTTCCTCAGTACCTCAGGTATTGCTCCATCAATACCCCAGATAGTACTCCTTGAATACCTCAGAAAGTGCTCCCTCAATACCTCAGATTGTGCACCCTCAATAACTCAGATAGTGCTTCCTCAGTACCTCAGAACATGATCCCTCAATACCTCAGATAGAGCTTCCTCAGTACCTCAGACAGTGCTTCCACAATACCTCAGATAGTGCTTCCTCAGTACCTCAGAACAAGATCCCTGAATACCTCAGAAAGTACTCCCTCAGTACCTCAGATAGTGCTTCCTCAGTACCTCAGATAGTGCTTCCTCAGTACCTCAGAACATGATCCCTCAATACCTCAGATAGAGCTTCCTCAGTACCTCAGAAAGTGCTCCCTCAGTACCTCAGATAGTGCTTCCTCAGTACCTCAGATAGTTCTTCCTCAGTACCTCAGATAGTGCTTCCTCAGTACCTCAGAACATGATCCCTCAATACCTCAGATAGTGCAACCTCAATACGTCAGAAAGTGCTCCCTCAGTACCTGAGAAAGTGATCCCTCAGTACCTCAGAAAGTGCTTCCTCAATACCGCAGTACCTCAGATAATGCTCCCTCAGTAGCGCAGGTAGTGCATCCTCAGTACCGCAGAACGTGCGCCGTCAGTACCTCAGATAGCGCTGCTTCAGTACCTCAGATAGTGCTCTCTCAGTACCGCAGAAAGTGCGCCATCAATACCTCAGAAAGCGCTCCCTCAGTACCTCAGACAGTGCTTCCTCAGTACCGCAGAAAGTGTGCCGTCAATACCTCAGATAATGCCGCCTCAGTACCTCAGATCGTGGTCTCTCAGAACACAGATGGTGCTTCCTCAATACCTCAGAAAGTGCTCCCTCTCTACCTCAGATAGAGCTTCCTCAGTACATCAGATAATGCTTCCACAACACCTGAGAAAGTGCTCCCTCAATACCTCAGAAAGTGCTTCCTCAATACCTCAGAAAGTGCTTCCTCAATACCTCAGAAGGAGCTCCCTCAATTCCTCAGATAGTGCACCCTCATTCCCTCAGATATTGCTCCCTCAATACCTCAGAAAGTGCTCCCTCAGTACATCAGATAGTGCACCCTCAATAACTCAGAACGTGCACCCTCAATACCACATAGTGATTCCTCAGGACCTCAGAAAGTGCTCCCTCAATACCTCAGAAAGTGCTCCCTCGTTACCTCAGAAACTGCTTCCTCAGTACCTCAGATATTGCTCCATCAATATCCCAGATAGTACTCCTTGAATACCTCAGAAAGTGCTCCCTCAATACCTTAGATTGTGCACCCTCAATAACTCAGATTGTGCTTCCTCAATACCTCAGAACGTGATCCCTCAATACCTCAGAAAGTGCTCCCACAATACTTTAGATATTGCTCCCACAATACCTCAGAAAGTACTCCCTCAATACCTCAGATAGTGCTCCCTCGTTACCTCAGAAACTGCTTCCTCAGTACCTCAGATATTGCTCCATCAATACCCCAGATAGTACTCCCTGAATACCTCAGAAAGGGCTCCCTCAATACCTCAGATCGTGCACCCTCAATAACTCAGATTGTGCTTCCTCAATACCTCAGAACATGATCCTTCAATACCTAAGAAAGTGCTCCCGCAATATTTTAGATATTGCTCCCACAATACCTCAGAAAGTACTCCGTCAATACCTCAGATAGTGCTTCCTTAGTAGCTCAGCTGGTGCTTGCTCAATACCTCAGAAAATGCTACCTCAATGCCACGCAAAGTTGTCCCTCAATACCACACAAAGTGTTCCCTCAATTCTTCAGATAGTGTTCCCTCAATACCTTAGGAATGTTTCCCTCAATACCTCAGTTAGTTCTCCCTCAATACCTCAGATAGTGCTCCCTCAATACCTCAGAAAGTGCTACCTCAGAACCTCAGAAACTGCTCCCTCAATGCATCAGAAGGTGATCCCTCAATACCTCAGAAATTGCTCTGTTAGTATCTCAGAAAGTGTTCCCTCAATATCTCAGAACGTTTTCTCTCACTACCTCAGATATTGTTTCCTCAGTACATCAGATAGTGCTTCCTCAATACATCAGAAATGATCTCTCAATACCTGAGATAGTGCTTCCTCAATACCTCAGAAAGTGCTCCCTCTGTATCTCAGAAAGTTCTCCCTCAGTACCTCAGAAACTGCTCTCTCAATACATCAGAAAGTGATCCCTTAATACCTCAGAAAGTGCTGTCAGTACCTCAGAAATTGTTCCCACAATAACTCAGATAGTGCTTCCTCAATACCGCAGATAGATCTCCCTCCATACCTCAGATAGTGCTTCCTCAGGTCCTCAGAATGTGCTCCCTCATTACCTCAGATAGTGCCCCCAAATTCCTCAGATAGTGCTTGCTCAACACCTCAGAAAGTGCTTCCTAAATACCTCAGAAGGTGCTCTCTCTGTACCTCAGAAACTGCTCCCTCAATACATCCGAAATGATCCCTCAATACCTCAAAAGGTGCTCTGTCAGTACCTCAGAATGTACTGCCATAATAACTCAGATAGTGCTTCCTCAATACCTCAGATGTGCAAACACAATTTCTCAGAAAGTGCTCCCTCAGAAATCAGAAAGTGCTCTCTCCGTACTTCAGAAACTGCTCCGTTAATATCTCACATAGTGTTTCTCCAATACCTTGGGAAGCTCTGCCCCACTACCTCCGACTGTGCTCCCTCAATACCTCAGATAATTCTGCCTCAATACTACAGCAACTGCACCCACGATACGTCAAAATGTGCTACCTCAATAGCACACTAAGTGTTCCCTCAATTCCTCAGATCGTGCTCCCTCAATACCTTAGAAAGTGCTCACTTAGTTCCTCAGATAGTGTTCCCTCAATACCTTATAAAGTGCTCCCTCAATACCTCAGTCAGTGCTCCCTCAATACCTCAGATAGTGCATCCTCAATACCTCAGGAATTGCTCCCTCAATACCTCAGAATGTGCTCCATCAATACCTCAGATAGCGCTCCCTCAATACCTCAGAAAGTTTTCCCACAATACCTCAGAAATTGGTCCCTCAGTACCTCAGGAACGGCTCCCTCAATACATCAGAAAGTGATCCCTCAATACCTCAAAATGTGCTCTGTCAGTATCTCAGAAAGTGTTGCCACAATACTTCAGTATTTCTCTCAGTACTTCAGGTGGTGTTTCCTCAATACCTCAGATAGATTTCCCTCCATACCTCAGATAGTGCTTCCTCAGTTCCTCAGAATATGCTTCCTCAATACCTCAGATAGTGCTCCCCAAATTCCTCAGATAGTGCTTGCCCAACACCGCAGAAAGTGCTTCCTAAATACCTCAGAAGGTGCTCTCTCAGTACCTCAGAAAGTGCTTCCTAAATACCTCAGAAGGTGCTCTCTCAGTACCTCAGAAACTGCTCCCTCAATACATCAGAAATGATCCCTCAATACCTCAAAAAGTGCTCTGTCAGTACCTCAGAATGTACTGCCATAATAACTCAGATAGTGCTTCCTCAATACCTCAGATGTGTAAACACAATTTCTCAGAAAGTGCTCCCTCAGAAATCAGAAAGTGCTCTCTCCGTACTTCAGAAACTGCTCCGTCAATACCTCACATAGTGTTTCTCCAATACCTTAGGAAGCTCTGCCCCACTACCTCAGACAGTGATCCCTGAATATCTCAGATATTTCTGCCTCAATACTACAGAAAGTGCTCCGCAATACATCAAAATGTGCTACCTCAATAGCACACTAACTGTTCCCTCAATTCCTCAGAGTGTGCTCCCTCAATACCTCAGAAAGTGCTCACTTAGTGCCTCAGATAGTGTTCCCTCAATATCTTAGAAAGTGCTCCCTCAATACCTCAGTCAGTACTCCCTCAATACCTCAGATAGTGCATCCTCAATACCTCAGGAAGTGCTCCCTCAATACCTCAGAATGTGCTCCATCAATGCCTCAGAAAGTGCTGTGCGAGATAAGTGGCTGTCCAGCCCCATCTCCGGCACTTTTATTTCCCTTCCCAGGAACAAAGACACGGAGGAGTCTGTCCAAAACTTTTTCATTCAACTTTGCAAAGTCGGGTGCTGTTCCCAAAGGTACACACACACAAGCATTGTAATCTCCAGCATTATATACATGTATATGTGGGCTGGGTCTACTACTGCTGTCTTGACCAACGAGTGCTCCGATTCCCCACTGTTTTCCTTATTTGGGTTCTGGTGCCTGCGATTAGTTTATCATTCGCTTGGCCAATCAGTGTTCGAGCTCCCCATTCTTTCCTTATATGGATGATGTTGTACAACTGTGGTTAAGGGCGGCCTCTCAACTATCGAGGAAAGCTGTTACAACTATTTCATTCACATAAACATGGGGGAGGTCCAGCAACAGTTTCGAGTGTCTGCTTGTGTTTACTATAAGGTAGAAAAGACTAAAAGGCAGCTAACCGTTTAAAAATTACACTACCCCCTACAGTGCTGCCTCAATACCTCAGATAGTGCTCCCTCAATACCTCAGAAAGTGTTCCCTCAGTACCTCAGATAGTGCTTCCTCAGTACCTCAGATAGTGCTCCCTCCATACCTCAGAAAGTGCTCCCTCAGTACCTCAGATAGTGCTTCCTCAATACCTCAGCCGTGATCCCTCAATACCTGAGATAATGCTTCCTCAGTACCTCAGACAGTGCTTCCTCAATACCTCAGAAAGTACTACCTCAGTACCTCAGATAGTGCTTCCTCAGTACCTCAGATAGTGCTCCCTCCATACCTCAGAAAGTGATCCCTCAGTACCTCAGATAGTGATTCCTCAATACCTCAGCCGTGATCCCTCAATACCTTAGATAATGCTTCCTCAGTACCTCAGAAAGTGCTTCCTCAATACCTCAGAAAGTGCTCCCTCAGTACCTCAGATAGTACTTCCTCAGTACCACAGATAGTGCTCCCTCCATACCTCAGAAAGTGCTCCCTCAGTACCTCAGATAGTGCTCCCTCAATACCTCTAAAACTACTTGCTCAATACCTCAGATGGATATCCTTCAACACCTCAGAATGGGCTCTCTCAATACCTCAGATAGTGCACCCTCAATACATCAGAAATTATCCCTCAATACCTCAGAAAGTGCTCCCTCGATACCACAGAAAATGCCTCCTCTGTCCCTCAGATAGTGCACACCCAATACCTCAGAAGGTGCTCCCTCAATGCCTCAGAAAGTGCTCCCTCAATACTTTAGATAATGCTCCCACAATACCACAGAAAGTGCTCCCTCAATACCTCAAATAGTGCTCACTCAATACTTTAGAAAATGCACACTCTATATGTCATACATTGCTCCCTCAATACCACAGATAGTGTTTCCTCAGTACATCAGATAGTGCACCCTCTATAACTCAGATAGATCTGCCTCCATACCTCAGAGAGTGCTTCCTCAATACCTCAGAAAGTGCTCCCTCTGTACCTCAAATAATGCTCCCTCAATACCTCATATAGTGCACCCTCAATAACTCAAATAGTGCTTCCGAAGTAGCTTAGAAAGTGCTCCCTCAGTACATCAGATAATGCTCCCTCAGTATGTCAGATAATACTCCACCAGTACTGCGATGATGCTTCCTCAATACCTCAGATAGTGCTCCCCAATACGTCAGAAAGTGCTCCCTCAATACCTCAGATAGTGCTCCCCAATACCTCAGAAAGTGCTCCCTCGACACCTCAGACAGTGCACCCTCAGTACCTCAGAAAGTGCTCCCTCAATACCTCAGATAGTGCACCCTCAATACCTCAGAAAGTGCTGCCTGAATATCTCATTTAATGCACCCTCAGTACTGCAGAAAGTGCTTCCTCAGTGCCTCAGATAGTGCTCCCTCAGTACCTCAGAAGGTGCTCCCTCAATACCTCAGATAGTGCACCCTCAATATCTCAGATAGCACACCCTCAATACCTCAGATAGTGCTTGCTAAGTACCTCAGAAGGTGCTCCCACAGTCCTGCAGAAAGTGCTCCCTCAATACCTCAGATAATGCTCCCTCAATACCTCAGACAGTGCTCCCTCTATACCTCAGAAAGTCCTCCCTAATAACTCAGATAGTGCTTTCTCAATACCTCAGATAGTCCTCCCTCAGTACATCAGATAGTGCTTCCTCAGTACCTCAGAAAGTGCTCCCTGTATACCTCAGAAAGTGCTCTCTCAGTACATGAGAAAGTGATCCCTTAATACCTCAGAAAGTGCTCTGTCAGTGCCCAGAAATTGTTCCCACAATAACTCAGATAGTGCTTCCTCAATACCGCAGATAGATCTCCATCCATACCTCAGATAGTGCTTCCCCAGTACCTCAGAAACTGCTCCCTCAGTACCTCAAAAAGTGCTCCCTCAATTCCTCAGATAGTGCACCCTCAATACCTCAGAAAGTGCTGCCTGAGTACCTCTGAAAGTGCTTCCTCAATACCTCAGATAGTGGTCCCTCAGTACCTCAGATAGTGCTTTGTCAGTACATCAGATAGTGATTACACAATAACTCAGAAAGTGCTCCCTGAATACGTCAGATAGAGCTTCCACAGTATCTCAGGTTAATGCATCCTCAATACGTCAGAAAGTGCTCCCTCAATACCTCAGAAACACCTTCCTCAGTACCTCAGATAGTGATCCATCAATACCCCAGATAGTACTCCCTGAATACCTCAGAAAGTGCTCCCTCAATACTTCATATAGTGCACCCTCATTAACTCAAATAGTGCTCACTCAATACCTTAGAAAATGCACACTCTATATGTCAGACATTGCTCCATCAATACCACAGATAGTGTTTCCTCAGTACGTCAGATAGTGCACCCTCTATAACTCAAAGTGCTACCTGACTACCTCTGAAAGTGCTTCCTCAATACCACAGATAGTGGTCCCTCAGTACCTCAGGAAGTGCTCAGTAGCTCAGAACGTGCGCCCTCAATACCTCAGAAAGTGCTTCCACAATACCTCAGATAGTGCTTCCTCAGTACCTCAGAACAAGATCCCTGAATACCTCAGATAGTGCTTCCTCAGTACCTCAGATAGTGCTTCCTCAGTACCTCAGAACATGATCCCTCAATACCTCAGATAGAGCTTCCTCAGTACCTCAGACAGTGATTCCTCAATACCTCAGATAGTGCTTCCTCAGTACCTCAAAACATGATGCCTCAATACCTCAGATAGTGCTTCATTAGTAACTCAGACAGTGCTTCCTCAATACCTCAGGAAGTGCTCCCACAGTACCTCAGATAGTGCTTGCTCAGTACCACAGATAGTGCACCCTCAATACCGCAGATAGTGCTCCGTCAATACCTCAGAAGCTACTTCTTCAATACCTCAGAAGGAGCTCCCTCAATGCCTCAGAAATGGCTGCCACAATAACTCAGATAGTGCTCCCTCAATACCTCAGAAATTGCTCCCTCACTGCCTCAGAAATTTCTCCCTCTATTCCTCAGAAAGTGCTCCCTCAATACCTCAGAAATTGCTCTCTCAATACTTCAGAAAGTGCTCCCTCAATACCTCAGATAGTGCACCCTCAATACCTCATAAAGTGCTCCCTCAATACCTCAGATAGTGCATCCTCAATACTGCAGAAAGTGCTTCCTCAGTACCTCAGAAAGTCCTCCATCAGTACCTCAGATACTGCTCCCTCAGTACCTCAGATAGAGCTCGCTCAGTACTCTGAAGGTGCTTCCTCAATAGCTCAGAAAGTGCATCCTCAGAACCACAGATAGTGCTCCCTTAATACATCAGACACTGCTCACTCAGTACCTCAGAGAGTGCACCCTCAGTACCTCAGAAATTGCTCAATCAATACCACAGATAGTGCTCCCTCAGTACCTCAGGTAGTGCTTCGTCAGTACCTCAGATAGTGTTTCCTCAATACCTCAGAAAGTGCTCCCTCAATGCCACAGATAGTGCACCCTCAATATCACAGAAAGTGCTTGCTCAGTACCTCAGAAATCGCTACCTCAGTATCTCAGAAAGTCCTCCCTCAGTACCTCAGATAATGCTCACTCAGTACCGCAGGTACTACTTCCTCAGGACCTCAGAAAGTGCTCCATCAATACCTCAGATAGTGCTGCTTCAGTACCTCAGATAGGGCAACCTCAGTACCTCAGAAAGTGCTCCCTCTATATCTCAGATAGTGCTCCCTCAGTACCTCAGAAAGTGCTCCCACACTACCTCAGATAATGCACCCTCAATATCTCAGATAGTACACCCTCAATACCTCAGATAGTGCTTGCTAAGTACCTCAGAAGGTGCTCCCACAGTACTGCAGAAAGTGCTCCCTCAATACCTCGGATAATACTCCCTCAATACCTCAGAATGTGCTCCCTCAGTACCTCAGAAACTGCTTCCTCACTACCTCAGATAGTACTTCATCAATCCATCAGATAGCACTCCCTCAATACCTCCGAAACAGCTCCCTCAATACCCCAGATAGTGCAATCTCAATAACTCAGATAGTGCTTCCTAAGTACCTCAGAAGGTGGTCCCTCAATACCTCAGAAAGTTCCCCCTCAATACTTTAGATAATGCTCCCACAATATCTCAGAAAGTGCTCCCTCAATACCTCAGATATTGCTCACTCAATACCTTAGAAAGTTCACTCTCTACGTGTCAGAAATTGCTCCCTCAGTCCCTCAGATGGTGCTTGCTCTCGACCTCAGAAAGTGCTTCCTCAATACCTCAGAACGTGATCATTCAATACCTCACATAGTGCTTCCTCTGTACCTCAGATAGTGCTTCCTCAATAACTCAGAACGTGATCCCTCAATACCTCAGATAGTGCTTCCTCTGTACCTCAGACAGTGCTTCCTCAGTACCTCAGATAGTGCTTCCTCAATACCTCAGATAGTGCTTCCTCTGTACCTCAGACAGTCCTTCCTCAGTACCTCAGAGAGTGCTTCCTCAATACCTCAGAACGTGATCATTCAATACCTCAGATAGTGCTTCCTCTGTACCTCAGCTAGTGCTTCCTGAATAACTCAGAACGTGATCCCACAATACCTCAGATAGTGAACCCTCAGTACCTCAGATAGTGCTCCTTCAATGCCTCAGAAAGTGCTCCCACAATACCTCCAAAAGTGCACCCTCAACACCACAGAAAGTGCTTCCTCAGTACCTGAGAAAGTGCTCCCTCAGTACCTCAGAAAATGCTCACTCAGTACCATTGATAATGCTCCCTCAGTACCACAGGTAGTGCTTCCTCAATACTGTACCATGTGCTCCATCAATACCTCAGATAGTGCTCCTCCAGTACCCAGATGGTGCTTCCTCAATACCTCAGAAAGTGCTCCCTCAATACCTCAGAAATTGCTCCCAAAATACCTCAGGTAGTGCTTCCACAATACCTCAGAGAATGATTCCTCATTGCCTCAGAACGTGATCCCGCAATACCTCAGATAGTGAACCCTCAATACCTCAGATAATGCTCCCTCAGTACCTCAGAAAGTGCTCTCTCAAACCTCAGGAAGTGCTCCCTCAAACCTAAGGAAGTGCTCCCTCAATACCTCAGAATGTGTTCCATCAATGCCTCAGAAAGTGCTGCCTCAATACCTCTGACAGTGCTCCCTCAATACCTCAAAAAGTGTTCCCACAAGACCTCAGAAATTGCTCCCTCAGTACCTTAGGAACTGCTCCCTCAATACATCAGAAAGTGATCCCTCAATACCTCAAAAAGTGCTCTGTCAGTACCTCAGAAAGTGTCGGCACAATACTTCAGTATTTCTCTCAGTACTTCAGGTGGTGTTTCCTCAATACCTCAGATAGTGCTTCCACAGTACCACAGATAGTGCTTCCTCAGTACCTCAGACAGTGCTCCCTCAATACCTCAGAAAGTGCTCCCTCAGTACCTCAGATAGTACTTCCACAGTACCACAGATAGTGTTCCCTCAACACCTCAAAAACTGCTTGCTCAATACCTCAGACGGAGATCGTTCAATACCTCAGAATGGGCTCTCTCAAACTTCAGGAAGTGCTCTCTCAAACCTCAGGAAGTGCTCCCTCAAACCTAAGGAAGTGCTCCCTCAATACCTCAGAATGTGCTCCCTCAGTACCTCAAAGAGTGCTTCCTCAGTACCACAGATAGTGCAACCTCAATACGTCAGAAAGTGCTCCCTCAGTACCTGAGAAAGTGATCCCTCAGTACCTCAGAGAGTGCTTCCTCAATACCTCAGTACCTCAGATAATGCTCCCTCAGTACCGCAGGTAGCGCATCCTCAGTACCGCAGAACGTGCGCCGTCAATACCTCAGATAGTGCTGCTTCAGTACCTCAGATAGTGCTCTCTCAGTACCGCAGAAAGTGCGCCATCAATACCTCAGAAAGCGCTCCCTCAGTACCTCAGACAGTGCTTCTCAGTACCGCAGAAAGTGTGCCGTCAATACCTCAGATAATGCCGCCTCAGTACCTCAGATAGTGGTCTCTCAGAACACAGATGGTGCTTCCTCAATACCTCAGAAAGTGCTCCCTCTCTACCTCAGATAGAGCTTCCTCAGTACATCAGATAATGCTTCCACAACACCTGAGAAAGTGCTCCCTCAATACCTCAGAAAGTGCTTCCTCAATACCTCAAAGTGCTTCCTCAATACCTCAGAAGGAGCTCCCTCAATTCCTCAGATAGTGCACCCTCATTCCCTCAGATATTGCTCCCTCAATACCTCAGAAAGTGCTCCCTCAGTACATCAGATAGTGCACCCTCAATGACTCAGAACGTGCACCCTCAATACCACATAGTGATTCCTCAGGACCTCAGAAAGTGCTCCCTCAATACCTCAGAAAGTGCTCCCTCGTTACCTCAGAAACTGCTTCCTCAGTACCTCAGATATTGCTCCATCAATACCCCAGATAGTACTCCTTGAATACCTCAGAAAGTGCTCCCTCAATACCTCAGATTGTGCACCCTCAATAACTCAGATAGTGCTTCCTCAGTACCTCAGAACATGATCCCTCAATACCACAGATAGAGCTTCCTCAGTACCTCAGACAGTGCTTCCACAATACCTCAGATAGTGCTTACTCAGTACCTCAGAACAAGATCCCTGAATACCTCAGAAAGTACTCCCTCAGTACCTCAGATAGTGCTTCCTCAGTACCTCAGAACATGATCCCTCAATACCTCAGATAGAGCTTCCTCAGTACCTCAGACGGTGCTTCCCCAGTACCTCAGAGAGTGCGTCCTCAGTACCACAGATAGTGCAACCTCAATACGTCAGAAAGTGCTCCCTCAGTACCTCAGATAGTACTTCCTCAGTACCTCAGATAGTGCTTCCTCAGTACCTCAGAACATGATCCCTCAATACCTCAGATAGAGCTTCCTCAGTACCTCAGAAAGTGCTCCCTCAGTACCTCAGAGAGTGCTTCCTCAGTACCACAGATAGTGCAACCTCAATACGTCAGAAAGTGCTCCCTCAGTACCTGAGAAAGTGATCCCTCAGTACCTCAGAAAGTGCTTCCTCAATACCGCAGTACCTCAGATAATGCTCCCTCAGTACCGCAGGTAGTGCATCCTCAGTACCGCAGAACGTGCGCCGTCAGTACCTCAGATAGCGCTGCTTCAGTACCTCAGATACTGCTCTCTCAGTACCGCAGAAAGTGCGCCATCAATACCTCAGAAAGCGCTCCCTCAGTACCTCAGAAAGTGCTTTCTCAGTACCGCAGAAAGTGTGCCGTCAATACCTCAGATAATGCCGCCTCAGTACCTCAGATAGTGGTCTCTCAGAACACAGATGGTGCTTCCTCAATACCTCAGAAAGTGCTCCCTCTCTACCTCAGATAGAGCTTCCTCAGTACATCAGATAATGCTTCCACAACACCTGAGAAAGTGCTCCCTCAATACCTCTGAAAGTGCTTCCTCAATACCTCAGAAAGTGCTTCCTCAATACCTCAGAAGGAGCTCCCTCAATTCCTCAGATAGTGCACCCTCATTCCCTCAGATATTGCTCCCTCAATACCTCAGAAAGTGCTCCCTCAGTACATCAGATAGTGCACCCTCAATAACTCAGAACGTGCACCCTCAACACCACATAGTGATTCCTCAGGACCTCAGAAAGTGCTCCCTCAATACCTCAGAAAGTGCTCCCTCGTTACCTCAGAAACTGCTTCCTCAGTACCTCAGATATTGCTCCATCAATATCCCAGATAGTACTCCTTGAATACCTCAGAAAGTGCTCCCTCAATGCCTTAGATTGCGCACCCTCAATAACTCAGATTGTGCTTCCTCAATACCTCAGAACGTGATCCCTCAATACCTCAGAAAGTGCTCCCACAATACTTTAGATATTGCTCCCACAATACCTCAGAAAGTACTCCGTCAATACCTCAGATAGTGCTTTCTTAGTAGCTCAGCTGGTGCTTGCTCAATACCTCAGAAAATGCTACCTCAATGCCACGCAAAGTTGTCCCTCAATACCACACAAAGTGTTCCCTCAATTCTTCAGATAGTGTTCCCTCAATACCTTAGAAATGTTTCCCTCAATACCTCAGTTAGTGCTCCCTCAATACCTCAGATAGTGCTCCCTCAATACCTCAGAAAGTGCTACCTCAGAACCTCAGAAACTGCTCCCTCAATGCATCAGAAGGTGATCCCTCAATACCTCAGAAATTGCTCTGTTAGTATCTCAGAAAGTGTTCCCTCAATATCTCAGAACGTTTTCTCTCACTACCTCAGATATTGTTTCCTCAGTACATCAGATAGTGCTTCCTCAATACATCAGAAATGATCTCTCAATACCTGAGATAGTGCTTCCTCAATACCTCAGAAAGTGCTCCCTCTGTATCTCAGAAAGTTCTCCCTCAGTACCTCAGAAACTGCTCTCTCAATACATCAGAAAGTGATCCCTTAATACCTCAGAAAGTGCTCTGTCAGTACCTCAGAAATTGTTCCCACAATAACTCAGATAGTGCTTCCTCAATACCGCAGATAGATCTCCCTCCATACCTAAGATAGTGCTTCCTCAGTTCCTCAGATAGTGCATCCTCAATACCTCAGAAACTGCTCCCTCAGTACCTCAGATTGTGCTTCCTCAGTCCATCAGAATGTGCTGCCTCAATACGTCAGAAAGTGCTCCCTCATTACCTCAGAAAGTGCTCCTCAAATTCCACAGATAGTGCTCCTCAACACCTCAGAAAATGCTTCCTAAATACCTCAGAAGGTGCTCTCTCTGTACCTCAGAAACTGCTCCCTCAATACATCAGAAATGATCCCTCAATACCTCAGAAAGTGCTCTGTCAGTATCTCAGAAAGTGCTGCCACAATAACTTAGATAGTGCTTCCTCAATACCTCAGATGTGCAAACACAATTTCTCAGAAAGTGCTCCCTCAGGAACTCACAAAGTGCTCTCTCAGTACCTCAGAAACTGCTCCCTCAATACCTCACATATTGTTTCTCCAATACCTCAGGAAGCACTGCACCTCAGACGGTGCTCCCTCAATACCTCCGATAATTCTCCCTCAATACTACAGAAATTGCTACCTCAATGCCACGCAAAGTTGTCACTCAATACCACACTAAGTGTTCCCTCAATTCCTCAGATCGTGCTCCCACATACCTCAGAAAGTGCTCACTCAATGCCTTAGATAGTGTTCCCTCAATACCTTAGAAAGTGATCACTCAATACCTCAGTTAGTGATCCCTCAATACCTCAGATAGTGCATCCTCAATACCTCAGGAAGTGCTCCCTCAATGCCTCAGAACGTGCTCCCTCAATGCCTCAGAAAGTGCTGCCTCAAGACCTCAGATAGCGCTCCCTCAATACGTCAGAAAGTGTTACCACAATACCTCAGAAATTGCTCCCTCAGAACCTCAGGAACTGCTGCCTCAATAAATCAGAAAGTGATCCCTCAATACCTCAAAAAGTGCTCTGTCAGTACCTCAGAAAGTGTTCCCACTATACCTCAGAAAGTTTACTCTCAGTACTTCAAATAGTGTTTCCTCAATACCTCAGATATTGCTCCCTCAATACCTCAGCCGTAATCTCTCAATACCTCAGAGAGTGCTTCCTCAGTAACTCAGACAGTGCTTCCTCAATACCTCAGAAAGTGCTCCCTCAGTACCTCAGATAGTGCTCCCTCAATACCTCAAAAACTACTTGCTCAATACCTCAGATGGAGCTCCCTCAATACCTCAGAAGGTACGCCCTCAATAACTCAGATTGTGCCTCCTTAATACCTCAGAACGTGATCCCTCAATACCTCAGAAAGTGCTCCCTCAATACATTAGATAATTCTCCCACAATACCTCAGAACGTGCTCCCTCAATACTTTAGATAATGCTCCCACAATACCACAGCAAGTGCTCCCTCAATACCACAGAGAGTGCTCACTCAATAGCTTAGAAAATGCACACTCTATATGTCAGAAATTGCTCCCTCAGTACCTCAGATGGTGCTTGCTCAATACCTCAGAAATTGCTCCCTCAATACCTCATATAGTGCACCCTCAATAACTCAAATAGTGCTTCCTAAGTAGCTCAGAAAGTGCTCCCTCAGTACATCAGATAATGCTCCCTCAGTATGTCAGATAATACTCCACCAGTACTGCGATGATGCTTCCTCAATACCTCAGATAGTGCTCCCCAATACGTCAGAAAGTGCTCCCTCAATACCTCAGATAGTGCTCCCCAATACCTCAGAAAGTGCTCCCTCGATACCTCAGACAGTGCACCCTCAGTACCTCAGAAAGTGCTCCCTCAATACCTCAGATAGTGCACCCTCAATACCTCAGAAAGTGCTGCCTGAATATCTCAGATAATGCACCCTCAGTACTGCAGAAAGTGCTTCCTCAGTGCCTCAGAAAGTGCTCCCTCACTATCTCAGAAAGTCCTCCATCAGTACCTCAGATAATGCTCCCTCAGTACCGAAGGTAGTGCTTCCTCAGGACCTCAGAAAGTGCTCCGTCAGCAGCTCAGAAAGTGCATCCTCAGTACCACAGATAGTGCTCCCTCAATACATCAGAAACTGCTCCCTCAGTCCCTCAGATAGTGCACCCTCAGTACCTCAGAAATTGCTCAATCAATACCACAGATAGTGCTCCCTCAGTATCTCAGGTAGTGCTTCGTCAGTGTTTCCTCAATACCATAGAAAGTGTGCCCTGAATACCTCAGATAGTGCTTCCACAGTATGTCAGATATTACACCCTCAATACCAGGAAGTGCTCTCTCAGGGCCTCAAATAGTGCTCCCTCAATACCTCAGAAAGTGCACCCTCAATGCCACAGAAAGTGCTTCCTCAGTACCTCAGATATCGCTACCTCAGTACCTCAGAAAGTGCTCCCTCAGTACCTCAGATAATGCTCACTCAGTACCGCAGGTAGTACTTCCTCAGGACCGCAGAAAGTGCTCCAACAATACCTCAGATAGTGCTGCTTCAATACCTCAGATAGGGCAACCTCAGCACCTCAGAAAGTGCTCTCTCAATACCTCAGATAGTGCTGCTTCATTATCTCAGAAAGTGCTCCCTCAATACCTCAGATACTGCACCCTCAATGTCTCAGACAGTGCACCCTCAATACCTCAGATAGTGCTCCCTCAGTACCTCAGAAAGTGCTCCCTCAATACCTCAGATAGTGCACCCTCAATATCTCAGATAGCACACCCTCAATACCTCAGATAGTGCTTGCTAAGTACCTCAGAAGATGCTCCCACAGTCCTGCAGAAAGTGCTCCCTCAATACCTCAGATAATGCTCCCTCAATACCTCAGACAGTGCTCCCTCTATACCTCAGAAAGTCCTCCCTAATAACTCAGATAGTGCTTTCTCAATACCTCAGAAAGTGCTCCCTCAATACCTCAGAAAGTCCTCCCTCAGTACATCAGATAGTGCTTCCTCAGTACCTCAGAAAGTGCTCCCTGTATACCTCAGAAAGTGCTCTCTCAGTACATGAGAAAGTGATCCCTTACTACCTCAGAAAGTGCTCTGTCAGTGCCCAGAAATTGTTCCCACAATAACTCAGATAGTGCTTCCTCAATACCGCAGATAGATCTCCATCCATACCTCAGAGAGTGCTTCCTCAGTACCTCAGAAACTGCTCCCTCAGTACCTCAAAAAGTGCTCCCTCAATTCCTCAGATAGTGCACCCTCAATACCTCAGAAAGTGCTGCCTGAGTACCTCTGAAAGTGCTTCCTCAATACCTCAGATAGTGGTCCCTCAGTACCTCAGATAGTGCTTTGTCAGTACATCAGATAGTGATTACACAATAACTCAGAAAGTGCTCCCTGAATACGTCAGATAGAGCTTCCACAGTATCTCAGGTTAATGCATCCTCAATACGTCAGAAAGTGCTCCCTCAATACCTCAGAAACACCTTCCTCAGTACCTCAGATAGTGATCCATCAATACCCCAGATAGTACTCCCTGAATACCTCAGAAAGTGCTCCCTCAATACTTCATATAGTGCACCCTCATTAACTCAAATAGTGCTCACTCAATACCTTAGAAAATGCACACTCTATATGTCAGACATTGCTCCATCAATACCACAGATAGTGTTTCCTCAGTACGTCAGATAGTGCACCCTCTATAACTCAAACTGCTACCTGACTACCTCTGAAAGTGCTTCCTCAATACCACAGATAGTGGTCCCTCAGTACCTCAGGAAGTGCTCAGTAGCTCAGAACGTGCGCCCTCAATACCTCAGAAAGTGCTTCCTCAGTACCTCAGAACAAGATCCCTGAATACCTCAGAAAGTACTCCCTCAGTACCTCAGATAGTGCTTCCTCAGTACCTCAGAACATGATCCCTCAATACCTCAGATAGAGCTTCCTCAGTACCTCAGACAGTGCTTCCTCAATACCTCAGATAGTGCTTCCTCAGTACCTCAAAACATGATGCCTCAATACCTCAGATAGTGCTTCATTCGTAACTCAGACAGTGCTTCCTCAATACCTCAGGAAGTGCTCCCGCAGTACCTCAGATAGTGCTTGCTCAGTACCACAGATAGTGCACCTTCAATACCGCAGATAGTGCTCCCTTAATACCTCAGAAGCTACTTCTTCAATACCTCAGAAATTGCTCCCTCACTGCCTCAGAAATTTCTCCCTCTATACCTCAGAAAGTGCTCCCTCAATACCTCAGAAATGGCTCCCTCAATACCTCAGAAAGTGCTCCCTCAATACCTCAGATAGTGCACCCTCAATACCTCATAAAGTGCTCCCTCAATACCTCAGATAGTGCATCCTCAATACTGCAGAAAGTGCTTCCTCAGTACCTCAGAATGTCCTCCATCAGTACCTCAGATACTGCTCCCTCAGTACCTCAGATAGAGCTCGCTCAGTACTCTGAAGGTGCTTTATCAATAGCTCAGAAAGTGCATCCTCAGAACCACAGATAGTGCTCCCTTAATACATCAGACACTGCTCACTCAGTACCTCAGAGAGTGCACCCTCAGTACCTCAGAAATTGCTCAATCAATACCACAGATAGTGCTCCCTCAGTACCTCAGGTAGTGTTTCCTCAATACCTCAGAAAGTGTGCCCTGAATACTTCAGATAGTGTTTCCACAGTACGTCAGATATTACACCCTCAATTCGTCAGATAGTGCTCCCTCAATACCTCAGAAAGTGCTCCCTCAATGCCACAGATAGTGCACCCTCAATATCACAGAAAGTGCTTCCTCAGTACCTCAGAATCGCTACCTCAGTATCTCAGAAAGTCCTCCCTCAGTACCTCAGATAATGCTTACTCAGTACCGCAGGTAATACTTCCTCAGGACCGCAGAAAGTGCTCCATCAATACCTCAGATCGTGCTGCTTCAGTACCTCAGATAGGGCAACCTCAGTACCTCAGAAAGTGCTCCCTCTATACCTCAGATAGTGCTCCCTCAGTACCTCAGAAAGTGCTCCCACACTACCTCAGATAATGCACCCTCAATATCTCAGATACTACACCCTCAATACCTCAGATAGTGCTTGCTAAGTACCTCAGAAGGTGCTCCCACAGTACTGCAGAAAGTGCTCCCTCAATACCTCAGATAATACTCCCTCAATACCTCAGAATGTGCTCCCTCAGTCCCTCAGAAACTGCTTCCTCACTACCTCAGATAGTACTTCATCAATACATCAGATAGCACTCCCTCAATACCTCCGAAACAGCTCCCTCAATACCTCAGATAGTGCAATCTCAATAACTCAGATAGTGCTTCCTATGTACCTCAGAAGGTGGTCCCTCAATATCTCAGAAAGTTCCCCCTCAATACTTTAGATAATGCTCCCACAATATCTCAGAAAGTGCTCCCTCAATACCTCAGATATTGCTCACTCAATACCTTAGAAAGTTCACTCTCTACGTGTCAGAAATTGCTCCCTCAGTCCCTCAGATGGTGCTTGCTCTCGACCTCAGAAAGTGCTTCCTCAATACCTCAGAACGTGATCATTCAATACCTCACATAGTGCTTCCTCTGTACCTCAGATAGTGCTTCCTCAATAACTCAGAACGTGATCCCTCAATACCTCAGATAGTGCTTCCTCTGTACCTCAGACAGTGCTTCCTCAGTACCTCAGATAGTGCTTCCTCAATACCTCAGATAGTGCTTCCTCTGTACCTCAGACAGTCCTTCCAAAGTACCTCAGAGAGTGCTTCCTCAATACCTCAGAACGTGATCATTCAATACCTCAGATAGTGCTTCCTCTGTACCTCAGCTAGTGCTTCCTGAATAACTCAGAACGTGATCCCACAATACCTCAGATAGTGAACCCTCAGTACCTCAGATAGTGCTCCCTCAATGCCTCAGAAAGTGCTCCCACAATACCTTCAAAAGTGCACCCTCAACACCACAGAAAGTGCTTCCTCAGTACCTGAGAAAGTGCTCCCTCAGTACCTCAGAAAATGCTCACTCAGTACCATTCATAATGCTCCCTCAGTACCACAGGTAGTGCTTCCTCAATACTGTACCATGTGCTCCATCAATACCTCAGATAGTGCTCCTTCAGTACCCAGATGGTGCTTCCTCAATACCTCAGAAAGTGCTCCCTCAATACCTCAGAAATTGCTCCCAAAATACCTCAGGTAGTGCTTCCACAATACCTCAGAGAATGCTTCCTCATTGCCTCAGAACGTGATCCCGCAATACCTCAGATAGTGAACCCTCAATAACTCAGATAATGCTCCCTCAATACCTCAGAAAGTGCTCCCTCATCAACTCACAATGTGCTCGCTCGTTCCCTCAGAAACTGCTCCCTCAATGCATCAGAAAGTGCTCCCTCAATACCTCAGAAAGTGCTCTCTCAGTACCTCAGAACGTGCTCCCACAATAACTCAGATTGTGCTTCCTCAATATCTCGGATGTGCTACGTCAATACCTCAGAAAGTGCTCACTCAGTAACTCAGATAGTGCTCTCTCTGTACTTCAGAAATTGCACCCTCAATACCTCAGATATTGCACCCTCAATACCTCAGATAGTGCTCCCTCAGTACTTAAGGTAGTGCTTCGTCAGTACATCAGTGTTTCCTCAATTCCTCAGAAAGTGCTCCCTGAATACCTCAGATTGTGCTCCCTCAATACCTCAGAAAGTGCTCCCTCAAACCTAAGGAAGTGCTCCCTCAATACCTCAGAATGTGTTCCATCAATGCCTCAGAAAGTGCTGCCTCAATACCTCTGACAGTGCTCCCTCAATACCTCAAAAAGTGTTCCCACAAGACCTCAGAAATTGCTCCCTCAGTACCTTAGGAACTGCTCCCTCAATACATCAGAAAGTGATCCCTCAATACCTCAAAAAGTGCTCTGTCAGTACCTCAGAAAGTGTCGGCACAATACTTCAGTATTTCTCTCAGTACGTCAGGTGGTGTTTCCTCAATACCTCAGATAGTGCTTCCACAGTACCACAGATAGTGCTTCCTCAGTACCTCAGACAGTGCTCCCTCAATACCTCAGAAAGTGCTCCCTCAGTACCTCAGATAGTACTTCCACAGTACCACAGATAGTGTTCCCTCAACACCTCAAAAACTGCTTGCTCAATACCTCAGACGGAGATCGTTCAATACCTCAGAATGGGCTCTCTCAAACTTCAGGAAGTGCTCTCTCAAACCTCAGGAAGTGCTCCCTCAAACCTAAGGAAGTGCTCCCTCAATACCTCAGAATGTGCTCCCTCAGTACCTCAAAGAGTGCTTCCTCAGTACCACAGATAGTGCAACCTCAATACGTCAGAAAGTGCTCCCTCAGTACCTGAGAAAGTGATCCCTCAGTACCTCAGAGAGTGCTTCCTCAATACCTCAGTACCTCAGATAATGCTCCCTCAGTACCGCAGGTAGTGCATCCTCAGTACCGCAGAACGTGCGCCGTCAATACCTCAGATAGTGCTGCTTCAGTACCTCAGATAGTGCTCTCTCAGTACCGCAGAAAGTGCGCCATCAATACCTCAGAAAGCGCTCCCTCAGTACCTCAGACGGTGCTTCCTCAGTACCGCAGAAAGTGTGCCGTCAATACCTCAGATAATGCCGCCTCAGTACCTCAGATAGTGGTCTCTCAGAACACAGATGGTGCTTCCTCAATACCTCAGAAAGTGCTCCCTCTCTACCTCAGATAGAGCTTCCTCAGTACATCAGATAATGCTTCCACAACACCTGAGAAAGTGCCCCCTCAATACCTCAGAAAGTGCTTCCTCAATACCTCAGAAAGTGCTTCCTCAATACCTCAGAAGGAGCTCCCTCAATTCCTCAGATAGTGCACCCTCATTCCCTCAGATATTGCTCCCTGAATACCTCAGAAAGTGCTCCCTCAATAGCTCAGATCGTGCACCCTCAATAACTCAGATTGTGCTTCCTCAATACCTCAGAACATGATCCTTCAATACCTAAGAAAGTGCTCCCGCAATATTTTAGATATTGCTCCCACAATACCTCAGAAAGTACTCCGTCAATACCTCAGATAGTGCTTCCTTAGTAGCTCAGCTGGTGCTTGCTCAATACCTCAGAAAATGCTACCTCAATGCCACGCAAAGTTGTCCCTCAATACCACACAAAGTGTTCCCTCAATTCTTCAGATAGTGTTCCCTCAATACCTTAGGAATGTTTCCCTCAATACCTCAGTTAGTGCTCCCTCAATACCTCAGATAGTGCTCCCTCAATACCTCAGAAAGTGCTACCTCAGAACCTCAGAAACTGCTCCCTCAATGCATCAGAAGGTGATCCCTCAATACCTCAGAAATTGCCCTGTTAGTATCTCAGAAAGTGTTCCCTCAATATCTCAGAACGTTTTCTCTCACTACCTCAGATAGTGTTTCCTCAGTACATCAGATAGTGCTTCCTCAATACATCAGAAATGATCTCTCAATACCTGAGATAGTGCTTCCTCAATACCTCAGAAAGTGCTCCCTCTGTATCTCAGAAAGTTCTCCCTCAGTACCTCAGAAACTGCTCTCTCAATACATCAGAAAGTGATCCCTTAATACCTCAGAAAGTGCTCTGTCAGTACCTCAGAAATTGTTCCCACAATAACTCAGATAGTGCTTCCTCAATACCGCAGATAGATCTCCCTCCATACCTAAGATAGTGCTTCCTCAGTTCCTCAGATAGTGCATCCTCAATACGTCAGAAAGTGCTCCCTCAGTACCTGAGAAAGTGATCCCTCAGTACCTCAGAGAGTGCTTCCTCAATACCTCAGTACCTCAGACGGTGCTTCCTCAGTACCGCAGAAAGTGTGCCGTCAATACCTCAGATAATGCCGCCTCAGTACCTCAGATAGTGGTTTCTCAGAACACAGATGGTGCTTCCTCAATACCTCAGAAAGAGCTCCCTCTCTACCTCAGATAGAGCTTCCTCAGTACATCAGATAATGCTTCCACAACACCTGAGAAAGTGCCCCCTCAATACCTCAGAAAGTGCTTCCTCAATACCTCAGAAAGTGCTTCCTCAATACCTCAGAAGGAGCTCCCTCAATTCCTCAGATAGTGCACCCTCATTCCCTCAGATATTGCTCCCTGAATACCTCAGAAAGTGCTCCCTCAATAGCTCAGATCGTGCACCCTCAATAACTCAGATTGTGCTTCCTCAATACCTCAGAACATGATCCTTCAACACCTAAGAAAGTGCTCCCGCAATATTTTAGATATTGCTCCCACAATACCTCAGAAAGTACTCCGTCAATACCTCAGATAGTGCTTCCTTAGTAGCTCAGCTGGTGCTTGC
This sequence comes from Chiloscyllium punctatum, assembly GCF_047496795.1. Classification (NCBI taxonomy): domain Eukaryota; kingdom Metazoa; phylum Chordata; class Chondrichthyes; order Orectolobiformes; family Hemiscylliidae; genus Chiloscyllium; species Chiloscyllium punctatum. The sequence continues at coordinate 23,372,457 of NC_092766.1, forward strand.
TCAATACCTCAGAAAATGCTACCTCAATGCCACGCAAAGTTGTCCCTCAATACCACACAAAGTGTTCCCTCAATTCTTCAGATAGTGTTCCCTCAATACCTTAGGAATGTTTCCCTCAATACCTCAGTTAGTGCTCCCTCAATACCTCAGATAGTGCTCCCTCAATACCTCAGAAAGTGCTACCTCAGAACCTCAGAAACTGCTCCCTCAATGCATCAGAAGGTGATCCCTCAATACCTCAGAAATTGCCCTGTTAGTATCTCAGAAAGTGTTCCCTCAATATCTCAGAACGTTTTCTCTCACTACCTCAGATAGTGTTTCCTCAGTACATCAGATAGTGCTTCCTCAATACATCAGAAATGATCTCTCAATACCTGAGATAGTGCTTCCTCAATACCTCAGAAAGTGCTCCCTCTGTATCTCAGAAAGTTCTCCCTCAGTACCTCAGAAACTGCTCTCTCAATACATCAGAAAGTGATCCCTTAATACCTCAGAAAGTGCTCTGTCAGTACCTCAGAAATTGTTCCCACAATAACTCAGATAGTGCTTCCTCAATACCGCAGATAGATCTCCCTCCATACCTAAGATAGTGCTTCCTCAGTTCCTCAGATAGTGCATCCTCAATACCTCAGAAACTGCTCCCTCAGTACCTCAGATTGTGCTTCCTCAGTCCATCAGAATGTGCTGCCTCAATACGTCAGAAAGTGCTCCCTCATTACCTCAGAAAGTGCTCCTCAAATTCCACAGATAGTGCTCCTCAACACCTCAGAAAATGCTTCCTAAATACCTCAGAAGGTGCTCTCTCTGTACCTCAGAAACTGCTCCCTCAATACATCAGAAATGATCCCTCAATACCTCAGAAAGTGCTCTGTCAGTACCTCAGAAAGTGCTGCCACAATAACTTAGATAGTGCTTCCTCAATACCTCAGATGTGCAAACACAATTTCTCAGAAAGTGCTCCCTCAGGAACTCAAAAAGTGCTCTCTCAGTACCTCAGAAACTGCTCCCTCAATACCTCACATATTGTTTCTCCAATACGTCAGGAAGCACTGCACCTCAGACGGTGCTCCCTCAATACCTCCGATAATTCTCCCTCAATACTACAGAAATTGCTACCTCAATGCCACGCAAAGTTGTCACTCAATACCACACTAAGTGTTCCCTCAATTCCTCAGATCGTGCTCCCACATACCTCAGAAAGTGCTCACTCAATGCCTTAGATAGTGTTCCCTCAATACCTTAGAAAGTGATCACTCAATACCTCAGTTAGTGATCCCTCAATACCTCAGATAGTGCATCCTCAATACCTCAGGAAGTGCTCCCTCAATGCCTCAGAACGTGCTCCCTCAATGCCTCAGAAAGTGCTGCCTCAAGACCTCAGATAGCGCTCCCTCAATACGTCAGAAAGTGTTACCACAATACCTCAGAAATTGCTCCCTCAGAACCTCAGGAACTGCTGCCTCAATAAATCAGAAAGTGATCCCTCAATACCTCAAAAAGTGCTCTGTCAGTACCTCAGAAAGTGTTCCCACTATACCTCAGAAAGTTTACTCTCAGTACTTCAAATAGTGTTTCCTCAATACCTCAGATATTGCTCCCTCAATACCTCAGCCGTAATCTCTCAATACCTCAGAGAGTGCTTCCTCAGTAACTCAGACAGTGCTTCCTTCAATACCTCAGAAAGTGCTCCCTCAGTACCTCAGATAGTGCTCCCTCAATACCTCAAAAACTACTTGCTCAATACCTCAGATGGAGCTCCCTCAATACCTCAGAAGGTACGCCCTCAATAACTCAGATTGTGCCTCCTTAATACCTCAGAACGTGATCCCTCAATACCTCAGAAAGTGCTCCCTCAATACATTAGATAATTCTCCCACAATACCTCAGAACGTGCTCCCTCAATACTTTAGATAATGCTCCCACAATACCACAGCAAGTGCTCCCTCAATACCACAGAGAGTGCTCACTCAATAGCTTAGAAAATGCACACTCTATATGTCAGAAATTGCTCCCTCAGTACCTCAGATGGTGCTTGCTCAATACCTCAGAAATTGCTCCCTCAATACCTCATATAGTGCACCCTCAATAACTCAAATAGTGCTTCCTAAGTAGCTCAGAAAGTGCTCCCTCAGTACATCAGATAATGCTCCCTCAGTATGTCAGATAATACTCCACCAGTACTGCGATGATGCTTCCTCAATACCTCAGATAGTGCTCCCCAATACGTCAGAAAGTGCTCCCTCAATACCTCAGATAGTGCTCCCCAATACCTCAGAAAGTGCTCCCTCGATACCTCAGACAGTGCACCCTCAGTACCTCAGAAAGTGCTCCCTCAATACCTCAGATAGTGCACCCTCAATACCTCAGAAAGTGCTGCCTGAATATCTCAGATAATGCACCCTCAGTACTGCAGAAAGTGCTTCCTCAGTGCCTCAGAAAGTGCTCCCTCACTATCTCAGAAAGTCCTCCATCAGTACCTCAGATAATGCTCCCTCAGTACCGAAGGTAGTGCTTCCTCAGGACCTCAGAAAGTGCTCCGTCAGCAGCTCAGAAAGTGCATCCTCAGTACCACAGATAGTGCTCCCTCAATACATCAGAAACTGCTCCCTCAGTCCCTCAGATAGTGCACCCTCAGTACCTCAGAAATTGCTCAATCAATACCACAGATAGTGCTCCCTCAGTATCTCAGGTAGTGCTTCGTCAGTGTTTCCTCAATACCATAGAAAGTGTGCCCTGAATACCTCAGATAGTGCTTCCACAGTATGTCAGATATTACACCCTCAATACCAGGAAGTGCTCTCTCAGGGCCTCAAATAGTGCTCCCTCAATACCTCAGAAAGTGCACCCTCAATGCCACAGAAAGTGCTTCCTCAGTATCTCAGATATCGCTACCTCAGTACCTCAGAAAGTGCTCCCTCAGTACCTCAGATAATGCTCACTCAGTACCGCAGGTAGTACTTCCTCAGGACCGCAGAAAGTGCTCCAACAATACCTCAGATAGTGCTGCTTCAATACCTCAGATAGGGCAACCTCAGCACCTCAGAAAGTGCTCTCTCAATACCTCAGATAGTGCTGCTTCATTATCTCAGAAAGTGCTCCCTCAATACCTCAGATAGTGCACCCTCAATGTCTCAGACAGTGCACCCTCAATACCTCAGATAGTGCTCCCTCAGTACCTCAGAAAGTGCTCCCTCAATACCTCAGATAGTGCACCCTCAATATCTCAGATAGCACACCCTCAATACCTCAGATAGTGCTTGCTAAGTACCTCAGAAGATGCTCCCACAGTCCTGCAGAAAGTGCTCCCTCAATACCTCAGATAATGCTCCCTCAATACCTCAGACAGTGCTCCCTCTATACCTCAGAAAGTCCTCCCTAATAACTCAGATAGTGCTTTCTCAATACCTCAGAAAGTGCTCCCTCAATACCTCAGAAAGTCCTCCCTCAGTACATCAGATAGTGCTTCCTCAGTACCTCAGAAAGTGCTCCCTGTATACCTCAGAAAGTGCTCTCTCAGTACATGAGAAAGTGATCCCTTACTACCTCAGAAAGTGCTCTGTCAGTGCCCAGAAATTGTTCCCACAATAACTCAGATAGTGCTTCCTCAATACCGCAGATAGATCTCCATCCATACCTCAGAGAGTGCTTCCTCAGTACCTCAGAAACTGCTCCCTCAGTACCTCAAAAAGTGCTCCCTCAATTCCTCAGATAGTGCACCCTCAATACCTCAGAAAGTGCTGCCTGAGTACCTCTGAAAGTGCTTCCTCAATACCTCAGATAGTGGTCCCTCAGTACCTCAGATAGTGCTTTGTCAGTACATCAGATAGTGATTACACAATAACTCAGAAAGTGCTCCCTGAATACGTCAGATAGAGCTTCCACAGTATCTCAGGTTAATGCATCCTCAATACGTCAGAAAGTGCTCCCTCAATACCTCAGAAACACCTTCCTCAGTACCTCAGATAGTGATCCATCAATACCCCAGATAGTACTCCCTGAATACCTCAGAAAGTGCTCCCTCAATACTTCATATAGTGCACCCTCATTAACTCAAATAGTGCTCACTCAATACCTTAGAAAATGCACACTCTATATGTCAGACATTGCTCCATCAATACCACAGATAGTGTTTCCTCAGTACGTCAGATAGTGCACCCTCTATAACTCAAAGTGCTACCTGACTACCTCTGAAAGTGCTTCCTCAATACCACAGATAGTGGTCCCTCAGTACCTCAGGAAGTGCTCAGTAGCTCAGAACGTGCGCCCTCAATACCTCAGAAAGTGCTTCCTCAGTACCTCAGAACAAGATCCCTGAATACCTCAGAAAGTACTCCCTCAGTACCTCAGATAGTGCTTCCTCAGTACCTCAGAACATGATCCCTCAATACCTCAGATAGAGCTTCCTCAGTACCTCAGACAGTGCTTCCTCAATACCTCAGATAGTGCTTCCTCAGTACCTCAAAACATGATGCCTCAATACCTCAGATAGTGCTTCATTCGTAACTCAGACAGTGCTTCCTCAATACCTCAGGAAGTGCTCCCGCAGTACCTCAGATAGTGCTTGCTCAGTACCACAGATAGTGCACCTTCAATACCGCAGATAGTGCTCCCTTAATACCTCAGAAGCTACTTCTTCAATACCTCAGAAATTGCTCCCTCACTGCCTCAGAAATTTCTCCCTCTATACCTCAGAAAGTGCTCCCTCAATACCTCAGAAATGGCTCCCTCAATACCTCAGAAAGTGCTCCCTCAATACCTCAGATAGTGCACCCTCAATACCTCATAAAGTGCTCCCTCAATACCTCAGATAGTGCATCCTCAATACTGCAGAAAGTGCTTCCTCAGTACCTCAGAATGTCCTCCATCAGTACCTCAGATACTGCTCCCTCAGTACCTCAGATAGAGCTCGCTCAGTACTCTGAAGGTGCTTTATCAATAGCTCAGAAAGTGCATCCTCAGAACCACAGATAGTGCTCCCTTAATACATCAGACACTGCTCACTCAGTACCTCAGAGAGTGCACCCTCAGTACCTCAGAAATTGCTCAATCAATACCACAGATAGTGCTCCCTCAGTACCTCAGGTAGTGTTTCCTCAATACCTCAGAAAGTGTGCCCTGAATACTTCAGATAGTGTTTCCACAGTACGTCAGATATTACACCCTCAATTCGTCAGATAGTGCTCCCTCAATACCTCAGAAAGTGCTCCCTCAATGCCACAGATAGTGCACCCTCAATATCACAGAAAGTGCTTCCTCAGTACCTCAGAATCGCTACCTCAGTATCTCAGAAAGTCCTCCCTCAGTACCTCAGATAATGCTTACTCAGTACCGCAGGTAATACTTCCTCAAGACCGCAGAAAGTGCTCCATCAATACCTCAGATCGTGCTGCTTCAGTACCTCAGATAGGGCAACCTCAGTACCTCAGAAAGTGCTCCCTCTATACCTCAGATAGTGCTCCCTCAGTACCTCAGAAAGTGCTCCCACACTACCTCAGATAATGCACCCTCAATATCTCAGATACTACACCCTCAATACCTCAGATAGTGCTTGCTAAGTACCTCAGAAGGTGCTCCCACAGTACTGCAGAAAGTGCTCCCTCAATACCTCAGATAATACTCCCTCAATACCTCAGAATGTGCTCCCTCAGTCCCTCAGAAACTGCTTCCTCACTACCTCAGATAGTACTTCATCAATACATCAGATAGCACTCCCTCAATACCTCCGAAACAGCTCCCTCAATACCTCAGATAGTGCAATCTCAATAACTCAGATAGTGCTTCCTATGTACCTCAGAAGGTGGTCCCTCAATATCTCAGAAAGTTCCCCCTCAATACTTTAGATAATGCTCCCACAATATCTCAGAAAGTGCTCCCTCAATACCTCAGATATTGCTCACTCAATACCTTAGAAAGTTCACTCTCTACGTGTCAGAAATTGCTCCCTCAGTCCCTCAGATGGTGCTTGCTCTCGACCTCAGAAAGTGCTTCCTCAATACCTCAGAACGTGATCATTCAATACCTCACATAGTGCTTCCTCTGTACCTCAGATAGTGCTTCCTCAATAACTCAGAACGTGATCCCTCAATACCTCAGATAGTGCTTCCTCTGTACCTCAGACAGTGCTTCCTCAGTACCTCAGATAGTGCTTCCTCAATACCTCAGATAGTGCTTCCTCTGTACCTCAGACAGTCCTTCCAAAGTACCTCAGAGAGTGCTTCCTCAATACCTCAGAACGTGATCATTCAATACCTCAGATAGTGCTTCCTCTGTACCTCAGCTAGTGCTTCCTGAATAACTCAGAACGTGATCCCACAATACCTCAGATAGTGAACCCTCAGTACCTCAGATAGTGCTCCCTCAATGCCTCAGAAAGTGCTCCCACAATACCTTCAAAAGTGCACCCTCAACACCACAGAAAGTGCTTCCTCAGTACCTGAGAAAGTGCTCCCTCAGTACCTCAGAAAATGCTCACTCAGTACCATTCATAATGCTCCCTCAGTACCACAGGTAGTGCTTCCTCAATACTGTACCATGTGCTCCATCAATACCTCAGATAGTGCTCCTTCAGTACCCAGATGGTGCTTCCTCAATACCTCAGAAAGTGCTCCCTCAATACCTCAGAAATTGCTCCCAAAATACCTCAGGTAGTGCTTCCACAATACCTCAGAGAATGCTTCCTCATTGCCTCAGAACGTGATCCCGCAATACCTCAGATAGTGAACCCTCAATAACTCAGATAATGCTCCCTCAATACCTCAGAAAGTGCTCCCTCATCAACTCACAATGTGCTCGCTCGTTCCCTCAGAAACTGCTCCCTGAATGCATCAGAAAGTGCTCCCTCAGTACCTCAGAAAGTGCTCCCTCAGTACCTCAGAACGTGCTCCCACAATAACTCAGATTGTGCTTCCTCAATATCTCGGATGTGCTACGTCAATACCTCAGAAAGTGCTCACTCAGTAACTCAGATAGTGCTCTCTCTGTACTTCAGAAATTGCACCCTCAATACCTCAGATATTGCACCCTCAATACCTCAGATAGTGCTCCCTCAGTACTTAAGGTAGTGCTTCGTCAGTACATCAGTGTTTCCTCAATTCCTCAGAAAGTGCTCCCTGAATACCTCAGATAATGCTCCCTCAGTACCTCAGAAAGTGCTCTCTCAAACCTCAGGAAGTGCTCCCTCAAACCTAAGGAAGTGCTCCCTCAATACCTCAGAATGTGCTCCCTCAGTACCTCAAAGAGTGCTTCCTCAGTACCACAGATAGTGCAACCTCAATACGTCAGAAAGTGCTCCCTCAGTACCTGAGAAAGTGATCCCTCAGTACCTCAGAGAGTGCTTCCTCAATACCTCAGTACCTCAGATAATGCTCCCTCAGTACCGCAGGTAGTGCATCCTCAGTACCGCAGAACGTGCGCCGTCAATACCTCAGATAGTGCTGCTTCAGTACCTCAGATAGTGCTCTCTCAGTACCGCAGAAAGTGCGCCATCAATACCTCAGAAAGCGCTCCCTCAGTACCTCAGACGGTGCTTCCTCCGTACCGCAGAAAGTGTGCCGTCAATACCTCAGATAATGCCGCCTCAGTACCTCAGATAGTGGTCTCTCAGAACACAGATGGTGCTTCCTCAATACCTCAGAAAGTGCTCCCTCTCTACCTCAGATAGAGCTTCCTCAGTACATCAGATAATGCTTCCACAACACCTGAGAAAGTGCCCCCTCAATACCTCAGAAAGTGCTTCCTCAATACCTCAGAAAGTGCTTCCTCAATACCTCAGAAGGAGCTCCCTCAATTCCTCAGATAGTGCACCCTCATTCCCTCAGATATTGCTCCCTGAATACCTCAGAAAGTGCTCCCTCAATACCTCAGATCGTGCACCCTCAATAACTCAGATTGTGCTTCCTCAATACCTCAGAACATGATCCTTCAATACCTAAGAAAGTGCTCCCGCAATATTTTAGATATTGCTCCCACAATACCTCAGAAAGTACTCCGTCAATACCTCAGATAGTGCTTCCTTAGTAGCTCAGCTGGTGCTTGCTCAATACCTCAGAAAATGCTACCTCAATGCCACGCAAAGTTGTCCCTCAATACCACACAAAGTGTTCCCTCAATTCTTCAGATAGTGTTCCCTCAATACCTTAGGAATGTTTCCCTCAATACCTCAGTTAGTGCTCCCTCAATACCTCAGATAGTGCTCCCTCAATACCTCAGAAAGTGCTACCTCAGAACCTCAGAAACTGCTCCCTCAATGCATCAGAAGGTGATCCCTCAATACCTCAGAAATTGCCCTGTTAGTATCTCAGAAAGTGTTCCCTCAATATCTCAGAACGTTTTCTCTCACTACCTCAGATAGTGTTTCCTCAGTACATCAGATAGTGCTTCCTCAATACATCAGAAATGATCTCTCAATACCTGAGATAGTGCTTCCTCAATACCTCAGAAAGTGCTCCCTCTGTATCTCAGAAAGTTCTCCCTCAGTACCTCAGAAACTGCTCTCTCAATACATCAGAAAGTGATCCCTTAATACCTCAGAAAGTGCTCTGTCAGTACCTCAGAAATTGTTCCCACAATAACTCAGATAGTGCTTCCTCAATACCGCAGATAGATCTCCCTCCATACCTAAGATAGTGCTTCCTCAGTTCCTCAGATAGTGCATCCTCAATACCTCAGAAACTGCTCCCTCAGTACCTCAGATTGTGCTTCCTCAGTCCATCAGAATGTGCTGCCTCAATACGTCAGAAAGTGCTCCCTCATTACCTCAGAAAGTGCTCCTCAAATTCCACAGATAGTGCTCCTCAACACCTCAGAAAATGCTTCCTAAATACCTCAGAAGGTGCTCTCTCTGTACCTCAGAAACTGCTCCCTCAATACATCAGAAATGATCCCTCAATACCTCAGAAAGTGATCTGTCAGTATCTCAGAAAGTGCTGCCACAATAACTTAGATAGTGCTTCCTCAATACCTCAGATGTGCAAACACAATTTCTCAGAAAGTGCTCCCTCAGGAACTCACAAAGTGCTCTCTCAGTACCTCAGAAACTGCTCCCTCAATACCTCACATATTGTTTCTCCAATACCTCAGGAAGCACTGCACCTCAGACGGTGCTCCCTCAATACCTCCGATAATTCTCCCTCAATACTACAGAAAGTGCTACCTCAATGCCACGCAAAGTTGTCACTCAATACCACACTAAGTGTTCCCTCAATTCCTCAGATCGTGCTCCCACATACCTCAGAAAGTGCTCACTCAATGCCTTAGATAGTGTTCCCTCAATACCTTAGAAAGTGATCCCTCAATACCTCAGTTAGTGCTCCCTCAATACCTCAGATAGTGCATCCTCAATACCTCAGGAAGTGCTCCCTCAATGCCTCAGAACGTGCTCCCTCAATGCCTCAGAAAGTGCTGCCTCAAGACCTCAGATAGCGCTCCCTCAATACGTCAGAAAGTGTTACCACAATACCTCAGAAATTGCTCCCTCAGAACCTCAGGAACTGCTGCCTCAATAAATCAGAAAGTGATCCCTCAATACCTCAAAAAGTGCTCTGTCAGTACCTCAGAAAGTGTTCCCACTATACCTCAGAAAGTTTACTCTCAGTACTTCAAATAGTGCTTCCTCAATACCTCAGATATTGCTCCCTCAATACCTCAGCCGTAATCCCTCAATACCTCAGATAGTGCTTCCTCAGTAACTCAGACAGTGCTTCCTCAATACCTCAGAAAGTGCTCCCTCAGTACCTCAGATAGTGCTCCCTCAATACCTCAAAAACTACTTGCTCAATACCTCAGATGGAGCTCCCTCAATACCTCAGAAGGTACGCCCTCAATAACTCAGATTGTGCCTCGTTAATACCTCAGAACGTGATCCCTTAATACCTCAGAAAGTGCTCCCTCAATACTTTAGATAATTCTCCCACAATACCTCAGAACGTGCTCCCTCAATACTTTAGATAATGCTCCCACAATACCACAGCAAGTGCTCCCTCAATACCACAGAGAGTGTTCACTCAATAGCTTAGAAAATGCACACTCTATATGTCAGAAATTGCTCCCTCAGTACCTCAGATGGTGCTTGCTCAATACCTCAGAAATTGCTCCCTCAATACCTCATATAGTGCACCCTCAATAACTCAAATAGTGCTTCCTAAGTAGCTCAGAAAGTGCTCCCTCAGTACATCAGATAATGCTCCCTCAGTATGTCAGATAATACTCCACCAGTACTGCGATGATGCTTCCTCAATACCTCAGATAGTGCTCCCCAATACCTCAGAAAGTGCTCCCTCGATACCTCAGACAGTGCACCCTCAGTACCTCAGAAAGTGCTCCCTCAATACCTCAGATAGTGCACCCTCAATACCTCAGAAAGTGCTGCCTGAATATCTCAGATAATGTACCCTCAGTACTGCAGAAAGTGCTTCCTCAGTGCCTCAGAAAGTGCTCCCTCACTATCTCAGAAAGTCCTCCATCAGTACCTCAGATAATGCTCCCTCAGTACCGAAGGTAGTGCTTCCTCAGGACCTCAGAAAGTGCTCCGTCAGCAGCTCAGAAAGTGCATCCTCAGTACCACAGATAGTGCTCCCTCAATACATCAGAAACTGCTCCCTCAGTCCCTCAGATAGTGCACCCTCAGTACCTCAGAAATTGCTCAATCAATACCACAGATAGTGCTCCCTCAGTATCTCAGGTAGTGCTTCGTCAGTGTTTCGTCAATACCATAGAAAGTGTGCCCTGAATACCTCAGATAGTGCTTCCACAGTATGTCAGATATTACACCCTCAATACCAGGAAGTGCTCTCTCAGGGCCTCAAATAGTGCTCCCTCAATACCTCAGAAAGTGCACCCTCAATGCCACAGAAAGTGCTTCCTCAGTACCTCAGATATCGCTACCTCAGTACCGCAGGTAGTACTTCCTCAGGACCGCAGAAAGTGCTCCAACAATACCTCAGATAGTGCTGCTTCAATACCTCAGATAGGGCAACCTCAGCACCTCAGAAAGTGCTCTCTCAATACCTCAGATAGTGCTGCTTCATTATCTCAGAAAGTGCTCCCTCAATACCTCAGATAGTGCACCCTCAATGTCTCAGACAGTGCACCCTCAATACCTCAGATAGTGCTCCCTCAGTACCTCAGAAAGTGCTCCCTCAATACCTCAGATAGTGCACCCTCAATATCTCAGATAGCACACCCTCAATACCTCAGATAGTGCTTGCTAAGTACCTCAGAAGGTGCTCCCACAGTCCTGCAGAAAGTGCTCCCTCAATACCTCAGATAATGCTCCCTCAATACCTCAGACAGTGCTCCCTCTATACCTCAGAAAGTCCTCCCTAATAACTCAGATAGTGCTTTCTCAATACCTCAGAAAGTGCTCCCTCGCTCCCTCAATACCACAGATAGTGTTTCCTCAGTACGTCAGATAGTGCACCCTCTATAACTCAAAGTGCTACCTGACTACCTCTGAAAGTGCTTCCTCAATACCACAGATAGTGGTCCCTCAGTACTTCAGATAGAGCTTCCTCAGTACATCAGATAATGCTTCCACAACACCTGAGAAAGTGCTCCCTCAATACCTCTGAAAGTGCTTCCTCAATACCTCAGAAAGTGCTTCCTCAATACCTCAGAAGGAGCTCCCTCAATTCCTCAGATAGTGCACCCTCATTCCCTCAGATATTGCTCCCTCAATACCTCAGAAAGTGCTCCCTCAGTACATCAGATAGTGCACCCTCAATAACTCAGAACGTGCACCCTCAATACCACATAGTGATTCCTTAGGACCTCAGAAAGTGCTCCCTCAATACCTCAGAAAGTGCTCCCTCGTTACCTCAGAAACTGCTTCCTCAGTACCTCAAATATTGCTCCATCAATATCCCAGATAGTACTCCTTGAATACCTCAGAAAGTGCTCCCTCAATACCTCAGATCGTGCACCCTCACTAACTCAGATTGTGCTTCCTCAATACCTCAGAACATGATCCTTCAATACCTAAGAAAGTGCTCCCGCAATATTTTAGATATTGCTCCCACAATACCTCAGAAAGTACTCCGTCAATACCTCAGATAGTGCTTCCTTAGTAGTTCAGCTGGTGCTTGCTCAATACCTCAGAAAATGCTACCTCAATGCCACGCAAAGTTGTCCCTCAATACCACACAAAGTGTTCCCTCAATTCTTCAGATAGTGTTCCCTCAATACCTTAGAAATGTTTCCCTCAATACCTCAGTTAGTGCTCCCTCAATACCTCAGATAGTGCTCCCTCAATACCTCAGAAAGTGCTACCTCAGAACCTCAGAAACTGCTCCCTCAATGCATCAGAAGGTGATCCCTCAATACCTCAGAAATTGCTCTGTTAGTATCTCAGAAAGTGTTCCCTCAATATCTCAGAACGTTTTCTCTCACTACCTCAGATAGTGTTTCCTCAGTACATCAGATAGTGCTTCCTCAATACATCAGAAATGATCTCTCAATACCTGAGATAGTGCTTCCTCAATACCTCAGAAAGTGCTCCCTCTGTATCTCAGAAAGTTCTCCCTCAGTACCTCAGAAACTGCTCTCTCAATACATCAGAAAGTGATCCCTTAATACCTCAGAAAGTGCTCTGTCAGTACCTCAGAAATTGTTCCCACAATAACTCAGATAGTGCTTCCTCAATACCGCAGATAGATCTCCCTCCATACCTCAGATAGTGCTTCCTCAGTTCCTCAGATAGTGCATCCTCAATACCTCAGAAACTGCTCCCTCAGTACCTCAGATTGTGCTTCCTCAGTCCATCAGAATGTGCTGCCTCAATACGTCAGAAAGTGCTCCCTCATTACCTCAGAAAGTGCTCCTCAAATTCCACAGATAGTGCTCCTCAACACCTCAGAAAATGCTTCCTAAATACCTCAGAAGGTGCTCTCTCTGTACCTCAGAAACTGCTCCCTCAATACATCAGAAATGATCCCTCAATACCTCAGAAAGTGCTCTGTCAGTATCTCAGAAAGTGCTGCCACAATAACTTAGATAGTGCTTCCTCAATACCTCAGATGTGCAAACACAATTTCTCAGAAAGTGCTCCCTCAGGAACTCACAAAGTGCTCTCTCAGTACCTCAGAAACTGCTCCCTGAATACCTCACATATTGTTTCTCCAAAGCTCAGGAAGCACTGCACCTCAGACGGTGCTCCCTCAATACCTCCGATAATTCTCCCTCAATACTACAGAAAGTGCTACCTCAATGCCACGCAAAGTTGTCACTCAATACCACACTAAGTGTTCCCTCAATTCCTCAGATCGTGCTCCCACATACCTCAGAAAGTGCTCACTCAATGCCTTAGATAGTGTTCCCTCAATACCTTAGAAAGTGATCCCTCAATACCTCAGTTAGTGCTCCCTCAATACCTCAGATAGTGCATCCTCAATACCTCAGGAAGTGCTCCCTCAATGCCTCAGAACGTGCTCCCTCAATGCCTCAGAAAGTGCTGCCTCAAGACCTCAGATAGCGCTCCCTCAATACGTCAGGAAGTGTTACCACAATACCTCAGAAATTGCTCCCTCAGAACCTCAGGAACTGCTGCCTCAATAAATCAGAAAGTGATCCCTCAATACCTCAAAAAGTGCTCTGTCAGTACTTCAGAAAGTGTTCCCACTATACCTCAGAAAGTTTACTCTCAGTACTTCAAATAGTGTTTCCTCAATACCTCAGATATTGCTCCCTCAATACCTCAGCCGTAATCCCTCAATACCTCAGATAGTGCTTCCTCAGTAACTCAGACAGTGCTTCCTCAATACCTCAGAAAGTGCTCCCTCAGTACCTCAGATAGTGCTCCCTCAATACCTCAAAAACTACTTGCTCAATACCTCAGATGGAGCTCCCTCAATACCTCAGAAGGTACGCCCTCAATAACTCAGATTGTGCCTCCTTAATACCTCAGAACGTGATCCCTTAATACCTCAGAAAGTGCTCCCTCAATACTTTTGATAATTCTCCCACAATACCTCAGAACGTGCTCCCTCAATACTTTAGATAATGCTCCCACAATACCACAGCAAGTGCTCCCTCAATACCACAGAGAGTGTTCACTCAATAGCTTAGAAAATGCACACTCTATATGTCAGAAATTGCTCCCTCAGTACCTCAGATGGTGCTTGCTCAATACCTCAGAAATTGCTCCCTCAATACCTCATATAGTGCACCCTCAATAACTCAAATAGTGCTTCCTAAGTAGCTCAGAAAGTGCTCCCTCAGTACATCAGATAATGCTCCCTCAGTATGTCAGATAATACTCCACCAGTACTGCGATGATGCTTCCTCAATACCTCAGATAGTGCTCCCCAATACCTCAGAAAGTGCTCCCTCGATACCTCAGACAGTGCACCCTCAGTACCTCAGAAAGTGCTCCCTCAATACCTCAGATAGTGCACCCTCAATACCTCAGAAAGTGCTGCCTGAATATCTCAGATAATGCACCCTCAGTACTGCAGAAAGTGCTTCCTCAGTGCCTCAGAAAGTGCTCCCTCACTATCTCAGAAAGTCCTCCATCAGTACCTCAGATAATGCTCCCTCAGTACCGAAGGTAGTGCTTCCTCAGGACCTCAGAAAGTGCTCCGTCAGCAGCTCAGAAAGTGCATCCTCAGTACCACAGATAGTGCTCCCTCAATACATCAGAAACTGCTCCCCCAGTCCCTCAGATAGTGCACCCTCAGTACCTCAGAAATTGCTCAATCAATACCACAGATAGTGCTCCCTCATTATCTCAGGTAGTGCTTCGTCAGTGTTTCCTCAATACCATAGAAAGTGTGCCCTGAATACCTCAGATAGTGCTTCCACAGTATGTCAGATCTTACACCCTCAATACCAGGAAGTGCTCTCTCAGGGCCTCAAATAGTGCTCCCTCAATACCTCAGAAAGTGCACCCTCAATGCCACAGAAAGTGCTTCCTCAGTACCTCAGATATCACTACCTCAGTACCTCAGAAAGTGCTCCCTCAGTACCTCAGATAATGCTCACTCAGTACCGCAGGTAGTACTTCCTCAGGACCGCAGAAAGTGCTCCAACAATACCTCAGATAGTGCTGCTTCAATACCTCAGATAGGGCAACCTCAGCACCTCAGAAAGTGCTCTCTCAATACCTCAGAAAGTGCTGCTTCATTATCTCAGAAAGTGCTCCCTCAATACCTCAGATAGTGCACCCTCAATGTCTCAGACAGTGCACCCTCAATACCTCAGATAGTGCTCCCTCAGTACCTCAGAAGGTGCTCCCTCAATACCTCAGATAGTGCACCCTCAATATCTCAGATAGCACACCCTCAATACCTCAGATAGTGCTTGCTAAGTACCTCAGAAGGTGCTCCCACAGTCCTGCAGAAAGTGCTCCCTCAATACCTCAGATAATGCTCCCTCAATACCTCAGACAGTGCTCCCTCTATACCTCAGAAAGTCCTCCCTAATAACTCAGATAGTGCTTTCTCAATACCTCAGAAAGTGCTCCCTCAATACCTCAGAAAGTCCTCCCTCAGTACATCAGATAGTGCTTCCTCAGTACCTCAGAAAGTGCTCCCTGTATACCTCAGAAAGTGCTCTCTCAGTACATGAGAAAGTGATCCCTTAATACCTCAGAAAGTGCTCTGTCAGTGCCCAGAAATTGTTCCCACAATAACTCAGATAGTGCTTCCTCAATACCGCAGATAGATCTCCATCCATACCTCAGATAGTGCTTCCTCAGTACCTCAGAAACTGCTCCCTCAGTACCTCAAAAAGTGCTCCCTCAATTCCTCAGATAGTGCACCCTCAATACCTCAGAAAGTGCTGCCTGAGTACCTCTGCAAGTGCTTCCTGAATACCTCAGATAGTGGTCCCTCAGTACCTCAGATAGTGCTTTGTCAGTACATCAGATAGTGATTACACAATAACTCAGAAAGTGCTCCCTGAATACGTCAGATAGAGCTTCCACAGTATCTCAGGTTAATGCATCCTCAATACGTCAGAAAGTGCTCCCTCAATACCTCAGAAACACCTTCCTCAGTACCTCAGATAGTGATCCATCAATACCCCAGATAGTACTCCCTGAATACCTCAGAAAGTGCTCCCTCAATACTTCATATAGTGCACCCTCATTAACTCAAATAGTGCTCACTCAATACCTTAGAAAATGCACACTCTATATGTCAGACATTGCTCCATCAATACCACAGATAGTGTTTCCTCAGTACGTCAGATAGTGCACCCTCTATAACTCAAAGTGCTACCTGACTACCTCTGAAAGTGCTTCCTCAATACCACAGATAGTGGTCCCTCAGTACCTCAGGAAGTGCTCAGTAGCTCAGAACGTGCGCCCTCAATACCTCAGAAAGTGCTTCCACAATACCTCAGATAGTGCTTCCTCAGTACCTCAGAACAAGATCCCTGAATACCTCAGAAAGTACTCCCTCAGTACCTCAGATAGTGCTTCCTCAGTACCTCAGAACATGATCCCTCAGTACCTCAGATAGAGCTTCCTCAGTACCTCAGACAGTGATTCCTCAATACCTCAGATAGTGCTTCCTCAGTACCTCAAAACATGATGCCTCAATACCTCAGATAGTGCTTCATTAGTAACTCAGACAGTGCTTCCTCAATACCTCAGGAAGTGCTCCCGCAGTACCTCAGATAGTGCTTGCTCAGTACCACAGATAGTGCACCTTCAATACCGCAGATAGTGCTCCGTCAATACCTCAGAAGCTACTTCTTCAATACCTCAGAAGGAGCTCCCTCAATGCCTCAGAAATGGTTGCCACAATAACTCAGATAGTGCTCCCTCAATACCTCAGAAATTGCTCCCTCACTGCCTCAGAAATTTCTCCCTCTATACCTCAGAAAGTGCTCCCTCAATACCTCAGAAATTGCTCTCTCAATACTTCAGAAAGTGCTCCCTCAATAACTCAGATAGTGCACCCTCAGTACCTCAGAAATGGCTCCCTCAATACCTCAGAAAGTGCTCCCTCAATACCTCAGATAGTGCACCCTCAATACCTCATAAAGTGCTCCCTCAATACCTCAGATAGTGCATCCTCAATACTGCAGAAAGTGCTTCCTCAGTACCTCAGAAAGTCCTCCATCAGTACCTCAGATACTGCTCCCTCAGTACCTCAGATAGAGCTCGCTCAGTACTCTGAAGGTGCTTCATCAATAGCTCAGAAAGTGCATCCTCAGAACCACAGATAGTGCTCCCTTAATACATCAGACACTGCTCACTCAGTACCTCAGAGAGTGCACCCTCAGTACCTCAGAAATTGCTCAATCAATACCACAGATAGTGCTCCCTCAGTACCTCAGGTAGTGTTTCGTCAGTACCTCAGATAGTGTTTCCTCAATACCTCAGAAAGTGTGCCCTGAATACTTCAGATAGTGTTTCCACAGTACGTCAGATATTACACCCTCAATTCGTCAGATAGTGCTCCCTCAATACCTCAGAAAGTGCTCCCTCAATGCCACAGATAGTGCACCCTCAATATCACAGAAAGTGCTTCCTCAGTACCTCAGAAATCGCTACCTCAGTATCTCAGAAAGTCCTCCCTCAGTACCTCAGATAATGCTTGCTAAGTACCTCAGAAGGTGCTCCCACAGTACTGCAGAAAGTGCTCCCTCAATACCTCAGATAATACTCCCTCAATACCTCAGAATGTGCTCCCTCAGTCCCTCAGAAACTGCTTCCTCACTACCTCAGATAGTACTTCATCAATACATCAGATAGCACTCCCTCAATACCTCTGAAACAGCTCCCTCAATACCTCAGATAGTGCAATCTCAATAACTCAGATAGTGCTTCCTAAGTACCTCAGAAGGTGGTCCCTCAATACCTCAGAAAGTTCCCCCTCAATACTTTAGATAATGCTCCCACAATATCTCAGGAAGTGCTCCCTCAATACCTCAGATATTGCTCACTCAATACCTTAGAAAGTTCACTCTCTACGTGTCAGAAATTGCTCCCTCAGTCCCTCAGATGGTGCTTGCTCTCGACCTCAGAAAGTGCTTCCTCAATACCTCAGAACGTGATCATTCAATACCTCACATAGTGCTTCCTCTGTACCTCAGATAGTGCTTCCTCAATAACTCAGAACGTGATCCCTCAATACCTCAGATAGTGCTTCCTCTGTACCTCAGATAGTGCTTCCTCAATACCTCAGATAGTGCTTCCTCTGTACCTCAGACAGTCCTTCCTCAGTACCTCAGAGAGTGCTTCCTCAATACCTCAGAACGTGATCATTCAATACCTCAGATAGTGCTTCCTCTGTACCTCAGCTAGTGCTTCCTGAATAACTCAGAACGTGATCCCACAATACCTCAGATAGTGAACCCTCAGTACCTCAGATAGTGCTCCCTCAATGCCTCAGAAAGTGCTCCCACAATACCTTCAAAAGTGCACCCTCAACACCACAGAAAGTGCTTCCTCAGTACCTGAGAAAGTGCTCCCTCAGTACCTCAGAAAATGCTCACTCAGTACCATTCATAATGCTCCCTCAGTACCACAGGTAGTGCTTCCTCAATACTGTACCATGTGCTCCATCAATACCTCAGATAGTGCTCCTTCAGTACCCAGATGGTGCTTCCTCAATACCTCAGAAAGTGCTCCCTCAATACCTCAGAAATTGCTCCCAAAATACCTCAGGTAGTGCTTCCACAATACCTCAGAGAATGCTTCCTCATTGCCTCAGAACGTGATCCCGCAATACCTCAGATAGTGAACCCTCAATAACTCAGATAATGCTCCCTCAATACCTCAGAAAGTGCTCCCTCATCAACTCACAATGTGCTCGCTCGTTCCCTCAGAAACTGCTCCCTCAATGCATCAGAAAGTGCTCCCTCAATACCTCAGAAAGTGCTCTCTCAGTACCTCAGAACGTGCTCCCACAATAACTCAGATTGTGCTTCCTCAATATCTCGGATGTGCTACGTCAATACCTCAGAAAGTGCTCACTCAGTAACTCAGATAGTGCTCTCTCTGTACTTCAGAAATTGCACCCTCAATACCTCAGATATTGCACCCTCAATACCTCAGAAACTGCTCCCTCAATGCATCAGAAAGTGCTCCCTGAATACCTCAGATTGTGCTCCCTCAATACCTCAGAAAGTGCTCTCTCAAACCTCAGGAAGTGCTCCCTCAAACCTAAGGAAGTGCTCCCTCAATACCTCAGAAAGTGCTGCCTCAATACCTCGGACAGTGCTCCCTCAATACCTCAAAAAGTGTTCCCACAAGACCTCAGAAATTGCTCCCTCAGTACCTTAGGAACTGCTCCCTCAATACATCAGAAAGTGATCCCTCAATACCTCAAAAAGTGCTCTGTCAGTACCTCAGAAAGTGTCGGCACAATACTTCAGTATTTCTCTCAGTACTTCAGGTGGTGTTTCCTCAATACCTCAGATAGTGCTTCCACAGTACCACAGATAGTGCTTCCTCAGTACCTCAGACAGTGCTCCCTCAATACCTCAGAAAGTGCTCCCTCAGTACCTCAGATAGTACTTCCACAGTACCACAGATAGTGTTCCCTCAACACCTCAAAAACTGCTTGCTCAATACCTCAGACGGAGATCGTTCAATACCTCAGAATGGGCTCTCTCAAACTTCAGGAAGTGCTCTCTCAAACCTCAGGAAGTGCTCCCTCAAACCTAAGGAAGTGCTCCCTCAATACCTCAGAATGTGCTCCCTCAGTACCTCAAAGAGTGCTTCCTCAGTACCACAGATAGTGCAACCTCAATACGTCAGAAAGTGCTCCCTCAGTACCTGAGAAAGTGATCCCTCAGTACCTCAGAAAGTGCTTCCTCAATACCTCAGTACCTCAGATAATGCTCCCTCAGTACCGCAGGTAGTGCATCCTCAGTACCGCAGAACGTGCGCCGTCAATACCTCAGATAGTGCTGCTTCAGTACCTCAGATAGTGCTCTCTCAGTACCGCAGAAAGTGCGCCATCAATACCTCAGAAAGCGCTCCCTCAGTACCTCAGACAGTGCTTCCTCAGTACCGCAGAAAGTGTGCCGTCAATACCTCAGATAATGCCGCCTCAGTACCTCAGATAGTGGTCTCTCAGAACACAGATGGTGCTTCCTCAATACCTCAGAAAGTGCTCCCTCTCTACCTCAGATAGAGCTTCCTCAGTACATCAGATAATGCTTCCACAACACCTGAGAAAGTGCTCCCTCAATACCTCAGAAAGTGCTTCCTCAATACCTCAGAAAGTGCTTCCTCAATACCTCAGAAGGAGCTCCCTCAATTCCTCAGATAGTGCAAACTCATTCCCTCAGATATTGCTCCCTCAATACCTCAGAAAGTGCTCCCGCAGTACATCAGATAGTGCACCCTCAATAACTCAGAACGTGCACCCTCAATACCACATAGTGATTCCTCAGGACCTCAGAAAGTGCCCCCTCAATACCTCAGAAAGTGCTCCCTCGTTACCTCAGAAACTGCTTCCTCAGTACCTCAGATATTGCTCCATCAATACCCCAGATAGTACTCCTTGAATACCTCAGAAAGTGCTCCCTCAATACCTCAGATTGTGCACCCTCAATAACTCAGATAGTGCTTCCTCAGTACCTCAGAACATGATCCCTCAATACCTCAGATAGAGCTTCCTCAGTACCTCAGACAGTGCTTCCACAATACCTCAGATAGTGCTTCCTCAGTACCTCAGAACAAGATCCCTGAATACCTCAGAAAGTACTCCCTCAGTACCTCAGATAGTGCTTCCTCAGTACCTCAGATAGTGCTTCCTCAGTACCTCAGAACATGATCCCTCAATACCTCAGATAGAGCTTCCTCAGTACCTGAGAAAGTGCTCCCTCAGTACCTCAGATAGTGCTTCCTCAGTACCTCAGATAGTGCTTCCTCAGTACCTCAGAACATGATCCCTCAGTACCTCAGAAAGTGCTTCCTCAATACCGCAGTACCTCAGATAATGCTCCCTCAGTACCGCAGGTAGTGCATCCTCAGTACCGCAGAACGTGCGCCGTCAGTACCTCAGAAAGCGCTACCTCAGTACCTCAGACAGTGCTTCCTCAGTACCGCAGAAAGTGTGCCGTCAATACCTCAGATAATGCCGGCTGAGTACCTCAGATAGTGGTCTCTCAGAACACAGATGGTGCTTCCTCAATACCTCAGAAAGTGCTCCCTCTCTACCTCAGATAGAGCTTCCTCAGTACATCATATAATGCTTCCACAACACCTGAGAAAGTGCTCCCTCAATACCTCAGAAAGTGCTTCCTCAATACCTCAGAAAGTGCTTCCTCAATACCTCAGAAGGAGCTCCCTCAATTCCTCAGATAGTGCACCCTCATTCCCTCAGATATTGCTCCCTCAATACCTCAGAAAGTGCTCCCTCAGTACATCAGATAGTGCACCCTCAATAACACAGAACGTGCACCCTCAATACCACATAGTGATTCCTCAGGACCTCAGAAAGTGCTCCCTCAATACCTCAGAAAGTGCTCCCTCGTTACCTCAGAAACTGCTTCCTCAGTACCTCAGATATTGCTCCATCAATATCCCAGATAGTACTCCTTGAATACCTCAGAAAGTGCTCCCTCAATACCTTAGATTGTGCACCCTCAATAACTCAGATTGTGCTTCCTCAATACCTCAGAACGTGATCCCTCAATACCTCAGAAAGTGCTCCCACAATACTTTAGATATTGCTCCCACAATACCTCAGAAAGTACTCCCTCAATACCTCAGATAGTGCTCCCTCGTTACCTCTGAAACTGCTTCCTCAGTACCTCAGATATTGCTCCATCAATACCCCAGATAGTACTCCCTGAATACCTCAGAAAGTGCTCCCTCAATACCTCAGATCGTGCACCCTCAATAACTCAGATTGTGCTTCCTCAATACCTCAGAACATGATCCTTCAATACCTAAGAAAGTGCTCCCGCAATATTTTAGATATTGCTCCCACAATACCTCAGAAAGTACTCCGTCAATACCTCAGATAGTGCTTCCTTAGTAGTTCAGCTGGTGCTTGCTCAATACCTCAGAAAATGCTACCTCAATGCCACGCAAAGTTGTCCCTCAATACCACACAAAGTGTTCCCTCAATTCTTCAGATAGTGTTCCCTCAATACCTTAGAAATGTTTCCCTCAATACCTCAGTTAGTGCTCCCTCAATACCTCAGATAGTGCTCCCTCAATACCTCAGAAAGTGCTACCTCAGAACCTCAGAAACTGCTCCCTCAATGCATCAGAAGGTGATCCCTCAATACCTCAGAAATTGCTCTGTTAGTATCTCAGAAAGTGTTCCCTCAATATCTCAGAACGTTTTCTCTCACTACCTCAGGTATTGTTTCCTCAGTACATCAGATAGTGCTTCCTCAATACATCAGAAATGATCTCTCAATACCTGAGATAGTGCTTCCTCAATACCTCAGAAAGTGCTTCCTCAATACCTCAGAAGGAGCTCCCTCAATTCCTCAGATAGTGCACCCTCATTCCCTCAGATATTGCTCCCTCAATACCTCAGAAAGTGCTCCCTCAGTACATCAGATAGTGCACCCTCAATAACACAGAACGTGCACCCTCAATACCACATAGTGATTCCTCAGGACCTCAGAAAGTGCTCCCTCAATACCTCAGAAAGTGCTCCCTCGTTACCTCAGAAACTGCTTCCTCAGTACCTCAGATATTGCTCCATAAATATCCCAGATAGTACTCCTTGAATACCTCAGAAAGTGCTCCCTCAATACCTTAGATTGTGCACCCTCAATAACTCAGATTGTGCTTCCTCAATACCTCAGAACGTGATCCCTCAATACCTCAGAAAGTGCTCCCACAATACTTTAGATATTGCTCCCACAATACCTCAGAAAGTACTCCCTCAATACCTCAGATAGTGCTCCCTCGTTACCTCTGAAACTGCTTCCTCAGTACCTCAGATATTGCTCCATCAATACCCCAGATAGTACTCCCTGAATACCTCAGAAAGTGCTCCCTCAATACCTCAGATCGTGCACCCTCAATAACTCAGATTGTGCTTCCTCAATACCTCAGAACATGATCCTTCAATACCTAAGAAAGTGCTCCCGCAATATTTTAGATATTGCTCCCACAATACCTCAGAAAGTACTCCGTCAATACCTCAGATAGTGCTTCCTTAGTAGTTCAGCTGGTGCTTGCTCAATACCTCAGAAAATGCTACCTCAATGCCACGCAAAGTTGTCCCTCAATACCACACAAAGTGTTCCCTCAATTCTTCAGATAGTGTTCCCTCAATACCTTAGAAATGTTTCCCTCAATACCTCAGTTAGTGCTCCCTCAATACCTCAGATAGTGCTCCCTCAATACCTCAGAAAGTGCTACCTCAGAACCTCAGAAACTGCTCCCTCAATGCATCAGAAGGTGATCCCTCAATACCTCAGAAATTGCTCTGTTAGTATCTCAGAAAGTGTTCCCTCAATATCTCAGAACGTTTTCTCTCACTACCTCAGATATTGTTTCCTCAGTACATCAGATAGTGCTTCCTCAATACATCAGAAATGATCTCTCAATACCTGAGATAGTGCTTCCTCAATACCTCAGAAAGTGCTCCCTCTGTATCTCAGAAAGTTCTCCCTCAGTACCTCAGAAACTGCTCTCTCAATACATCAGAAAGTGATCCCTTAATACCTCAGAAAGTGCTCTGTCAGTACCTCAGAAATTGTTCCCACAATAACTCAGATAGTGCTTCCTCAATACCGCAGATAGATCTCCCTCCATACCTCAGATAGTGCTTCCTCAGTTCCTCAGATAGTGCATCCTCAATACCTCAGAAACTGCTCCCTCAGTACCTCAGATTGTGCTTCCTCAGTCCATCAGAATGTGCTGCCTCAATACGTCAGAAAGTGCTCCCTCATTACCTCAGTAAGTGCTCCTCAAATTCCACAGATAGTGCTCCTCAACACCTCAGAAAATGTTTCCTAAATACCTCAGAAGGTGCTCTCTCTGTACCTCAGAAACTGCTCCCTCAATACATCAGAAATGATCCCTCAATACCTCAGAAAGTGCTCTGTCAGTATCTCAGAAAGTGCTGCCACAATAACTTAGATAGTGCTTCCTCAATACCTCAGATGTGCAAACACAATTTCTCAGAAAGTGCTCCCTCAGGAACTCACAAAGTGCTCTCTCAGTACCTCAGAAACTGCTCCCTCAATACCTCACATATTGTTTCTCCAAAGCTCAGGAAGCACTGCACCTCAGACGGTGCTCCCTCAATACCTCCGATAATTCTCCCTCAATACTACAGAAAGTGCTACCTCAATGCCACGCAAAGTTGTCACTCAATACCACACTAAGTGTTCCCTCAATTCCTCAGATCGTGCTCCCACATACCTCAGAAAGTGCTCACTCAATGCCTTAGATAGTGTTCCCTCAATACCTTAGAAAGTGATCCCTCAATACCTCAGTTAGTGCTCCCTCAATACCTCAGATAGTGCATCCTCAATACCTCAGGAAGTGCTCCCTCAATGCCTCAGAACGTGCTCCCTCAATGCCTCAGAAAGTGCTGCCTCAAGACCTCAGATAGCGCTCCCTCAATACGTCAGAAAGTGTTACCAAAATACCTCAGAAATTGCTCCCTCAGAACCTCAGGAACTGCTGCCTCAATAAATCAGAAAGTGATCCCTCAATACCTCAAAAAGTGCTCTGTCAGTACCTCAGAAAGTGTTCCCACTATACCTCAGAAAGTTTACTCTCAGTACTTCAAATAGTGTTTCCTCAATACCTCAGATATTGCTCCCTCAATACCTCAGCCGTAATCCCTCAATACCTCAGATAGTGCTTCCTCAGTAACTCAGACAGTGCTTCCTCAATACCTCAGAAAGTGCTCCCTCAGTACCTCAGATAGTGCTCCCTCAATACCTCAAAAACTACTTGCTCAATACCTCAGATGGAGCTCCCTCAATACCTCAGAAGGTACGCCCTCAATAACTCAGATTGTGCCTCCTTAATACCTCAGAACGTGATCCCTCAATACCTCAGAAAGTGCTCCTTCAATACTTTTGATAATTCTCCCACAATACCTCAGAACGTGCTCCCTCAATACTTTAGATAATGCTCCCACAATACCACAGCAAGTGCTCCCTCAATACCACAGAGAGTGCTCACTCAATAGCTTAGAAAATGCACACTCTATATGTCAGAAATTGCTCCCTCAGTACCTCAGATGGTGCTTGCTCAATACCTCAGAAATTGCTCCCTCAATACCTCATATAGTGCACCCTCAATAACTCAAATAGTGCTTCCTAAGTAGCTCAGAAAGTGCTCCCTCAGTACATCAGATAATGCTCCCTCAGTATGTCAGATAATACTCCACCAGTACTGCGATGATGCTTCCTCAATACATCAGATAGTGCTCCCCAATACGTCAGAAAGTGCTCCCTCAATACCTCAGATAGTGCTCCCCAATACCTCAGAAAGTGCTACCTCGATACCTCAGACAGTGCACCCTCAGTACCTCAGAAAGTGCTCCCTCAATACCTCAGATAGTGCACCCTCAATACCTCAGAAAGTGCTGCCTGAATATCTCAGATAATGCACCCTCAGTACTGCAGAAAGTGCTTCCTCAGTGCCTCAGAAAGTGCTCCCTCACTATCTCAGAAAGTCCTCCATCAGTACCTCAGATAATGCTCCCTCAGTACCGAAGGTAGTGCTTCCTCAGGACCTCAGAAAGTGCTCCGTCAGCAGCTCAGAAAGTGCATCCTCAGTACCACAGATAGTGCTCCCTCAATACATCAGAAACTGCTCCCCCAGTCCCTCAGATAGTGCACCCTCAGTACCTCAGAAATTGCTCAATCAATACCACAGATAGTGCTCCCTCATTATCTCAGGTAGTGCTTCGTCAGTGTTTCCTCAATACCATAGAAAGTGTGCCCTGAATACCTCAGATAGTGCTTCCACAGTATGTCAGATCTTACACCCTCAATACCAGGAAGTGCTCTCTCAGGGCCTCAAATAGTGCTCCCTCAATACCTCAGAAAGTGCACCCTCAATGCCACAGAAAGTGCTTCCTCAGTACCTCAGATATCACTACCTCAGTACCTCAGAAAGTGCTCCCTCAGTACCTCAGATAATGCTCACTCAGTACCGCAGGTAGTACTTCCTCAGGACCGCAGAAAGTGCTCCAACAATACCTCAGATAGTGCTGCTTCAATACCTCAGATAGGGCAACCTCAGCACCTCAGAAAGTGCTCTCTCAATACCTCAGAAAGTGCTGCTTCATTATCTCAGAAAGTGCTCCCTCAATACCTCAGATAGTGCACCCTCAATGTCTCAGACAGTGCACCCTCAATACCTCAGATAGTGCTCCCTCAGTACCTCAGAAGGTGCTCCCTCAATACCTCAGATAGTGCACCCTCAAAATCTCAGATAGCACACCCTCAATACCTCAGATAGTGCTTGCTAAGTACCTCAGAAGGTGCTCCCACAGTCCTGCAGAAAGTGCTCCCTCAATACCTCAGATAATGCTCCCTCAATACCTCAGACAGTGCTCCCTCTATACCTCAGAAAGTCCTCCCTAATAACTCAGATAGTGCTTTCTCAATACCTCAGAAAGTGCTCCCTCAATACCTCAGAAAGTCCTCCCTCAGTACATCAGATAGTGCTTCCTAAGTACCTCAGAAAGTGCTCCCTGTATACCTCAGAAAGTGCTCTCTCAGTACATGAGAAAGTGATCCCTTAATACCTCAGAAAGTGCTCTGTCAGTGCCCAGAAATTGTTCCCACAATAACTCAGATAGTGCTTCCTCAATACCGCAGATAGATCTCCATCCATACCTCAGATAGTGCTTCCTCAGTACCTCAGAAACTGCTCCCTCAGTACCTCAAAAAGTGCTCCCTCAATTCCTCAGATAGTGCACCCTCAATACCTCAGAAAGTGCTGCCTGAGTACCTCTGAAAGTGCTTCCTCAATACCTCAGATAGTGGTCCCTCAGTACCTCAGATAGTGCTTTGTCAGTACATCAGATAGTGATTACACAATAACTCAGAAAGTGCTCCCTGAATACGTCAGATAGAGCTTCCACAGTATCTCAGGTTAATGCATCCTCAATACGTCAGAAAGTGCTCCCTCAATACCTCAGAAACACCTTCCTCAGTACCTCAGATAGTGATCCATCAATACCCCAGATAGTACTCCCTGAATACCTCAGAAAGTGCTCCCTCAATACTTCATATAGTGCACCCTCATTAACTCAAATAGTGCTCACTCAATACCTTAGAAAATGCACACTCTATATGTCAGACATTGCTCCATCAATACCACAGATAGTGTTTCCTCAGTACGTCAGATAGTGCACCCTCTATAACTCAAAGTGCTACCTGACTACCTCTGAAAGTGCTTCCTCAATACCACAGATAGTGGTCCCTCAGTACCTCAGGAAGTGCTCAGTAGCTCAGAACGTGCGCCCTCAATACCTCAGAAAGTGCTTCCACAATACCTCAGATAGTGCTTCCTCAGTACCTCAGAACAAGATCCCTGAATACCTCAGAAAGTACTCCCTCAGTACCTCAGATAGTGCTTCCTCAGTACCTCAGAACATGATCCCTCAGTACCTCAGATAGAGCTTCCTCAGTACCTCAGACAGTGATTCCTCAATACCTCAGATAGTGCTTCCTCAGTACCTCAAAACATGATGCCTCAATACCTCAGATAGTGCTTCATTAGTAACTCAGACAGTGCTTCCTCAATACCTCAGGAAGTGCTCCCGCAGTACCTCAGATAGTGCTTGCTCAGTACCACAGATAGTGCACCTTCAATACCGCAGATAGTGCTCCGTCAATACCTCAGAAGCTACTTCTTCAATACCTCAGAAGGAGCTCCCTCAATGCCTCAGAAATGGCTGCCACAATAACTCAGATAGTGCTCCCTCAATACCTCAGAAATTGCTCCCTCACTGCCTCAGAAATTTCTCCCTCTATACCTCAGAAAGTGCTCCCTCAATACCTCAGAAATTGCTCTCTCAATACTTCAGAAAGTGCTCCCTCAATAACTCAGATAGTGCACCCTCAGTACCTCAGAAATGGCTCCCTCAATACCTCAGAAAGTGCTCCCTCAATACCTCAGATAGTGCACCCTCAATACCTCATAAAGTGCTCCCTCAATACCTCAGATAGTGCTTCCTCAATACTGCAGAAAGTGCTTCCTCAGTACCTCAGAAAGTCCTCCATCAGTACCTCAGATACTGCTCCCTCAGTACCTCAGATAGAGCTCGCTCAGTACTCTGAAGGTGCTTCATCAATAGCTCAGAAAGTGCATCCTCAGAACCACAGATAGTGCTCCCTTAATACATCAGACACTGCTCACTCAGTACCTCAGAGAGTGCACCCTCAGTACCTCAGAAATTGCTCAATCAATACCACAGATAGTGCTCCCTCAGTACCTCAGGTAGTGTTTCGTCAGTACCTCAGATAGTGTTTCCTCAATACCTCAGAAAGTGTGCCCTGAATACTTCAGATAGTGTTTCCACAGTACGTCAGATATTACACCCTCAATTCGTCAGATAGTGCTCCCTCAATACCTCAGAAAGTGCTCCCTCAATGCCACAGATAGTGCACCCTCAATATCACAGAAAGTGCTTCCTCAGTACCTCAGAAATCGCTACCTCAGTATCTCAGAAAGTCCTCCCTCAGTACCTCAGATAATGCTCACTCAGTACCGCAGGTAGTACTTCCTCAGGACCGCAGAAAGTGCTCCATCAATACCTCAGATCGTGCTGCTTCAGTACCTCAGATAGGGCAACCTCAGTACCTCAGAAAGTGCTCCCTCTATACCTCAGATAGTGCTCCCTCAGTACCTCAGAAAGTGCTCCCACACTACCTCAGATAATGCACCCTCAATATCTCAGATAGTACACCCTCAATACCTCAGATAGTGCTTGCTAAGTACCTCAGAAGGTGCTCCCACAGTACTGCAGAAAGTGCTCCCTCAATACCTCAGATAATACTCCCTCAATACCTCAGAATGTGCTCCCTCAGTCCCTCAGAAACTGCTTCCTCACTACCTCAGATAGTACTTCATCAATACATCAGATAGCACTCCCTCAATACCTCTGAAACAGCTCCCTCAATACCTCAGATAGTGCAATCTCAATAACTCAGATAGTGCTTCCTAAGTACCTCAGAAGGTGGTCCCTCAATACCTCAGAAAGTTCCCCCTCAATACTTTAGATAATGCTCCCACAATATCTCAGGAAGTGCTCCCTCAATACCTCAGATATTGCTCACTCAATACCTTAGAAAGTTCACTCTCTACGTGTCAGAAATTGCTCCCTCAGTCCCTCAGATGGTGCTTGCTCTCGACCTCAGAAAGTGCTTCCTCAATACCTCAGAACGTGATCATTCAATACCTCACATAGTGCTTCCTCTGTACCTCAGATAGTGCTTCCTCAATAACTCAGAACGTGATCCCTCAATACCTCAGATAGTGCTTCCTCTGTACCTCAGACAGTGCTTCCTCAGTACCTCAGATAGTGCTTCCTCAATACCTCAGATAGTGCTTCCTCTGTACCTCAGACAGCCCTTCCTCAGTACCTCAGATAGTGCTTCCTCAATACCTCAGAACGTGATCATTCAATACCTCAGATAGTGCTTCCTCTGTACCTCAGGTAGTGCTTCCTGAATAACTCAGAACGTGATCCCACAATACCTCAGATAGTGAACCCTCAGTACCTCAGATAGTGCTCCCTCAATGCCTCAGAAAGTGCTCCCACAATACCTTCAAAAGTGCACCCTCAACACCACAGAAAGTGCTTCCTCAGTACCTGAGAAAGTGCTCCCTCAGTACCTCAGAAAATGCTCACTCAGTACCATTCATAATGCTCCCTCAGTACCACAGGTAGTGCTTCCTCAATACTGTACCATGTGCTCCATCAATACCTCAGATAGTGCTCCTTCAGTACCCAGATGGTGCTTCCTCAATACCTCAGAAAGTGCTCCCTCAATACCTCAGAAATTGCTCCCAAAATACCTCAGGTAGTGCTTCCACAATACCTCAGAGAATGCTTCCTCATTGCCTCAGAACGTGATCCCGCAATACCTCAGATAGTGAACCCTCAATAACTCAGATAATGCTCCCTCAATACCTCAGAAAGTGCTCCCTCATCAACTCACAATGTGCTCGCTCGTTCCCTCAGAAACTGCTCCCTCAATGCATCAGAAAGTGCTCCCTCAATACCTCAGATTGTGCTCCCTCAATACCTCAGAAAGTGCTCTCTCAAACCTCAGGAAGTGCTCCCTCAAACCTAAGGAAGTGCTCCCTCAATACCTCAGAAAGTGCTGCCTCAATACCTCTGACAGTGCTCCCTCAATACCTCAAAAAGTGTTCCCACAAGACCTCAGAAATTGCTCCCTCAGTACCTTAGGAACTGCTCCCTCAATACATCAGAAAGTGATCCCTCAATACCTCAAAAAGTGCTCTGTCAGTACCTCAGAAAGTGTCGGCACAATACTTCAGTATTTCTCTCAGTACTTCAGGTGGTGTTTCCTCAATACCTCAGATAGTGCTTCCACAGTACCACAGATAGTGCTTCCTCAGTACCTCAGACAGTGCTCCCTCAATACCTCAGAAAGTGCTCCCTCAGTACCTCAGATAGTACTTCCACAGTACCACAGATAGTGTTCCCTCAACACCTCAAAAACTGCTTGCTCAATACCTCAGACGGAGATCGTTCAATACCTCAGAATGGGCTCTCTCAAACTTCAGGAAGTGCTCTCTCAAACCTCAGGAAGTGCTCCCTCAAACCTAAGGAAGTGCTCCCTCAATACCTCAGAATGTGCTCCCTCAGTACCTCAAAGAGTGCTTCCTCAGTACCACAGATAGTGCAACCTCAATACGTCAGAAAGTGCTCCCTCAGTACCTGAGAAAGTGATCCCTCAGTACCTCAGAAAGTGCTTCCTCAATACCTCAGTACCTCAGATAATGCTCCCTCAGTACCGCAGGTAGTGCATCCTCAGTACCGCAGAACGTGCGCCGTCAATACCTCAGATAGTGCTGCTTCAGTACCTCAGATAGTGCTCTCTCAGTACCGCAGAAAGTGCGCCATCAATACCTCAGAAAGCGCTCCCTCAGTACCTCAGACAGTGCTTCCTCAGTACCGCAGAAAGTGTGCCGTCAATACCTCAGATAATGCCGCCTCAGTACCTCAGATAGTGGTCTCTCAGAACACAGATGGTGCTTCCTCAATACCTCAGAAAGTGCTCCCTCTCTACCTCAGATAGAGCTTCCTCAGTACATCAGATAATGCTTCCACAACACCTGAGAAAGTGCTCCCTCAATACCTCAGAAAGTGCTTCCTCAATACCTCAGAAAGTGCTTCCTCAATACCTCAGAAGGAGCTCCCTCAATTCCTCAGATAGTGCAAACTCATTCCCTCAGATATTGCTCCCTCAATACCTCAGAAAGTGCTCCCGCAGTACATCAGATAGTGCACCCTCAATAACTCAGAACGTGCACCCTCAATACCACATAGTGATTCCTCAGGACCTCAGAAAGTGCCCCCTCAATACCTCAGAAAGTGCTCCCTCGTTACCTCAGAAACTGCTTCCTCAGTACCTCAGATATTGCTCCATCAATACCCCAGATAGTACTCCTTGAATACCTCAGAAAGTGCTCCCTCAATACCTCAGATTGTGCACCCTCAATAACTCAGATAGTGCTTCCTCAGTACCTCAGAACATGATCCCTCAATACCTCAGATAGAGCTTCCTCAGTACCTCAGACAGTGCTTCCACAATACCTCAGACAGTGCTCCCTCAGTACCTCAGATAGTGCTTCCTCAGTACCTCAGATAGTGCTTCCTCAGTACCTCAGAACATGATCCCTCAATACCTCAGATAGAGCTTCCTCAGTACCTGAGAAAGTGCTCCCTCAGTACCTCAGATAGTGCTTCCTCAGTACCTCAGATAGTGCTTCCTCAGTACCTCAGAACATGATCCCTCAATACCTCAGATAGTGCAACCTCAATACGTCAGAAAGTGCTCCCTCAGTACCTGAGAAAGTGATCCCTCAGTACCTCAGAAAGTGCTTCCTCAATACCGCAGTACCTCAGATAATGCTCCCTCAGTACCGCAGGTAGTGCATCCTCAGTACCGCAGAACGTGCGCCGTCAGTACCTCAGATAGCGCTGCTTCAGTACCTCAGATAGTGCTCTCTCATTACCGCAGTAAGTGCGCCATCAATACCTCAGAAAGTGCTCCCTCGTTACCTCAGAAACTGCTTCCTCAGTACCTCAGATATTGCTCCATCAATATCCCAGATAGTACTCCTTGAATACCTCAGAAAGTGCTCCCTCAATACCTTAGATTGTGCACCCTCAATAACTCAGATTGTGCTTCCTCAATACCTCAGAACGTGATCCCTCAATACCTCAGAAAGTGCTCCCACAATACTTTAGATATTGCTCCCACAATACCTCAGAAAGTACTCCCTCAATACCTCAGATAGTGCTCCCTCGTTACCTCAGAAACTGCTTCCTCAGTACCTCAGATATTGCTCCATCAATACCCCAGATAGTACTCCCTGAATACCTCAGAAAGTGCTCCCTCAATACCTCAGATCGTGCACCCTCAATAACTCAGATTGTGCTTCCTCAATACCTCAGAACATGATCCTTCAATACCTAAGAAAGTGCTCCCGCAATATTTTAGATATTGCTCCCACAATACCTCAGAAAGTACTCCGTCAATACCTCAGATAGTGCTTCCTTAGTCGCTCAGCTGGTGCTTGCTCAATACCTCAGAAAATGCTACCTCAATGCCACGCAAAGTTGTCCCTCAATACCACACAAAGTGTTCCCTCAATTCTTCAGATAGTGTTCCCTCAATACCTTAGAAATGTTTCCCTCAATACCTCAGTTAGTGCTCCCTCAATACCTCAGATAGTGCTCCCTCAATACCTCAGAAAGTGCTACCTCAGAACCTCAGAAACTGCTCCCTCAATGCATCAGAAGGTGATCCCTCAATACCTCAGAAATTGCTCTGTTAGTATCTCAGAAAGTGTTCCCTCAATATCTCAGAACGTTTTCTCTCACTACCTCAGATAGTGTTTCCTCAGTACATCAGATAGTGCTTCCTCAATACATCAGAAATGATCTCTCAATACCTGAGATAGTGCTTCCTCAATACCTCAGAAAGTGCTCCCTCTGTATCTCAGAAAGTTCTCCCTCAGTACCTCAGAAACTGCTCTCTCAATACATCAGACAGTGATCCCTTAATACCTCAGAAAGTGCTCTGTCAGTACCTCAGAAATTGTTCCCACAATAACTCAGATAGCGCTTCCTCAATACCGCAGATAGATCTCCCTCCATACCTCAGATAGTGCTTCCTCAGTTCCTCAGATAGTGCATCCTCAATACCTCAGAAACTGCTCCCTCAGTACCTCAGATTGTGCTTCCTCAGTCCATCAGAATGTGCTGCCTCAATACGTCAGAAAGTGCTCCCTCATTACCTCAGAAAGTGCTCCTCAAATTCCACAGATAGTGCTCCTCAACACCTCAGAAAATGCTTCCTAAATACCTCAGAAGGTGCTCTCTCTGTACCTCAGAAACTGCTCCCTCAATACATCAGAAATGATCCCTCAATACCTCAGAAAGTGCTCTGTCAGTGTCTCAGAAAGTGCTGCCACAATAACTTAGATAGTGCTTCCTCAATACCTCAGATGTGCAAACACAATTTCTCAGAAAGTGCTCCCTCAGGAACTCAGAAAGTGCTCTCTCAGTACCTCAGAAACTGCTCCCTCAATACCTCACATATTGTTTCTCCAATACCTCAGGAAGCACTGCACCTCAGATGGTGCTCCCTCAATACCTCCGATAATTCTCCCTCAATACTACAGAAAGTGCTACCTCAATGCCACGCAAAGTTGTCACTCAATACCACACTAAGTGTTCCCTCAATTCCTCAGATCGTGCTCCCACATACCTCAGAAAGTGCTCACTCAATGCCTTAGATAGTGTTCCCTCAATACCTTAGAAAGTGATCCCTCAATACCTCAGTTAGTGCTCCCTCAATACCTCAGATAGTGCATCCTCAATACCTCAGGAAGTGCTCCCTCAATGCCTCAGAACGTGCTCCCTCAATGCCTCAGAAAGTGCTGCCTCAAGACCTCAGATAGCGCTCCCTCAATACGTCAGAAAGTGTTACCACAATACCTCAGAAATTGCTCCCTCAGAACCTCAGGAACTGCTGCCTCAATAAATCAGAAAGTGATCCCTCAATACCTCAAAAAGTGCTCTGTCAGTACCTCAGAAAGTGTTCCCACTATACCTCAGAAAGTTTACTCTCAGTACTTCAAATAGTGCTTCCTCAATACCTCAGATATTGCTCCCTCAATACCTCAGCCGTAATCCCTCAATACCTCAGATAGTGCTTCCTCAGTAACTCAGACAGTGCTTCCTCAATACCTCAGAAAGTGCTCCCTCAGTACCTCAGATAGTGCTCCCTCAATACCTCAAAAACTACTTGCTCAATACCTCAGATGGAGCTCCCTCAATACCTCAGAAAGTACGCCCTCAATAACTCAGATTGTGCCTCCTTAATACCTCAGAACGTGATCCCTCAATACCTCAGAAAGTGCTCCCTCAATACTTTTGATAATTCTCCCACAATACCTCAGAACGTGCTCCCTCAATACTTTAGATAATGCTCCCACAATACCACAGCAAGTGCTCCCTCAATACCACAGAGAGTGCTCACTCAATAGCTTAGAAAATGCACACTCTATATGTCAGAAATTGCTCCCTCAGTACCTCAGATGGTGCTTGCTCAATACCTCAGAAATTGCTCCCTCAATACCTCATATAGTGCACCCTCAATAACTCAAATAGTGCTTCCTAAGTAGCTCAGAAAGTGCTCCCTCAGTACATCAGATAATGCTCCCTCAGTATGTCAGATAATACTCCACCAGTACTGCGATGATGCTTCCTCAATACCTCAGATAGTGCTCCCCAATACGTCAGAAAGTGCTCCCTCAATACCTCAGATAGTGCTCCCCAATACCTCAGAAAGTGCTCCCTCGATACCTCAGACAGTGCACCCTCAGTACCTCAGAAAGTGTTCCCTCAATACCTCAGATCGTGCACCCTCAATACCTCAGAAAGTGCTGCCTGAATATCTCAGATAATGCACCCTCAGTACTGCAGAAAGTGCTTCCTCAGTGCCTCAGAAAATGCTCCCTCACTATCTCAGAAAGTCCTCCATCAGTACCTCAGATAATGCTCCCTCAGTACTGAAGGTAGTGCTTCCTCAGGACCTCAGAAAGTGCTCCGTCAGCAGCTCAGAAAGTGCATCCTCAGTACCACAGATAGTGCTCCCTCAATACATCAGAAACTGCTCCCCCAGTCCCTCAGATAGTGCACCCTCAGTACCTCAGAAATTGCTCAATCAATACCACAGATAGTGCTCCCTCATTATCTCAGGTAGTGCTTCGTCAGTGTTTCCTCAATACCATAGAAAGTGTGCCCTGAATACCTCAGATAGTGCTTCCACAGTATGTCAGATATTACACCCTCAATACCAGGAAGTGCTCTCTCAGGGCCTCAAATAGTGCTCCCTCAATACCTCAGAAAGTGCACCCTCAATGCCACAGAAAGTGCTTCCTCAGTACCTCAGATATCGCTACCTCAGTACCTCAGAAAGTGCTCCCTCAGTACCTCAGATAATGCTCACTCAGTACCGCAGGTAGTACTTCCTCAGGACCGCAGAAAGTGCTCCAACAATACCTCAGATAGTGCTGCTTCAATACCTCAGATAGGGCAACCTCAGCACCTCAGAAAGTGCTCTCTCAATACCTCAGATAGTGCTGCTTCATTATCTCAGAAAGTGCTCCCTCAATACCTCAGATACTGCACCCTCAATGTCTCAGACAGTGCACCCTCAATACCTCAGATAGTGCTCCCTCAGTACCTCAGAAAGTGCTCCCTCAATACCTCAGATAGTGCACCCTCAATATCTCAGATAGCACACCCTCAATACCTCAGATAGTGCTTGCTAAGTACCTCAGAAGATGCTCCCACAGTCCTGCAGAAAGTGCTCCCTCAATACCTCAGATAATGCTCCCTCAATACCTCAGACAGTGCTCCCTCTATACCTCAGAAACTGCTTCCTCACTACTTCAGATAGTACTTCATCAATACATCAGATAGTACTCCCTCAATACCTCCGAAACAGCTCCCTCAATACCTCAGATAGTGCAATCTCAATAACTCAGATAGTGCTTCCTAAGTACCTCAGAAGGTGGTCCCTCAATACCTCTTAAAGTTCCCCCTCAATACTTTAGATAATGCTCCCACAATATCTCAGAAAGTGCTCCCTCAATACCTCAGATATTGCTCACTCAATACCTTAGAAAGTTCACTCTCTACGTGTCAGAAATTGCTCCCTCAGTACCTCAGATGGTGCTTGCTCTGTACCTCAGATAGCGCTTCCTCAATATCTCAGAACGTGATCCCGCAATACGTCAGATGGTGAATCCTCAGTACCTCAGAAAGTGCTTCCTCAATACCTCAGATAGTGCTCCCTCAATACCTCAGAATGTGCTCCCTCAATACCTCAGAAAGTGCACCCTCAATGCCACAGAAAATGCTTCCTCAGTACCTCAGAAATCGCTACCTCAGTATCTCAGAAAGTGCTCCCTCAGTACCTCAGATAATGCTCACTCAGTACCGCAGGTAGTACTTCCTCAGGACCGCAGGAAGTGCTCCAACAATACCTCACATAGTGCTACTTCAGTACCTCAGATAGGGCAACCTCAGTACCTCAGAAAGTGCTCCCTCAATACCTCAGATAGTGCACCTTCAGTATATCGGAAAGTGCTCCCTCAATACCTCAGATAGTGCACCCTCAATGTCTCAGATAGTGCACCTTCAGTATCTCAGAAAATGCTTCCTCAATACCTCAGAAAGTGCTCCCTCTGTACCTCAGAAAGTTCTCTCTCTGTACCTCAGAAAGTTCTCCCTCAGTACCTCAGAAACTGCTCTCTCAATACATCAAAAAGTGATCCCCTAATACCTCAGAAAGTGCTCTGTCAGTACCTCAGAAATTGTTCCCACAATAACTCAGGTAGTGCTTCCTCAATACCGCAGATAGATCTCCCTCCATACCTCAGATAGTGCTTCCTCAGTTCCTCAGGTAGTGCTTCCTCAATACCTCAGAAGGTGCCCCCTCAGTACCTCAAATTGTGCTTCCTCAGTCCATCAGAATGTGCTGCCTCAATACTTCAGAAAGTGCTTCCTCATTACCTCAGAATGTTCTCCCTCATTACCTCAGAAAGTGCTTCCTAAATACCTCAGCAGGTGCTCTCTCAGTACCTCAGAAACTGCTCCCTCAATACATCAGAAATGATCCCTCAATATCTCAGAAAGTGCTCTGTCAGTATCTCAGAAAGTGCTGCCACAATAACTGAGAAAGTGCTTTCTCAACACCTCAGATGTGCAAACACAATTTCTCAGAATGTGCTCCCTCAGGAACTCAGAAAGTGCTCTCTCAGTACCTCAGAAACTGCTCCCTCAATACCTCACATATTGTTTCTCCAATTCCTCAGGAAGTGCTGCCCAACGACCTCAGACAGTGCACCCTCAATACCTCCGATAATTCTCCCTCAATACTATAGAAAGTGCTACCTCAATGCCATGCAAAGTTGTCACTCAATACCACACTAAGTGTTCCCTCAATCCTCAGATCGTGCTCCCACATACCTCAGAACGTGCTCACTCAATGCCTTAGATAGTGTTCCCTCAATAACTTAGAAGGTGATCCCTTAGTACCTCAGTTAGTGTTCCCTCAATACCTCAGATAGTGCATCCTTAATACCTCAGGAAGTGCTCGCTCAATGCCTCAGAACGTGCTCCCTCAATGCCTCAGAAAGTGCTGCCTCAGGACCTCAGATAGCGCTCCCTCAAGACCTCAGAAAGTGTTACCACAATAGCTCAGAAATTGCTCCCTCAGTACCTCAGGAACTGCTCCCTCAATACATTAGAAAGTGATCCCTCAATACCTCAAACAGTGCTCTGTCAGTACCTCAGAAAGTGTTCCCACTATACCTCAGAAAGTTTCCTCTCAGTACTTCCGATAGTGTTTCATCAATACCTCAGATAGTGCTCCCTCAATACCTCAGCCGTAATCCCTCAATACCTCAGATAGTGCTTCCTCAGTAACTCAGACAGTGCTTCCTCAATACCTCAGAAAATACTCCCTCAGTACCTCAGATACTACTTCCTCAGTACCACAGATAGTGCTCCCTCCATATCTCAGAAAGTGCTCCCTCAGTACCTCAGATCGTGGTCCCTCAATACCTCAAAAACTACTTGCTCAATACCTCAGATGGACAGACCTCAATACCTCAGAATGGGCTTTCTCAATACCTCAGATACAGCACCCTGACTACATCAGAAATTGCTCCCTCAATACCTCAGAAATTGCTCCCTCAATGCCTCAGAAGGTACGCCCTCAATAACTCAGATTGTGATTCCTTAATACCTCAGAACGTGATCCCTCAATATCTCAGAAAGTGCTCCCTCAATACTTTAGATAATGCTCCCACAATACCACAGCAAGTGCTCCCTCAATACCACAGAGAGTGCTCACTCAATAGCTTAGAAAATGCACACTCTATATGTCAGAAATTGATCCCTCAGTACCTCAGATGGTGCTTGCTCAATACCTCAGATATTGCTCCCTCAATACCTCATATAGTGCACCCTCAATAACTCAGATAGTGCTTTCTAAGTAGCTCAGAAAGTGCTCCCTCAGTACATCAGATAATGCTCCCTCAGTATGTCCGATAATACTCCCTCAGTAGTCAGATTTTGCTTCCTCAATACCTCAGATAGTGCTCCCTCAATACCTCAGATTTTGCTTCCTCAATGCCTCAGAAAGTGCTCCCTGAATGCCTCAGAACGTGCTCCCTTAATGTCTCAGGAAGTGCTGCCTGAAGACCTCAGATAGCGCTCCCTCAATACCTCAGAAAGTGTTACCACAATACCTTAGAAATTGCTCCCTCAGTACCTCAGGAACTGCTCCCTCAATACATTAGAAAGTGATCCCTCAATAGCTCAAAAAGTGCTCTGTCAGTACCTCAGTAAGTGTTCCCACAATACCTCAGAATGTTTACTCTCAGTACTTCAGATAGTGTTTCCTCAATACCTCAGATAGTGCTCCCTCAATACCTCAGCCGTAATCCCTCAATACCTCAGATAGTGCTTCCTCAGTAACTCAGACAGTGCTTCCTCAATACCTCAGAAAGTGCTCCCTCAGTACCTCAGATAGTACTTCCTCAGTACCACACATAGTGCTCCCTCCATACCTCAGAAAGTGCTCCCTCAGTACCTCACATAGTGCTCCCTCAATACCTCAAAAACTACTTGCTCAATACCTCAGATGAAGCTCCCTCAATACCTCAGAATGGGCTCTCTCAATACCTCAGATGGAGCACCCTCAGTACATCAGAAATTGCTCTCTCAATGCCTCAGAAAGTGCTCCCTCAATGCCTCAGAAGATACGCCCTCAATAACTCAGATTGTGATTCCTTAATACCTCAGAATATGATCCCTCAATACCTCAGAAAGTGCTCCTCAATACTTTAGATAATTCTCCCACAATATCTCAGAACGTGCTCCCTCAATACCTCATATAGTGCACCCTCAATAATTCAGATAGTGCTTCCTAAGTAGCTCAGAAAGTGCTCCCTCAGTACATCAGATAATGCTCCCTCAGTATGTCAGATAATACTCCCTCAGTATTCAGATTTTGCTTTCTCAATACCTCAGATAGTGCTACCCAATACGTCAGAAAGTGCTCCCTCAATGCCTCAGATAGTGCTCCCCAATACCTCAGAAAGTGCTCCCTCAATATCTCAGATAGTGCACCCTCAGTACCTCAGAAATGGCTCCCTCAATACCTCAGAAAGTGCTCCCTCAATACCTGAGATAGTGCACCCTCAATACATCAGAAAGTGCTGCCTCAATACCTCAGATAGTGCACCCTCAGTACTGCAGAAAGTGCTTCCTCATTGCCTCAGAAAGTGCTCCCTCAGTATCTCAGAAAGTCCTCCATCAGTACCTCAGATAATGCTCCCTCAGCACCGAAGGTAGTGCTTCCTCAGGACCTATGAAAGTGCTCCATCAACAGCTCAGATAGTGCTGCCTCAGTACCTCAGATAGAGCTCCCTCAGTACTCTGAAGGTGCTTCCTTAATAGCTCAGAAAGTGCATCCTCAGTCCCACAGATAGTGCTCCTCAATACATCAGAAACTGCATCCTCAGTACCTCAGATAGTGCACCCTCAGTACCTCAGAAATTGCTCAATCAATACCACAGATAGTGCTCCCTCAGTATCTCAGGTAGTGCTTCATCAGTATTTCCTCATTACTTCAGAAAGTGTGCCCTGAATACCTCAGATAGTGCTTCCACAATATGTCCGATATTACACCCTCAATACCAGGAAGTGCTCTCTCAGTGCCTCAGATAGTGCACCCTTAATACCTCAGAAAGTGCTCCCTCAATACCTCAGTAATTGCTCCCTCAATACCACAGAAAGTGCTCCCTCAATACCTCAGACAGTGCACCCTCAATACCTCATAAAGTGCTTCTTCAGTACCACAGAATGTGCTCCCTCAGTACCTCAGATAATGCTCCATCAGTATGTCAGATAATCCTTCCTCAGTACCTCAGATAATGCTCCATCGGTATGTCAGATAATGCTTTCTCAATACCTCAGATAGTGCTTCCTTAGTACCTCAGAAAGTGCTCCTTCAATACCTCAGATAGAGCACCCTCAATACCTCAGAAAGTGCTTCCTCAGTACCACAGAAAGTGTTCCCTCAGTACCTCAGATAATGCTCCATCAGTATGTCAGATAATCCTCCCTCAGTATCTCAGATAGAGCTTCCTCAGTACCTCAAATAATGCTCCCTCAGTACCTTAGAAAGTGCTTCATCACTACCTCAGATAGCGCTTCCTCAATATCTCAAAAAGATCATCCTTAATACCTCAGAAAGTGCTCCCTCTGTACCTCAGAAAGTGCTCCCTCTGTACCACAGATAATGTTCCCTCAATAGCTCAGATAGTGATTCCTCAATACCTCAGAAGGTGCTCCTCAATACCTCAGAATGTGCTCCCTCAATACCTCAGATAGTGCTCCCCCATACCTAAGATAGTGCTCCCTCAATACCTCAGGTAGTGCTCCCTTTATACCACAAAAAGTGTTCACGCAATACCTCAGAAAGTGTTCCCGCAATACCTCTGATAGTGCACCCTCAATACCTCATAGAGTGCTCCCTCAATACCTCAGATAATGCTCCCTCAGTATGTCAGATAATGCCCCCTCAGTACCTCAGATAGTGCTTCCTCAATACCTCAGAAAGTGCTCCCTCAAAAACTCAGATAGTTCTCACTCAATACCTTAGAAAGTGCTCCCTCAATACGTCAGACAGTGCACACTCTGTACTTCAGGCAGTGCTTCCTCACAACTCAGAAATTGCTCCCTCAATACGTCGGACAGTGCTTTCTTAATACGTCAGAAAGTGCTCCCTCTGTACCTCAGATAATGCTCCCTCAGTACCTCAGAGAGTGCGTCGTCAGAACCTCAGAAAGTGCTGCCTCAATACCTCAGATAATGTTCCATCAGTATGTCAGATAATGCTTTCTCAGTACCTCAGATAGTGCTTCCTCCGTACCTCAGAAAGTGCTCCCTCAATACCTCAGAAAGTGCTTCCTCAGTACCTCTGACAATGCGCCCTCAGTATCTTAGAGAGTGCTTCATCACTACCTCAGATAGCGCTTCCTCAATACCTCAGAAAGTGCACCCTTAATACCTCAGAAAGTGCTCACTCAGTACCACAGATAATGCTCCCTCAATAGCTCAGATAGTGCTTCCTCAATACCTCTGAATGTGCTCCCTCAATACCTGTTAGTGCTCCCCCATACCTAAGATAGTGCTTCCTCAATACTTCAGATAGTGCTCCCTCAATAACTCAGAACGTGCTCCCTCAATACCTCAGATAGTGCACCTTCAATACCTCAGAAAGTGCTTCCTCAGTACCACAGAATGTGCTCCCTCGATACATCAGATAATGCTCCCTCAGTATGTCACATAATGCTCCCTCAGTACCTCACATAGTGCTTCCTCAATACCTCAGAAAGAGCTCCCACAATACCTCACATAGTACTTCCTCAGTACCTCAGATAGTGCTTGCTCAATACCACAGAAAGTACTCACTCAGTACCTCAGAAAGTACTCCCTAAATACCTCATTTAGTGCTTCCTCAGTTCCTCAGATAGTGCACACAAAATACCTCAGAAATAGCTCCCTCGGTACCTCAGATAGTGCACTATCAGTACCTCAGAAAATGCTCCCTCAATACCTCAACAAATGCTCCCTCAACACCTCAGATGGTACACCCTCAGTAAGACAGACAGTGCTCCTCAGTACTCTCATTGTGCTTCCTCAAGACATCAGAAAGTGCTTCCTCGGTGCCACAGATAGTGCCCCCTCAATAGCTCAGATAGTGCTCCCTCCATACCTCCGAAAGCCCTCGCTCAATACCTCAGAAGAAGCACCCTCAATACCTCAGAATGTGCTCCCTCAATACCTCAGATAGTGCTCCCCCATGCCTTAGATACTGCTCCCACAATACCTCAGAAAGTGCTCCCTCAATACCTCAGATAGTGCTTCCTCAATACCTCAGAAAGTGCTCCCTCAGTACCTAGAAAATTGCTTCCTCAATACCTCAGAAAGTGCTCCCTCAACACCTCAGATAGTGTTCCCACAATTCCTCACATAGTGCTTGCTCAATACCTCAAAAAGTACTCCCTCAGTACCTCAGATAGTGCTTCGTCAATATCTCAGAAAGTGCTTCCTCAGTACCTCAGATATTGCTTCCTCAGCAAATCAAATACTGCTTCCTCAATACTTCAGAAAGTGCTCCCTCAATACCACAGATAGTGCTTCCTCAGATCCTCAGATAGTTCTCGCTCAATACCTCAGGAAGGGCTCCCTCAGTACCTCAGATAGAATGTCCCTCATTACCTCAGATAGTGCTCCCTCAATACCTCAGATAGTGCTCCCTGAATACCTTAGCCAGCGCACCTTCAGTACAACAGAAAATGCTCCATCAATACCTCAGATAGTACACCCTCAGTACCTCAGAAAGTGCTCCCTCACTACCACAGAAAGTGCTCCCTCAATACCTCAGATAATGCTTCCTGAGTACCTCAGAAGGTGCTCCCTCAATACCTCAGAAAATGCTCACTCAATACTTTAGATAATGCTCACTCAATACCTCAGATAGTGCACACTCTGTACTTCAGGCAGTGCTTCCTCAGTACTCAGACAATGCTCCCTCAATACCTCAGATAGTTCACACTCAGTACCTCAGAAATTTCTCCCTCAGTACCTCAGACGGTGCTTCCTCAATAAGTCAGAAAATGCCCCCTCAGTACCTCAGATAGTGCTTCCTCAATGCCTCAGAAAATTTTTGCTGAATACCTCAGACGGAGTTCCCTCAATACCTCAGATAATGCTCCCTCAATACCTCAGAAAGCCCTCGCTCAATACCTCAGAAGGAGAACCCTCAAAATCTCAGAAGGAACACCCTCAATACCTCAGATAGTGCTTTCTCAGTACCTCAGATAGTGCTTCCTCAGTACCTCAGAAAGTGCTCCCTCAATACCTCAGAAAGTGCTTCCTCAATATCTCAGAAAGTACATCCTCAATACCTCAGCAAATGTT
Source organism: Chiloscyllium punctatum (assembly GCF_047496795.1). Classification (NCBI taxonomy): domain Eukaryota; kingdom Metazoa; phylum Chordata; class Chondrichthyes; order Orectolobiformes; family Hemiscylliidae; genus Chiloscyllium; species Chiloscyllium punctatum. The sequence continues at coordinate 23,416,136 of NC_092766.1, forward strand.
TACTCAATACCTCATAAAGTGCTCCCTCAGTACCTCAGAAGATTGCTTTCTCAATACCTCAGAATGTGCTCCCTCAATATCTCAGATAGTGCTCCCTCAATACCTCAGAAAGTTTTCCTTAATACCTTAGATAGATCTCCCTCAATACCTCAGAGAGTGCTCCCTCAGTACCTCAGAGAGTGCTTCCTCAGTACATCAGATGGTGCCTCCTCAATACCTCAGAAAGTGTTCCTCAATACCTCAGATAATGTTCCTCAATACCTCAGATAGATCTCCCTCAAAACCTGAGATATTGCTCCCTCAGTAGCTCAAATAGTGCTTGCTCGATACCTCAGAAAGTCCTCCCTCCACACCTCAGATAGTGCTCCCTCAATACCTCAAAAAGAGCTCCTTTCATACTTCAGAAAGTGCTCCCTCAATACCTCAGAAAGTGTTCATCAATACCTCAGATAGTGTTCCTCCATACCTCAGATAGATCTCCCTCAATACCTCAGAGGGTGCTCCCTCAGTACCTCAGGAAATGCTTGCTCGATACCTCAGAAATTGCTCCCTCAATACCTGAGATATTGCTTCATCAGTAGCTCAGATAGTGCTTCCTCAATACCTTAGAAAGTGCTCCCTCAATACCTGAGATATTGCTCCCTTAGTATGTCAGATAATGCTTCCTCAGTTCATCAGATAGTGTTTCCTCAGTACCTCAGAAAGTGCTCCCTCAGTACCTCAGGTAATGTTCCCACAATACCTCAGATAGTGTGTCCTCAGTATCTCAGATAGTGCTTCCACAGTACCTTAGAAAGCGTTCCCTCAGTATCTCAGATAATGTTCCCTCAGTACCTCAGATAGCGCTTCCTCACTACCTCAGAAAGCGATCCCTCAATACCTCAGATAGTGTTCCCACAGTTCCTCAGATAGTGCTTCCTCAATACCTTAGAAAGAGCTTCTTCAGAAGGAGCACCCTCAATACCTCAGAGAGTGCTCCCTCAATACCTCAGATAGTGTTCCTCAATACCTCAGATACATCTCCCTCAATACCTCAGAGAGTGCTCCCTCAGTACCTCAGGAAATGCTTGCTCAATACCTCAGAACTTGCTCCATCAGTACCTCAGAGAGTGCTTCCTCAGTACATCAGATAGTGCTTCCTTCTTACCTAAGAAAGTGCTCCCTCAATACCTGAGATATTGCACCCTCAGTACCTCAGATAGTGCTTGCTCAATACCTCAGACAGTACTCCCTCAGTATCTCAGATAATGCTTCCTCAATACCTCAGAAGGTGCTCCCTCAGTACCTCAGAGAGTGCTTCCTCAGCAAATCAAATAGGGCTTCTTCAATACCTCAGAAAGTGCTCCCTCAATACCTCAGATAGGGCTTCCTCAGTACCTCAGATACTGCACACCCAATACCTCAGAAAGGGCTACCTCAGTACCTCAGATAGTCCGTCCCTCATTACCTCAGAAAGTGCACCCTCAATTCCTCAGATAGTGCTCCCTCAATACCTCAGATAGTGCTCCCTCAATACCTTTGCTAGCACACCTTCAGTACCTCAGAAAATGCTCCAGCAATACCTCAGATAGTACACCCTCAGTACCTCAGAAAGTGTTCCCTCACTACCTCAGAAAGTGCTCCCCCAATACCTCAGGTAGTGTACCCTAAATACCTCAGAAAAGGCTCCCTCAATACCTCAAATAGTGTACCCTCAATAACTCAGATAGTGCTTCCTCAGTCCCTCAGAAGGTTCTCCCTCAATACCTCAGAATGTGCTACCTCAATACTTTAGAAAATGCACCCACAATACCTCAGTAAGTGGTCCCTCATTACCTCAGATAATGCTAAATCAGTACCTCAGAAAGTGCTCCCTCAATACGTCAGATAGTGCACCCTCAATACTTCAGGCAGTGCTTTTTCAGTACTCAGACAGTGCTCCCTCAATACCTCAGATAGTGCACCCTCAATACCTCAGAAAGTGCTTCCTCAGTACCACAGAAAGTGCTCCGTCAGTACCTCAGATAATGCGCCCTCAGTATGGCAGATAATGCTCCCTCAGTTCCTCAGATATTGCTTCCTCAATACCTCAGGAAGTGTTCCCTTTATATCTCAGATTGTACTTCCTCAGTACCTCAGATAGTTCTTGCTCAATATCTCAGAAAGTACTCCCTCAGTACCTCAGATAGTGCTTCCTCAATATCTCAGAAAGTGCTTCCTCAGTACCTCAGATAGTGCTTCCTCAGTACCTCAGATAGTGCTTCCTCAATACTTCAGAAAGTGCTCCCTCAATACATCAGATAGTGCTTCCTCAGTATCTCAGATAGTTCTCGCTCAATACCTTAGAAAGTACTCCCTCAATACCTCAGATATTTCTTCCTCAGTTCCTCCGATAGTGCACACCCATTACCTCAGAAAGGGCTCTCTCAGTACCTCAGATACTACGTGCCTCATTACCTCAGTAAGTGCTCCCTCAATGCTCAGATAGTACTCCCTGAATACCTTAGCCAGCGCACCTTCAGTACCTCAGAAAATGCTCCAACAATTCCTCAGATAGTACACCCTCAGTACCTCAGAAAGTGCTCCATCACTACCACAGAAAGTGCTCCCTCATCTCCTCAGGTAGTGCACCCTCAATACTTCAGAAAGTGCTCACTCAATACTTTAGATAATGCTCACTCAATAACTAAGAAAGTTCTCCCTCAATACCTCAGCTGAGTGCACTCTCTGTACTTCAGGCAGTGCTTCCTCAGTACTCAGACAGTGCTCCCTCAATAGCTCAGATAGTGCACACTCAGTACCTCAGACAGTGCTTCCTTAATACGTCGGACAGTGCTTCCTCAATACGTCCAAAAGTGCTCCCTCAGTACCTCAGATAGTACTTCCTCAATACCTCAGAAATACTTGCTCCATACCTCAGAAGGAGCTCCCTCAATACCTCAGATAGTGCTCCCTCAAAACCTCAGTAATTGCTCCCACAATACCTCGGAAAGTGCTCCCTCAATACCTCAGATAGTGCGCCCTCAATACCTCAGAAAGTGCTTCCTCAGTACCACAGAAAGTGCTCCCTCAGTACCTCAGGTAACGCTCCCTCTGTATGTCAGATAATGCTTCCTCAGCACCTCAGATAGTGCTTCCTCAGTACCTCAGAAAGTGCTTCCTCAATACCTCAGAAAGTGCTTCCTCAGTACCTTAGAAAGCACTCTCTCAGTATGTCAGATAATGTTCCCTCAATACCTCAGATAGTGCTTCCTCACTATCTCAGAAATCGCTTCCTCAATACCTCAGATAGCGCTCCCTCAATATCTCAGATCACGTTTCTTCAGATCCTCAAAAATTGCTCCTCCAATACCTCAGATAGCGCTTCCTCAACACCTCAGAAATTGCACCATTAATACCTCAGAAAGTGCTCCCTCAGTACCTCAGAAAGTGTTCCCTCAGTACCTCAGAAAGTGCTCTCTCAGTACCAAAGAAAGTGTTCCCTCAGTACCTCAGATAATGCTCCCTCAGTATGTCAGATAATGCTCCCTCAGTACCTCAGATAGTGCTTCCTCAATAACTCAGAAAGTGCTCCCTCAATACCTCAGATAGTCCTCACTCAATACGTCAGATAGTGCACACTCTGTACTTCAGGCAGTGCTTCCTCACAACTCAGAAATTGCTCCCTCAATATGTCGGACAGTGCTTCCTTAATACGTCAGAAAGTGCTCCCTCAGTACCTCAGATCGTGCTTCCTCAATACCTCAGAAAATACTCGCTCAATACCTCAGAAGGCGCTCCCCCAATACATCTGGTAGTGCCCCCTCAATACTTCAGTAATTGCTCCCTCACTACCTCATAAAGTGCTCCCTCAATACCTCAGGTAGTGCTCCCTCAATACCTCAGATAGTGCACACTCTGTACTTCAGGCAGTGCTTCCTCACAACTCAGAAATTGCTCTCTCAATACGTTGGACAGTGCTTCCTTAATACGTCAGAAAGTGCTTCCTCTGTACCTCTGATAATGCTCCCTCAGTACCTCAGAGAGTGCTTCATCAGAACCTCAGAAAGTGCTGCCTCAATACCTCAGATAGTGCTTCATCAATACCTCAGAAAGTGGCCCCTTAATACCTCAGAAAGTGCTTCTTCAGTACCACAGATAATGCTCCCTCAATACCTCAGTGTGTGATCCCTCAATACCTCAGATAGTGCTCCCCAATACCTTAAATAGTGTTCCCTCAATACCTCAGAAAGTGCAACCTCAATACCTCAGATAGTGCTCTCTCAGTTCCTCAGAGAGTGCTCACTCAATACCTCAGATAGTGTTCCTGAATACCTCACATAGATCTCCCTCAATACCTCAAAGAGAGCTCCCTCAGTACCTCAGGCAGTGCTTCCTCAATACCTCAGAAAGTGCTCCCTCAGTACCTCAGGCAGTGCTTCCTCAGTACCTCAGAAAGCGGTCCCTCAATACTTGAGTTATTGAACACTCAGTACCTCACGTAGTGCTTCCGCAATACCTGAGAAAGTGCTCCCTCAATACCTCAGATAGTGTTCGTCAATACCTCAGATGGATCTCCCTCAATACCTCAGAAAGTGTTCCCTCAATGCTTGAGATATTGCTCCCTCAGTACCTCACATAGTGCTTCCGCAATACCTCAGAAAGTACTCCCTCAGTACCTCAGGGAATGCTTCCTCAGTAAATCAAATAGTGCTTCCTCAATACCTCAGATAGTGCTCTCTCAGTTCCTCAGAGAGTGCTCACTCAATACCTCAGATAGTGTTCCTGAATACCTCACATAGATCTCCCTCAATACCTCAAAGAGAGCTCCCTCAGTACCTCAGGCAGTGCTTCCTCAATACCTCAGAAAGTGCTCCCTCAGTACCTCAGGCAGTGCTTCCTCAGTACCTCAGAAAGCGGTCCCTCAATACTTGAGTTATTGAACACTCAGTACCTCACGTAGTGCTTCCGCAATACCTGAGAAAGTGCTCCCTCAATACCTCAGATAGTGTTCGTCAATACCTCAGATGGATCTCCCTCACTACCTCAGAAAGTGTTCCCTCAATGCTTGAGATATTGCTCCCTCAGTACCTCACATAGTGCTTCCGCAATACCTCAGAAAGTACTCCCTCAGTACCTCAGGGAATGCTTCCTCAGTAAATCAAATAGTGCTTCCTCAATACCTCAGATAGTACTTCCTCAGTACCTCAGATAGTGCTTGCTCACTACCACTGAAAGTACTCCCTCAGTACCTCAGAAAGTACTCCCTCAATACCTCCGAAAATGCTCCATCACTACTTCAGATAGTGCACCCTCAATAACTCAGATAGTGCTTCCTCAGTACCTCAGATAGTGCTTCCTCAGTACTTCATATAGTGCTCCCTCAGCACTCACATTGTACTTCCTCAATACCTTAGAATGTGCTTCCTCAGTACCACAGATAGTGCACCCTCAGTACGTCAGCAAGTGCTCCATCAGTACCTCAGAAGGAGCACCCACAATACCTCAGGAAGTGCTCCCTCAATATCTCAGATAGTGCTCCCCATGCCTTAGATTTTGCTCCCTCAATACCTCAGATAGTGCTCCCTCAATACCTCAGATAGTACTCCCCCAATACCTCAAATAGTGCTCCCTCAATACCTCAAAAAATGCTACTTCAGTACCTCATATAATGCTCACTCAATAGCTCGGAAAGTGCTCCCTCAAAACCTCAGAAAATGCTACCTCAGTACATCAGATAGTGCTCCCTCAGTTCCTCAGATAGTGTTCCCTCAATACTTCAGATAGTGTTCCTCAATACCTCAGATAGATCACCCTCAATACCTCAGAGAGTGCTCCCTCAGTACCTCAGGAAATGCTTGCTCAATAGCTCAGAAAGTGCTCCCTCAATACCTGAGATATTGCACCCTCAGTACCTCAGATAGTGCTTGCTGAATACCTCAGACATTACTCCCTCAGTATCTCAGATAGTGCTTCCTCAATACCTCAGAAAGTGCTCCCTCAGTACCTCAGAGAGTGCTTCCTCAGCAAATCAAATAGGGCTTCTTCAATACCTCAGAAAGTGCTCCCTCAATACCTCAGATAGGGCTTCCTCAGTACCTCAGATACTGCACACCCAATACCTCAGAAAGGGCTACCTCAGTACCTCAGATAGTCCGTCCCTCATTACCTCAGAAAGTGCACCCTCAATTCCTCAGATAGTGCTCCCTCAATACCTCAGATAGTGCTCCCTCAATGCCTTTGTCAGCGCACCTTCAGTACCTCAGAAAATGCTCCATCAATACCTCAGATAGTACACTCTCAGTACCTCAGAAAGTGCTCCCTCACTACCTCAGAAAGTGCTCCCTCAATACCACAGGTAGTGCACCCTCAATACCTCAGAAAAGGCTCCCTCAATACCTCAGATAGTGCACCCTCAATAACTCAGATAGTGCTTCCTAAGTCCCTCAGAAGGTTCTCCCTCAATACCTCAGAAAGTGCTACCTCAATACTTTAGAAAATGCTCCCACAATACCTCAGTAAGTGCTCCCTCAATAACTCAGATAGTGCTCACTCAATACCTCAGAAAGTGCTCCCTCAATACTTCAGATAGTGCACTCTCTGTACTTCAGGCAGTGCTTCCTCAGTACTCAGACAGTGCTCCCTCAATACCTCAGATAGTGCACCTCAATACCTCAGAAAGTGCTTCCTCAGTACCACAGAAAGTGCTCCCTCTTACCTCTGATAATGCTCCCTCAGTATGTCAGATAATGCTCCCTCAGTCCCTCAGATATTGCTACCTCAACACCTCAGGAAGTGCTCCCTTTATACCTCAGATAGTGCTCCCTCAATACTTCCGAAAGAGCTTCTTCCATACCTCAGATAGATCTGCCTCAATACGTCAGAATGTGCTCCCTCAGTACCTCAGATAATGCTCCCTCAGTATGTCAGATAATGCTTCCTCAGTACCTCACGTAGTGCTTCCTCAGTAGCTCAGAAAGTGCTCCCTTAGTACCTCAGATGATGCTCCCCAAAGCCTCAGAAGGTGCTTCCTCAGTACCTCAAAAAGTGCTCCCTCAGCACCTCAGATAATGCTCCCGCAGTATCTCAGAAACTGTTCCTCAATACCTCAGATAGTGCTTTCTCACTACATCAGAAAGCACTCCCTCCAAACCTCAGATGGTTCTCCCTCAATATCTCAGATCACGCTTCCTCAATACCTCAGAAAGTGCATCATTAATACCTCAGAAAGTGCTCCCTCAGTACCTCAGATAGTGCTCCCTCAGTTCCACAGTTAATGCTCCCTCAATACCTCAGATAGTGCTCCCTCAATAACTCAGAAAGTGCTCCCTCAGTACCTCAGATAGTGCTCCCTCAGTTTCACAGATAATGCTCCCTCAATACCTCAGATAGTGCTCCCTCAATAACTCAGAAAGTGCTCCCTCAGTACCTCAGATAGTGCTCCCTCAGTTCCACAGATAATGCTCCCTCAATACCTCAGAAAGTGCTCCCTCAATACCTCAGAAGGTGCTCCCTCAGTACCTCATAACGCTCCCTCAATATCTCAGAAAGTCTTCACTCAATACCTCAGAAAGTGCACCTTCAGTACTTCAGAAAACTGTTTCCTCAATATTCAGTGCTCCCTCAATATCTCAGATAGTGCTCCCTCAGTACCTCAGATAGTGCTCCCTCAATATCTCAAAACGAGCTCCTTCCATACCTCAGAAAGTACTCCCTCAATACCTCAGAAAGTGCTCCCTCAGTATCTGAGATAGTGCACCATCAGTATCTCAGAAAATGCTCCCTCAATACCTCAGAAAATGCTCCTTCAATAGCTCAGATCGTGCACCCTCAGAACCTCAGAAAATGCTCCCTTAATACCTCAGAAATGGCTCTCTCAATACCTCACATAGTGCACCGTCAGTACCTCAGATAGTGCTTCCTAAGTACCTCAGAAGGTGCTCCCGCTGTACTGCAGAAAGTGCTCCCTCAATACCTCTGCTAATGCTCCCGAATTACCTCAGAAAGTGCTCACTCAATACCTCAGAAACAGCTTCCTCAGTACCTAGATAGTGCTCCATCAATACCTCAGATAGTACTCCCTCAATACCTCAGGAAATGTTCCCTCAATACCTCAGATAATACTTAATCAATACCTCGGAAAGTGCCCCCTCAATACCTCAGATAGTTCTCACTCAATACCTTAGAAAGTGCTCCCTCAATACGTCAGATAGTGCACACTCTGTACTTCAGGCAGTGCTTTCTCACAACTCTGAAAATGCTCCCTCAATACGTCGGACAGTGCTTCCTTAATACGTCAGAAAGTTCTGCCTCAATACTTCAGATAGTGTTCCTCAATACCTCAGAAAATACTCCCACAATACCTCAGATAGTTCTCCCTCAGTACCTCAGAAAAATGCACACACAATGCCTCAGAAATGGCTCCCTCAGTACCTCAGATAGTGCACCGTCATTCCCTCAGAAAGTGCCCCCTCAACACCTCAGAAAGTGCTCCCTCAATACCTCAGATAATACTTCCTCAGTACCTCAGATAATGCTTGCTCAATACCAAAGAAAGTACTCCATCAGTGCCTCAGAACTTACTCCCTCAATACCGTATTTAGAGCTTCCTCAGTTCCTCAGATAGTGCACACACAATACCTCAGAAATGGCTCCCTCAGTACCTCAGATAGTGCAGCGTCAGAACCTCAGAAAATGCTCCCTCAATACCTCAGACAGTGCACCTTCAATAGCTCAGATAAATATCCTGAATACCTCAAATAGTGCTCCCTCAATACCTCAGAAAGTGCTCCCTCAGTACATCAGATAATGCTCCCTCAGTATGTCAGATAATGCTCCCTCAGTACCTCAGATAGTGCTTCCTCAGTACCTCAGATCGTGCTCGCTCAATACCACAGAAAGTACTCACTCAGTACCTCAGAAAGTACTCCCACAATACCTCAGACAGTACACCCTCAATAACTCAGATACTACTTCCTCAGTAACTCAGATAGTGCTTGCTCAAACCACAGAAAGTACTCCCTCAGTACATCAGAAAGTACTGCCTCAATACCTCATTTAGAGCTTCCTCAGTTCCTCAGATAGTGCACACACAACATCTCAGAAAATGCTCCCTCAGTACCTCAGACAGTGCACCCTCAATAACTCAGATAGTGCTTCCTCAGTAACTCAGATAGTGCTCCCTCAGTACACTCATTGTGCTTCCTCAATACATCAGAAAGTGCTTCCTCGGTACCACAGATAGTGCACCCTCAATAGCTCAGATTGTGCTCACTCCAGACCTCAGAAAGCACTCTCTCAATAACTCAGAAGTAGCATCCTCAATACCTCTGAAAGTGCTAACTCAATACCTCAGATAGTGCTCCCCCATACCTTAGATACTGCTCCCACAATAGCTCAGAAAGTGCTCCCTCAATACCTCAGATAATGCTCCCCAATACCTCAGATAGTGGTTCTTCAGTACCTCAGATAGTGCACACCCAATACTCCAGAAAGGGCTCCCTCAGTACCTCAGATAGTCCGTCCTCAATACCTCAGATAGTACACCCTGAATACCTTAGCCAGTGCACCTTCAATACCTCAGAAAATGCTCCAACCATTCCTCAGATAGTACACCCTCCATACCTCAGAAACTGCTCCATCAATACCACAGAAAGTGCTCCCTCAACACCTCAGGTAGTGGACCCTCAATACCTCAGATAGGGCTTTCTAAGTACCTCAGAAGGTGCTAACTCAATACTTTAGATAATGCTCCCTCAATACCTCAGATAGTGCACACTCAGTACCTCAGAGATTGCTCCCTCAGTACCTCAGACAGTGCTTCCTTAATACGTCGGACAGTGCTTCCTCAATACGTCAGAAAGTGCTCCCTCAGTACCTCAGATAGTGCTTCCTCAAAAACTCAGAAAATATTCGCTCAATACCTCAGAAGGAGCTCCCCCAGTACCTCAAATAGCGCTCCCTCAATACCTCAGAAAGAGCTTCTTCAATACCTCAGATAGATCTGTCTCAATACGTCAGAATGCGCTCCCACAGCACCTCAGATAGTGCTTCCTCAATGCCTCAGAAAGTACTCACTCAATACCTCAGAAGGAGCTCCCTCAATACCTCAGATAGTGCTCCCTCAATATCTCAGTAATTGCTCCCTCAATACTTCAGAAAGTGCTCCCTCAGTACCTCAGATAATGCTCCCTCTGTATGTCAGATAATGCTTCCTCAGTACCTCAGGTAGTGCTTCCTCAGTAGCTCAGAAAGTGCTTCCTCAGTACCTCAGATGATGCTCCCCAAAACCTCAGAAGGTGCTCCCTCAGTACCTCAAAAAGTGCTCCTTCAGCACCTCAGATAATGCTCCCTCAGTATCTCAGAAACTGTCCCTCAATACCTCAGATAGTGCTTCCTCACTACATCAGAAAGCGCTCCCTCCAAACCTCAGATAGTTCTCCCTCATTATCTCAGATCGCGCTTCTTCAATACCTCAGAAAGTGCACCATTAATACCTCAGAAAGTGCTCCCTCAGTACCTCAGATAGTGCTCCCTCAGTTCCACAGTTAATGCTCCCTCAATACCTCAGATAGTGCTCCCTCAATAACTCAGAAAGTGCTCCCTCAGTACCTCAGATAGTGCTCCCTCAATACCTCAGTAATTGCTCCCTCAATACTTCAGAAAGTGCTCCCTCAGTACCTCAGATAATGCTCCCTCAGTATGTCAGATAATGCTTCCTCAGTACCTCACGTAGTGCTTCCTCAGTAGCTCAGAAAGTGCTCCCTCAGTACCTCAGATAGTGCTCCCTCAGTTCCACAGATAATGCTCCCTCAATACCTCAGATAGTGCTCCCTCAATAACTCAGAAAGTGCTCCCTCAGTACCTCAGATAGTGCTCCCTCAGTTCCACAGATAATGCTCCCTCAATACCTCAGATAGTGCTCCCTCAATAACTCAGAAAGTGCTCCCTCAGTACCTCAGATAGTGCTCCCTCAGTTCCACAGATAATGCTCCCTCAATACCTCAGAACGTGCTCCCTCAATAACTCAGAAAGTGCTCCCTCAGTACCTCAGATAGTGCTCCCTCAGTTCCACAGATAATGCTCCCTCAATACCTCAGAAAGTGCTCCCTCAGTACCTCCGATAGTGCTTCCTCAAAAACTCAGAAAATACTCGCTCAATACCTCAGAAGGAGCTCTTCCAGTACCTCAGATAGTGCTCCCTCAATACCTCAGAAAGAGCTTCTTCCATACCTCAGATAGATCTGCCTCAATACGTCAGAATGTGCTCCCACAGTACCTCAGATAGTGCTCCCTCAATACCTCAGTAATTGCTCCCTCAATACTTCAGAAAGTGCTCCCTCAGTACCTCAGATAATGCTCCCTCAGTATGTCAGATAATGCTTCCTCAGTACCTCATGTAGTGCTTCCTCAGTAGCTCAGAAAGTGCTCCCTCAGTACCTCAGATGATGCTCCCCCAAAACCTCAGAAGGTGCTCCCTCAGTACCTCAAAAAGTGCTCCCTCAGCACCTCAGATAATGCTCCCTCAGTATCTCAGAAACTGTCCCTCAATACCTCAGATAGTGCTTCCTCACTACATCAGAAAGCGCTCCCTCCAAACCTCAGATAGGTTTCCCTCAATATCTCAGATCACGCTTCCTCAATACCTCAGAAAGTGCACCATTAATACCTCAGAAAGTGCTCCCTCAGTACCTCAGATAGTGCTCCCTCAGTTCCACAGTTAATGCTCCTTCAATACCTCAGATAGTGCTCCCTCAATAGCTCAGAAAGTGCTCCCTCAGTACCTCAGATAGTGCTCCCTCAGTTCCACAGATAATGCTCCCTCAATACCTCAGATAGTGCTCCCTCAATAACTCAGAAAGTGCTCCCTCAGTACCTCAGATAGTGCTCCCTCAGTTCCACAGATAATGCTCCCTCAATACCTCAGATAGTTCTCACTCAATACCTTAGAAAGTGCTCCCTCAATACGTCAGATAGTGCACACTCTGTACTTCAGGCAGTGCTTTCTCTCAACTCAGAAAATGCTCCCTCAATACGTCGGACAGTGCTTCCTTAATACATCAGAAAATGCTCCCTCAGTACCTCAGATCGTGCATCCTCAATACCTCAGAAAATACTCGCTCAATACCACAGAAGGAGCTCCCCCAATACCTCAGATAGTGCTCTCTCAACACCTCAGTAATTGCTCCCTCACTACCTCAGAAAGTGCTCCCTCACTACCTCAGGTAGTGCACTCTCAATACCTCAGATAGTGCTTCCTCAGTACCACAGAATGAGCTCCCTCAGTACCTCAGATAATGCTCCATTAGTATGTCAGATAATGCTTTCTCAGTACCTCAGATAGTGCTTCCTCAGTACCTCAGAAAGTGCTCCCTCAGTACCTCAGAATGTGCTCCCTCAGTACCTTAGAGAGTGCTTCATCACTACCTCAGACAGTGCTTCCTCAATACCTCAAAAAGTGCACTATTAATACCTCAGAAAGTGCTCCCTCAGTATCACAGATAATGCTCCCTCAATAGCTCAGATAGCGCTACCTCAATACCTCAGAAAGTACTCCCTCAATACCTCAGAATGTGCTGCCTCAATACTTCCGTGCTCCCCATACCTTAGATAGCGCTCCCTCAATACCTCAGAAAGTGCTCCCTCAGTAACTCATATAATGCTCCCTCAATTTTGCAGAAAGTGTTCACTCAATACCTCAGAAAGTGCACCTTCAGTACTTCAGAAAATTGTTTCCTCCATACCTCAGATAGTGCTCCCTCAATATCTCAAATTGTGCTCCCTCAGTACCTCAGATAGTGCTCCCTCAATACCTCAAAAAGAGCTCCTTCCATTCCTCAGAAAGTGCACCCTCACTACCTCAAAAAATGTTCCCTCTATACCTCAGAGAGTGTTCCTCAATACCTCAGATACATCTCCCTCAATACCTCAGAGAGTGCTCCCTCAATACCTCAGATATTATTCCTGAGTACCTCAGATAGTGCTTGCTCAATACCTCAGAACGTACTACCTCAGTACCTCAGAAAGTACTCCCTCAATACCTCAGGTAGTGCACCATCAGTACCTCAGATCCTGCTCCCTCAATACCTCAGATAGTGCACCATCAGTATCTCAGTAAATGCTCCCTCAATACCTCAGAAAATGCTCCTTCAAAACCTCAAATAGTGCACCATCAGTACCTCAGAAAGTGCTCCCTCAATACCTCTGATAAACCTCCTTCATTACCTCAGAAAGTGCCTACTCAATAGCTCAGAAATTGCTTCTTTAGTACCTAGATAGTACTCCCTCAATACCTCAGATAGTGCTCACTCAATACCTTAGAAAGTGCACGCTCTATATGTCAGAAAGTACTCCATCAGTACCTCAGATGGAGCATGCTCAATACCTCAGAAAGTCCTCCCTCAGTACCTCAGATAGTGTTAACTCAGTACCTCAGACATTGCTTCCTCAATACTTCAGATACTGCACCCTCAATACCTCAGAAAGTGCCCCCTCAATATGTCAGATAGTGCACACACAGTACCTCAGAAATTGCTCCTCAGTACCTCAGACAGTGCTTCCTTAATACGTCTGACAGTGATTCCGCAATACGTCAGAAAGTGCTCCCACAGTACCTCAGATAGTGCTTCCTCAAAACCTCAGATAATACTCGCTCAATACCTCAGAAGGAGCTCCCCAATACCTTAGATAGTGCTCCTCCGATACCTCAGTAATTGCTCCCTCAATACCTTAGATAATGCTCCCTCAATCCCTCAGAAAGCGCTTCCCCATTACCTCAGATAGTGCTCCTGCAATACCTCAGTAATTTCTTCCTCAATACCTCAGACAATGCTCCCACAATACCTCATAAAGAGCTCCCTTAATACCTCAGATAGTGTTTCCACAGTACCTCAAAAAGTGCTCCCTCAGTACCTCAGATAATGCTCCCTCAATACCTCAGATAGTGCTTCTTCAATACCTCAGAAAATGCTCCCTTAATACCTCAGAATGTGCTCCCTCAATACCTCACATAGTGCTCCCCCATACCTAAGATAGTGCTCCCTCAATACCTCATATAGTGCACATTCTGTATTTCAGGCAGTGCTTCCTCACTACTCAGACAGTGCTCGCTCAGTACCTCAGATAGTGCTTCCTCAAAACCTCAGAAAATACTCACTCAATACCTCAGAAACTGCTTCCTCAGTACCTAGATAGTGCTCCATCAATACCACCGATAGTACTCCCTCAATACCTCAGAAAGTGCTCCCTCAATACCTCAGATAGTGCTCACTGAATAACTTAGAAAACGCACCCTCTATATGTCAGAAAGTGCTCCCTCAGTACCTCAGATAGTGCTAACTCAATACCTCAGAACATGCTCCCACAGTACCTCAGACATTGCTTCCTCAGTCCCTCAGATAGTGCACCCTCAATACGTCATAAAGTGCCGCCTCAGTATGTCTGATACTGCTCCCTCACTACCTCAGAAATTACTCGCTCAGTACCTCAGACAGTGCTCCATCAATACCTCAGATAGTGCACACTCAGTACCTCAGACAGTGCTCCCTCAATACCTCAGATAGTGCACACTCAGTACCTCAGAAATTGCTCCCTCAGTACCTCAGACAGTGCTTCCTTAATACGTCAGACAGTGCTTCCACAATACGTCAGAAAGTGCTCTCTCAGTACCTCAGATAGTGCTTCCTCAATACCTCAGAAATTCTCACTCAATACCTCAGAAGGAGCTCCCCCAATACCTCAGATAGTACTCCCTGAATAAATCAGTAATTGCGCACTCAATACCTCAGAAAGTGCTCCCTCAATACCTCAGATAGTGCACCCACAATACCTCAAAAAGTGCTTCCTCAGTCCCACAGAAAGTGCTCCCTCAGTACCTCAGATAATGCTCCCTCAGTATGTCAGATAGTGCTCCTTCAGTACCTCAGATAATGCTCCCTCAATACCTCACAAAATGCTCCCTCAATACTTCATATAGTGCTTCCTCAATTCCTCAGAAAGTCCTCCCTCAATACCTCAGAATGTGCTCCCTCAATACATCAGATAGTGCTCCCCCATGCCTAAGATAGTGCTGCCTCAAAACCTCAGACAGTGCTCCCTCAATACCTCATATAACACTCCCTCAATATCTCAGAAAGTGTTCACCCAATACCTCAGAAAGTGCTCCCTCAGTACCTCAGAAAATTGCTTCCTCAATAACGCAGAATGTGCTCCCTCAATACCTCAGATAGTGCTCCCTCAGTACCTCAGAAAGTGCTCTCTCTGACCCTCAGATAGATCTCCCTCAATACGATAGAGAGTGTTCCCTCAACACCTCTGGTAGTGCTTCCTCAATGCCTCAGAAAGTGAACCCTCAGTACCTCAGAGAGTGCTTCCTCAGTACATCAGATAGTGTTTCCTCAATACCTCAGAAAGTGATCCCTCAAAACCTGAGATATTGCTCCCTCAGTAGCTCAAATAGTGCTTGCTCAATACCTCAGAAAGTGCTCCCTCCATACCTCAGAAAGTGCTCCCTCCATACCTCAGAAAGTGCTCCCTGAATACCTCAAAAAGAGCTCCTTCCATACCTCACAAAGTGCACCCTCAAACCTCAGAAAGTGTTCCCTCAATAACTCAGATAATGTTCCTCAATACCTCAGATAGATCTACCTCAATACCTCAGTGGGTGCTCCCTCAGTACCTCAGAGAGTGCTTCCTCAGTCCCTCAGATAGTGCTTCCTCAATACCTCAGAAAGAACTCCCTCAGTACCTCAGAAGGTACTTCTTCAATACCTCAGATAGTGCTCCTTAGTTCCTCAGATAGTGCACACACAATACCTCAGAAAGGGCTCCCTCAGTACGTCAGATAGTACATCCCTCACTACCACAGTAAGTGCTCCCTCAATACCTCAGAAAGTACTCCCTCAATACCTCAGAAAGGGCTCCCTCACTACCTCAGATAGTGCACCCTCAGTACCTCAGAAAATGCTCTCTCAATACCTCAGAAAAGGCTCTCTCAATACCTCACATAGTGCACCGTCAATACCTCAGATAGTGCTTTCTAAGTATCTCAGAATGAGCTTCCGCAGTACTGCAGAAAGTGCTCCCTCAATACCTTTGATAATGCTCCCTCATTGCCTCAGAAAGTGCTCACTCAATACCTGAGAAACTGCTTCCTCAGTACCTAGATAGTGCTCCATCAATACCTCAGATAGTGCTCACTCAATACCTCAGAAAGTGCACCCTCTATATGTCAGAAAGTTCTCCCTCAGTACCTCAGATGGTGCTAAATCAGCACCTCAGACAGTGCCTCCTCAATACCTCAGAAAGTGCACGCTCAGTACCTCAGACAGTGCTTCCTCAGTACCTCAGACAGTGGTCCCTCAATACCTCAGATAGTGCACACTCAGTACCTCAGAAAGTGCTCCCTCAGTACATCAGACAGTGCTTCGTCAATACCTCAGAAAGTACTCGCTCAATTCCTCAGATAATGCACACTCAGGACCACAGAAAGTGCTCTCTCAAACATCAGAAAGTGCTCCCTCAGTACCTCAGGTAGTGCTTCCTTAATACCTCAGAAAGTGCTCCCTCTGTACCTCAGAGAGTTCTTCCTCAATACATCAGATAGTGCTTGCTCAATACCTCAGATTGTGCTCCCTGAATACCTCAGATAGTGCTTCCTCAAATCCTCAGAAATTGCTCCATCAATACCTCAATAGTGCTTCCTCAATACCTCAGAAAGTGCACCCTTAATATCTCAGAAAGTGCTCCCTCAGTAGCTCAGAAAGTACTCCCTCAGTACCTCAGAATGTGCTTCTGTGAAGGGAGGGGGAGAAAGAGACAGAGAGAAAGTTCACTTTTCAATCCAGTGATTTCTGCGCGAAAGTTCCTTCAGAACAGACCGTTTTGAGGAAGAGTCACTTGAAATGCAAATTGTTCCTCTCTCTCTTCACCGTTGCTACCTGCTGAATTGTGTTGAATTTCCCCACCATCTGTTTACTTGAGAACTTGATCTTATTCAAGTGTCACTGAGTAATTCAGTTTGTGTTCAATGCCCTGAGGCTGCTACTGTTGCAAGTTGACAAACAGGTTTAAGGCTGTGGTAAAATCAATGACTGCAGATGCTGGAAACCGGATTCTGGATTAGTGGTGCTGGAAGAGCACAGCAGGTGTGCAGGTTTAAGGCTGTGTAAGGTATTGTATTCGGAGTGCGAGCTACATGGGAGAACAGATACAGAACAAAGGCACACTGAAATGTTAGGTCTGAGCTGTTCCTTCTGAAATAACATCACAAAGTTACATTGATCAGGATCTTTGTGAAGTGCCTTTGTCAAGTGACCCTTCCTCAAAACGGTCTGTTCTGAAGGAACTTTCCTGCAGAAATCACTGGATTAAAAGGTAAACTTTCTCTCTGTCTCTTTCTCCCTCTCCCCTCAGAGATGCTGCCGGACATGCTTAGCTTCTTCAGCAATCTCTGTATTGATGTTTCAGGTCTCTAGCGTGTCCGTACATATTGATTTTAGTGTTGAATTCTCAAGCTTACTCTGTTCAAGGGATTGAATCCCTCTGCTACAAAGGGGGGTCAGTTACCATAGCTAACAGGTTCATGATGCCAACATTGTTGGTTCAATCTCTATCATGTCTGAAATTACCATGAAGGCCCCAGCTTCTCATCCTCGCCCCTTACCTGAGGTGTGTGACCCACCAGGCCTCTCCCTCTGACAAGACAGCAGTTCTCGGGTCCTCCTGGTCTATATTATCTTCCCAACGTTAAAAAGGACACTCCAGTAGGAGAGCTCTTTACATGGTATAGGTCAAAATCCTGGAGCTCCCTCCCTAACATCACTGTGGGACACCCAAGGACTGCAGCAGGAGAGTACACCCCACCCCCACCTTCCAGGCAACTATTAGAGGGGGTGGGAATCACATACAAGCCACATTTGAAAATAAGTTTTATAACAGGGTGACGGTGGATGGTCACGAACTCGGTTTCTTTACCTCTGTTCAAATCAGCGAAATGAAGAAGCTAAGGGTCAGTTGAAAATGACAATGATATCCTTTCGTAGGTTGGTGTTTATTAGAGTTTGCATCGACAGTATGAATGTTTGAGCACTTATTCAAGAGCATGCAGGTAGCTGCGAGAGGAAGTGATGGGGGCTGGTATAATTGCGACATTTCAAAGGCATCAGGATGAGTATGTGAATAGGAAGGGTTCAGAGGGATATCAGCCAAGTGCTAGCAAATGGAATAAAATGAGATGAGAATATCTGGTTGGTATGGACAAGTTGGACAGGAACGTCCATTTCCAAGCTGTGCATCTCTGTGACTCTGTGCCTCTGAATAGTCTATTGCAGAGAGTTTCAGACAGGCCTTGGTTCGTGTTTCTCTCTCATGCTTCCTCAGAATCTGCAAACCCTATGTCTCCATATTTCCCAAGAAATAAAGAGGGTCAGTACCGAGGGAGTGCTGCACTGTCAGTGGGTCCGCACTGAGGGAGCGCTGCACTGTCATAGGATCAGTACTGAGGGAATGTCACACTGTCAGAGGGTCATTACTGAGGGAGTGCTGCATTATCAGAGGGTCAGTACTGAGGGGGTGCTGCACAGCCAAATGGTCTGTACTGAGAGAGTGTTGCATTGTCAGAGTGTCAGTACTGAGGGAGTGCCACTCTGTCAGAGGGTCATTACAGAGGGAGTGCTGCACCGTCCGAGGGTCACTACTGAGGGAGCGCTGCACTGTCCGAGGGTCATTACTGAGGGAGTGCTGCACTGTCAGAGTGTCATTACTCAGGGAATGCCACACTGTCAGAGGGTCAGTACTGATGGAGTGCTGCACTGTCAGAGTGTCAGTCCTGAGGGAGTGCCACACTGTCAGATGGTCATTACTGAGGGAGTGCTGCACTATCAGAGGGTCAGTACTGAGGGAGTGTTGCACTGTCCGAGGGTCACTATTGAGGGAGTGCTGCACTGTCAGAATATCATTACTGAGGGAGTGCCACACTGTCAGAGGGTCATTACAGAGGGAGTGCTGCACTGTCAGAGGGTCAGTACTGAGGGAGTACCACACTGTCAGAGTGTCAGTACTGAGGGAGGGCCACACTGTCAGATGGTCAGTACTGAGGGAGTGCTGCACTGTCAGAGGGTCAAATTAAGGGAGTGCCAAACTGTCAGAGGGTCAGTATTGAGGGAGTGCCACACTGTCAGAGGGTCAGTAGTGAGAGTGTGCCACACTGTCAGAGGGTCAGTAGTGAGAGTGTGCCACACTGTCAGAATTCAGTACTGAGGGAGTGCTGCACTGACAGAGGGTCAGTACTGAGGGAGTGCCGCACTGTCAGAGTGTCAGTACTGAGGGAGTGCTGCACTGTCAGAGGGTCTGTAATGAGGGAGTGCTGCAATGTCAGAGGGTCAGTACTGAGAGAGTGCCACACTGTCAGAGGGGTCAGTACTGAGGGAGTGCTGCACTGTCAGAGGGTCAGTGCTGAGGGAGTGCTGCACTGTCAGAGGGGTCAGTACTGAGGGAGTGCCACACTGTCAGAGGGGTATTACTGAGGGAGTGCCGCACTGTCAGATGGTCAGTACTGAGGGAGTGCTGCACTGTCAGAGGGTCAGTACTGCGGGAGTGCTGCACTGTCAGAGGGTCAGTACTGAGGGAGTGCCACACTGTCAGAGGGGTCAGTACTGCGGGAGTGCTGCACTGTCAGAATGTCAGTTCTGAGGGAGTGCTGCACCGTCAGAGGGTCAGTACTGAGGGAGTGTCGCACTGTCAGAGTGTCAGTACTGAGGGAGCGCTGCACTGTCAGAGGGTCTGTAATGAGGGAGTGCTGCAATGTCACAGGGTCAGTACAGAGGGAGTGCTGCACCGTCACAGGGGTCAGTACTGCGGGAGTGCTGCACTGTCAGAATGCCATTACTGAGGGAGTGCTGCACCGTCAGAGTGTCAGTAACGAGGGAGTGCCACATTGTCAGAGGGTCAGTACTGAAGGAGTGCCACACTGTCTGTCGGTCAGTACTGAGGGAGTGCTGCACTGTCAGAGGATCATAACTGAGGGATTGACACACGGCCAGAGGGTCAAAGCTTAGGGAGCTCTACACTGCCAAAGGGTCTGTGCTGAGACAGTGCTGCACTGTCGGAGGGTCAGTACTGAGGGAGTGCCACACTGTCGGAAGGTCAGTACTGAGGGAGTGCTGCATTGTCAGAGTGTCAGTACTGAGGGTGTGCTGCACAGTCGGCGGGTCAGTGCTGAGGGAGTGCTGCACTGTCAGAGGGTCAGTACTGCGGGAATGCTGCACAGTCAGAGGGTCAGTACTGAGGGAGTGCCACACTGTCAGAGGGGTCAGTACTGCGGGAATGCTGCACAGTCAGAGGGTCAGTACTGAGGGAGTGCCACACTGTCAGAGGGGTCAGTACTGCGGGAGTGCTGCACTGACAGAATGCCAGTACTGAGGGAATGCTGCACCGTCAGAGTGTCAGTAACGAGGGAGTGCCACATTGTCAGAGGGTCAGTACTGAAGGAGTGCCACACTGTCTGTCTGTCAGTACTGAGGGAGTGCTGCACTGTCAGAGGATCATAACTGAGGGATTGACACACGGCCAGAGGGTCAAAGCTTAGGGAGCTCTACACTGCCAAAGGGTCTGTGCTGAGACAGTGCTGCACTGTCGGAGGGTCAGTACTGAGGGAGTGCCACACTGTCGGAGGGTCAGTACTGAGGGAGTGCTGCATTGTCAGAGTGTTAGTACTGAGGGTGTGCTGCACAGTCGGAGGGTCAGTGCTGAGGGAGTGCTGCACTGTCAGAGGGTCAGTACTGCGGGAGTGCTGCACTGTCAGAGGGGTCAGCACTGATGGAGTGCTGCAATGTCAGACGGTCAGTATAGAGGGAGTGCTGCACTGTCAGTGTGTCAGTCTTGAGGGAGTGTCAAACTGTCAGAGGGTCAGTACTGAGGGAGTGCTGCACTGTCAGTGTGCCAGTACTGAGGGAGTGCTGCACTGTCAGATGATCATATTGAGGGAGTGCCACACTGTCAGACGGTCTGTACTGAGGGAGTGCTGCACAGTCAGAGGGTCAGGACTGAGGGAGTGCTGCACTGTCAGAGTGTCCTTACTGAGTGAGCGCAGCACTGTCAGAGGGTCAGTACTGAGGGATTCCTGCATAGCCAGAGAGTCAGTATAGAGGGAGTGCAGCATTGTCAGAGGGTCGGGACGTAGGAAGCGCTGAAATTCAGAGGGTAATTAGTGAGAGAGAGCTGAACTGTGAGAGGGTCAGTACTGAGAGAGTGTGCACTGTCAGAGAGTCAGCACTGAGGGAGTGCTGCGCTGCCATAGGGTCCGTACTGAGGGAGTGCTGCACTGTCAGAGGGTCACTACTGAGGGATTCCTGCGTAGCCAGAGAGTCAGTATAGAGGGAGTGCAGCATTGTCAGAGGGTCGGGACGTAGGAAACACTGAAATGTCAGAGGATTATTACTGAGAGAGAGTTGAACTGTGAGAGGGTCAGTACTGAGAGAGTGTGCACTGTCAGAGGGTCAGTACTGAGGGAGTGCTGCAATGTCAGAGGGTCAGTACTGAGAGAGTGTCACACTGTCAGAGGGTCAGAACTGAGGGAGTGCCTCACTGTCAGAGGGTCAGGACTGAGGGAGTGTCACACTGTCAGAGGGTCAGAACTGAGGGAGTGCCTCACTGTTAAAGGGTCAGTACTGAGGGAGTGTCACACTGTCAGATGGTCACTACTGAGGGAGTGCCTCATTGTCAGAGGGTCAGTACTGAGATAGTGTTGCTCTGTCAGAGGGTCAGTACTGAGGGAGTGCCTCACTGTCAGATGGTCAGTACTGAGGGAGTACTGCACGGTCAGAGGGTCAGTACTGAGGGAGTGCTGCACTGTCAGAGGTTCAGCACTGAGAGAGTGTCACACTGTCAGAGGGTCAGCACTGAGGGAGTGTCACACTGTCAGATGTTCAGCTCTGAGGGAGTGTCACACGATCAGAGGTTCAGCACTGAGACAGTGTGGCACTGCCAAATGATCTGTACTGAGGGAGTGCTGCACTGTCAGAGGGTCAGTACTGAGGGAGTGCTGCACTGTCAGAGTGTCAGTACTGAGGGATTCCTGCATTGCCTGAGAGTCAGTATAGAGTGAGATCAGCATTGTCAGAGGGTTGGGACGCAGGAAGTGCTGAAATGTCAGAGGGTAATTACTGAGAGAGAGCTGAAGTGTGAGAGGGTCAATACTGAGAGAGTGTGCCCTGTCAGAGGGAGTACTGCACTGTCAGAGGATTAGTACTGACGGAGTCGTGCACTGTCAGACGGTCAGTACTGAGGGAGTGCTGCAATGTCAGACGGTCAGTACTGAGGGTTTGCTGCACTGTCAGAGGGTCACTACAGAGAGAGTGCTGCACTGTCAGTGGGTCAGTACTGAGGGAGTGCGGCACTGCCAAAGGGTCAGTGCTGAGGGAGTGCTGCACTGTCAGAGTGTCAGTACTGAGGGAGTGCTGCACTGTCAGAGGATCATATTGAGGGAGTGCCACACTGTCAGACGGTCTGTACTGAGGGAGTGCTGCACAGTCAGAGGGTCAGGACTGAGGGAATCTTGCATAACCAGAGAGTCAGTATAGAGGGAGTGCAGCATTGTCAGAGTGCCAGTACTGAGGGAGTGCTACACTGACAGAGGCAGTACTGAGGGAGTGCCACACTGTCAGAGAGTTAGTACTGAGGGAGTACCACACTGTCAGTGGGTCAGTACTGAGGGATTGCCACACTGTCAGATGGTCAGTACTGAGGGAGTGCTGCACTGTCAGAGGGTCAGTACTGAGGGAGTGCCACACTGTCAGACGGTCAGTACTGAGGGAGTGCTGCACTGTCAGAGGGTCACTACTGAGGGAGTGCTGCACTGTCAGAGGATCATATTGAGGGAGTGCCACACTGTCAGACGGTCTGTACTGAGGGAGTGCTGCACTGTCAGAGGATCATATTGAGGGAGTGCCACACTGTCAGACGGTCTGTACTGAGGGAGTGCTGCACTGTTAGAGGTGTCAGTACGGAGTGAGTGCCACACTGTCAGAGTGTCAGTAATGACGGAGTGCCACACTATCAGATGGTCTGTACTGAGGGAGTTCTGCACTGTCAGAGTGTCAGTACTGCGGGAGTGCTGCACAGTCAGAGAGTTAGTACTGAGGGAGTGCTGCACTGTCAGACGGTCAGTACTGAGGGAGTGCTGCACTGTCAGAGGAATCAGTACTGATGGAGTGCTGCAATGTCAGACGGTCAGTATAGAGGGTGTGCTGCACTGTCAGTGTGTCAGTCTTGAGGGAGTGTCAAACTGTCAGAGGGTCAGTACTGAGGGAGTGCTGCACTGTCAGTGTGTCAGTACTGAGGGAGTGCTGCACTGTCAGATGATCATATTGAGGGAGTGCCACACTGTCAGACGGTCTGTACTGAGGGAGTGCTGCACAGTCAGAGGGTCAGTACTGAGGGAGTGCTGCACTGTCAGAGTGTCCTTACTGAGTGAGCGCAGCACTGTCAGAGGGTCAGTACTGAGGGATTCCTGCATAGCCAGAGAGTCAGTATAGAGGGAGTGCAGCATTGTCAGAGGGTCGGGACGTAGGAAGCGCTGAAATTCAGAGGGTAATTAGTGAGAGAGAGCTGAACTGTGAGAGGGTCAGTACTGAGAGAGTGTGCACTGTCAGAGAGTCAGCACTGAGGGACTGCTGCGCTGTCATAGGGTCCGTACTGAGGGAGTGCTGCACTGTCAGAGGGTCAGTACTGAGGGATTCCTGCATAGCCAGAGAGTCAGTATAGAGGGAGTGCAGCATTGTCAGAGGGTCGGGACGTAGGAAACACTGAAATGTCAGAGGATTATTACTGAGAGAGAGTTGAACTGTGAGAGGGTCAGTACTGAGAGAGTGTGCACTGTCAGAGGGTCAGTACTGAGGGAGTGCTGCAATATCAGAGGATCAGTACTGAGAGAGTGTCACACTGTCAGAGGGTCAGAACTGAGGGAGTGCTGCACTGTCAGAGTGTCATTACTGAGGGAGTGCTGCACTGTCAGAGTGTCAGTACTGAGGGAGTGCTGCACTGTCAGAGTGTCAGTACTGAGGGATTCCTGCATGCCTGAGAGTCAGTATAGAGTGAGATCAGCATTGTCAGAGGGTTGGGACGCAGGAAGTGCTGAAATGACAGAGGGTAATTACTGAGAGAGAGCTGAACTGTGAGAGGGTCAGTACTGAGAGAGTGTGCCCTGTCAGAGGGAGTACTGCACTGTCAGAGGATTAGTACTGACGGAGTCGTGCACTGTCAAACGGTCAGTACTGAGGGAGTGCTGCAATGTCAGACGGTCAGCACTGAGAGTTTGCTGCACTGTCAGAGGGTCACTACAGAGAGAGTGCTGCACTGTCAGTGGGTCAGTACTGAGGGAGTGCGGCACTGCCAAAGGGTCAGAACTGAGAGAGAGCTGCACTGTCAGAGGATCATATTGAGTGAGTGCCACACTGTCAGACAGTCTGTACTGAGGGAGTGCTGCACTGTTAGAGGTGTCAGTACGGAGGAAGTGCCACACTATCAGAGGGTCAGTACTGAGGGAGTGCCACACTGTCAGAGGGTCAGGACTGAGGGAGTGTCACACTGTCAGAGGGTCAGAACTGAGGGAGTGCCTCACTGTTAAAGGGTCAGTACTGAGGGAGTGTCACACTGTCAGATGGTCACTACTGAGGGAGTGCCTCATTGTCAGAGGGTCAGTACTGAGATAGTGTTGCTCTGTCAGAGGGTCAGTACTGAGGGAGTGCCTCACTGTCAGATGGTCAGTACTGAGGGAGTACTGCACTGTCAGAGGGTCAGTACTGAGGGAGTGCTGCACTGTCAGAGGTTCAGCACTGAGAGAGTGTCACACTGTCAGAGGGTCAGCACTGAGGGAGTGTCACACTGTCAGATGTTCAGCTCTGACGGAGTGTCACACTATCAGAGGTTCAGCACTGAGACAGTGTGGCACTGCCAAATAATCTGTACTGAGGGAGTGCTGCACTGTCAGAGGGTCAGTACTGAGGGAGTGCTGCACTGTCAGAGTGTCAGTACTGAGTGATTCCTGCATTGCCTGAGAGTCAGTATAGAGTGAGATCAGCATTGTCAGAGGGTTGGGACGCAGGAAGTGCTGAAATGACAGAGGGTAATTACTGAGAGAGAGCTGAAGTGTGAGAGGGTCAGTACTGAGAGAGTGTGCCCTGTCAGAGGGAGTACTGCACTGTCAGAGGATTAGTACTGACGGAGTCGTGCACTGTCAGACGGTCAGTACTGAGGGAGTGCTGCAATGTCATACGGTCAGTACTGAGGGTTTGCTGCACTGTCAGAGGGTCACTACAGAGAGAGTGCTGCACTGTCAGTGGGTCAGTACTGAGGGAGTGCGGCACTGCCAAAGGGTCAGTACTGAGAGAGAGCTGCACTGTCAGAGGATCATATTGAGGGAGTGCCACACTGTCAGACAGTCTGTACTGAGGGAGTGCTGCACTGTTAGAGGTGTCAGTACGGAGGAAGTGCCACACTATCAGAGGGTCAGTACTGAGGGAGTGCTGCAATGTCAGACGGTCAGTACTGAGGGTTTGCTGCACTGTCAGAGGGTCACTACAGAGAGAGTGCTGCACTGTCAGTGGGTCAGTACTGAGGGAGTGCGGCACTGCCAAAGGGTCAGTACTGAGGGAGTGCTGCACTGTCAGAGGATCATATTGAGGGAGTGCCACACTGTCAGACAGTCTGTACTGAGGGAGTGCTGCACTGTTAGAGGTGTCAGTAGGAGGGAGTGCCACACTATCAGAGGGTCAGTACTGAGGGAGTGCCACACTGTCAGAGGGATCAGTACTGAGGGAGTGCTGCACTGTCAGAGGGATCAGTACTGATGGAGTGCCACACTGTCAGAGGGATCAGTACTGATGGAGTGCCAGACGGTCATAGGGTCAGTACTGAGGGAGTGCTGCACTGTCAGAGTGTCAGTACTGAGGGAGTGCTGCACTGTCAGAGGATCATATTGAGGGAGTGCCACACTCTCAGACGGTCTGTACTGAGGGAGTGCTGCACAGTCAGAGGGTCAGTACTGAGGGAATCCTGCATAGCCAGAGAGTCAGTATAGAGGGAGTGCAGCATTGTCAGAGTGCCAGTACTGAGGGAGTGCTACACTGTCAGAGAGTTAGTACTGAGGGAGTACCACACTGTCAGTGGGTCAGTACTGAGGGATTGCCACACTGTCAGATGGTTAGTACTGAGGGAGTGCTGCACTGTCAGAGGGTCAGTACTGAGGGAGTGCCACACTGTCAGACGGTCAGTACTGAGGGAGTGCTGCACTGTCAGAGGGTCACTACTGAGGGAGTGCTGCACTGTCACAGGATCAGTACTGAGGGAATGTCACACTGTCAGAGGATAAGTACTGAGGGATTACCACACTGTCAGTGGGTCAGTACTGAGGGATTGCCACACTGTCAGATGGTCAGTACTGAGGGAGTGCTGCACTGTCAGAGGGTCAGTACTGAGGGAGTGCCACAATGTCAGACGGTCAGTACTGAGGGAGTGCTGCACTGTCAGAGGGTCACTACTGAGGGAGTGCTGCACTGTCACAGGATCAGTACTGAGGGAATGTCACACTGTCAGAGGGTAAGTACTGAGGGATTACCACACTGTCAGTGGGTCAGTACTGAGGGATTGCCACACTGTCAGTGGGTCAGTACTGAGGGATTAGCACACTGTCAGATGGTCAGAACTGAGGGAGAGCTGCACTGTCAGAGGGTCAGTACTGAGGGAGTGCCACACTGTCAGACGGTCAGTACTGAGGGAGTGCTGCACTGTCAGAGGGTCAGTACTGAGGGATTCCTGCATAGCCAGAGAGTCAGTATAGAGGGAGTGCAGCATTGTCAGAGGGTCGGGACGTAGGAAGCGCTGAAATTCAGAGGGTAATTAGTGAGAGAGAGCTGAACTGTGAGAGGGTCAGTACTGAGAGAGTGTGCACTGTCAGAGAGTCAGCACTGAGGGAGTGCTGCGCTGCCATAGGGTCCGTACTGAGGGAGTGCTGCACTGTCAGAGGGTCACTACTGAGGGATTCCTGCGTAGCCAGAGAGTCAGTATAGAGGGAGTGCAGCATTGTCAGAGGGTCGGGACGTAGGAAACACTGAAATGTCAGAGGATTATTACTGAGAGAGAGTTGAACTGTGAGTGGGTCAGTACTGAGAGAGTGTGCACTGTCAGAGGGTCAGTACTGAGGGAGTGCTGCAATGTCAGAGGGTCAGTACTGAGAGAGTGTCACACTGTCAGAGGGTCAGAACTGAGGGAGTGCCTCACTGTCAGAGGGTCAGGACTGAGGGAGTGTCACACTGTCAGAGGGTCAGAACTGAGGGAGTGCCTCACTGTTAAAGGGTCAGTACTGAGGGAGTGTCACACTGTCAGATAGTCACTACTGAGGGAGTGCCTCATTGTCAGAGGGTCAGTACTGAGATAGTGTTGCTCTGTCAGAGGGTCAGTACTGAGGGAGTGCCTCACTGTCAGATGGTCAGTACTGAGGGAGTACTGCACTGTCAGAGGGTCAGTACTGAGGGAGTGCTGCACTGTCAGAGGTTCAGCACTGAGAGAGTGTCACACTGTCAGAGGGTCAGCACTGAGGGAGTGTCACACTGTCAGATGTTCAGCTCTGAGGGAGTGTCACACGATCAGAGGTTCAGCACTGAGACAGTGTGGCACTGCCAAATGATCTGTACTGAGGGAGTGCTGCACTGTCAGAGGGTCAGTACTGAGGGAGTGCTGCACTGTCAGAGTGTCAGTACTGAGGGATTCCTGCATTGCCTGAGAGTCAGTATAGAGTGAGATCAGCATTGTCAGAGGGTTGGGACGCAGGAAGTGCTGAAATGTCAGAGGGTAATTACTGAGAGAGAGCTGAAGTGTGAGAGGGTCAATACTGAGAGAGTGTGCCCTGTCAGAGGGAGTACTGCACTGTCAGAGGATTAGTACTGACGGAGTCGTGCACTGTCAGACGGTCAGTACTGAGGGAGTGCTGCAATGTCAGACGGTCAGTACTGAGGGTTTGCTGCACTGTCAGAGGGTCACTACAGAGAGAGTGCCGCACTGTCAGTGGGTCAGTACTGAGGGAGTGCGGCACTGCCAAAGGGTCAGTGCTGAGGGAGTGCTGCACTGTCAGAGTGTCAGTACTGAGGGAGTGCTGCACTGTCAGAGGATCATATTGAGGGAGTGCCACACTGTCAGACGGTCTGTACTGAGGGAGTGCTGCACAGTCAGAGGGTCAGGACTGAGGGAATCTTGCATAACCAGAGAGTCAGTATAGAGGGAGTGCAGCATTGTCAGAGTGCCAGTACTGAGGGAGTGCTACACTGACAGAGGCAGTACTGAGGGAGTGCCACACTGTCAGAGAGTTAGTACTGAGGGAGTACCACACTGTCAGTGGGTCAGTACTGAGGGATTGCCACACTGTCAGATGGTCAGTACTGAGGGAGTGCTGCACTGTCAGAGGGTCAGTACTGAGGGAGTGCCACACTGTCAGACGGTCAGTACTGAGGGAGTGCTGCACTGTCAGAGGGTCACTACTGAGGGAGTGCTGCACTGTCAGAGGATCATATTGAGGGAGTGCCACACTGTCAGACGGTCTGTACTGAGGGAGTGCTGCACTGTCAGAGGATCATATTGAGGGAGTGCCACACTGTCAGACGGTCTGTACTGAGGGAGTGCTGCACTGTTAGAGGTGTCAGTACGGAGTGAGTGCCACACTGTCAGAGTGTCAGTAATGACGGAGTGCCACACTATCAGATGGTCTGTACTGAGGGAGTTCTGCACTGTCAGAGTGTCAGTACTGCGGGAGTGCTGCACAGTCAGAGAGTTAGTACTGAGGGAGTGCTGCACTGGCAGAGGGTCAGTACTGAGGGAGTGCTGCACTGTCAGAGGAATCAGTACTGATGGAGTGCTGCAATGTCAGACGGTCAGTATAGAGGGTGTGCTGCACTGTCAGTGTGTCAGTCTTGAGGGAGTATCAAACTGTCAGAGGGTCAGTACTGAGGGAGTGCTGCACTGTCAGTGTGTCAGTACTGAGGGAGTGCTGCACTGTCAGATGATCATATTGAGGGAGTGCCACACTGTCAGACGGTCTGTACTGAGGGAGTGCTGCACTGTCAGAGGGATCAGTACTGATGGAGTGCCACACTGTCAGAGGGATCAGTACTGATGGAGTGCCAGACGGTCATAGGGTCAGTACTGAGGGAGTGCTGCACTGTCAGAGTGTCAGTACTGAGGGAGTGCTGCACTGTCAGAGGATCATATTGAGGGAGTGCCACACTCTCAGACGGTCTGTACTGAGGGAGTGCTGCACAGTCAGAGGGTCAGTACTGAGGGAATCCTGCATAGCCAGAGAGTCAGTATAGAGGGAGTGCAGCATTGTCAGAGTGCCAGTACTGAGGGAGTGCTACACTGTCAGAGAGTTAGTACTGAGGGAGTACCACACTGTCAGTGGGTCAGTACTGAGGGATTGCCACACTGTCAGATGGTTAGTACTGAGGGAGTGCTGCACTGTCAGAGGGTCAGTACTGAGGGAGTGCCACACTGTCAGACGGTCAGTACTGAGGGAGTGCTGCACTGTCAGAGGGTCACTACTGAGGGAGTGCTGGACTGTCACAGGATCAGTACTGAGGGAATGTCACACTGTCAGAGGGTAAGTACTGAGGGATTACCACACTGTCAGTGGGTCAGTACTGAGGGATTGCCACACTGTCAGATGGTCAGTACTGAGGGAGTGCTGCACTGTCAGAGGGTCAGTACTGAGGGAGTGCCACAATGTCAGACGGTCAGTACTGAGGGAGTGCTGCACTGTCAGAGGGTCACTACTGAGGGAGTGCTGCACTGTCACAGGATCAGTACTGGGGGAATGTCACACTGTCAGAGGGTAAGTACTGAGGGATTACCACACTGTCAGTGGGTCAGTACTGAGGGATTGCCACACTGTCAGTGGGTCAGTACTGAGGGATTAGCACACTGTCAGATGGTCAGAACTGAGGGAGAGCTGCACTGTCAGAGGGTCAGTACTGAGGGAGTGCCACACTGTCAGACGGTCAGTACTGAGGGAGTGCTGCACTGTCAGAGGGTCAGTACTGAGGGATTCCTGCATAGCCAGAGAGTCAGTATAGAGGGAGTGCAGCATTGTCAGAGGGTCGGGACGTAGGAAGCGCTGAAATTCAGAGGGTAATTAGTGAGAGAGAGCTGAACTGTGAGAGGGTCAGTACTGAGAGAGTGTGCACTGTCAGAGAGTCAGCACTGAGGGAGTGCTGCGCTGCCATAGGGTCCGTACTGAGGGAGTGCTGCACTGTCAGAGGGTCACTACTGAGGGATTCCTGCGTAGCCAGAGAGTCAGTATAGAGGGAGTGCAGCATTGTCAGAGGGTCGGGACGTAGGAAACACTGAAATGTCAGAGGATTATTACTGAGAGAGAGTTGAACTGTGAGAGGGTCAGTACTGAGAGAGTGTGCACTGTCAGAGGGTCAGTACTGAGGGAGTGCTGCAATGTCAGAGGGTCAGTACTGAGAGAGTGACACACTGTCAGAGGGTCAGAACTGAGGGAGTGCCTCACTGTCAGAGTGTCAGTACTGAGGGATTCCTGCATTGCCTGAGAGTCAGTATAGAGTGAGATCAGCATTGTCAGAGGGTTGGGACGCAGGAAGTGCTGAAATGTCAGAGTGTAATTACTGAGAGAGAGCTGAAGTGTGAGAGGGTCAATACTGAGAGAGTGTGCCCTGTCAGAGGGAGTACTGCACTGTCAGAGGATTAGTACTGACGGAGTCGTGCACTGTCAGACGGTCAGTACTGAGGGAGTGCTGCAATGTCAGACGGTCAGTACTGAGGGTTTGCTGCACTGTCAGAGGGTCACTACAGAGAGAGTGCCGCACTGTCAGTGGGTCAGTACTGAGGGAGTGCGGCACTGCCAAAGGGTCAGTGCTGAGGGAGTGCTGCACTGTCAGAGTGTCAGTACTGAGGGAGTGCTGCACTGTCAGAGGATCATATTGAGGGAGTGCCACACTGTCAGACGGTCTGTACTGAGGGAGTGCTGCACAGTCAGAGGGTCAGGACTGAGGGAATCTTGCATAACCAGAGAGTCAGTATAGAGGGAGTGCAGCATTGTCAGAGTGCCAGTACTGAGGGAGTGCTACACTGACAGAGGCAGTACTGAGGGAGTGCCACACTGTCAGAGAGTTAGTACTGAGGGAGTACCACACTGTCAGTGGGTCAGTACTGAGGGATTGCCACACTGTCAGATGGTCAGTACTGAGGGAGTGCTGCACTGTCAGAGGGTCAGTACTGAGGGAGTGCCACACTGTCAGACGGTCAGTACTGAGGGAGTGCTGCACTGTCAGAGGGTCACTACTGAGGGAGTGCTGCACTGTCAGAGGATCATATTGAGGGAGTGCCACACTGTCAGACGGTCTGTACTGAGGGAGTGCTGCACTGTCAGAGGATCATATTGAGGGAGTGCCACACTGTCAGACGGTCTGTACTGAGGGAGTGCTGCACTGTTAGAGGTGTCAGTACGGAGTGAGTGCCACACTGTCAGAGTGTCAGTAATGACGGAGTGCCACACTATCAGATGGTCTGTACTGAGGGAGTTCTGCACTGTCAGAGTGTCAGTACTGCGGGAGTGCTGCACAGTCAGAGAGTTAGTACTGAGGGAGTGCTGCACTGTCAGAGGGTCAGTACTGAGGGAGTGCTGCACTGTCAGAGGAATCAGTACTGATGGAGTGCTGCAATGTCAGACGGTCAGTATAGAGGGTGTGCTGCACTGTCAGTGTGTCAGTCTTGAGGGAGTATCAAACTGTCAGAGGGTCAGTACTGAGGGAGTGCTGCACTGTCAGTGTGTCAGTACTGAGGGAGTGCTGCACTGTCAGAGGGTCAGTACTGAGGGAGTGCTGCACTGTCAGAGTGTCCTTACTGAGTGAGCGCAGCACTGTCAGAGGGTCAGTACTGAGGGATTCCTGCATAGCCAGAGAGTCAGTATAGAGGGAGTGCAGCATTGTCAGAGGGTCGGGACGTAGGAAGCGCTGAAATTCAGAGGGTAATTAGTGAGAGAGAGCTGAACTGTGAGAGGGTCAGTACTGAGAGAGTGTGCACTGTCAGAGAGTCAGCACTGAGGGACTGCTGCGCTGTCATAGGGTCCGTACTGAGGGAGTGCTGCACTGTCAGAGGGTCAGTACTGAGGGATTCCTGCATAGCCAGAGAGTCAGTATAGAGGGAGTGCAGCATTGTCAGAGGGTCGGGACGTAGGAAACACTGAAATGTCAGAGGATTATTACTGAGAGAGAGTTGAACTGTGAGAGGGTCAGTACTGAGAGAGTGTGCACTGTCAGAGGGTCAGTACTGAGGGAGTGCTGCAATATCAGAGGATCAGTACTGAGAGAGTGTCACACTGTCAGAGGGTCAGAACTGAGGGAGTGCTGCACTGTCAGAGTGTCATTACTGAGGGAGTGCTGCACTGTCAGAGTGTCAGTACTGAGGGAGTGCTGCACTGTCAGAGTGTCAGTACTGAGGGATTCCTGCATGCCTGAGAGTCAGTATAGAGTGAGATCAGCATTGTCAGAGGGTTGGGACGCAGGAAGTGCTGAAATGACAGAGGGTAATTACTGAGAGAGAGCTGAACTGTGAGAGGGTCAGTACTGAGAGAGTGTGCCCTGTCAGAGGGAGTACTGCACTGTCAGAGGATTAGTACTGACGGAGTCGTGCACTGTCAAACGGTCAGTACTGAGGGAGTGCTGCAATGTCAGACGGTCAGCACTGAGAGTTTGCTGCACTGTCAGAGGGTCACTACAGAGAGAGTGCTGCACTGTCAGTGGGTCAGTACTGAGGGAGTGCGGCACTGCCAAAGGGTCAGAACTGAGAGAGAGCTGCACTGTCAGAGGATCATATTGAGGGAGTGCCACACTGTCAGACAGTCTGTACTGAGGGAGTGCTGCACTGTTAGAGGTGTCAGTACGGAGGAAGTGCCACACTATCAGAGGGTCAGTACTGAGGGGGTGCCACACTGTCAGAGGGTCAGGACTGAGGGAGTGTCACACTGTCAGAGGGTCAGAACTGAGGGAGTGCCTCACTGTTAATGGGTAAGTACTGTGGGAGTGTCACACTGTCAGATGGTCACTACTGAGGGAGTGCCTCATTGTCAGAGGGTCAGTACTGAGATAGTGTTGCTCTGTCAGAGGGTCAGTACTGAGGGAGTGCTGCACTGTCAGAGGTTCAGCACTGAGAGAGTGTCACACTGTCAGAGGGTCAGCACTGAGGGAGTGTCACACTCTCAGATGTTCAGCTCTGACGGAGTGTCACACTATCAGAGGTTCAGCACTGAGACAGTGTGGCACTGCCAAATGATCTGTACTGAGGGAGTGCTGCACTGTCAGAGGGTCAGTACTGAGGGAGTGCTGCACTGTCAGAGTGTCAGTACTGAGTGATTCCTGCATTGCCTGAGAGTCAGTATAGAGTGAGATCAGCATTGTCAGAGGGTTGGGACGCAGGAAGTGCTGAAATGACAGAGGGTAATTACTGAGAGAGAGCTGAAGTGTGAGAGGGTCAGTACTGAGAGAGTGTGCCCTGTCAGAGGGAGTACTGCACTGTCAGAGGATTAGTACTGACGGAGTCGTGCACTGTCAGACGGTCAGTACTGAGGGAGTGCTGCAATGTCAGACGGTCAGTACTGAGGGTTTGCTGCACTGTCAGAGGGTCACTACAGAGAGAGTGCTGCACTGTCAGTGGGTCAGTACTGAGGGAGTGCGGCACTGCCAAAGGGTCAGTACTGAGAGAGAGCTGCACTGTCAGAGGATCATATTGAGGGAGTGCCACACTGTCAGACAGTCTGTACTGAGGGAGTGCTGCACTGTTAGAGGTGTCAGTACGGAGGAAGTGCCACACTATCAGAGGGTCAGTACTGAGGGAGTGCTGCAATGTCAGACGGTCAGTACTGAGGGTTTGCTGCACTGTCAGAGGGTCACTACAGAGAGAGTGCTGCACTGTCAGTGGGTCAGTACTGAGGGAGTGCGGCACTGCCAAAGGGTCAGTACTGAGGGAGTGCTGCACTGTCAGAGGATCATATTGAGGGAGTGCCACACTGTCAGACAGTCTGTACTGAGGGAGTGCTGCACTGTTAGAGGTGTCAGTAGGAGGGAGTGCCACACTATCAGAGGGTCAGTACTGAGGGAGTGCCACACTGTCAGAGGGATCAGTACTGAGGGAGTGCTGCACTGTCAGAGGGATCAGTACTGATGGAGTGCCACACTGTCAGAGGGATCAGTACTGATGGAGTGCCAGACGGTCATAGGGTCAGTACTGAGGGAGTGCTGCACTGTCAGAGTGTCAGTACTGAGGGAGTGCTGCACTGTCAGAGGATCATATTGAGGGAGTGCCACACTCTCAGACGGTCTGTACTGAGGGAGTGCTGCACAGTCAGAGGGTCAGTACTGAGGGAATCCTGCATAGCCAGAGAGTCAGTATAGAGGGAGTGCAGCATTGTCAGAGTGCCAGTACTGAGGGAGTGCTACACTGTCAGAGAGTTAGTACTGAGGAAGTACCACACTGTCAGTGGGTCAGTACTGAGGGATTGCCACACTGTCAGATGGTTAGTACTGAGGGAGTGCTGCACTGTCAGAGGGTCAGTACTGAGGGAGTGCCACACTGTCAGACGGTCAGTACTGAGGGAGTGCTGCACTGTCAGAGGGTCACTACTGAGGGAGTGCTGCACTGTCACAGGATCAGTACTGAGGGAATGTCACACTGTCAGAGGGTAAGTACTGAGGGATTACCACACTGTCAGTGGGTCAGTACTGAGGGATTGCCACACTGTCAGATGGTCAGTACTGAGGGAGTGCTGCACTGTCAGAGGGTCAGTACTGAGGGAGTGCCACAATGTCAGACGGTCAGTACTGAGGGAGTGCTGCACTGTCAGAGGGTCACTACTGAGGGAGTGCTGCACTGTCACAGGATCAGTACTGAGGGAATGTCACACTGTCAGAGGGTAAGTACTGAGGGATTACCACACTGTCAGTGGGTCAGTACTGAGGGATTGCCACACTGTCAGTGGGTCAGTACTGAGGGATTAGCACACTGTCAGATGGTCAGAACTGAGGGAGAGCTGCACTGTCAGAGGGTCAGTACTGAGGGAGTGCCACACTGTCAGACGGTAAGTACTGAGGGAGTGCTGCACTGTCAGAGGGTCAGTACTGAGGGATTCCTGCATAGCCAGAGAGTCAGTATAGAGGGAGTGCAGCATTGTCAGAGGGTCGGGACGTAGGAAACACTGAAATGTCAGAGGATTATTACTGAGAGAGAGTTGAACTGTGAGAGGGTCAGTACTGAGAGAGTGTGCACTGTCAGAGGGTCAGTACTGAGGGAGTGCTGCACTGTCAGAGGGTCAGGACTGAGGGAGTGTCACACTGTTAGAGGGTCAGAACTGAGGGAGTGCCTCACTGTTAAAGGGTCAGTACTGAGGGAGTGTCACACTGTCAGATGGTCACTACTGAGGGAGTGCCTCATTGTCAGAGGGTCAGTACTGAGATAGTGTTGCTCTGTCAGAGGGTCAGTACTGAGGGAGTGCCTCACTGTCAGATGGTCAGTACTGAGGGAGTACTGCACTGTCAGAGGGTCAGTACTGAGGGAGTGCTGCACTGTCAGAGGTTCAGCACTGAGAGAGTGTCACACTGTCAGAGGGTCAGCACTGAGGGAGTGTCACACTCTCAGATGTTCAGCTCTGAGGGAGTGTCACACTATCAGAGGTTAAGCACTGAGACAGTGTGGCACTGCCAAATGATCTGTACTGAGGGAGTGCTGCACTGTCAGAGGGTCAGTACTGAGGGAGTGCTGCACAGTCAGAGTGTCAGTACTGAGGGATTCCTGCATTGCCTGAGAGTCAGTATAGAGTGAGATCAGCATTGTCAGAGGGTTGGGACGCAGGAAGTGCTGAAATGTCAGATGGTAATTACTGAGAGAGAGCTGAAGTGTGAGAGGGTCAGTACTGAGAGAGTGTGCCCTGTCAGAGGGAGTACTGCACTGTCAGAGGATTAGTACTGACGGAGTCGTGCACTGTCAGACGGTCAGTACTGAGGGAGTGCTGCAATGTCAGACGGTCAGTACTGAGGGTTTGCTGCACTGTCAGAGGGTCACTACAGAGAGAGTGCTGCACTGTCAGTGGGTCAGTACTGAGGGAGTGCGGCACTGCCAAAGGGTCAGTACTGAGGGAGTGCTGCACTGTCAGAGGATCATATTGAGGGAGTGCCACACTGTCAGACAGTCTGTACTGAGGGAGTGCTGCACTCTTAGAGGTGTCAGTAGGAGGGAGTGCCACACTATCAGAGGGTCAGTACTGAGGGAGTGCCACACTGTCAGAGGGATCAGTACTGAGGGAGTGCTGCACTGTCAGAGGGATCAGTACTGATGGAGTGCCACACTGTCAGAGGGATCAGTACTGATGGAGTGCCAGACGGTCATAGGGTCAGTACTGAGGGAGTGCTGCACTGTCAGAGTGTCAGTACTGAGGGAGTGCTGCACTGTCAGAGGATCATATTGAGGGAGTGCCACACTGTCAGACGGTCTGTACTGAGGGAGTGCTGCACAGTCAGAGGGTCAGTACTGAGGGAATCCTGCATAGCCGTAGAGTCAGTATAGAGGGAGTGCAGCATTGTCAGAGTGCCAGTACTGAGGGAGCGCTACACTGACAGAGCCAGTACTGAGGGAGTGCCACACTGTCAGAGAGTTAGTACTGAGGGAGTACCACACTGTCAGTGGGTCAGTACTGAGGGATTGCCACACTGTCAGATGGTCAGTACTAAGGGATTACCACACTGTCAGTGGGTCAGTACTGAGGGATTGCCACACTGTCAGACCGTCAGTACTGAGGGAGTGCT
The DNA here is from genome assembly GCF_047496795.1 of Chiloscyllium punctatum. Classification (NCBI taxonomy): domain Eukaryota; kingdom Metazoa; phylum Chordata; class Chondrichthyes; order Orectolobiformes; family Hemiscylliidae; genus Chiloscyllium; species Chiloscyllium punctatum. Next base: position 23,452,948 of record NC_092766.1, read on the forward strand.
GCACTGTCAGAGGGTCACTACTGAGGGAGTGCTGCACTGTCACAGGATCAGTACTGAGGGATTACCACACTGTCAGTGGGTCAGTACTGAGGGAGTGCCACACTGTCAGATGGTCAGTACTGAGGGAGTGCTGCACTGTCAGAGGATCATATTGAGGGAGTGCCACACTGTCAGACGGTCTGTACTGAGGGAGTGCTGCACAGTCAGAGGGTCAGTATTGAGGGAGTGCTGCACTGTCACAGGATCAGTACTGAGGGAATGTCACACTGTCAGAGGGTAAGTACTGAGGGATTACCACACTGTCAGTGGGTCAGTACTGAGGGATTGCCACACTGTCAGATGGTCACTACTGAGGGAGTGCTGCACTGTCAGAGGGTCAGTACTGAGGGAGTGCCACACTGTCAGACGGTCAGTACTGAGGGAGTGCTGCACTGTCAGAGGGTCACTACTGAGGGAGTGCTGCACTGTCACAGGATCAGTACTGAGGGAATGTCACACTGTCAGAGGGTAAGTACTGAGGGATTACCACACTGTCAGTGGGTCAGTACTGAGGGATTGCCACACTGTCAGACCGTCAGTACTGAGGGAGTGCTGCACTGTCAGAGGGTCACTACTGAGGGAGTGCTGCACTGTCACAGGATCAGTACTGAGGGATTACCACACTGTCAGTGGGTCAGTACTGAGGGAGTGCCACACTGTCAGATGGTCAGTACTGAGGGAGTGCTGCACTGTCAGAGGATCATATTGAGGGAGTGCCACACTGTCAGACGGTCTGTACTGAGGGAGTGCTGCACAGTCAGAGGGTCAGTATTGAGGGAGTGCTGCACTGTCAGAGGATCATATTGAGGGAGTGCCACACTGTCAGACGGTCTGTACTGAGGGAGTGCTGCACTGTTAGATGTGTCAGTACGGAGTGAGTGCCACACTGTCAGACGGTCTGTACTGAGGGAGTGCTGCACTGTTAGAGGTTTCAGTACGGAGTGAGTGCCACACTGTCAGAGTGTCAGTAATGACGGAGTGCCACACGATCAGTTGGTCTGTACTGAGGGAGTGCTGCACTGTCAGAGTGTCAGTACTGCGGGAGTGCTGCACAGTCAGAGGGTCAGTACTGAGGGAGTGCTGCACTGTCAGAGGGTCAGTACTGAGGGAGTGCTGCACTGTCAGAGGAATCAGTACTGATGGAGTGCTGCAATGTCAGACGGTCAGTATAGTGGGTGTGCTGCACTGTCAGTGTGTCAGTCTTGAGGGAGTATCAAACTGTCAGAGGGTCAGTACTGAGGGAGTGCTGCACTGTCAGTGTGTCAGTACTGAGGGAGTGCTGCACTGTCAGATGATCATATTGAGGGAGTGCCACACTGTCAGACGGTCTGTACTGAGGGAGTGCTGCACAGTCAGAGGGTCAGTACTGAGGGAGTGCTGCACTGTCAGAGTGTCCTTACTGAGTGAGCGCAGCACTGTCAGAGGGTCAGTACTGAGGGATTCCTGCATAGCCAGAGAGTCAGTATAGAGGGAGTGCAGCATTGTCAGAGGGTCGGGACGTAGGAAGCGCTGAAATTCAGAGGGTAATTAGTGAGAGAGAGCTGCACTGTGAGAGGGTCAGTACTGAGAGAGTGTGCACTGTCAGAGAGTCAGCACTGAGGGCCTGCTGCGCTGTCATAGGGTCCGTACTGAGGGAGTGCTGCACTGTCAGAGGGTCAGTACTGAGGGATTCCTGCATAGCCAGAGAGTCAGTATAGAGGGAGTGCAGCATTGTCAGAGGGTCGGGACGTAGGAAACACTGAAATGTCAGAGGATTATTACTGAGAGAGAGTTGAACTGTGAGAGGGTCAGTACTGAGAGAGTGTGCACTGTCAGAGGGTCAGTACTGAGGGAGTGCTGCAATATCAGAGGATCAGTACTGAGAGAGTGTCACACTGTCAGAGGGTCAGAACTGAGGGAGTGCTGCACTGTCAGAGTGTCATTACTGAGGGAGTGCTGCACTGTCAGAGTGTCAGTACTGAGGGAGTGCTGCACTGTCAGAGTGTCAGTACTGAGGGATTCCTGCATGCCTGAGAGTCAGTATAGAGTGAGATCAGCATTGTCAGAGGGTTGGGACGCAGGAAGTGCTGAAATGACAGAGGGTAATTACTGAGAGAGAGCTGAACTGTGAGAGGGTCAGTACTGAGAGAGTGTGCACTGTCAGAGGGTCAGTACTGAGGGAGTGCTGCAATGTCAGAGGGTCAGTACTGAGAGAGTGTCACACTGTCAGAGGGTCAGAACTGAGGGAGTGCCTCACTGTCAGAGGGTCAGGACTGAGGGAGTGTCACACTGTCAGAGGGTCAGAACTGAGGGAGTGCCTCACTGTTAAAGGGTCAGTACTGAGGGAGTGTCACACTGTCAGATGATCACTACTGAGGGAGAACCTCATTGTTAGAGGGTCAGTACTGAGATGGTGTTGCTCTGTCAGAGGGTCAGTACTGAGGGAGTGCCTCACTGTCAGATGGTCAGTACTGAGGGAGTACTGCACTGTCAGAGGGTCAGTACTGAGGGAGTGCTGCACTGTCAGAGGTTCAGCACTGAGAGAGTGTCACACTGTCAGAGGGTCAGCACTGAGGGAGTACTGCACTGTCAGAGTGTCAGTACTGAGGGATTCCTGTATTGCCTGAGAGTCAGTATAGAGTGAGATCAGCATTGTCAGAGGGTTGGGACGGAGGAAGTGCTGCACTGTCAGAGGGTCAGTACTGAGGGAGTACTGCACTGTCAGAGTGTCAGTACTGAGGGATTCCTGTATTGCCTGAGAGTCAGTATAGAGTGAGATCAGCATTGTCAGAGGGTTGGGACGCAGGAAGTGCTGAAATGTCAGAGGGTAATTACTGAGAGAGAGCTGAAGTGTGAGAGGGTCAGTACTGAGAGAGTGTGCCCTGTCAAAGGGAGTACTGCACTGTCAGAGGATTAGTACTGACGGAGTCGTGCACTGTCAGACGGTCAGTACTGAGGGAGTGCTGCAATGTCAGACGGTCAGTACTGAGGGTTTGCTGCACTGTCAGAGGGTCACTACAGAGAGAGTGCTGCACTGTCAGTGGGTCAGTACTGAGGGAGTGCGGCACTGCCAAAGGGTCAGTACTAAGGGAGTGCTGCACTGTAAGAGGATCATATTGAGGGAGTGCCACACTGTCAGACAGTCTGTACTGAGGGAGTGCTGCACTGTTAGAGGTGTCAGTAGGAGGGAGTGCCACACTATCAGAGGGTCAGTACTGAGGGAGTGCCACACTGTCAGAGGGATCAGTACTGAGGGAGTGCTGCACTGTCATAGGGTCAGTACTGAGGGAGTGCTGCACTGTCAGAGTGTCAGTATTGAGGGAGTGCTGCACTGTCAGAGAATCATATTGAGGGAGTGCCACACTGTCAGACGGTCTGTACTGAGGGAGTGCTGCACAGTCAGAGGGTCAGTACTGAGGGAATCCTGCATAGCCAGAGAGTCAGTATAGAGGGAGTGCAGCATTGTCAGAGTGCCAGTACTGAGGGAGTGCTACACTGTCAGAGAGTTAGTACTGAGGGAGTACCACACTGTCAGTGGGTCAGCACTGAGGGATTACCACACTGTCAGTTGGTCAGTACTGAGGGAGTGCTGCACTGTCAGAGGGTCAGTACTGAGGGAGTGCCACACTGTCAGACGGTCAGTACTGAGGGAGTGCTGCACTGTCAGAGGATCATATTGAGGGAGTGCCACACTGTCAGACGGTCTGAACTGAGGGAGTGCTGCACAGTCAGAGGGTCAGTACTGAGGGAGTGCTGCACTGTCAGAGGATCATATTGAGGGAGTGCCACACTGTCAGACGGTCTGTACTGAGGGAGTGCTGCACTGTCAGAGGGTCAGTACTGAGGGAATCCTGCATAGCCAGAGAGTCAGTATAGAGGGAGTGCAGCATTGTCAGAGGGTCGGGACGTAGGAAACACTGAAATGTCAGAGGATTATTACTGAGAGAGAGTTGAACTGTGAGAGGGTCAGTACTGAGAGAGTGTGCACTGTCAGAGGGTCAGTACTGAGGGAGTGCTGCAATGTCAGAGGGTCAGTACTGAGAGAGTGTCACACTGTCAGAGGGTCAGAACTGAGGGAGTGCCTCACTGTCAGAGGATCAGTTCTGAGGGATTGCCACACTGTCAGATGGTCAGTACTGAGGGAGTGCTGCACTGTCAGAGGGTCAGTACTGAGGGAGTGCCACACTGTCAGAGGGTCACTACTGAGGGAGTGCTGCACTGTCACAGGATCAGTACTGAGGGAATGTCACACTGTCAGAGGGTAAGTACTGAGGGATTACCACACTGTCAGTGGGTCAGTACTGAGGGATTGCCACACTGTCAGACGGTCAGTACTGAGGGAGTGCTGCACTGTCAGAGGGTCACTACTGAGGGAGTGCTGCACTGTCACAGGATCAGTACTGAGGGATTACCACACTGTCAGTGGGTCAGTACTGAGGGAGTGCCACACTGTCAGATGGTCAGTACTGAGGGAGTGCTGCAATGTCAGAGGATCATATTGAGGGAGTGCCACACTGTCAGACGGTCTGTACTGAGGGAGTGCTGCACAGTCAGAGGATCAGCACTGAGGGAGTGTGCACTGTCAGAGGATCATATTGAGGGAGTGCCACACTGTCAGACGGTCTGTACTGAGGGAGTGCTGCACTGTTAGAGGTGTCAGTACGGAGTGAGTGCCACACTGTCAGAGTGTCAGTAATGACGGAGTGCCACACTATCAGATGGTCTGTACTGAGGGAGTGCTGCACTGTCAGAGTGTCAGTACTGCGGGAGTGCTGCACAGTCAGAGGGTCAGTACTGAGGGAGTGCTGCACTGTCAGAGGGTCAGTACTGAGGGAGTGCTGCACTGTCAGAGGAAGCAGTACTGATGGAGTGCTGCAATGTCAGACGGTCAGTATAGAGGGTGTGCTGCACTGTCAGTGTGTCAGTCTTGAGGGAGTATCAAACTGTCAGAGGGTCAGTACTGAGGGAGTGCTGCACTGTCAGTGTGTCAGTACTGAGGGAGTGCTGCACTGTCAGATGATCATATTGAGGGAGTGCCACACTGTCAGACGGTCTGTACTGAGGGAGTGCTGCACAGTCAGAGCGTCAGTACTGAGGGAGTGCTGCACTGTCAGAGTGTCCTTACTGAGTGAGCGCAGCACTGTCAGAGGGTCAGTACTGAGGGATTCCTGCATAGCCAGAGAGTCAGTATAGAGGGAGTGCAGCATTGTCAGAGGGTCGGGACATAGGAAGCGCTGAAATTCAGAGGGTAATTAGTGAGAGAGAGCTGAACTGTGAGAGGGTCAGTACTGAGAGAGTGTGCACTGTCAGAGAGTCAGCACTGAGGGCGTGCAGCGCTGTCATAGGGTCCGTACTGAGGGAGTGCTGCACTGTCAGAGGGTCAGTACTGAGGGATTCCTGCATAGCCAGAGAGTCAGTATAGAGGGAGTGCAGCATTGTCAGAGGGTCAGGACGTAGGAAACACTGAAATGTCAGAGGATTATTACTGAGAGAGAGTTGAACTGTGAGAGGGTCAGTACTGAGAGAGTGTGCACTGTCAGAGGGTCAGTACTGAGGGAGTGCTGCAATATCAGAGGATCAGTACTGAGAGAGTGTCACACTGTCAGAGGGTCAGAACTGAGGGAGTGCTGCACTGTCAGAGTGTCATTACTGAGGGAGTGCTGCACTGTCAGAGTGTCAGTACTGAGGGAGTGCTGCACTGTCAGAGTGTCAGTAGTGACGGATTCCTGCATGCCTGAGAGTCAGTATAGAGTGAGATCAGCATTGTCAGAGGGTTGGGACGCAGGAAGTGCTGAAATGACAGAGGGTAATTACTGAGAGAGAGCTGAACTGTGAGAGGGTCAGTACTGAGAGAGTGTGCCCTGTCAGAGGGAGTACTGCACTGTCAGAGGATTAGTACTGACGGAGTCGTGCACTGTCAAACGGTCAGTACTGAGGGAGTGCTGCAATGTCAGACGGTCAGCACTGAGAGTTTGCTGCACTGTCAGAGGGTCACTACAGAGAGAGTGCTGCACTGTCAGTGGGTCAGTACTGAGGGAGTGCGGCACTGCCAAAGGGTCAGTACTGAGAGAGAGCTGCACTGTCAGAGGATCATATTGAGGGAGTGCCACACTGTCAGACAGTCTGTACTGAGGGAGTGCTGCACTGTTAGAGGTGTCAGTACGGAGGAAGTGCCACACTATCAGAGGGTCAGTACTGAGGGAGTGCCACACTGTCAGACGGTCTGTACTAAGGGAGTGCTGCACAGTCAGAGGTTCAGTATGGAGGGAGTGCTGCATTGTCAGAGGGTCAGGACGTAGGAAACACTGAAATGTCACAGGAGTATTATTGCGAGAGAGTTGAACTGTGAGAGGGTCAGTACTGAGAGAGTGTGCACTGTCAGAGGGTTAGTACTGAGGGAGTGCTGCAATGTCAGAGGGTCAGTACTGAGAGAGTGCCTCACTGTCAACGGGTCAGTACTGAGGGAGTGTCACACTGTCAGAGGGTCCGAACTGAGGGAATGCCTCACTGTCAGAGGGTCAGTACAGAGGGAGTGCCTCACTGTCAGAGGGTCAGTACAGAGGGAGTGCTTCACTGTCAGAGGGTCAGTACAGAGGGAGTGCCTCACTGTCAGAGGGTCAGTACTGAGGGAGTGTCACACTGTCAGAGGGTCAGTACTGAGGGAGTGTCACACTGTCAGAGGGTCAGTACTGAGGGAGCGCAATACTTCCAAACAGTCAGTGCTGAGTGAGTGCTACAATGCAAAAGGGTCAGTACAGAGAGAATGCTGCACTGTCAGCGGTTCAGTACTGAGGGAGTGTCACACTGTTAGAGGATCAATGCTCAGGATGTGCTGCACTGCCAGCGGGTCAGTACTGAGGGAGTGCTGCACTGTCAGCGTTTCAGTACTGAGGTTGTGCTGCACTGTCAGAGGGACAGTATTGAGGGTGTGCTGCACTGCCAGCGGGTCAGTACTGAGGTAGTGCCACACTGTCAGGGGTCAGTGCTGAGGGAGTGCTGCAATGTCAGAGGGTCAGTACTTAGTGAGCGTCACACTATCAGAGGGTCAGCACTGAGGGAGTGTCACACTGGCAGTGGGTCAGTGCTGAGGGAGTGCTACACTGCCAAAGGGTCAATACAGAGGGAGTACTGCACTGTCAGCGGTTCATAATGAGGGATTGCTGCAATGTCAAAGGGTCAGTACTGAGGGTGTGTTACACTGTCTGGGGGTCAGCACAGAGGGAGTGCCACACTGCCGGAGTGTCAGTACTGAAGGAGTGCTGCACTGTCAGAGGGTCAGTACTGAGGGAGTGCCACACTGTAAGATGGGTCAGCGCTGAGGGAGTGCTGCACTGTCAGAGGATCAGCACTGAGATAGTTTCTCACTGTCACAGGGTCAGCACTGAGGGAGTGTCACACTGTCAGAGGGTTCAGTTCTGAGTGAGTGCTGCAATGTCAGAGAATAAGTACGGAGGGAGTGCTGCATTGATCGCGGGTCAGTACTGAGGGAGTGCCACTGTCAGATGGGTCAGTACTGAGGGAGTGCTGCAATGTCGGAGTGTCAGTATTGAGAGAGTGTCACACTACCAGAGGGTCAGCACTGAGGGAGTGCTGCACTGCCAAAGGGTCAGTACTGAGGGAGTGCGGCACTGTCAGAGGGTCAGCACTGAGGGAGTGTCACACTTTCAGAGGGTCAGCACTGAGGGAGTGCTGCACTGCCAAAGGGTCAGTACTGAGGGAGTGTCACACTGTCAGAGGGTCAACACTGAGGGAGTGCTGCACTGTCAGAGGTTTAGCTCTGAGGGAGTGTCACACTATCAGAGGGTCAGCACTGAGAGAGTGCTGCACTGCCAAAGGGTCTGTACTGAGGGAGAGCTGCACTGTCAGAGGGTCAGTACTGAGGGAGTGCTGCACTATCAGAGGGTCAGTACTGCGGGAGTGTCACACTCTCAGAGGGTCAGCACGGAGGGAATACAGCACTATCAGAGGGTCAGTACTGAAGGAGTACTGCACTGTCAGAGGATCAGTACTGGGTGGATGCTGCACTGTCAGGAAAGCTCGACTGAGGGACTGCTGCACTATCAGAGGCTCAGTACGGACTCAGGTTCACACTGTCATGAATCGGTCATGAGAGATCACCGCACTGTTGGACAGTCAGTACTGAGGGCCTGCCACACTGTCAGAGGGGTCAGCGCTGAGGGAGTGCTGCAATGTCAGAGTATCAGCACTGTGGGAGTGCCTCAGTGTCAGAGTGACAGGATTGAGGGACTGCTGCACTGTCAGAGGGTCAGAATTGAGGGAGTGTTGCACTGTCAGCGGTTCAGTTCTGAGGGAGTGCTGCACTGTCAGAGGGTCAATACTGAGGGAGTGCCACACTGTCAGAGTGACAGGATTGTGGGAGTTCTCTACTGTGAGAGAGTCAGTACTGAGGGAGTGCTGCAATGTCAGAGGGTCAGTACTGAGGGAGTGCTACACTGCCAGAGGGCCAGTAATGAGGGAGTGCTACACTCTCAGAGGGTCAGTACTGAGGGAGTGCTGCACTGCCAGAGGGTCAGTACTGAGGGAGTGCTGCAATATAAAAGGGTAAGTACTGAAGGAATGCTGCACTGCTAAACGGTCTGTACTGAGGGAGTGCTGCAATGTCACAGGGTCAGCACTGTAGGAGTGCCACACTGTCAGAGGGTCAGTACTGAGATAGTGTTGCTCTGTCAGAGGGGTCATTACTGAGCAAGTGCCACACTGTCAGAGTATCAGCACTGAGGGAGTGTCACACTGTGAGAGGGTCAGAACTGAGGGAGTGCTGCACTGTCGGAGGGTCACATTGAGGGAGTGCTGCACTGTCAGAGGGTCAGTACTGAAGGAGTGCCACACTGTCAGAGTGACAGTATTGAGGGAGTGTTGCACTGTGAGAGAGACAGTACTGAGGGAATGCTGCACTGTCAGAAGGTCAGTACTGAAGGGAGCGTGACACTGTCAGAGGGTCAGTGTTGAGGGAGTGTTACACTGCCAGAGGGTCAGCACTAAGGGAGTGCTGCACTGTTAGAAGGTCAGTACTGAGGGAGTGCTGCACTGTCAGAAGGTCAGTACTGAGGGAGTGCTGCACTGTCAGAAGGTCAGTACTGAGGGAGTGCTACGCTGTCAGAGGGTCAGTACTGATGGAGCGTTGCACAATCAGAGGGTCAGTACTGAGGGTGCTCCGCAATGTCAGAGGGTCAGTAATGAGGGAATGCTGCAGTGTCTGAGGGTTCAGTAGTGAGGGAGTACTGCACTGTCAGTGGATCAGTATGCAAGGAGTGCGGCATTGTCTGAGGGTCAGGACGGAGGAAGCACTGCAATGTCAGATGGTCAGTACTGTGGGAGTGTTGTAATGTCAGAGAGTCAGTACTGAGGGAGTGGCACACTGTCAGAGGGGTCAGTACTGAGGGAGCGCTGCAATGTCAGAGGGTCAGTACTTAGGGAGTGCAGCACTGTCAGAGGGTCATTACTGAGGGAGTGCAGCACTGTCAGAAGGTCATTACTGAGGGAGTGCTGCACTGTCAAATGGTCATTACTGAGGGAGTGCTGGACTGTCTGGGGGTCACTACTGAGGGAGTGCTGCCCTGTCAGGGGGTCAGTCTGAGGGAGGGCTGCACTGTCAAAGGGTCATTACTGAGGGAGTGCTGCACTGTCAAATGGTCATTACTGAGGGAGGGCTGCACTGTCAGAGGGTCAGTACTGAGGGAGTGCTGCACTGTCAGAGTGTCACTACTGAAGGAGTGCTGCGCTGTCAGGGGGTCAGTCTGAGGGAGTGCTGCACTGTCACGGGGTCAGTAATGAAGGATTCCTGCAATGTCAGAAGGTCCATATGGGTGCAGCGTTGTACTGTCAGAGGGTCATTACTGAGGGAGCGCTACACTGTCAGTGCATCAGTCTGGGGGATACCTGCATTGTAAGAGAGTCAGTACTGAGTGAGTGCCACACTATCAGATGGGCTGAAAGACCTAGATTCTGCTCCCATGTCTTGTGGTCTAAGAGGAATATCCGAAATTGTTCAGTATATTTCTGCCTCTGCATCCTACATACCCTGCTCAGCAATGATTCCCACGTCCAGATTCCAGAGACTATGTTCAAACAGACCATCTTTAATTGGATATTGAACCTGAAGAGGTACCACCCTCTTTTCCCAGGGATCGAGTTTTTGTTTTGTTCCTCAGCTTCCATGTGCTCATCCCAAATGAATCCCACTGCTCCACACTCAGCACAATCGTGTGTTCCTTATTTCTGAGCTTCCCAATGCTAATCCACATCCAGAATGACATCCCACACTCCTCCAAATCGTATCGCAGGCTAATTGCCTGGGACAGAGGAGTGCTAAGAGGGGAAATAGAATTCTGAATGTACCTTACAGTGACATTAAGGGTGAATTGATAATGAGAGAAACACAGTGAGAATTTGTGCATGGACCCAGAGGCTACAGTGAATGAATGCATTTTGTCAGTGCTCATTGGGACAGGGTTGATATGAAATCGTGGAGATGCTCTGTGATACAATTAAATGAATGAGCATATAAATAGAGAGAGATGGTTCTGAGTGGTCTGGCCTTCTTACAACCCAATAAATCTCCAAAGACGGTGGAAATGTATCTCAGTTTACCGAATGAGGTGATGGAGGAAGGAGCAGGTACACTTGCAAACATTTTCAAATCCCCTCTGGCCACAGGAGAGGTGTCGTCGGACTGACCATGTGGTACTGTTATTCAAGAAGGGACATGAGATATATCAGGCAGCTACAGGCCAGTCAGGCTAATATCGTGGGTGGGACGTCTGTTGGAAGCAATTTTGGGAGATAGAATTAATCAGCATTTAAAGAGACTGGAGTTCATGAAGACCAGTCAGAATGGTTGTGTTAAGGAGGGGTCAGGTCTGACCAATGGGATTGCACTTTTTAAGGAGGTGGTCAGGTGTGTAAATAAGGGCAATACTTTCCTGTCATCTGCTTGGAGGTCAGTAAGGCTTTTATCGGGATCCATATTGGAAACTGATAGTGAACATAAAAACTCAAGATCCAAGGAATTTGGCGCAGAATGCTGAGTGGCAGGAAGCAGACAGTGATGGCCCAATTAGAAATCTCTGTCAGTTCATGTTTCACTGTTGGGGTCTTGCTGATGTGGTTGATAGAAAAGATTTAGGTTTGAATGGTGGAGGGTTAATCATTGGGTTCATGAATGATATGAAGATTGGTTGGGTGATAAATACTGAGGATGATAGCCTTAGATTACAGAAGGATGGAGATGGCCTTGTCAGATGGACCGATCAGTGGCAACGGGTGAGGTGCCTGAAGACTGGAGGGTGATTAATGATGTACCATTATTGAAGTCAGGCTACAAGGAACAGCCATTGAACTATGGAGCTGTGAGCCTGATGGCAGTGGTGGGTAAGCTGTTGGAGAGCATTCTGAGAGACAATTTACATGCATTTGGAAAAGCAAGAATTGATTAGGGATGGTCAGCTTGGCTTTGTTTGTGGAAATGCTGTGTCCAACTTGATAGAGCTTTTGAAGGGATGACCAAGGAGACAGATGTGAAGGTTTCACATGGGACACCGCTTAGTAAAAGGTTAGATGAGATGGTACCCAGGGAGAGAGGACAGCACGGTGCCTCAGTGGTCTGATTCTAACTCCCGGTGACTGTCTGTGTGGAGTTTACACATTCTCTCTGTATCTGTGCGGGTTCCCTCCAGGAGATCCAGTTTCCTCCCACCGCCCAAAGATGCCATGGAAAATGCAGCATTACAGGGATAGAGTAGATGGTGTGAGTCTGGGTGGGATGCTGTTCAGACAGTCAGTGTGGAGCCAATGGACGGAATGGCTTCCTTCTACACTGTAGGAATTCTAAAATTAACCCAGAGAGACAAGGAATGTTCTGGGGACCTGGGCTCCAATCTTGGACAGGGGTGGATGTGGGTCCTTACAGTCTGAAGGGGTTTGAACACAATCTGAGGGGGGAGCTGGGCTGCATCCTGAAATGTTGAGGATGTGAATGTTTTGTGGAGGTAATGTCTGAGGGGCTTTGGGGGTTAAACACAACAAAGTGGCGCTTTCTTAGATATTGAAGGAGCACTTGCTGAGGTATTGAGGGAGCACTATCTGAGGTATTGAGGGAGCATTATCTGAGGTACTGAGGGAGAACTATCTGTGATATTGAGGGATCACTTTCTGAGGTATTGAGGGCACACTATCAGAGGTATTGAGGGAGAACTACCTGAGGTACTGAGGGAGCACTATCTGAGGTACTGAGGGAGAACTATCTGAGGTATTGAGGGAGCACTATCTGAGGTGTTGTGGTTCTGTTCGCCGAGCACCCGAGCTACAAATCTTCTCCCAAACTTTGAACTATCTGAGGTACTGAGGGAGAACTATCTGAGGTACTGCGGCAGCACTTTCTGAGGTATTGAGAGAACTATCTGAGGTAGTGAGGGAGCACTATCTGGTGGTACAGAGTGCAGAGGATAGAAAAGAACAGATGCAATTCCCTGATCATTTCCTCAGGGTCCCCGAGGCACTCTGGTGTCGTAATTTGAAATGGAAGCCACTCCCCATTTCAGAAGATTCAGATCATTTTAAACAATCAGTGAAAAATAGCAGCAGCATGTATCTGAAACATGGTTTGGAGGAAAACTTTCATCAATCTATTGTCACTTCTTGCTTGGAGACGTTTTAGAAAAGCAGGCACCCAAACAGACTAACGCTGTCGATGCAAGAGGTGGTGCACAGGAAGATCCAACAAGTCCATCTGTAGCTGCTGTCTGCCTCCCTGGAGCAGTCATCATGTGAGATCAGGGATCAGTCCTCGGAGAAATCATTTCTCCAGCAATACCTCAACCATGCCTTTACAGCTGTGTGTGTGTGTGTGTGAGAGAGAGAGGGAAACAGTCAGAGAGAGAGAGAGAGAGAGAGGGAGACTGTCCGTGTTTGTGCGTGTGAGAGTGTGGATGCATGTGTATCTCTGTGTGCCTGTATATGTGTGCGTGAGAGAGAAAGTGCATGTTTATGTGAGATTGTGTGGCTGTGTGTATGTTTGAGGGGGTGTGTGTCGCAGTGTGCATGTGTGTGAGTGAGGGTGTATGAGAGAGAGTGTGTATGTGTGTGTGAGAGATTGTTTCTGTGTGTATGTGTGTGAGAGTGCGTCTGTGTGTGAGAGATTATGTATGTGTGTGAGAGAGTGTGTGGCTGTGTGTATGTTTGAAGCAGTGTGTGTCTCTGTGTGCATGTGTGTGAGTGAGGGTGTATGAGAGAGAGTGTGTATGTGTGAGAGAGTGTGTCTGTGTGTATGTGTGTGAGAGTGTGTCTGTGTGTGAGAGAGTGTATGTGTGTGTGTGAGAGAGTGTGTCTGTGTGTGAGAGTGTGTGTCTGTGTGTGAGAGAATGTGTCTGTGTGTCTGTGTGTATGTGTCTGTGTGTCTATGTGTGTGTATGACAGTGTGTCTTGTGTGAGAGAGTGTGTATGTGAGAGAGAGAGTGTCTGTCTGCGTGAGAGTGAGTGGGTGTGTGAGAGTGTGTGTGTAAATGAGAGAGAGTGTGTGTATGTGTGTGAGAGAGAGTGTGTCTGCATGTATCTGTGAGAGAGTGTGTCCGTGTGTGTATTTGAGGGAGCGTATGTTTGTTCGTGTATGTGTGTGAGAGAGATAGTGTGTGCTTGTGTGTGTATGTGTGTGCAAGAGTGTGTCTGTGTTTGTGTTTGAGGGAGCGTGTGTATGTGTGTGGGGGGAGTCCTTTGTGTATGTGTGTGTGAGAGTGTCTGCGTGTGTTTGAGGGAGCGTGTGTCTGTGTGTGTGCGTGAGCATGTAAATAACCAATCTTATTGGGTGCTCATGAATATAAAATCCAGCTGCTGTTTCGGGTGAATTGGTCCTTGTGTCTCCAAAGACACAAAGGCTGCAAGAATGAATTAACTGGGAGAAAGAGAGTGCTGTTCATTCCAGTGGGGATTCATCCAGTAAACCTTCCCCACACACTAACATCCCTCTGGCAATGCAGTGACTAGTCCTGCACACAGTGCCCCAGGTACAAACCAATGTAAGGTCATCATAGTCTTACCAGAGCATGGGACAGCTCCTAATTACAGACCGGTGTCTGGTGGGGATTTAATCAGAGGGTCACCAGGGCCCAGCTGAGGGGAGAGGTTGGGAAGGAGAGTCCTTCAGGATAACCCCAGCTGGTGTGGGAATTGAACACACGCTATTGGTTTTACTCTGCGATAAACCAACTGAGCTAACTGACTTCACTCCAGGGGCATGCCCTGTATAACCCAATCATTGCCAGCCTGCACCTCAATACGATCCAGGAGCAAGACCATTCGGCCCCCACTCTAACCCAGAAGGGAGAGCACGGGAAGCTGATGAAGGAACCAAGCCCCTCCCATGTGACCTTCTGAAGTGGAGCTGGAGGACAGGGCAGACCTGGCCTGCTGTTTGCTTCCCCGGGACTATCCTGCTCCACCTTACAGTGAGAGACTGAGGTGAATCTCGAGGAGGTTTCACTTCTCACTGAGAGGCTGCAACTCCAATCCAAATCAGGCCGGTTCCCCCCGAGACTCACGGAAGAGTGCAGCACTCTACAGATCAGGGCCTTGTGGAATCATAACCTCCAGTGTGTGGGCCAAGAGCTGGGAGGTAGTGTTAAGAACATAAGACCATCTGAAATTGGAACAGGAGGAGACCATTGAGCCCCTCGAGCCTGCTCTACTATTCAATAGGATCGTGAATGATTCAACATTTGATTTGGGAGCTGAAACCCAGACAATACAGAGACAGAGAATCAAATTATTCTGCCATGAGGAATCATCAGACGAAAGATCACACAAACACACACACACACACAGACACACACACACACACACACACACACACATATTGTGGGATTCAGGCCGTCTGTGGAAAGGAGCAAAATGCTAGAGAGGGATCTGATCCCACAGATTTCACTCCTTCCCTCTCTCTCTGCAGCTCTCATGTCTATTTCTGTGTTCCCAGTTCTCTCTCCCACATCTTTCCTTCAATCCCTATCTCTCACCATCCTTCACATCTCTGTCCTGTTTACAATTCCCAGTAGATTCCCTTCCCCCTTTGTCACCTCACCAGGTTTTTCAGGAATACTTAATCATTCAGTCTTTCACAAAACTAACACCTTGCTCATCTCTCTCTGCATCTGTCTCGCAGCTCTGTGGGATCTTGCTATTCCTGTCTATATATCCTTCTAGCCACATCACAGCAGCCCTCACCACCACCCAATTCTCTCAGCTCTATCTCTCTGTTGTTGTAACTCCTCTCTCTCTCTGTCCTATATCTCTCCCTGGGATTTCTGTCTTGCTGTCTGCCTGAACTTCTCTCCGTCTCTTTCTCTCCCCATTTTCACCTTGTATCTGTCTGACATTGTATTTCTCTTCCAGGAGTTTCACTCTCTCTCTGTCTGTCTCTCTTCTGCTCTCTCTCAGTTCTTCTCACTTCCTCTCCCTCCCTCTGCCTGCCTTTCTTTCTCTTGTTCTCTCCCTCCCTCTCACTGTCTGTCCATCCATCTCTCTTTCTCTCCTGTAGTTTCTCTCCCTCTTTCTCCCTGGACCCCTCTGCTCTGGCCCAGTGACTGGGGAAGGGGCATTGGGAAGAACTTGCCTCAGTGCCTGCTCTCTCCCAGGTTTTACACCCACAGTAGGGGAGGAACATGAAGTACTTTTCTGAGTGCGTCTGGAATAGAGAAAAAGAGAACGAGAAAGGGAGAGTGACCAAAAGAGAGAGAGAATTGGAGAGATTGCAGATGGAGAAAGTGAAGAGAGAGATGGGCAGTGAGAGTCAAGGAGGTAGCGTGAGAAAAGGACAGAGAGAAACAGGGAGAGGGAGAGAGAGTGAGAAGGACATATATGGAGGGAGAAGGACAGTGTGTGTACTTGGTGACGGTATTAGAGTGGGATCTTGCTGTGCATTACAGCAGTCAGTCAAAAGGTGAGTTAGTCTCTGCACTATGTCCTCCAGCCCAGGGGCTGTGAGTCTGTATGGGAAGGGGGAGAGTGGGAGACAAGGAGAGAGTGGGACAGCCAGAGACAGGGGGAGGGTTTGATGGGGTTTTGGGGTTGGTGGAGAAAGGAGGAGCTGTTGTCAGAGAGAGATGGAGGGAGGGATAGCATGTGATGCAAAATCTGAGACAGGGTGGAGAAGAGGTCTCCACAGGAAAGATAGTCAATGAGGCCATTCAGGGGCCAATCCTGAGGATCCTGAACCGGTCCAGGATCATTTAAAGGGTGAGGGGGGATGATGGGCAGAAAGGACACCATCAGTGATGCAAACCTTCTGTAATTCTTGGACTGGGATCTTGCTGTATATTAAAACAGTCACAGGTGAGTCAGTCAACCCAGACTCCCAGAAAGTGAGGACTGCAGATGCTGGAAAGTCAGAGTTACAAAGTGAGGAGCTGGGGAAGCACAGCAGGTCAGCCAGGAGAGTCGATGGTTCAGGCCTGACCTGCTGGGCTTTTCCAGCTCCACACTTTTCCACTCAACTCCCTCTGCCCCAGGGAGTGGGGCTCACAGCAATGTTGGGGGGACAGCAAAATATTTGAGGGGGGCACAGTTGGTAAGGTAGGTATTTGGGAGGGAAGGTATTTGGGGAAGGGAATAAATTTGGGAGGAGAGTTAAAATGAGGGGCAAATGTTTTTAGCGGGGTCAAAATTGGGTGAGCACTTTCAGGTCTGAAATAAAGAAAAAGAGAAAGGGAGGGTGTGAAAAAGAGAGAGAGGTAGAGAGAGTGGGGATGGAGAAGGGGGATGAGAGAAAGATGGGGCAGAGACAGACAGTGAGAGGGAGGGTGTGAGAGAAAGGCAGATTGAGAGAAAGAGACAGACAGGGAGAGAGAAGGACAAAGAGAGAAGGGGAAGTCAGACTGAGACAAACAGGCATTGAAGCATGGACAGACTGAAGGGGTGACATTCAGTATTCCAGTTGGTTCCAGCTCTCTCTCTCTCAATGGTTTTTCACACTCCCTCTCTCCCATGCTCCTGAGGTTTCCTTCAGCTTGTCTCTCTCCCTCTCTCTCTCTCCCTCTCTCTGGATGGTGAGCTGGTCTCTGTCCCTTGCCATGTTGGTCACCTCAGAAAGCCTCCAGAAAATTCAAGAGATCAGTCTGCAGGTGATCCCTGGTTTCGTTCATTTCTGGATGGTTTCCTAGAACTTTCTATACTTCTGGCCAATTCAAAGAATCAGTTAATAGTTTGAAACATTGCTAATCATTTGGATGGCTTGTTTGTGTTAGTTTCTTTGTGTAGCAGGACCCGGTACCTTCCTGTTTGGGCCCTCCTGTTTGGTGGAGACGTTATTAGGGATATGTCTGCCCAGGGGAACTGTTGCCTTTGACATTATGCTGATGAGATAACCATCTGGCTGCTGTCTGGCTTTTGTGATTTGGGAGTATAACTTGTCCAATATAACCAGCATCACTTGGCTGTCTATCTGTGTTTTAGCAAGGAGGCAGCAACATTTCACCCACTCCCCCTCCCCCACCCAATCTTTTGAATAGAAAGAAGCTTATACTATGAATTACAAACCTAATTTTAAAAGCTGGTTATGTTTGTTGTCAGAGTAGCCTGCTATTTGAGTGAAAGCCATTTTGTACATTGGTCAAACCGATTGTCATATGGCTGATAAGTGATATCATAGAATCCCTACAGAACAGAAACAGGCCCTTCAGCCCATCGGGTCCACAATGACCCTCTGAAGAGAATCCAACTCAGAATCATCCCCTGATGATATCTGTGAAACCCTGCATTTCCCATGGCTATTCCAGCTAACCTGAATATCCCTCGACACTATGGGCAATCTGTCAAAAATGCCCATCATTGAACAGTGGGAGAAAACCCATACAGATGCAGGGAGAATGTACAAACTCCACACAGACAGTCGCTCAAGAGTGGAATCAAACCCAGGTCTCTGGCGATGTGAGGTAACAGTGCTAACCACTGAGTGACTGTGGCTCTCCTAACTGTTTCGACAAAACATATTCCGTTCTGAGAATCCATACAGAATTGTGATGCATAGCCAACATCCGGTGAGCAGAATAAATGCAAGTGAATGAGACCTCCTGGCTCAAACTCCTGGAATTCCTTCCCGAAGGACATTGTGGATCCACCACCTGCAACAGTTCAAGGAGCCAGCTCACCACCAAAACCAGCTCCCGAGCAGCTACAGACAGGCAATCAATACTGGGCCCAGCCAGGAACACTCAAACACTGCAAATGAATGAAACTAAGGTGATCTCCCAGGGAGTTCCATCTACCTTCCAGTCCCTGGGGGTGTATCCAGGCATTATTCACCATGATCGTACCCATCTGTTACAGCCTGCAATCCTAACCACCGGTATCCCGAGATATATCAAGGTGAGTGCAGTTAGGACCACAGCTTGATGTGAGAGGAGCCGAATTCGTTAATGACAGGCGGTGGGAATGTCATGGTATGGCCTGTTCCTTCACATTTACGTAAGTGTGGTCCTTGTCAATGTCCCCTCTATCTCCACAGCATGTGGGAGGGAACCATGATAACCCATCCAAATACCTTTTTTAATGTAATTCCGAAACTTTCGACTCCAAAGATCCCCATCCTAACATTGTCACTTGGGATAATTGGAATCCCTCGCACCAAGCCCAGTGCCCCACCGAGAGTGTCCTTGCAGCTCTCATTAACCTAGCCCTTGGTGAGCTGCTGTAACTGCCAGTGAGGTATGTTCGTGTGGGTGTTCTCCTGGAACAAGTATTTACGCTGTTTGTCACTAATCCGGGATGGGACTTTTCTCGAGCAGTGAGGACCGCTGCCTTCATTTCATCAGGGATGCCCCTCCCTCACTGTTGTCCCTCAGTGCCTGGTGGACAAAGTCACATGGTGATTAATGTAGGAGGTAGAACCCCAAAGGCACACATTATCCCATTCTGGGAGGAGTCCTGGTTCCCTCGGGATTGTATTTGCTCCTGACACCTCCTACTAGGGCCTGATGTGTGTTGCTCCAAGTTGCAGGTGTACAGGACCCATGCAGCTGCTTGGAGCTCATACACTGTCCTTCCAGATTGTCAATGTAACCTGAGGCTGCCTCCCCATCCCCAGAGACCCTCCTTTCACTAGATTGGGCTCTTCCCAATTGTAACTGGAGTAGTCCCATGTGGGTGAGATTTTCCTGTAACGTTCTGTCCTGCTCATTGTGTCGGAGACCTAGCTCGGTCACAGCCTGTAGGTTTCCCTGGGGTGACGGGATCCCAGCTGCCTTATCCCAGCCGGGGGTCCTCCAGGCTATCGGCAGTGGAGTGAGCTTTCCGGCTTCCTTCCCCAGTTCTCTTTGGGCACCTCACCACAGGTCCTGTACCAGGAATCCTTCACTGCAAGGCCAGGCTGGCTTCCTGTGAAAGTCTGCAGGACTGTTTCACATTTGTCCCGGCTCGTGTTCCGATTGCTTTGGTCGCTTCTGTAGTATGGGACACCTGGGTATGTTCATAGAGTCATAGAGTTCTACAGCATGGAGACAGGCTCTTTGACGCAAACTGGCCCATCCACACTAACCCCGTTTCCCTGCACTTGGCCCATATCCTTCCAATACGTTCCTCTCCATGTATTTGTCCAAGTGCATTTTAAATGTTCTTAAATGTATCCTCCTCGACCACTTGCACTGGTAGTTCATTCCGTAAGTGTACCACCCTCTGGGTAAAAGCATTGTCCCTCAGGTTCCCTTTTAATCTTCCCCTTTCACCTTAAGCTGATGCCCTTTCGTCCTTGATTCCCCAAGCCTTGGATAAAGACTGAGTGCATTCACCCTATCCATGCCTCCCATGATCTTATACACCTCTATAAGGACACCCTCAGTCTCCTACACATGAAAGAAAATGTCCTTGCTTGTCCAACCTCTCTCTATATCTGTCCAGTTGAGTTCTGGCAACATCCTTGTAAGTTTCTTCTGTACTCTTTACAGTTTAATAACATCCTTTTTGTAGCAAGGTGGGTAAAACTGAACACAATACTCCAAGTGCGGTCTCACTAACATCCTGCACAACTACAACAGAACTTCCCAACTTGGATATTCCATGCCCTGACTGGTGAAGGGCCCAGTGTGCCAAAAGCCTTCTTCACTGCCCTGTCTCCCTGAGTTCACAGAGCAGTGCTTCCTGGAATCCAAGGTCTCTCTGCTCCACTACACTCCTTCAGGCCCTACCATTCACCATTAAACCCCTGTCTTGATGTGACTTTCCAAAATGCGAGATCTCGCCCTTGTCTGTATTAAACTCCATTTGCCATTTCTCAGCCCAATTCCCCAGCTGATCAAGGCCCTGTTGCAATTGCTGAGAACCTTCCTCACTTACTTTAGTGTAATCTGAAAACTTTCTAATCATGCAAACATCTTCGTTCAAATCATTGATCTTGATAACAAACAGCCTTTGGCCTAGCACTGACCAGCTCAGTGGCACAATGGATCAGTGGTTAGCACTGCTGCCTTACAGCACTGTCGATCTGGTAGGTAAAAACAATGACTGCAGATGCTGGAAACCAAATTCTGGATCAGTGGTGCTGGAAGAGCACAGTAGTTCAGGCAGCAACCAACGAGCAGGGAAATTGACGTTTCGGGCAAAAGCCCTTCATCAGGAATAAAGGCAGTGAGCCTGAAGCGTGGAGAGATAAGCTAGAGGAGGGTGGGGGTGGGGAGAGAGTAGCATAGAGTACAATGGGTGAGTGGGGGAGGAGATGAAGTTGATAGGTCAGGGAGGGGAGGGTGGAGTGGATAGGTGGAAAAGGAGCTAGGCAGGTCGGAGAAGTCCGGACAAGTCAAGGGGACAAGGCTGAACTGGAAGTTTGAAACTAGGGTGAGGTGGGGGAAGGGGAAATGAGGAATCGAGTTTGTTTCACGACATCGTTGAAGAGCTTCAGGGCAGAGGAAATGACCTGGGAGTTGCAGTGGGAGAGGGACTCCCTGAGATTCTTCTGGAGAGAGGAGGAAAAGGTCTTCAAGGAAGGGGCATCCTTGCAAGAGGATTCACAGTAGTGTCGATCTGGGTTCAATTCCAACCTCACAGGATGCTCTGTGTGGGTTAGATCCTGTTCGGGTTAGATTTCCTACAGTATGGAAACAGGCCATTTGGCCCAACAAACCACACCGACCTGCTGAAGAGTAACCCACCAGAGCCATTCTCCCTACCCAACATTTACCCTTAACGAATGCACCTAGCAATATGGGCAATTTAGCCTGGCCAATTCATCTGACCTGCGCATTTTTGGAATGGGGAGGAAACCAGAGCACCCAAAGGAAACCCATGCAGACACAGGGAGAATGTGCAAACTCCACACAGTCACCCGAGGCTGGGGTCTAACCCGGGTCCCTGGCGCTGTGAGGCAGCAGTGCCAACCACTGAGCCACCATGCCACACCAACTGAGTTTGTACGTTCTCCCCAAATCTGCGTGGGTTTCCTCTGGGTGCACTGGTTTCCTCCCACAGTCCAAAGATGTGCATGTCAGGTAAATTGGCAATGTTTAATTGCCTATAGTGTTCATGGATGTGTAAGTAAGTTGCATTACTCAGGGGTAAATGTAGATTAATAAAGTAGTTAATGGGTTTGGGTGGAAAAATCTTCAGAGGGCCAGTGAACTTGTTGGGCCGAAGGGCCTGTTTCCACAGAGGAGGGATTCTATGATTTTATGACCGCTGAGGCACACCACTAGTCACAGGCCTCCAGTCTGACTGTTACCCTCTGCTTCCTACCATCAAGCCAATTGTGTACTCAGTTTGCCAACGTCCCCTGGATTCCATGCGATCTAACTTTCCAGAGCAAGGTACCATGTGGAACCTTATCAAAGGCCTTCCTGAAATCTGTAGAGTCTACATGTACTGGCCTGCCCTCGTCAAACTTCCTGATCACTTCAATAAAGAACGCTGACTAATTTGTGAGGCATGGTCTCCCATGCACAAGGCTTTGCTGACTACTCCCAATCAAATGTTGTATTTCCAAATGCATGTCTATCTTATCTCTCAGCATCTTCTCAAGTAACTTACTTACCACGGATGTTAGGTTTACTGATCTATAGTTCCCACGTTTGTCTTTGCAGCCATTCTTGAATAAGGGCGCAACATATGCTGTCCTCCAGTCTTCCGGGACCTCACCCGTGGCTAACGGTGAGGCAAAAAGATCAGCAGGGACCCCACAAGTACTTCCCTCGCCTCTTGAGGTGCTGTTGGATATGTTTGCTCAGGTCCAGGAGATTTATCCACCTTCATACATTCTAATGCATTCAACACATCCTCTCCTGTGATATGGACTGACACCAAGAGATCATCACTAACGTTCCCAGGTTCACAAGCCTTCATGTCCTTCTCCAAGGTCAACACAGAGGAGAAATACCTCCTGCGATTCTGCACACACATGTCCACTTTGGTCCTTGAAGGGTCCTATTTTCTCTCTAGGTATTGTTTTTTCCGTGGGAGGGGGAGATTGAAGTGTTGGGTAGGGATCAGTCAGGGAGGGGGTGGGTGCTGTGTTGGGTAGGGAACAGTCAGAGAGGGGGATATTGCAGTGTTGGGTAGGGAACAGTCGGGGAGGGGGTGGGTGCTGTGTTGGGTAGGGATCAGTCAGGGAGGGGTAGATTGAAGTGTTGGGTAGGGATCAGTCAGAGAGGGGGTGGGTGCTGTGTTGGGTAGGGAACAGTCAGGGAGGGGGATATTGCAGTGTTCGGTAGGGAACAGTCGGGGAGGGGGTGGGTGCTGTGTTGGGTAGGGATCAGTCAGGGAGTGGGTGGGTGCTGTATTGGGTAGGGAACAGTCAGGGAGGGGGATATTGCAGTGTTGGGTAGGGATCAGTCAGGGAGGGGGTGGGTGCTGTGTTGGGTAGGGATCAGTCAGGGAGGGGGAGATTGCAGTGTTGGGTAGGGATCAGTAAGGGAGGGGGAGATTGCAGTGTTGGGTAGGGATCAGTCAGGGAGGGGGAGATTGCAGTGTTGGGTAGGGATCAGTCAGGGAGGGAGAGATTGCAGTGTTGGGTAGGGATCAGTCAGGGAGGGGGAGATTGCAGTGTTGGTTAGGGATCAGTCAGGGAGGGGGAGATTGCAGTGTTGGGTAGGGATCAGTCAGGGAGGGGGAGATTGCAGTGTTGGGTAGGGATCAGTCAGGGAGGGGGAGATTGCAGTGTTGGGTAGGGATCAGTCAGGGAGGGGGTGAGTGCAGTGTTGGGTAGGGATCTGTCAGGGAGGGGGTGATTGCAGTGTTGGGTAGGGATCAGTCAGGGAGGGGGTGAGTGCAGTGTTTGGTAGGGATCAGTCAGGGAGGGGAGATTGCAGTGTTGGGTAGGGATCAGTCAGGGAGGGGGAGATTGCAGTGTTGGGTAGGGATCAGTCAGGGAGGGGGTGAGTGCAGTGTTGGGTAGGGATCAGTCAGGGAGGGGGAGATTGCAGTGTTGGGTAGGGATCAGTAAGGGAGGGGGAGATTGCAGTGTTGGGTAGGGATCAGTCAGGGAGTGGGTGAGTGCAGTGTTGGGTAGGGAACTGTCAGGGAGGGGGTGATTGCAGTGTTGGGTAGGGATCAGTCAGGGAGGGGGAGATTGCAGTTTTGGGTAGGGATCAGTCAGGGAGGGGGAGATTGCAGTGTTGGGTAGGGATCAGTCAGGGAGGGGCTGATTGCAGTGTTGGGTAGGGATCAGTCAGGGAGGGGGAGATTGCAGTGTTTGGTAGGGATCAGTCAGGGAGGGGGTGAGTGCAGTGTTGGGTAGGGATCAGTCAGGGAGGGGGTGAGTGCAGTGTTAGGTTGGGATCAGTCAGGGAGGGGGTGAGTGCAGTGTTGGGTAGGGATCAGTTTGGGCGGGGATGAGTGCAGTGTTGGGTAGGGATCAGTCAGGGAGGGGGAGATTGCAGTGTTGGGTAGGGATCAGCCAGGGAGGGGGTGAGTGCAGTGTTGGGTAGGGATCAGTCAGGGAGGGGGAGATTGCAGTGTTGGGTAGGGATCAGTCAGGGAGGGGGTGATTACAGTGTTGGGTAGGGATCAGTCAGGGAGGGGGTGAGTGCAGTGTTGGGTTGGGATCAGTCAGGGAGGGGGAGATTGCAGTGTTGGGTAGGGATCAGTCAGGGAGGGGGTGATTACAGTGTTGGGTAGGGATCAGTCAGGGAGGGGGTGAGTGCAGTGTTGGGTAGGGATCAGTCAGGGAGGGGGTGAGTGCAGTGTTGGGTAGGGATCCCAGAAATGTTCTCGTTCTCACTGTCTCTGGTTAGAGAATTCAAGTCTTGACAGATTGCCCTCCTGGTCTCTGTCCGTTGAGGTGTTTGTCATGTACGGATGTGTAGATTTAGAGTGTAAATATCACCACAGTGCAAATACTCCCTTGTTGTCACTAAGGGAATCCTGAATGCTCTGTTATACTGCACGTAGTCATAGAGATGTACGGCATGGAAACAAGCCCTTTGGTCCACCTCATTCATGCCAACCAGATATCCTAAACTAATCTAGTCTCTTTTGCCAACACCTGGCCTGTATCCCTCTATTCATATACCCGTCCAGATGCCTTTTAAATGCTGTAATTGTACCAATCTCCACTACTTCCTCTGGTAGCTCATTCCATACACACACCATCCTCTATGTGAAAAAGTTGTCTCCTTAGGTCCATTTTATACCTTTTCCTCTTACTCTAAGCCTATGCCCTCCAATTTGGGACTCTCTCACCCCAGGGAAAAGACTTTGTCCGATCCATGCCCCTTGTGATTTTATGAAACTTGAGCAGTCTCCAACACTCCAGGGAAAACAGCCCCAGACTATTTCAGCCTCTCACTACAGTTCAAATCCTCCACCCTGGCAATATCTTTGTTAATATTATCTGAACCCTTTCAAGATTCACAGCATCCTTCATTTGGAAGGAGACCAGAATTACACGTGGCCTAACCAATGTCCTGTACAGCCCCAACATGACCTCCTAATTCCGATACTCAATCATCTGACCAATAAAGGAAAGCATGCCAAATGTCTTCTTCACTATCCTATCTGCCTGCAACTCTACTTACAAAGAACTATGAACCTGCACTCCAATGTCTCTTTGTTCAGCAACACACCCTTACCATTAAGTGGATATGACGTGCTCTGATTTGCTTTTCCAAAATGCAGCACCTCGTATTTATCTAAATTAAACTCCAACAGCCACTGCTCGGCCCATTGGCCCGTCTGATCAAGATTCCTTTGTACTCTGAGATAACCTTCTTCACTGTCCACTGCACCCCCAATTTTGTTGCCACCTGCAAACTTACTAACTATACCTCCTACGTTTGCATCCAAATCATTGATGTAAATGATGAAAAGCAGTGGATTCAACACCAATCCTTGTAGCACATCAGTGGGCATAGGCGTCCAGTCTGAAAAGCAACCTTACACCACCACCTCTGGCCTTCGAACCAATTCAAATGGCTATTTCTCCCTGTATTCCATATGATGTAACCTTGCTAACCAGTATCCCACGGGAAACCTTGTCAAACACTTTACGGAAGTCCATACAGATCCCGTTCACCGCTCTGCCCTAATCAATCCTCTTTGTTATTTCTTCAAAACAATCAGTCAAGTTCGTGTGACATGATTTCCCACACACAAAACCATTACTACTTTAAAATTAATCAAACTTTGGTCACTGGCCCCAAAGTGTTCCCCCACTGACACCTCAGTCACCTGTCCTCAGTCTGTTATCATTGTGATAGGTTGCTTCATTGCTGTGAATTTGAATTAAAATGAGAAAAACCTGGACTGACTGGAAGCTGTTCCTCCATCAGGTAGGGAGTGGGGCAGGATCACAGGACACCGAATTTATAGTAAATTCTGTGTTCCATGATCTTGCCCCACTAACTACCCAATGAAGCTCTCGAAAGCTAGTATACTTCCAAATAAACCAGTTGGACTATAACCAGGCGTTGTGTGATTTTTAACTTTGGCCAGTCCAACACTGACACATCTATGTCCTCATAGAATCCCTACAGTGCGGAAACAAGCTGTTCGGCCCAATAAGTACACACCAAATGAATTTGATTGATTCACTCATTGATTAGAGTGAAGGGATATTTCAGCACCTTCTTCAGTTGCTGCCTGAACTTTGTCAGGGTAAAGGCAAAAATACCATGCACCAACTGAGAAACTGCATCATGAATCCCAATTCCAGCACAATTCATGTTGATACCTGGACCAATAGCCTATCACAAACATTTGGCTCCATATTGAATACATTGTTGACACTAACAGTAACAAGATGGATTTACTTCAGCTTTGCATTTCGGTGTCCCTGTGAGACTCTCCACTGGTCTCCTGTGGGCTCTGCTGGTCATTAACATGTGTCTGATGATGAAAACATTGAGCAGCAGAATCAGGGGAAATTGGAAAGTCAGGGTTAAAATGTGGTGGAGGAACTCAATTATGACCCAGACTCAGGAGTAATAAACACCGATTGTTATATCACAAAGACAGGGGGTGTTCTCCAGGCAATACCGAGCTGGGAGAAGAAAATACCAGAAGATGTTCTTTAAACAGCTCAGCACAGTTGCTATTCCCAGAACAGTTTTCTAACTGGAATATTTAAATTCAGCTTCTGGCAACAAATGGCCACAAATCAATCGAAGGGAAAGTGCAAGCCAACAAGATAGGACCGTCCGCCCCGATATAAAGCATTACAGCATAGATATTACACATCGGGATGCCCAAGAGGAAACTGTGGTGTTTTCAATCAACAATCAGAATGCGTCTCAGGATCAGGTTGAGGATAACGACCAGTCGACCTGCCACTACCATGGTCACCAAGTAATGGATATCACATCGAGACAATCCACATTCTTTATCAAGCAGCATGAAGATCATCACTACATTAACTGTGAGGAAGGCAAGCAAACAAATTATACATTAATTTGGAGGTAAGGTTACAGTACCTTAATGGTTAGTACTGCTGCCTCACAGCGCCAGGGACATGGGCTTGATTCCATTCTGGGTCAACCGTCTGTGTGGAGTATGCATATTCTCCCTGTGTCTGCATGGGTTTCTACTCAGTACTCCAGTCCGAAAATGTGCATGTTAGATGATTGGCCATGGTGTATTTGTCCTAGAGTGACCAGGAATGTGCAGGTTCATTGGATTAGCTCTGGGAAATGCAGGGATAGGATGGGGTGCTGGGCTTGAGGTCAGTGCAGACTTGAGGGGCAACTTGGCATCTTGTACACTGTAAGGATTCTATTCTGTAACTCTATGCCTCACAGCACATTGAGAAAAGCAGAAAAATCTCTTCATCTCTGTAGCCAATCAAAGTTGCCTAACTTCAGAGAAAACAACAAGTGCCCTCTAGCTCTTGTCACAATTTTAATGTTTCTTGCAAGGAGTCACCCATGAAGGAACCGTTGCTGTAGCTGTTCCCAGTTTTACTGAGATCGCAGCTGGAAGACTGTATGAGACTGTTTTTATCTCCTTGCCTCAGAAAGAATTTCATTACATGAAAAAGTGTATGGACACAGCTCACTGGGTTGATTCCTGGGATGACGAGTTCATCCCATGCGCAGTTTGGATGTATACCCTTTGAAGTTCAGCAGAAACAGACATGATCATATTGAGACATAACTGACCCTGAGAGGACTTTACAGGCTGGATGCTGAGAGGATGGCTCCCCACGTGAGGTTGTGTCGAACTAGGGGAACTGGAGAATTTTTGAAAATGTAGCCTCTTCAATTTCAGACTGAGATAAGGATGTATCTGATAATGTGTTGCCCAGAGAGCATTGAAGGCTGAATCTGATAGATATTTGATCAACTAGACAGCCAGTGCTTATGGGGGCCAGGTTTGAGGGGGTTGAATGGTCTACGTCTGTTCTGATTTGTTGTGCATCATGTCACAAATAGGAGGTGATTTGGTCCAAGGGCAATCTCTTTAAATGTAAGGGTGCTCCCATTTCAGATTGAGATGAGGATGCTCCTTTGTCCTGAGGGATGTACTAGCTGTGGCATTCCCATCTGCAGGGAGCAGTGAAGATATTCAAGGCTGAGCTCAGTAGCTCCTTGATAGTCAAGGGAGCCCGTGGTTATTGGGAACAGAGATGGACAGGGGGTTCAGCCACATTCAGATCAGCTCTGATCTGCCTGAATGGTATAGCAGAGACTTGAATGGCCAACTGGAGCTCATACCTCCCGTGTAATGTCACACAACACGTCTCTGACAGAATTTCTCAATGCTATTACTGAGGCACAGGAATATACCATTCAGCCCCTCTAAAGAGTTGCATAGGAGCTTGTATTCAGCACTTACAGCTTACTGCACAGTGTACCAAGGAGATGATTTAACTCTTTTAAACAACTCCTCCTCATCTGAACAGATTCTGTGTATGCGAAGGGCTTGTCCATAGGGGCTGGCTGTTTTAATATGTTTTGGGTGGAAGCTGGAGAAGTGTAGCATTGTGAGGTTATCTGTGGGTTTGCGGTAGAGTGAGGTGCCCATCCTTAATGGAGATACAAGTGTCCAAAATGAGACAGTAGAGAGTAGTCCATTTTGAGTTTGATGTTGGGATAAAACTTGTTGATATCGCTATGTAGTTTTATCAGTGAATCCTCGACGTGGGTCCAGAGGAAGAAAATGTCATTGATGTACCTGGTGTATAGTGTTGGTTGGAGGTCCTGCTTGGAGAAGAAATCTTGTTCAGACTTGTGTCTAAAGATGTTGGCATATTGGGGTGCAAATGTGGTCCCCATGGTTGAACTGTAAGTCTGGATGAAGAACCTGTTGTCAAAGGTGAAGACATTGTAATTGAGGATAAAGCGGATGAGTTGTAGGGCGGTGCTCGGAAATTGGCAGTTGTTGCTCGTCTTTAAAGAACTCCCAAACCTCAAACAGGTGAAGGGGTAAATGTAGGGGAATGGGTCGGTCTGGACTTGTTGGGCCGAAGGGCCTGTTTCCACACTGTAAGTAATCTAATCTAATCTAAACTCTCGAAGAAACAGAGAGTAATGAATAAAGAACAGTACAGCACAGGAACAGGCCCTTCGGCCCACTAAGACTGTGCTCACACTTGATGCCTTTCCAAATGAAAAACCGTTTATCTTTTCATGGTCCATATCCCTCGATTCCCTACCTATTCAAGAAATTACTATTGTATCCACCTCCATTACCTTTCAGAAGCACATTTCAGGTACTTATCACCATCGGTGTAAAAACGCTGTCTCACATCTCCTTTAAACTTTCCCTTCTTACCTTAAAACTATGTCCCCTTGTAATTGGGATTAGCATCCTGGGAAAAAAGGCTCTGACTATCCACAGTAATAGCCTGGGGCTCTGATTGTAAGTGTAGTGATATTATCACAATCCCACTGACTCTCCTGAAGTCAGCACCTTTCAGGGAGAACACTCAACATTTCTGGTCAAAGTTTGTAGCTCGGGTGCTTGTTGTTGTGGTTCTGTTCGCCGAGCTGGGAATTTGTGTTACAGACGTTTCATCCCCTGTCTAGGTAACATCCTCAGTGCTTGGGAGCCTCATGTGAAGCGCTTCTGTGATGTTTCCTCCGGCATTTATACTGGTTTGAATCTGCCGCTTCCGGTTGTCAGTATAACTACTATTATAGGTCAAGCAAAACAGAGAACGGCCAGGGAATTCCTAGAGGCATGGCACTCATCCACAGATTCAATCAATAAGCACATCAACCTGGACCCAATATACCGGCCACTGCAACGGACAGCTGGAACTGACAACCGGAAGCGGCAGAGACAAACCACTATAAATGCCGCAGAAAACATCACAGAAGTGTTTCACAGGAGGCTCCCAAGCACTGAGGATGTCACCTAGACAGGGGATGAAACGTCTGCAACACAAATTACCAGCTCAGCGAACAGAACCATTTTTGGTCAAATTATTTGTGACAGGAAGAGAATAGGAACAGTTGAATCTGGATATAACAAAGGTGCAGATGATGGTTTATTCAGCAGCTCGACTGAAACAAAATGGTAGACCTGAGATATTGCTGAGTTGATAGTGAACAGGATTGGTGCTGGAAAGAATATGGAAATAGATATCAGCTTAGAGCCGAAGTACATGTTGGAGTTATACGCAGTTTGATTCCACTTCAGATATTGGCATTAAAATTGCTTGGTTAGGAATGGAGTTTGTGAACAGAAGTCATGGCAACGGCTTCCTTTTTTCAGTATTTAAATTATGAAGATAGTAAGTTAGTTCAACAAAGATTTTTGAATTCATAGTCAGATAGAAAGACTTACCAGGAATAATAGTGAGGAGAGGATAGAAATCAGCTTGAATCAGTCAAAGCACTTTTAATGTCCACCCAATCTTGAGGAAGATTGTGAAGACCCAAATGTAAACCCCTGGTCAGTTTTGGAACATTCCAGTCTATTGTTGTCATATTCTGGTCCATTGTTGAAATACTCTCGTTCATTGTTCTCAGACTCTGATCTCTTCTCTCCCTCACTCTTGAACTGTTGATCCAGGTTAGTGCTACAAGTGAAGTTCCTACTGATACTATGTGATAATATTGTAAGACCCCCCCCCCCCCCCCTTATTAATAGGAAGTAAACCTTTTAGTGAAATAATTTGATGCATGGAGACTGACATTAACTACAATCACTGAACGAGCAGTTTCACTTAACCCCATTCAAACCAATTTGTTCTATACCATGGTAAATTAATACATTTGCTCAGTCTGGATGCGACGTCTGAGTGTTTCTGAGGAATGGACACAACAGCAAAGTGATTGATCTTAACTATTTAATGCTACATAGATATGGAAGTGTGGTCAGAGGACTGAAGAGTTTTCAATTATCATCTCTTTTCATAAAAGAAGAGACAAACCCTGTAATAAAGAATAGCCAATGTAATATAATTAAAATATTGAGGAGACTTCTAGAGTCTACCATTTGGGGAGAATAATCTGTTCCTCAGAAACATTGGATTTACACAAAGCAACTAGAATAGAGACGCAAATGGAAAACACATGTATAGACAAGAAAGGTCAGTTTATTAAGGTGGTATCAGAGC
This sequence comes from Chiloscyllium punctatum, assembly GCF_047496795.1. NCBI lineage: Eukaryota > Metazoa > Chordata > Chondrichthyes > Orectolobiformes > Hemiscylliidae > Chiloscyllium > Chiloscyllium punctatum. The sequence continues at coordinate 23,483,948 of NC_092766.1, forward strand.
AGATCAATGAAGATGGTCCTGTAGATTTTCTCAACTAAAATACAATCAAGAGTCATTGTCGTGGAAATTAAATCTACTCAACAAATTGCAGGAGCAAAAGAGGATCTTTATTTTGAATCCTGCACGATTGACTCACTGCACTACGCCAGATGCCTTAATGCAAAGAGCACTGCAACATTGTACAGATGCTTGCCATATAGTGTTCTTTATCACACTCTCAAGGGCAACTCCCTGGTCTGTCACACATAATGATTTTGAGTGCGAGCAGCAGCTAAGGTAAGACTGTTTGTTTTAAAAGTACTTACCGGTAGCGGACAGCGGTGTTTTTTTTTTCACTATCTCTTCACAGAAAGAGCGGGAGCAGTAGGGGGAAGTGACGACGACCAGAGAGGCAGCCGAGACCCGGAAGTAGGTAGAGCGTAAGTTTACCTGGGTAGGTTTGTTTCCCCTTTAAAAGCGCGCAGCTGAAGAACCCGAGGCACTACGGAGGTAGTGCCTCCCACCCGCCCTCCTCCTCTAACCTAATAATAAGATCCGTTGTGGTAAGGAGGTAAGTGCCGAATTTTGCTTGTTGTATTCTTTAGACCCAGTTTTTTTAAAAATAAAGGTTAGCTTTAGAGGGATGGCAGTGAAGGCAGTGCAATGTTCCTCCTGCAACATGTATGAGGTGAGGGATGCCATGGACATCCCTGCTGATTACACTTGCAGGAAGTGCACCCATCTCCAGCTCCTCCAAGACCGTGTTAGGGAACTGGAGCTGGAGTTGGATGAACTTCGGATCATTCGGGAGGCAGAGGGGGTCATAGATCGGAGCTATAGGGAAGTAATAACTCCAAAGATGGCAGATAGATGGGTGACAGTGAGGGGGACTGGGAGGAAGCAGCCAGTGCAGGGACCCCCTGTGGTCGTTCCCCTCAAGAACAAGTATACCGTTTTGGATACTTGTGGGGGGGGGGGACTTACCAGGGGAAAGTAACGGGGCTCAGGCCTCTGGCACGGAGCCTGTCCCCGCTACTCAGAAGGGAAGGGTGGAGAAGAGCAGAGCAATAATAATTGGGGACTCGATAGTTCGGGGCACAGATAGGCGGTTTTGTGGGAACGAGAGAGACTCACGTTTGGTATGTTGCCTCCCAGGTGCAAGGGTACGTGATGTCTCTGATCGTGTTTTCCGGGTCCTTAAGGGGGAGGGGGAGCAGCCTGAAGTCGTGGTCCATATTGGCACCAATGACATAGGTAGGAGGAGTGCTGAGGATGTTAGACAGGCTTTTAGGGAGCTAGGTTGGAAGCTCAGAGTTAGAACGAACAGAGTTGTTGTCTCTGGTTTGTTACCCGTGCCACGTGATAGAGAGTCGAGGAATAGGGAGAGAGAACAGTTAAATGCGTGGCTGCAGGGATGGTGCAGGAGGGAGGGATTTCGGTACTTGGATAACTGGGGTTCTTTCTGGGGAAGGTGTGACCTCTATAAACAGGATGGTCTGCACCTGAACCTGAGGGCACCAGTATCCTTGGGGGGAGGTTTGCTAGTGCTCTTGGGGGGGTTTAAACTAACGCTGCAGGGGCATGGGAACCCAGACTGTAGCTTTAGGGTGCAGGACCTGGAGTGTAGGGAGGTTAGGAATATGGCATCAATCTTAAAGGAGGGTGCCTGTAAACAGAAGAGTGGCTTGAAGTGTGTATACTTTAATGCCAGAAGTATACGAAATAAGGTAGGTGAACTCGCAGCGTGGGTTGGTACCTGGGACTTCGATGTTGTGGCTATTACGGAGACGTGGCTAGATCAGGGACAGGATTGGCTGTTGCGGGTTCCAGGGTTTAAATGTTTTAGTAGGGTCAGAGGTGGGGGTAAAAGAGGGGGGGGGGTGTGGCTTTGCTTGTCAAAGATAGTATTACAGCGGTGGAAAGGAAGATGGACGAAGATTTGCCATCTGAGGTAGTTTGGGTTGAGGTTAGGAATAGGAGAGGTGAGGTCACCCTGTTAGGAGTCTTTTACAGGCCTCCTAATAGTCCTAGAATCGTTGAAGAAAGGATTGCGAAGATGATTCAGGAGAAGAGTGACAGTAATAGGGTGATTGTTATGGGAGACTTTAACTTTCCTGATATTGATTGGGAAAGCTATAGCTCAAGTTCGTTAGATGGGTCAGTGTTTGTGCAATGTGTGCAGGAGAGTTTCCTGACACAATATGTAGATAAGCCAACAAGAGGTGAGGCCATACTGGATTTGGTTCTGGGTAACGAACCAGGCCAGGTATTAGAACTAGAGGTAGGTGAGCACTTTGGGGACAGTGACCACAATTCGGTGATTTTTACTCTCGTGATGGAGAGGGATAAGTGTGTACTACAGGGCAAGAGTTATAGCTGGGGGCAGGGAAATTATGATGCGTTGAGGCATGACTTAGGATGTGTGGATTGGAAAAGTAGATTCCAAGGCAAGAGCGTAATTGATATGTGGAACTTGTGCAAGGAGCAACTATTGAGTGTCCTTGATAAGTACGTACCTATCAGGCAGGGAGGAAAGGGTCGTGTGAGGGAGCCGTGGTTTAATAAAGAGTTGGAATCCCTTGTTAAATGGAAGAGGGCGGCCTTTGTAAAGATGAGGCGTGAAGGTCCAATAGGGGCGATTGAGAGTTATAAGGTAGCCCGGAAGGACCTGAAGAGAGAGCTAAGAGCAGCAAGGAGGGGACATGAAAGGTCCTTAGTTGGTAGGATTAGGGAAAACCCTAAGGCTTTCTATAGGTATGTTAGGAATAAAAGAATGACTAGGGAAGGAATAGGTCCAATCAAGGATAGTAATGGGAAGTTGCGTGTGGAGGCTGAAGAGATTGGGGAGGCGCTGAATGAATACTTTTCGTCAGTATTCACTCAGGAACAGGACATTGTTGTCGATATGAATACTGAGGCACGAATAAGTAGAATGGATGGCTTTGAGATATGTAGAGAAGAGGAGTTGGAAATTCTGGCAAGGGTGAAAATAGATAAGTCCCCTGGGCCTGATGGCATTTATCCTAGGATTCTCTGGGAAGCAAGGGAGGAGATTGCAGAGCCATTGGCCTTGATTTTTGTGTCCTCTTTGTCGACAGGAGTAGTGCTAGAGGACTGGAGGCTAGCAAACGTGGTTCCCTTGTTCAAGAAGGGGAGTAGGGATAATCCTAGTAACTATAGGCCAGTGAGTCTCACTTCTGTTGTGGGCAAAGTCTTAGAGAGAATTGTAAGGGATAGGATTTATGAACATTTGGATAGGAATAATGTGATCAAGCATAGTCAGCATGGTTTTATGAAGGGCAGGTCGTGCCTCACAAACCTTATTGAATTCTTTGAGAAGGTGACTAAGGAGGTAGATGAGGGGAAAGCGGTAGATGTGGTATATATGGATTTTAGTAAGGCGTTTGATAAGGTCCCCCATGGTAGGCTACTGCAGAAAATACAGAGATATGGCATTGAGGGTGAGTTGGAGGTTTGGATTAGGAATTGGCTCTCTGGAAGAAGACAGAGGGTAGTAGTTGATGGCAAAGGTTCATCTTGGAGTGCCGTCACTAGCGGTGTTCCGCAAGGATCTGTTTTGGGACCATTGCTGTTCGTCATTTTTATAAATGACCTGGAGGAAGGGTTAGAAGTTTGGATGAGCAAGTTTGCGGATGATACGAAAGTCGGAGGAGTTGTAGACAGTGAGGAAGGATATGGCAGGTTACAGCGGGATATAGAGAAGCTGCAGAGCTGGTCAGAAAGGTGGCAAATGGAGTTCAATGTAGCTAAGTGTGAAGTGATTCACTTTGGTAAGAGTAACAAAAAGATGGATTACTGGGCTAATGGTCGGATACTTGGTAGTGTGGAAGAGCAGAGGGATCTTGGTGTCCATGTACACAGATCTCTGAAAGTTGCCACCCAGGTAAATAGTGCAGTGAAGAAGGCATATGGCGTACTGGCTTTTATTGGTAGAGGAATTGAGTTCCGGAGTCCTGAGGTCATGCTGCAGTTGTATAAGACTCTGGTGCGGCCGCATCTGGAATATTGTGTGCAGTTTTGTTCGCCATACTATAGGAAGGATGTGGAGGCACTGGAACGGGTGCAGAGGAAGTTTACCAGGATGTTGCCTGGTATGGTAGGAAGATCCTATGAGGAAAGGCTGAGGCACTTGGGGTTGTTTTCATTGGAGAAAAGAAGGTTTAGGGGTGATTTGATAGAGGTGTACAAGATGATTAGGGGGTTAGATAGGGTTGACAGTGAGAACCTTTTTCCACGTGTGGAGTCAGCTATTACAAGGGGGCATAGCTTGAAATTAAGGGGGGGTAGATATAGGACTGATGTTAGGGGTAGGTTCTTCACTCAGCGAGTCGTAAGTTCATGGAATGCCCTGCCAGTAGCAGTAGTGGACTCTCCCTCTTTATGGGTATTTAAGCGGGCATTGGATAGGTATATGGAGGATAGTGGGTTAGTGTAGGTTAGGTGGGCTTTGATCGGCGCAACATCGAGGGCCGAAGGACCTGTACTGCGCTGTATTCTTCTATGTTCTATGTTCTATAATGGTTCTTCAGCCTTCACTGAGTTTGACTATCGCAAGGTCAAGTAGAAGGTTTACAGAATTCACAGAGTTAAGCTGACGGCAACCCTTCATCGAAGCATTGTTTACAAAGCTCAGTACAGCATTGAATTAAAGAAAAGCATTCTCTTTAAATTTCACAGCAAATGGATAATTCATTTCACAGTAAATGGATAATTTCCCATTTCATTTTCGCCCTTTTTGTCATTTTATGACATCAAGCCCAACTACAGCAACAACTACAAAGAAATACAGAGCCGTAATAGCTATACATCAAAAAATGTTTAGGTAACACCAGACCTTTCCTCAGACACCACCGACCCGAAACACAGCTTTGTGGTGGTATCTTCCCTTGCTCTGGTGTGCCCTGTACATAGCCCATGTGTGAGCTGCGGCAGCCCCATAATCGTATCAGGGTTCTAATCACTACTTGCACTAAATTCGTTCCGGTGCTTTCAGATATCCCCTCGGGCTCAGCTACACGCTTGTAAAGGCTGGTGTGTATCCACTTGGATTTCTGCGATCTTAACTGCTGTCTGTATTGTGAGGAGCACTTGAAACGGTCCAAGCTACCTCTTCGCCTTCCAGTTGTTCCTCCTGAAGTCTTTCACCACGATCCAGTCTCCAGGTTCTAGATCATGCAGCTTCCCTCCTGCTGGTTGGGGCAGTGCTGCTTTCACTTGATTCTGTATTTGAGACAAAAGTGCAGAGAGTTTTATACAGTAACACAACATCTCATCCTCACAGCGGCCTGTTATCTGAGTTACCTTACGTCTTGGGCCCATTCCTGTGTTGGGCGGTCTACCAAACAAAATCTCAAACGGGCTAGGATTAACTCTTCCTCTCCTCCTCGATCTCATATTCACTCACACAATCGGAAGTGCCTGTGTCCATGTCACCCCTAGTTCCTCACGACATTTTGTCCATTTATTTTTTAGGGAAGCATTTTCACTTTCCACTGCCCCACTACTCACTGCGTGGTAGGCACAGGGTTGTCTCATATGTTTTACCAAATAATCACTCATCTGCGGTAAGGCATTATTGGCAAATGGTGTCCCATTGTCACTATTGATCCTTTCAGGGATGCCCCATCTCGGAATTATCTCAGTTAGCAAAGCCTTGGCTACTGCACTGGCATCCTGTTTAGACGTGGGGAATGCTTCCACCCATTTGGAAAACATATCAACTATTACCAGGCAATACCTTTCCCTTCGCTGGGCGTTCTTTCAATGAAATCCATCTGTAAATGTACTAAAGGTTTTTGGGGTTGGGGGTGTGCTGCATGACGTATCTGTATTCCCCTTCCCATATTATTAGCGACACAGATAAAACAATATTTCTGGGATTAATGAGTAAATCCCTTAGAGTACCAGTGTGCCAAAATACTGTCGTACCCCCACCCTTTGGACACATGGCCCTTACCGTGTGTCAGTTTGGCATATAATGGAAATAATGATGGGGTAGACAGGGTTTCCCATTGGGACCACACTATACTCCTTCCCTCACACTGCATCCTGCTTTCGTCCACTCACGATTTTCTTCTGGTGTGGCCTGTGACTGTAACTCCCGTACATCTGCTGTTGGAGTACAAATGTTTATCATAAACATGTCAATCTGCTCAGTTGGCAGCTGCTGGGCTGCCGTTCTTGCTGCTGAGTCTGCCCTCGCATTGCCTTGGGAAATAAGATTATTATTTTTTGTGTGAGCTTCACACTTACACACAGCGATTGATTTAGGCAACAGGACCGCTTCCAGGAGGTCGGAAATCAGGTCGCGGTGTGTGATGGGCATTCTGGTGGAGGTCAAGAACCAACAGGGTTCCAAAATCATGTACAACCCTGAACGCGTATCTGCTATCGGTGTAAATATTCACTGTCCTTCCCTCAGCCAACTTACAGGCCTCAGTCAAGGCAATCAGCTCCGCTGGCGCTGACAGATGAGCAGGGAGTGATTCCACTTTGACTACCTCGTAGATTATCACTGCAGCATACCCAAGACAATTCTGGCCTGTCCCCTTGCTCCTGAATGTTGACCCATCCAGAAAAAACTCCATATCTGGATTCTGACTTGGTCAATCCTGCAAATCTGGTTGGGGCTCCAAATTTCATTAGTTACAGCAACACAATCGTGTGGGTCGCTGTCTTCTTCTGTGGGGAGAAGGCTGGCAGGGTTAAGGGCGTTAGATCGCTTTATTGTAATGTTAGGCGTCTCCAATAACACAGTATTGTATTGGAGCCAACGTGCTGCTGACATGTCCGCGGTCGTTTGCTCGGAAAGCAGTCAGGATACTACATGTGGGACCAGAAGGGTAAATTCACCGCAGCCGACTATATCCCTGGATGCTACAACAGCCTTTTCAGCTGCAGCCACAGCTCACAGGCATTGAGGCAATCCTGCCACTACGGGGTCAAGTTTAGTTGAAAAATATGCTACCGGCCTCAATCTTCCCCAATGATCCAGGAACAGCACAGATGTCATGCAGCCACGCTAATCATCTACCGTTTGTACAAAAGGCTGGTTTGGGTTCAGAATCCCCAGTGTAGGTGTAGTTTGGAGAGACCCTTTTTAATTCAACAAAGGCACTCTCGGCCTCTGGGGTCCACTGTAATGGACTCTGGATCTGCAACCCTTTTCCATGGGCTATGTCACTTAGGAGACCCTCAAGGGTTGTGTAATGTGTGATAAACATCCTACAGTAGGAGCACATACCCAAAAAGGATAGCAATTGTCTCTTCGTATGAGGCTTTGGAATTTGCTGGATTGCTTGAACTCTGTCTTGACCAGTGGCCTTCCCTTATTCAGATATTAGGTGACCTAAGAACTTCACCTGTTGTTGCACAAATTGTAGCTTTGTGAGACTGGCTTTGTGCCCTTCCCGCACTAGATGGCAGAGCAACGGAAGGGTCTACTTCTCACATTGTTCCTTTGTTGGTGCCACTATCAAGCAATCATCTACATCCTGCAGCAGCACTGACCCCGGGGTTTGAACAAGAGTCTCCAGACTCCTGCGTAGAGCCACATTATATATGGTGGGGGACTCACAGTAACCTCGCGTGAAGGTATATGTTTTCCTTTTGAATGAAAAAACGAACCAGAATTTGGTGTACCGGTACACTAAAGCAGGCATTTGCGAAGTCCACAACAGGGAACCATTTCCTGTCCGGTGGAATTTGAGCCAATATAGTACAGGGTTTGGGAACATTTGGGGCACAAGGAACAACAGCGTCATTGACAGCCTGCAGGACTTGAACAAATCTCCAATTCCTCCGGTTCACCGGGAATGTTTGTCTTTTTGAACAGATAAATGGGAGATCTCACCGGTGAGTTTTCACAGGGGATTATCATTTCAGCCTTTAGAAGGGATTCAAAGACTGCAGTAATTCCTTCTATGGCTTCAGGTTTTAACAGATATTGTGCTCTGCAAGGACGATACTCAGACTTCGGGGTTATCCTTATGGGCTCACAGCCCCATATGAGCCCCATATCATGTTTGCCCTTTGTCCACAACTCAGTCGGGACCATTTTTAATCTTGGGTTTGAGACTTCTATTTTAGGGAAACGCCACGCTATCCCTCTAGGCTTCTCAGGGCTAGCGGGCATTACCTGGACTGTCCTACCTGCCTGAGCTAGCCAATTTAATTTCTTCTTATATGTCTGCATATCTGCATTGAACCAGATACCCACATCGTCCCTGAAGACCCAACCTTTCATTTTTTGTGCCTTTAGCACCCATGCTCCTAAATCCTACCACCTGTCACTGGACACCTTCACCAGTGACACGTGAGATCAGAACCTTCCACGTCAACAAAATAGGGTCGACTTGCCGTCACGGATACCTTAGATAAGTTCACACTGATTGCACATCTGAGATCACTCCAATAAAATTCACACAATAACAACTGATCTGGTTTAACCAATCTCCTGAACCAATCCTTTTCATATGGTTCGTCAGGGCCAACGTGATGTATGTGTGCTGTGCAGTGTAGCATGTCTCCAGCAAGACAATTGGTGTTAATAAGATTAACATAGTTACTTGCTTCCAGGGTGAATGAATTGCTCACTGAACTTCTCACTCTCTGGATTAATAGCCACTCATAGAAATACATCAGGGCTCGTAGGTCATATTTTACAGCCTGGACTGATAAATCGTTTCTTTGAATTATCTGCAAGCTCGTCGGAATACTGACCAAACCCAATCCCAGTCTCCGTATGAGATCCCAGCCCATCAAATTTAAAGGACAAAATTCCGATAACAAGAAGGAGAGTTGGAATGTTTCCCTTATCCTAGTTTTGCTCAGTAGAGGTGCAGAAAATCTCTCCCGCACCATGACTCCTGATGCACCCATTGTGTTCAGAAACCTTTCACTCATCTTTATTTGTGTCGATTGTCTAAACGGGCCTAATGTAAGGACTGAGTATGTTGCCCCTGTATCTACCAAAAACGTAACTGATGTACTTTCACATATAATATAGAGGTGGGCATCGACTTATACACATCATTGTGATATAGGACATACCGTCCACACTTTGCAATCTCAGTGCTGAACATTGAGGTGTGATATGTCTCAGTGTGTGAAAGGTTAGTAGAAGAGATTAGCATAAGCGAGTCTTCGTTACCAAGCATAAAGGAAAGAGGCTTACCTGTACCTTGTGGGCTGCCCACCTCCACTTCAGCCTTCCCCTGTCAGTCACCCTGCTGTCCCACCTCCAGGGTCGAGTGAGGCTGTCTGTGTGGGGCACCGTCTCACCCAGTGGTCCATTGCTCTGCAAACAAAGCATCCGCCAGATCTCCCTCTATCAGTGCCTCTTTTGTGACCTCTTCCTCTTCCGCGACCTCCCCCTCTGTCTCTCTCTCTTCCTGCAGCACCTCCCTCCAACAGCTGGGTGACCATTTGCATCAGAGTAAGCTGAGCTTTATGTGTTTGCTGTTACATCTTTAGTTTCTGATTATCCTTCTCTTGCGTAAGCAATATTTCAGCATGTATTGCGTGTTGTTCTATCAAATTCAGCTTTCCCGTGTCCCAGGTAATACATGTGTCTTTTACCTTTTTCACTATTTCTTCCTTCTTTCCATTGATGAAGCTGTTCCTCAGGTGTGCCTCATACAGTGTGATTTCTGCTGTCGTCATGTCCTCATATCGTCTCAGTGCACTATGGGTGTTATGGACTTCAGTGAGGTACTGGGACACTCTCTCACATTCCCATTGTTTTCACATTGCTGTTTTGGTAATGTCCATTCGCACTGGGAATGCCTCCCTACAGGCGGTTCCCAGCGCTGCAACAAAAGCATTAAAGTCTCCCTTCTCTTCCACTTGTGGGTTGGCTGCTCTGGCATGGACGTTTGCAGCTGGCCAGGTATACTCGTGTTTGGTTACATTGGCACCTAGTTTTCATCCCAGGAGACGTCTCATCTCTTGTGACGTGGGACGGAACTCAGTACAGAACTTTGTCACTTCTTATTAGCTCCAACCTCGTGTGGGTCAGGCAACTGCCCACAGGCACTTTCCAGATCCTTCATGGTCCATGGCTGGTGGGCCAACACTGGGCGCCCTTCTGGATCTGCAACTTCAACCATTGGGTCTTGCAGAACGACCTGGTTAGATGATCGTACGCCAGTACCCTCACCGTGTGACTCATCATCCGTCGGGGGGTGATCACGGACAGGCCTTGGATGCCTTTCTACCTTGGAGTGGTCGTCCTTCTTTTGGCCTTCTTGCTTCGGTCTGTTGTGGGTATGGTGTGCTCTCGGTGATCCAGCAGGCCCTGAGGTGGTGGTCGCTGACGTGGAACTTTCACCAGGCAGATCCCGTAGGGGGGGGGGGGGGGGGGGGGGGAGGAGGCGGCAGGTCTCGGAGGGCAGTCATCAAGGTCAGGGTCTGAAACAAATTTAAGACACTGTACAGCTTCGTTAGGTTGTTTCCCACATGTGCATTGGTGGTTGTACGTGTACTTGTTCTATCCTTTACTTGAGATTTCCTTTCTCTGATATCAGCCTCAGCCTTCCACATATAAGAAGCACTCCAATTCATAGGTTCGATGTTTCCGTCCCTTTTCTCCTTTTCTCTCTCCTCCTTCCTCAACCTTAATATTTCCAGCTTTCTTTTACTAAAACTTCCTCCCCCTGGAAAACCACATTCCTTAATCCACAATTCTAACTGTTTTACACATTCTGGGCGGTACTTATTTAGTATGTATTGTATTTTTGGTTGGCCATTCCAAACTTTGTGTGGACTCTCCATTTGTTCGCTCTTCCCAGAACCCATTTTTAGTGCAACATCAAAAGTGTTCAGCTCTCTCTCTCTCTCTCTCTCTCTCTCTCTCTCTCTCCCTCTCGTAGTACAGTTTTATTTTCCCTTTTGCCTTGCTTTTACCTCCAGAGTTTCCCCTCTCACATTGGGCGTGTCCGCCTCAAGGCCTTGGTTGTTGGAAACCAAGAAACCACGTACCTGGTACGTCTTCGGCGAGTCCAACTCAGCCAATGGTCGTTCCAAGTCTAAAACCACCCTTAGCCTTGCTGTCTCCTAAACACTCTTCAGACAGCAATCCCCTTCCCCTGGAGTTTTACTCTAATACCACGTGAGAGTTCACTGAACCCTTTTCCTGCTGTATTTATTCTCTTAGAATGACTGTCTATGTTGGATTACGTAAACCACGACTATTACCCGACCTTAATTGATTTGAAACTCCGGCGCTAGGGCAATGTACAGATTCCCAGTCCTTTCACGCAAAAGGTCCAATTCAGCGCTCGAGATGAAGTGAAAGACCTTCAAGGCGCTGGCACCTGCGCTTCCTGGGAATCTTCAGAATCTCATCCAGTCGCGGGGTCCCAGGACGAGACCCCAAGTTTACTGTCATGGAAATTAAATTGACTTGACTCAATAATTAGGAAGAGCAAAGCAAAGGTCTTTATTAAAAGTTTCACAAGATTGACCCATTACACTAAGTCAGATGCCTCAATGCAATAAGTACCCAAACATTTACAAAGACACCTGCCTTATAGCATTCCTTATCACACTCTCAAGGGCAGAGACTGGGGAAACTCAAGTTGTTATCCTCTCATCCCCTGGTGCTAGACATAACAGTTATGCAGCTTTCGCTGAGTTCGACTATCGCAAGGCCGAGTTGAATGCTTACAGAAATCAAACAGAGATAAGCTAACTGCAACCCTTCATCAAAGCATCGTTTACAAAGCTCAGAACAGTTTTGATTTAAACAAAGCATTCTTTTTAAAATTTACAGTAGATGGATAATTAATTTCACAGTAAAGGGATAGTTTTCTATTACAGTCACAGTGTGTTCAGAGTGTCAGAGGGTGTCACAATGTGTCTCAGAGAGAGAGTCACAGTGAGTCAGAGTGTCATAGTGTGTCTCAGGGTGTGTCTTAGAGAGTGTCACAGTGTGTCAGAGATTGTCATAGTGTGTCAGATAGATTCAGAGAGTGTCACAGTGTGTCAAAGAGTGTCACAGTTTGTCTCACAGAGTGTCAGAAAGTGTCACAGCGTCTCAGTGGGTGTCACAGTGCGTCAGGGATTGTCACAATGTGTCAGAGAGAGAGAGTCAGAGAGTGTCACAGTGTGTCAGCGAGTGTCAGCGAGTGTCATAGTGTGTCTCATAGAGAGTCAGAGAGTGTTGCATGCAGAGTAAAACAGTAACACAGTGTGTCACAGTCTGTTAGAGAATGTCACAGTGTTTCTCAGAGAGTGACAGAGAGAGTCAGAGAGTGTCACATTGTGTCATACTGTGTCTCAGAGAGTGTCAGTGTTTGTCTAAGAGAGGGTTAGAGAGGGCCAGAGAGTGACACAGTGTCTCTGAGAATGTCACCGTGTGTCAGAGAGTGTCGCAGTGTGTCACAGTGTGTTTCAGAGTGTGTTAGAGAGAGTCAGAGAGTGTCACATTGTGTCATACTGTGTCTCAGAGAGTGTCAGTGTTTGTCTCAGAGAAAGTCACAGTCTGTCAGAGTGTTACAGTGTGTCTCATAGAGTGTCAGAGAGAGTCAGAGAGTGTCACATTGTGTCATACTGTTTCTCAGAGAGTGTCAGTGTTTGTCTCAGAGAAAGTCACAGTCTGTCAGTGTGTTACAGTGTGTCTCAGAGAGTGTCAGAGAGTGTCAGTGTTTGTCTAAGAGAGGGTTAGAGAGGGCCAGAGAGTGACACAGTGTCTCTGAGAATGTCACCGTGTGTCAGAGAGTGTCGCAGTGTGTCACAGTGTGTTTCAGAGTGTGTTAGAGAGAGTCTGAGAGTGTCACAGTGTCCTATATCTCACAGAGTGTCCGAGAGTGTCTCAGTCTGTATCAGAGTGTCAGAGTCAGAAAGTGTCACAGTGTGTCTCAGAGAGTTTCACAGTGTCTCAGAGAATGTCACAGTGTGTCCGAAAGTGGCACAGTGTATCACAATCTGTCAGAGGGAGTTACCGTGTGTCTCAGAGAGTGTGAGAGAGAGTCAGAAGATGTCACAGTGTGTCACACTCTGTCTCAGAGAGTGACCGAGTGTCTCAGAGAGAGAGGCAGGGAGTGTCACAGTGTGTCTCAGAGAGTGTCACAGTGTGTTTCTGAGGGTCAGAGAGAGAGACAGAATGTGTCACAGTGCATCTCAGAGAGTGTCACAACATCTGAGAGAACGTCACCGTGTGTCAGAGAGTGTCACAGTGTGTTACAGAGAGTGCCAAAGAGGGTCAGACAGTGTAACAGTGTGTCCCAGAGAGTGTCAACGTGTGTCTCAGGGAGTATCAGAGAGAGTCAGGGAGTGTCACAGTGTGTCGGAGAGTGCCACATTTTGTCACAACCTGTCAGAGCGTCATAGTATGTCTCAGAGTGTGTCGGAGAGAGTCAGAGAGTGTTACAGTGTGTCTCAGAGAGTGTCACAGTGTATTTCAGAGATTCAGAGAAAGTCAGAAAGTGTCACAGTCTGTCTCAGAGAGTTTCACAGTGTGTCACAGTCTTTCAGAGAAGGTTACAGTATATTTCAGAGTGTGTCAGAGGGAGTCAGAGAGTGTCACACTGTGTCTCAGAGAGTGTCAGAGAGTGTCAGTGTTAGTCTCAGACAATGTCACAGTCTGTCAGAGAGTGTTACAGTGTGTCTCAGAGAGTGTCAGTGAGGGTCAGCATTTGTCTAAGAGAGGGTCAGAGAGGGTTAGAGAGAGACACAGTGTCTCTGAGAATGTCACCGTGTGTCAGAGAGTGTCGCAGTGTGTCACAGTGTGTTTCAGAGTGTGTTAGAGAGAGTCTGAGAGTGTCACAGTATGTTATACTATATCTCAGAGAGTGTCCGAGAGAGCCAGAGAGTGTCTCAGTCTGTATCAGAGTGTCAGAGAGAGTCAGAAAGTGTCACAGTGTGTCTCAGAATCTTAGAGAGTGTCAGACAGTGACACAGTGTGTTTCATAGTTTCAGTGAGTGTCACAGTGTGCCTCAGACAGTGTCAGTGAGAGTCAGGTAGTGTTTCCGGCTGGCAGAGAGTATCACAGTGTGTCTCAAGGAATTTTCAGCGAGTGGCTCAGTGTGTCGCAGTCTGTCAGAGAGAGTCAGTGTGTCTCAGAAAATCAGAGAGAGTCAGAAAGTGTCACAGTGTGTCTCTAAGAGTGTCACAGTGTGTCGCAGGCTGTCAGAGAGCGGCACAGTGTGTTTCAGAGAGTGTCAGAGAGTGACACAGTCGGTCTTTGAGAGGGTCAGAGTGTGACACAGTGTGTCACAGCCTGTCAAAGAGTGTCACAGTCTGCCTCAGAGATTGTCAGAGAAAGACAGAGAGTGTCACAGTTTGTCAGTCTGGAAGGGAGTGTCACAGTGTGTTACAGAGTGTGTCAGAGAGTGTCAGAGAGTGTCACAGTCTATCTCAAAGCGGGTCAGAGTGTGTCACAGTGTGTCACAACCTGTCAAAGAGTTTCGTAGTATGTCTCAGAGAGAGTCAGAGAGAGTCAGAAAGTGTTACAGTGTGTCTCAGAGAGTGACAGAGAGATTGAGAGAGTGTCATAGTCTGACTCCGAGACTGTCAGAGAGGGTCAGAGAGTGACACAGTGTCTCTGAGAATGTCTCCTTGTGTCAGAGAGTGTCGCAGTGTGTCACAGTTTATTTCAGAGTGTGTCAGAGAGTGTCTGAGAATGTCATAGTGTGTCATACTATATCTTAGAGAGTGTCTCAGTCTGTATCAGAGTGTCAAAGAGAGGCAGAAAATGTCACAGTATGTCTCAGAGAGTGTCACAGTGTCTCAGAGAATGTCACAGTGTGTCATAAGTGTCACAGTGTGTCTCAGAGTGAGTCAGGCAGTGTCACAGTGTGTCACAATCTGTCAGAGAGAGTTACAGTGTGTCTCAGAGAGTGTGAGAGAGAGTCAGAAAATGTGACAGTGTGTCACACTGTGTCTCAGACAGTGACCGAGTGTCTCAGAGAGAGGCAGGGAGTGTCACAGTGTGTCTCTGAGGGTCAGAGAGAGAGATAGAATGGGTCACAGTGTGTCTCAGAGAGTGTCACAGTGTCTCAGGGAACGTCACCGTGTGTCAGAGAGTGTCACAGTGTGTTACAGAGAGTGCCAAAGAGGGTCAGACAGTGTAACAGTGTGTCCCAGAGAGTGTCAACGTGTGTCTCAGGGAGTATCAGAGAGTGTCAGGGAGTGTCACAGTGTGTCGGAGAGTGCCACATTTTGTCACAACCTGTCAGAGCGTCATAGTATGTCTCAGAGTGTGTCGGAGAGAGTCAGAGAGTGTTACAGTGTGTCTCAGAGAGTGTCACAGTGTATTTCAGAGATTCAGAGAAAGTCAGAAAGTGTCACAGTCTGTCTCAGAGAGTTTCACAGTGTGTCACAGTCTTTCAGAGAAGGTTACAGTATATTTCAGAGTGTGTCAGAGGGAGTCAGAGAGTGTCACACTGTGTCTCAGAGAGTGTCAGAGAGTGTCAGTGTTAGTCTCAGACAATGTCACAGTCTGTCAGAGAGTGTTACAGTGTGTCTCAGAGAGTGTCAGTGAGGGTCAGCATTTGTCTAAGAGAGGGTCAGAGAGGGTTAGAGAGAGACACAGTGTCTCTGAGAATGTCACCGTGTGTCAGAGAGTGTCGCAGTGTGTCACAGTGTGTTTCAGAGTGTGTTAGAGAGAGTCTGAGAGTGTCACAGTATGTTATACTATATCTCAGAGAGTGTCCGAGAGAGCCAGAGAGTGTCTCAGTCTGTATCAGAGTGTCAGAGAGAGTCAGAAAGTGTCACAGTGTGTCTCAGAATCTTAGAGAGTGTCAGACAGTGACACAGTGTGTTTCATAGTTTCAGTGAGTGTCACAGTGTGCCTCAGACAGTGTCAGTGAGAGTCAGGTAGTGTTTCCGGCTGGCAGAGAGTATCACAGTGTGTCTCAAGGAATTTTCAGCGAGTGTCTCAGTGTGTCGCAGTCTGTCAGAGAGAGTCAGTGTGTCTCAGAAAATCAGAGAGAGTCAGAAAGTGTCACAGTGTGTCTCTAAGAGTGTCACAGTGTGTCGCAGGCTGTCAGAGAGCGGCACAGTGTGTTTCAGAGAGTGTCAGAGAGTGACACAGTCGGTCTTTGAGAGGGTCAGAGTGTGACACAGTGTGTCACAGCCTGTCAAAGAGTGTCACAGTCTGCCTCAGAGATTGTCAGAGAAAGACAGAGAGTGTCACAGTTTGTCAGTCTGGAAGGGAGTGTCACAGTGTGTTACAGCGTGTGTCAGAGAGTGTCAGAGAGTGTCACAGTCTATCTCAAAGCGGGTCAGAGTGTGTCACAGTGTGTCACAACCTGTCAAAGAGTTTCGTAGTATGTCTCAGAGAGAGTCAGAGAGAGTCAGAAAGTGTTACAGTGTGTCTCAGAGAGTGACAGAGAGATTGAGAGAGTGTCATAGTCTGACTCCGAGACTGTCAGAGAGGGTCAGAGAGTGACACAGTGTCTCTGAGAATGTCTCCTTGTGTCAGAGAGTGTCGCAGTGTGTCACAGTTTATTTCAGAGTGTGTCAGAGAGTGTCTGAGAATGTCATAGTGTGTCATACTATATCTTAGAGAGTGTCTCAGTCTGTATCAGAGTGTCAAAGAGAGGCAGAAAATGTCACAGTATGTCTCAGAGAGTGTCACAGTGTCTCAGAGAATGTCACAGTGTGTCATAAGTGTCACAGTGTGTCTCAGAGTGAGTCAGGCAGTGTCACAGTGTGTCACAATCTGTCAGAGAGAGTTACAGTGTGTCTCAGAGAGTGTGAGAGAGAGTCAGAAAATGTGACAGTGTGTCACACTGTGTCTCAGACAGTGACCGAGTGTCTCAGAGAGAGGCAGGGAGTGTCACAGTGTGTCTCTGAGGGTCAGAGAGAGAGATAGAATGGGTCACAGTGTGTCTCAGAGAGTGTCACAGTGTCTCAGAGAACGTCACCGTGTGTCAGAGAGTTTCACAGTGTGTCTCAGAGAGTGTCTCAGTGTGTCTCAGAGAGTGTCAAAGCGAGTCAAACAGTGTCATAGTGTGTCTCAGAGTATCAGAGTGAGTCAGAGAGTGTCACAGTGTGTGTCTGAGAGCGTCAGAGTGTGCCTCATAGTGGCAGAATGAGTCAGAAAGTGTCACAGTGTGTCTCAGGGAGTGTCACAGTCTGTCAGAGAAGGTTACAGTGTATTTCGTAGTGTGTCAGAGAAAGTCAGTGAGTGTCACATTGAGTCGTACAATGTCACTGAGACTGTCAGAGAGGGTCAGCATTTGTCCCAGAGAGGGTAGCAGTCAGTCAGAGAGTGTTACAGTGTGTCTCAGGGAGTGACAGAAAGAGTCAGGAAGTGTCACAGTGTGTCTCACAGGGGGTCAGGGAGAAACAGAGAGAGTCAGCGACTGTCACACTGAGATTCAGAGGGTCAGAGAGAGACATAGCGTCTCACAGTTTGTCTAAGAGAGTGTCAGAGAGGGGCAGAGCGTGTGACAGTTTGTCACACTCTGTCAGAGTGTGTCACACTGTGCGTCAGAGAGTCACAGTGTGTCTCAGAGAGTGTCACAGTGTGCCTCAGAGAGTGTCACAGTGTGTCTCAGAGATTGTCTGAGAGTGTTACAATGTGTCTCAGACAGTGTGAGAGAGAGTCGAAAGATGTCATAGTGTGTCACAGTGTGTCTGAGAGAGTGACCGAGTGTCTCAGAGAGAGGCAGAGTGTCACAGTGTGTCTCAGAGTCAGAGAGAGACAGAAAGTGTCACAGAGATTGTCATAGTCAGTCAGAGAGTGTCACAGTGTGTCTCAGTGAGTGTCAGAGAGAGTCAGTGAATGTCACAGTGTGCCTCATTGAGTGTCAGAGAGAGTCAGTGAATGTCACAGTGTGTCTCAGAGAGTGTTAGAGAGAGTCACAGAGTGTCACCGTGTATCTCAGAGATGGTCAGAATGTGTCACAGTGTTTCACAGTCTGTCAGAGAGTGTCATAGAGTGTTACAGTGTGTCTCAGAGAGGGTCAGAGAGCTTTACACTGTGTCTCAGAGAGTCAGAGAGTGTCACAGTGTGTCACAGTCTGTCAGGGATTGTCACAGTGTGCCTCAGAGAGTGTCAGAGAAATTCAGAGAATGTCACAGTGTGTCATAGACTGTCAGACAATGTCACAGTTTGTTTCAGAGCGTCAGAGAGAGTCAGAAAATGTTGCAGTGTGTCTCAGAGAGTGTCACAGTATGTCACAGTCTGTTAGAGAAGGTTGCAGTGTATTTCAGAGTGAGTCAGAGAGAGTCAGAAAATGTTGCAGTGTGTCTCAGAGACTGTCACAGTATGTCACAGTCTGTCAGAGAAGGTTGCAGCGTATTTCAGAGTGAGTCAGAGAGGTTAAAGAAAGTGTCAAAGTGTGTCATACTGTGTCTCAGAGAGTGTCAGAGAGTGTCAGTGTTTGTCTCAGAGAGTGTCACAGTCCATGAGAGAGTGCTACAGTGTGTCTCAGAGATTGACAGGAAAAGTCAGAGAGTGTCACATTGTGCCTCAGTGTCAGAGAGTGTCACAGTCTGTCTCAGAGAGTGTCAGAGAGATACAGAAGTTGTCACAGTGTGTCACAGAGAGATTGTCACAGTGTCTCGGAGAATGTCACCATGTGTCAGATAGCATCACAGTCAGGCAGAGAGTGTCACAGTGATTCAGAGAGTGTCACAGACAGTGTCAACGTCTGTCAGAGAGTGCGACAGTGTGTTTTAGAGTGTGTCAGAGAGAGTCAGAAAGTGTCACAGTGTGTTTAGAGAGGGTCAGAGAGAGTCGGAGAGAGTTACACCTTGTCGCAGAGAGGGTGAGAAAGTGTCACAGTGTGTCTCAGAGAGTTTCACAGTGTCTCAGAGAATGTCACAGTGTATCACAATCTGTCAGAGGGAGTTACAGTGTGTCTCAGAGAGTGTGAGAGAGAGTCACAAGATGTCACAGTGTGTCACACTCTGTCTCAGAGAGTGATCGAGTGTCTTAGAGAGAGAGGCAGGGAATGTCACAGTGTGTCTCAGAGTGTGTCACAGTGTGTTTCTGAGGGTCAGAGAGAGAGAATGTGTCACCGTGTGTCAGAGAGTGTCACAGTGTGTTACAGAGAGTGCCAAAGAGGGTCAGACAGTGTTTCAGTGTGTCCCAGAGAGTGTCACAGTGTGTATTAGGGAGTATCAGAGAGAGTCAGGGAGTGTCACAGTGTGTCACAGTCTGTTAGAGAGTGTCACAGTATGTCTTAGAGAGCGTCAGAGATTATCACAGTGTCTTAGAGAGGGATACAGTATGTCTCTGAGAGTGTCAGAAAGTGTCACAGTGTCTTAGAGAGTGTCACAGTGTGTCAGAGATTGTCATAGTGTGTCAGATAGATTCAGAGAGTGTCACAGTGTGTCAGAGAGTGCCACAGTTTGTCTCACAGAGTGTCAGAAAGTGTCACAGCGTCTGAGTGGCTGTCACAGTGTGTCAGGGATTGTCACAGTGTGTCAGAGAGAGAGAGAGAGTCAGAGAGTATCACAGTGTGTCAGCGAGTGTCATAGTGTGTCTCATAGAGAGTCAGAGAGTGCTGCATGCAGAGTCAAACAGTATCACAGTGTGTCACAGTCTGTCAGAGAATGTTACAGTGTGCTTCAGAGAGTGTCAGAGAAATTCAGAGAATATCACAGTGTGTCATAGACTGTCAGAAAATATCACAGTTTGTCTCAGAGCGTCAGAGAGAGTCAGAAAATGTTGCAGTGTGTCTCAGAGACTGTCACAGTATGTCACAGTCTGTCAGAGAAGGTTGCAGTGTATTTCAAAGTGAGTCAGAGAGAGTCAGAAAGTGTCACAGTGTGTCATACTGTGTCTCAGAGAGTGTCAGAGAGTGTCAGTGTTTGTCTCAGAGAGTGTCACAGTCCATGAGAGAGTGCTACAGTGTGTCTCAGAGATTGACAGGAAAAGTCAGAGAGTGTCACATTGTGCCTCAGTGTCAGAGAGTGTCACAGTCTGTCTCAGAGAGTGTCGGAGAGATACAGAAGGTGTCACAGTGTGTCACAGAGAGTGTCACAGTGTCTCAGAGAATGTCACCATGTGTCAGATAGCATCGCAGTCAGGCAGAGAGTGTCACAGTGAGTCAGAGAGTGTCACAGACTTTGTCAAAGTCTGTCAGAGAGTGCGACAGTGTGTTTCAGAGAGTGTCAGAGAGAGTCAGAAAGTGCCACAGTGTGTTTAAGTGAGTGTCAGAGAGTGTCACAGTGTGTTTCAGAGAGGGTCAGAGAGAGTCGGAGAGTGTTACACTGTTTCGCAGAGAGGGTTTGAGAGTGTCCCAGTGTGTCTCAGAGATTGTCACAGTGTGTCTCAGAGGGTCAGCGAGTGCCAGAAAGTGTCACAGTTTGTCTCAGAGAGTGTCACATTGTGTCACAGTCTGTCTGGGAAGGTTACAGTATATTTTAGAGTGTATCAGACAGTGTCAGAGAGGGTCAGCATTTGTCTCAGAGAGGGTCACAGCCTGTCAGAGGGTGTTACTGTGTGTCTCACAGAGAGTCAAAAATGTCACAGTGTGTCTCGGAGAGTGTCACAGTGTGTCAACGAGTGTCACAGTGTGTCTCAGAGTGAGTCAGAGAGTGTCACAGTGTGCCTCAGAGTGACCCAGAGAGTGTCAGAGTGTCTCACAGTGTGACACAGTCTGTCAGAGAGTGTCACAGGGTGTCTGAGAGAGTGACTGAGTGTCTTAGAGAGAGGCAGCGAGTATCACAGTGTGTCTCAGAGAGTCAGAGAGAGACCGAAAGTGTCACAGAGATTGTCATAGTCTGTCAGAGAGTGTCACAGGGTGTCTCAGTGTGTCAGAGAGAGTCACAGAGTGTCACAGCATGTCTAAGAGAGTGGCACAGAGCGTCAGAGAGTGTCACAGTCTGACTCAGAGCGGGTCAGAGTGTGTCACAGTCTGTCAGAGAGTGTCACAGTGTTCCTCAGAGAGTGTCAGAGAAAGTCAGAGAATGTCACAATGTGTCATAGTCTGTCAGAGAGTGTCACAGTGTGTCTCAGAGCATGTCAGAGAGAGTCAGAATGTGTCACAGTCTGTCTCAGAGAGTGTCACAGTGTGTCACCGTCTGTCAGAGAGTGTCACAGAGTATTTCAGAGAGTGTCGGAATGCGTCACAGTGAGTGACAGAGAGTATCTCAGTGTGTCACAGTCTGTCAGAAAGTGTCACAGTGTGCCTCAGTGAGTATCACAGTATCGCAGAAAATGTCACCGTGTGTCAGAGAGTGTCCCACGAGGTTAGAGTGTCATCATGTGTCTCAGAAATTGTCACAGTCTGTCAGAGAGTGTCACAGCATGTCTAAGAGAGTGTCATAGTGTGTCACATTGTGTCTAAGAACCAGTCAGAAAGTATCACCGTGTGTCTCAGTGAGTGTCACAGTGTTACTCAGAGAGTGTCATAGAGAATCAGGTAGTGTCACAGTGCGTCACAATATGTCAGAGAGAGTCATAGTGCATCTCAGAGAATGTCAGAGAGTGTCAGATAGCGTAACAGTGAGACTCAGAGAGTGCCACATGTGTTTCAGAGAATGTCCGAGAGAGTCAAAGAGTGTCGTAGTGTGCCATACTGTGTCTCAGAGCGTGTTAGAGAGTGTCACAGTCTGTCTCGGACAGTGTCACAGTGTGTCTCAGAGTGTCAGAGAGAGTCATTGAGTGTCATAGTGTGTCTCAGAGAGAGTCAGATAGGTCAGAGTGTCACAGTGTGCCTCTGAGAGTGTCAGAGTGTGCCTCAGAGTGGCAGAGTGAGTCAGAATGTGTCACAGAGTGCCTCAGGGAGTGTCACAGTCTGTCAGAGAAGGTTACAGTGCATTTCAGAGTGTGTCAGAGAGAGTCAGTGAGTGTCACACTGAGTCGTACTGTGACTCAGAGAGTGTCAGAGAGGGTCAGCGTTTGTCTCAGAGAGGGTCACAGTCTGTCAGAGAGTGTCACACTGAGTTTCAGAGAATATCAGAGAGTGAGAGAGTGTCACAGTTTGTCTAAGAGAGTTTCGGAGAGAGTCAGCGAGTGTGACAGTTTGTCACAATCTGTCAGAGAGTGTCACAGTGTGCCGCAGAGAGTGTTATAGTGTGTCTCAGTGATTGTCAGAGAGGGTCACAATGTGTCTCAGACAGTGTGAGAGAGAGTCAAAAGATGTCACACTGTGTCACAGTGTGTCTGAGAGAGTGACTGAGTGTCTTAGAGAGAGGCAGCGAGTATCACAGTTTGTCTCAGAGAGTCAGAGAGAGACCGAAAGTGTCACAGAGATTGTCATAGTCTGTTAGAGAGTGTCACAGTGTGTCTCAGTGAGTGTCAGAGAGTGTCACAGAGTGTCACAGTGTGTCTCAGAGATGGTCAGAATGTGTCACAGTGTTTCACAGTCTGTCAGAGAGTGTCATAGAGTGTTACAGTGTGTCTCGGAGAGGGTAAGAGAGTTTTACAGTGTGTCTCAGAGTGTCAGAGAGAGTTAGAGACTGTCACAGTGTGTCTCAGGGAATCAGAGAGTGTCACAGTGAGTCACAGTCTGTCAGGAATTGTCACGGTGTACCTCAGAGAGTGTCAGAGAAATTCAGAGAATGTCACAGTCTGTCATAGACTGTCAGAAAGTGTCACAGTTTGTCTCAGAGCGTCAGAGAGAGTCAGAAAGTGTCGAAGTGTCTGAGAGTGTCACAGTCTGTCTCAGAGAGTGTCATAGAGAGACAGAAAGGCTTCTAGTGTGTCTCAGAGAGTGTCACAGTGTCTCAGAGAATGTCACAGTGTGTCAGATAGAATCACAGTCGAGCAGAGAGTGTCACAGTGTGTCAGAGAGTGTCACAGTCTGTCACAGTCTGTCAGAGAGTGTCTCACTGTGTTTCACAGAGTGTCACAAAGTGCTTCAGAGAGTGTCAGAGAGAGTCGGAGAGTGTTACACTGTGTCTCGGAGAGTGACAGAGAGGGTCAGAGAGTGTCACAGTGTGTCTCAGAGAGTGTCACATTGTGTCACAGACTGTCAGAGAAGGTTACAGTATATTTCAGAGTGTATCAGACAGTGTCAGAGAGGGTCAGCATTTGTCTCAGAGAGGATCACAGTCTGTCAGAGGGTGTTACTGTGTGTCTCAGAGAGAGTCAAAAATGTCGCTGTATGTCTCCAAGAGTGTCACAGTGTCACAGAGAATGTCACCGTGTGTCTGAGAGTGTCACAGTGTGTCAGAGTGTGTCATAGTGTGTCAGAGAGTTTCATAGTGTGTCACCGTGTGTTTCAGAGAGTGTCAGATGGAGACAGAGAGTGTCACAGTCTGTCTCAGAGAGTGTCAGAGAGTCCACAGTGTGTCTCGGAGAGTGTCACAGTGTGTCAAAGAGTGTCACAGCGTGTCTCAGAGTGAATCAGATAGAGTCAGAGTGTCTCACAGTGTGTCACAGTCTGTCAGGGCGTGTCACAGGATGTCTCAGTGTGTCAGAGAGAGTCACAGAGTGTCATAGCATGTCTAAGACAGTGTCACAGAGCGTCAGAAAGTGTCACAGTGTGTCTCAGAGAGTGTCTCCGTGTGTCACAATCTGTAAGAGAAGGCTACAGTGTATTTCCGAGTGGGTCAGAGAGAGTCAGACATTGTCACAGTGTGTCATACTGTGTCTCAGAGAGTTTCAGAGACAGTCAGCATTTGTCTCCAAGAGGGTCACCGTCTGTGAGAGAGTGTTATAGTGTGTCTCAGAGAGTGAGTGAAAGGGTCAGAGAGTGTCACAGTGTGTCTAAGAGACTGTCAGAGAAATTCAGAATGTCACAGTGTGTCACAGTGTGTCAGAGAGTGTCACAGTCTGTCACAGTCCATCAGAGAGTGTCTCACTGTGTTTCACAGAGTGTCACAAAGTGCTTCAGAGAGTGTCAGAGAGAGTCGGAGAGTGTTATACTGTGTCTCAGAGAGTGACAGAGAGGGTCAGAGAGTGTCACATTGTGTCACAGACTGTCAGAGATGGTTACAGTATATTTCAGAGTGTATCAGACAGTGTCAGAGAGGGTCAGCATTTGTCTCAGAGAGGATCACAGTCTGTCAGAGGGTGTTACTGTGTGTCTCAGAGAGAGTCAAAAATGTCGCTGTATGTCTCCAAGAGTGTCACAGTGTCACAGAGAATGTCACCGTGTGTCTGAGAGTGTCACAGTGTGTCAGAGTGTGTCATAGTGTGTCAGAGAGTTTCATAGTGTGTCACCATGTGTTTCAGAGAGTGTCAGATGGAGTCAGAGAGTGTCACAGTCTGTCTCAGAGAGTGTCAGAGAGTCCACAGTGTGTCTCGGAGAGTGTCACAGTGTGTCAAAGAGTGTCACAGTGTGTCTCAGGGTGAGTCAGATAGAGTCAGAGTGTCTCACAGTGTGTCACAGTCTGTCAGGGCGTGTCACAGGATGTCTCAGTGTGTTAGAGAGAGTCACAGAGTGTCATAGCATGTCTAAGACAGTGTCACAGAGCGTCAGAAAGTTTCACAGTGTGTCTCAGAGCGTGTCTCTGTGTGTCACAATCTGTAAGAGAAGGCTACAGTGTATTTCCGAGTGGGTCAGAGAGAGTCAGACATTGTCACAGTGTGTCATACTGTGTCTCAGAGAGTTTCAGAGACAGTCAGCATTTGTCTCCAAGAGGGTCACCGTCTGTGAGAGAGTGTTATAGTGTGTCTCAGAGAGTGAGTGAAAGGGTCAGAGAGTGTCACAGTGTGTCTAAGAGACTGTCAGAGAAAGTCAGAATGTCACAGTGTGTCACAGTCTGTCAGAGAGTATCATAGTGTGCCTCAGAGAGAGACAGAGATTGACACCGTGTGTCACAGTCTGTCAGAAATTGTTACAGTGTGCCTCAGAGATTGTCAGAGAGTCAGAGATTGACACAGTGTGTCACAGTCTGTCAGAAATTGTTGCAGTGTGCCTCGGAGACTGTCAGACAGAGTCAGAGTGCATCGTACTATGCCTCAGAGGGAGTCAGAGGGAGTCAGAGAGTGTCACATTGTGTCATACTGTGTCTCAGAGAGTGTCAGTGTTTGTCTCAGAGAAAGTCACAGTCTGTCAGAGTGTTACAGTGTGTCTCAGAGAGTGTCAGAGAGTGTCAGTGTTTGTCTAAGAGAGGGTTAGAGTGGGCCAGAGAGTGACACAGTGTCTCTGAGAATGTCACCGTGTGTCAGAGAGTGTCGCAGTGTGTCACAGTGTGTTTCAGAGTGTGTTAGAGAGAATCTGAGAGTGTCACAGTGTCCTATATCTCACAGAGTGTCCGAGAGTGTCTCAGTCTGTATCAGAGTGTCAGAGTCAGAAAGTGTCACAGTGTGTCTCAGAGAGGGTCGGAGAGTGTCACACCGTCTCAGAGTATGTCACAGAGTGTCGGAGTGAGTCACAGTGTGTCTCAGAGTCAGTCAGAGAGTGCCACAGTGCATCTCAGAGCGAGTCAGAGAGAATCAGAGAGTGTCACAGTCTGTCAGAGAGTGTCACAGTGTATCTCAGAGAGTGTCATTGAGAATCAGAGAGTGTCACAGTGTGTCACAATCTGTCAGGGAGAGTCAGTGTGTGTCTCAGAGAATGGCAGAGAGTGTCAGATAGAGTCACAGTTTGTCTCAGAGAGTGTCACAGTGTGTCATACTGTGTCTCAGAGCGTGCCAGAGTGTGTCACAGTCTGTGTCAGAGAGTTTCAGAGAGGGTCCGAGTGTGTGACAGTGTGTCACAAAGTGTCCGAGAGTCAGAGAGTGTTACAATGTGTGTCAGAGAGAGTTAGAGAGTTTCACAGTGTGTGTCAGAAAGTGTCAGAAAGTGTCACAGTTTCTCAGAGAGTGGCAGAGAGAGTCAGAGAATCTCATAGTGTTTCTCAGAGAGTGTCAGAGAGTGTCGCAGTGTGTCTCAGAGAGTGTCATAATGTTTCTCTAAGAGTTTTACACTGTGTCTCAGAGAGGGTCAGAGTGAGTCAGAGAGTGTCATATTGTGCCCCAGAGAGTGTCAGAGAGAGTGTGAAAGTGTCACAGTGTGTCTCAGAGAGTGTCAGAGAGTGTCATAGTGTGTCTGAGTGAGTGTCAGAGCGATTCAGAGCGTGTTACAGAGTGTCTCACAGAGTGTCAGAATATGTCTCAGAGTGTCAGAGACAGTCAGAGAGTGTCACAGTGTGCCTAGGAGAGTGTCATAGTCTGTCACAGTCTGTCAGAGTGTGTCATAGTGTACCTCAGAGAGAGTCAGAGAATGTCACAGAGTTTCATAGTCTGTCAGAGAATGTCATGCTGTGTCATAATGTGTCCCAGAGAGTGTCACAGAGTCTTACAGTGCGTCTCAGAGAGTGTCAGAAAGTGTCACAGTCTGTCAGAGTGTCGCAGTGTGTCACAGAAAATTTCACAGTATATCACAGTCGGTCGGAGAGTGTCAAAGTGTGTCAGAGTGTCACAGTCTGTCTCAGAGAGTGTCACAGTCGGTCAGAGAGTGTCACAGTGTGTCTCAGAGAGTGTCAGAGAATATCACCGTGTGTCATAGTCTGTCAGAGAGTGTCATAGTTGTCTCAGAAAGTGTCAGAGAGGGTCAGAGAGGGTCACAGTGTGTCTCAGATAGACAGAGATAGTCAGAAAGTGTAACAGTGTGCCTCAGAGAATTTTTCAGTGTGTCACAGTCTGTAAGAGAAGGTTACAGTATATTACAGAGTGTATCAGAAAGAGTGGGAGAGTGTGACAGTGTGTCATACTCTGTCTGAGTGAGTGTCAGGCAGGGTCAGCATTTGGCTCAGAGAATGTCACAGTCTGTGAGAGAGTGTCACAGTGCATCACAGATTGTCAGAGAGTGCCACAGTGTGTCTCCGAGAGTGTGAGAGAGATTCAAAAAATGCCACAGTGTGTCTCAGAGAGTGACCGAGTGTCTCAGCGAAAGAGCCAGAGTGTCACAGTGTGTCTCAGAAAGTGTCACAGTATGTATCCGTGTCAGAGAGGCAAAGTTAGTGTCACAGTGAGTCTCAGAGAGTGTCACATAGTCTCAGAAAATGTCACTGTGTGTCAGATACTGTAACAGTGTGTCAAAGAGTATCACAGTGTGTCAGAGAAAGTCAGAGAATGTCACAGTGTGACTCAGAGAGTGTCATAGTGTCTTAGTGAGTGTCAGAGCGATTCAGAGTGTGTTACAGCGTGTCTCAGAGAGGTTCAGAAAGTGTCACAGCGTGTCTCAGAGTGTCAGAGAGAGACAGAGAGTGTCACAGTGTCTCAGAGAATGTCACCATGTGTGAGAGAACGTCTCAGTCAGTCAGTGAGTGTCACAGTGTGTATCAGAGAATCAGAGAATGTCACAGAGTGTCACATGCTGTCAGAGAGTGTCACAGTGTGTCTCAGAGGGTGTCAGAGAATGTCACAGTGTGTCAAAGCCTGTCAGAGAGTGTCATAGCGTGCCTCAGAGAGTGTCAGAGATAGTCAGAAAGTGTCACAATGTGTCTCAGAAAGTGTCGCAGTGTGTCTCAGTGAGTGTCACAGTGTGCCACAGTCTGTACGAGAAGGTTACAGTGTATTTCAGAGTGTATCAGAGAAAGTCAGAGAGTGTCACAGTGTGCCACAGTCTGTACGAGAAGGTTACAGTGTATTTCAGAGTGTATCAGAGAAAGTCAGAGAGTGTGACATTGTATCATACTGTGTCTCAGAGAGTGTCAGACAGGGTCAGCATTTGTCTCAGAGAATGTCACAGTCTGTGAGAGAGTGTCACAGTGCGTCTAAGAGTGTCAGAGAGAGTCACAGTGTGTCTCAGAGAGAGTGAGAGAGATTCAAAAAATGTCATAGTGTGTCTCAGAGTGTCAGAGATAGTCAGAGAGTGTCACAGTGTGTCTAGGAGAGTGTCACAGTGCGTCACAGTCTGTCAGAGAGTGTCAGAGTGTGCCTCAGAGAGAGTGAGATAAAGTCAGAGAATGTCATAGTTTGACTCAGAGAGTGTCAGAGAGTGTCACAGTTTGTCAAAGAAAATGTCACAGTCTGTCACATTTTATTCCTGATGAAGGGCTTTTGCCCGAAACGTCGATTTCGCTGCTCCTTGGATGCTGCCTGAACTGCTGTGCTCTTCCAGCACCACTAATACAGTCTATCACAGTCAGTCAGAGAGTGTCACAGTGTCTCAGAGAATGTCACCATGAGTGAGAGAGTGTCACAGTTGGTCAGAGAGTGTCACAGTCTGTTACAGAGAGCGTCACAGTCTGTCAAAGAGTGTCACAGTGTGTCTCAGAGAGTCAGAGAGTGTCGAAGAGTGCCACAGTGTGTCACAGTCTGTCAGAGAGTGTCACACGATGTTTCAGAGAGTGTCAGAGAGTGTCACAGTGTGTCACAGAGACTGTCAGAAAGGATCGGAGATTGTCACAGTGCGTCTCAAAGTGTCAGAGAGTGTCAGAGAGTGTCACAGTGTGTCTAAGATTAATGCAGAGAGAGTCAGAGAGTGTCACAGGGAGCCACAGTTTGTCAGACAGTGTCACAGTGTGCCTCAAAGAGAGACAGAGAGTGTCTCAGCGTGTCTGAGAATGCCAGAGAGAGTCAGAGAGTGTCACAGTCTGTCAGAGAGTCTCACAGTGTGTCTAAGAGAGTCTCAGAGAGAGTCAGAGAGTGTCACAGTCTGTCAAAGTGTGTCACAGTGTGTCTCAGAATCATAGAGAGTCAGAAAGTGTGACAGTCAGTCTTTGAGAGAGTGTGTCAGTGTGTCACAGTCTGTCAGTGTCACAGTGTGTCTAAGAGAGTGTCCGAGGGAGTCAAGTGTGTCTCAGAGAATGTCACAGTGTGTCTGAGAGAGTCAGAGAGAGTCAGAAAGTGTCACAGTTTGTCTCAGAGAATGTCACAGTGTGAATCAGTCTGTCAGAGAATGATACAGTATATTTCAGAGAGTGTCAGAGAGAGTCACAAAGTGTCACAATGTGTCATACAGTGTCTCAAAGAGTGTCAGTGAGGGTAAGCATTTGACTCAGAGAGGGTCCCTGTCTGTGAGAGATTGTCACAGTGTGTCTCAGAGAGTATCAGGGTGAGTCAGATAGGGTCACAGTATGTCATACTGTGCCTCAGAGAGTGTCAGAGAGTCAGACTGCATCACAGTGTGTCTCAGAGTGTGTCAGAGAGTGTCACAGTCTGTCTCAGAGAGTGTCCGAGCGGGTCAGAGAATATCACAGTGTTTCTCCGGGAGTGTCACAGTGTCTCAGAAAATGTCACTGTGTATCAGAGAGTGTCACAGTGTGTCAGGGAGTATCACAGTCTGTCTCAGAGTGTGTCAGAGAGAGACAGAGAGTGTCACATTGTGTTTCAGAGTGTCAGAGAGAGACTCAAAGGGTCACAGTGTGTCAGCATGTCAGAGAGAGTCAGTGTATCACAGTGTGTCTCAGAATGTGTCGGAGAGTGTCATAGTGTGTGTCAGTGAGTGTCAGAGCGATTTAGAAAGTGTTACAATGTGCCTCAGTGAGGGACAGAGATTGTCACAGTGTGTTCCAGAGTGTCAGAGAGAGTCACAGTGTGTCTCAGCATGTCAGAGAGAGTCAGAGAGTGTCACAGTGTGTCTCAGAGAGTGTCACAGTGTGTGTCAGGGATAGTCAGAGAGTGTCACAGTCTGTCTCAGTCTGTCAGAGAGTGTCACAATGTGCCTCAGAGAGAGTCAGAGAAAGTCAGACAATGTCACAGTGTTTCATAATCTGTCAGAGATTGTCATAGTGTGTCTCAGAGAGTGTCATAGAATGTTACAGTGTGTCTCAGAGTGTCGGACAGTGTCACCGTCTGTCAGAGTGTCACAGTGTGTCAGAGAGTGTCAAGTGTGTCTCAGAGAGTGTCATAGTGTATCAGAGAGTCTCAAGTGTGTCTCAGAGAGTGTCACAGTCGGTCAAAGAGTGTAACAGTGTGTTTCAGAGAGGGTCTGCGAGTGTCACAGTGTGTATCAGATAGAGTCTGAGAGTGTTACACAGTGTCTAAGAGAGTGTCATAGAGCTTCCGAAAGTGTCACAGTCTGTCTCAGAGAGGGTCAGAGAATGTCACAGTCTGTCTCAGAGAGAGTCAGAAAATGTCAGAGAATGTCACAGTGTGACAGTCTGTCAGAGAGTGTCATAGTGTGTCTCAGAGAGTGTCAGAGAGAGTCAGATTATGTCACAGTCTGACTCAGAGAGTGTTAGAGCGGGTCAGAGAGTGTCATAGTGTGTCTCAGGGATGGTCACAGTGTGTCAAAAATGTCATCGTGTATCAGAGAGTGTCACAGTCTGTCAGAGAGTGTCATAGTGTGTCACAGAAATTTTCACAGTCTGTCAGAGTGTGTCACAGTGGTTCTCAGAGAGTGTCACTGTGAGACGCAATCTGTTAGAGAATCTTACAGTGTATTGCAGTGTGTCTCAGTGAGTACCAGAGCGATTCAGAAAGTGTTACAGTGTGTCTCAGCGAGGGTCAGAGAGTGTCACAGAGTGTCACAGTGTGTCTCAGAGTGTCAGAGATAGTCAGAGAGTGTCACACTGTGTCTCAGAGAGTGTCACAAGGTGTCACAGTCTGTCACAGTGTGTCACAGAGTGTTTCAGAGAGTCAGAGCAAGTCAGAAAATGCCACAGTGTTTCATAGTCTGTCAGAGAGTGTCATAGTGTGTCTCGGTGAGTGTCATAGAGTGTTACAGTGTGTCTCAGAGAGTGTCAGAGAGTGTCAGACAGTGTCACAGTCGGTTAGGTATTGTCACAGTGTGTCACGGAGAGTGTCACAGTGTGTCGCACAGAATGTCACAGTCTGCCACGGTCTGTCAAAGAGTGTCACGGTGTGTTTCAGAGAGTCAGAAAGAGTCAAATAATGTTACAGCGTTTCTAAGAGAGTCTCAGAGAGCATCAGAAAGTGTCACAGTCTGTCTCAGAGAGGGTCAGAGTGTGTTACAGTCAGTCAGAGATTGGCACATTGTGCCTCAGAGTCAGAGAAAGTCATAAATGTCACAGTGTGTCATAGTCTGTCAGAGAGTGTCATAGTGTGTCTCAGTGAGTGTCAGAGATAGTCAGAGATTGTCACAGTGTGTTTCAGAGAGTGTCACGTGTGTTTCAGAGAGTGTCACAGTGTGTCACAGTCTGTCAGAGAAGGTTACAGTGCTTTTTAGAGTGTGTCAGAGAGTCAGAGAGTGTCACAGTGAGTCGTACTCTGTCTCAGAGAGTGTCAGAGATGGTCAATGTTTGTCTCAGAGAGGATCACAATCTGTCAGAGAGTGTCATAATGTGTCTCAGAGTGGGTCAGAATGAGTCAGAGAGTGTCACAGTGTGTCTAAGAGAGTGCCAGAGAAAGTCAGAAAGTGTTACAGTTTATCACAATCTGTCAGAGAGTGTCACAGTGTATCGTGCTGTGCCTCAGAGAGGGTCAGAGAGAGTGAGAGACTTTAACGGTCTGTCTCAGACAGGGTCAGAGGTTGTCACTGTGTGTCTCAGAGAGTGTCAGAGTCGTCAGAGAGTGTCACAGCGTGTCTTAGAGAGGGGCAGAGAGGGTCACAGTGGGTCTCAGAGAGTCAGAGAATGTCACAGTGTGCCTCACAGAGTGTCAGATAAGATCAGAGAGTGTCTCAATGCGTCTCAGAGAGTTTCAGATAGGATCAGAGATTGTCACAGTGTGCCTAAGAGAGTGTCGGAGAGAGCCAGAGAGTGTCACAGTTTGTCACAGTCTGTCAGAGAGTGTCACAGTGTGTCTCAGAAAGTGTCAGATAGAATCCGAGAGTGTCACAGTATGTCTATGAGAGTGTCAGAGAGAGACAGAGAGTGTCACAGTCTGTCAGAGAGTGTCAGAGTTAGTCTCAGCGAGAGTCACAGTGTGTCTCAGAGAGTCAGAGAGAGTCGCAGTCTGTCTTTGAGAGTGTCACAGTGTGCCACAGAGAGTGTCAGAGAGAGTCAGAGAGTATCACAGTGTGTTTAAGAGAGTGTCAGAGAGAGTCAGAGAGTGTCACAGTGTGTCGCAGAGAATGTCACAGTCTGCCACGGTCTGTCAAAGAGTGTCACAGTGTGTTTCAGAGAGTCAGAAAGAGTCAAATAATGTTACAGCGTGTCTAAGAGAGTCTCGGAGAGAATCAGAATGTGTCACAGTCTGTCACAGAGAGGGTCAGATTGTGTCACAGTCTGTCAGAGATTGGCACAGTGTGCCTCAGAGAGAGTCAGAGAAAGTCATAAATGTCACAGTGTGTCATAGTCTGTCAGAGAGTGTCATAGTGTGTCTCAGTGAGTGTCAGAGATAGTCAGAGATTGTCACAGTGTGTTTCAGAGAGTGTCATGTGTGTTTCAGAGAGTGTCACAGTGTGTCACAGTCTGTCAGAGAAGGTTACAGTGCTTTTCAGTGTGTGTCAGAGAGTCAGAGACTGTCACAGTGAGTCGTACTCTGTCTCAGAGAGTGTCAGCGATGGTCAATGTCTGTCTCAGAGAGGATCACAATCTGTCAGAGAGTGTCATAATGTGTCTCAGAGTGGGTCAGAATGAGTCAGAGAGTGTCACAGTGTGTCTAAGAGATTGCCAGAGAAAGTCAGAAAGTGTCACAGTTTATCACAGTCTGACAGAGAGTTTCAAAGTGTATCGTGCTGAGCATCAGAGATTGTCAGAGAGAGTGAGAGACTTTAACAGTCTGTCTCAGACAGGGTCAGAGGTTGTCACTGTGTGTCTCAGAGAGTGTCAGAGTCGGTCAGAGAGTGTCACAGAGTGTCTTAGAGAGTGTCAGAGAGGGTCACAGTGGGTCTCAGAGAGTCATAGTGTGTCTCAGAGAATCAGAGAGAGTCAGAACGTGTTACAGTCCGTCTCATGGAGTGTCACACCGTGTGTCACAGTCTGTCAGAAAAGATTACATGTATTTCAGAGTGTGCCAGAGAGTCAGAGAGTGTCACAGTGAGTCCTACTGTGTCTCAGAGAGTGTCAGAGTGGGTCAGTGTTTGTCTCTGAGAGGGTCTCTCAGTGACAGAATGACTCAGAAAGTGTCACAGAGTGCCTCAGAGAGAGTCAAGGAGTGTCACAGTGTGCCTAAGAGAGTGTCACAGTGTCCCGAAGAGATTGTCAGAGAGAGTCAGAGAGTGTCACAGTGTCCCGAAGACAGTGCCAGAGAAAGTCAGAGAGTGTCACAGTTTGTCACAATCTGTCAGAGAGGGTCACAGATGTCGTGCTGTGCCTCAGAGAGTGTCAGGGAGATTCAGAGAGTGTCACAGTCGGTCTCAGTGAGTGCTTCAGTGTGTTTTAGAGAGTGTCACAGTGCCTTTCGGAGAGAGTTGGAGAGTGTCACAGTGTGTCTCAGAGAGTGACAGAGAGGGTCAGAGAGTGTCACAGTGTGTCTAAGAGAGTGTCAGAGAAAGTCAGAGAATGTCATTTTGTCACAACCTGTCAGAGAGTGTCACAGTGTGTTGTGCTGTGCCTGAGAGAGTGTCAGAGTGTCACATTCTGTCTTAGAGAGTGTCAGAGAGAATCAGCATGTGTCTCAGAGAGTCAGAGAGTGTCACAGTGTGTCACAGTCTGTCACAGAGTGTCACAGTGTGTCTCAGAGAGTGTCACAGTGTGTCTCAGAGAGTCGGAGAGTATCACAGTGTGCCTCAGAGAGTGTCAGGTAAGATCAGAGAGTGTCACAATGCGTCTCAGAGAGAGTTAGATAGGTTCAGAGAGTGTCACAATGTGTCACAGTCTGTCAGAGAGTATCACAGCGTGTCTCAGAGAGTGCCACAGTGTGATTTAGAGAATGTCAATGTGCCTTTCGGAGAGATATGGAGAGTGTCCCAGTGTGTCTCGGCGAGTGTCAGCGAGTGTCACAGTGTGTCTAAACGTGTCAGAGAGAGTCAAAGAGTGTCACAGTGTGTCTCTTAGCATGTCAGATAGGATTAGCGAGTGTCACAGTGCGTCTCAAAGTGTCAGAGAGTGTCAAAGTGTGTCACAGCCTGTTAGAGAGTGTAACATTGTGCCTCAGAGAGTGTCAGGGAGAATCAGAGAGTGTCACAGTCGGTGTCAGAGAGGGTCAGAGAGTGTCACAGTGTGTCACAGTCTGTCAGAGCGTGTCACAGTGTGCCGCAGAGTGTGTCAGAGAGTTTCACAGTGGGTTTCAGGGAGTGTCTCGGTGTGTCTCAGAGAGTGTAAGATAAGATCAGAGAGTGTCACAGTGCGTCTCAGAGAGTGTCTCAGTGCGTCACAGTCTGTCAGAGTGTGTCACATTGTGTCTCAGAGAGAGTCAGACAGTATCACAGTGTGTGTCAGAGATTCAGAGAGAGTCTGAATGTGTCACTATCTGTCAGAGAGTGTCACAGTGTTTCACAGTCTGTCAGAGAGTGTCATAGTGATTTTGAGAGAGTTTCAGAGAGTGTCACAGCGTGTCACAGAGAGTGTCAGATAGGATCAGAGAGTGTCACAGTGCATCTCAAATTGTCAGAGAGTGTCCCGGTGTGTCGCAGATAGTGTCAGAGTGTGTCACAGTGTGTTTCAAAGAATGTCAATAAGTGTCACAGTGTGTGTCAGAGATGTCTCAGTGTGTCACAGTCTGTCAGAGAGTGTCACATTGTGCCTCAGAGAGTGTCACAGTGTGTCACAGTCTGTCAGAGAGTGTCACAGTGTTTTTCAGAGAGTGTCACAGTGTGTCACAGTCTGTCAGAGAGTGTCACAGTGTTTTTCAGACAGTTAAAGAGTGTCACATTGTGTCACAGTGTGTCAGGGAGTGTCACAGTGCTTTTAAGATAGTGTCAGAGAGTGACACATTGTGTCTCAGATAGTGTCAGAATGTGTCACAGTGTGTCAGAGATTGTAACAGTGTGTTTCAAAGAATGTCAGGGAGTGTCCCAGTGTGTGTCAGAGAGTGACAGAGTGTGTCAGAGTGTGTCACAGTCTATCAGAGAGAGTCACAGTGCGTCTCCAATTGTCAGACAGGGTCCCAATGTGTCTCAGAGAGTCTCAGAGAGTATCACAGAGTATCACAGTGTCACAGTCTCTCAGAGAGTGTCACAGTGTGTTTCAGAGAGAGTCAGAAAGTGTCACAGTCTGTCTCAGAGAGTGTCACAGTGTGTCACAGCCTGTCAGAGAAGGTTACTGTATATTTCAGAGTGAGTCAGAGAGAGTCAGAAAGTGTCACAGTCTGTCTTTGAGAGTGTCTCAGTGTGTCACAGTCGTTCAGAGAGTGTCATAGTATGTCACAGAAATTGTCACAGCCTGTCAGAGCGTGACACAGTGTGTCTCAGAGAGTGAAAGAGAGAGTCAGAGAGTGCCACAGGGTGTTTTAGAGAGTGTCACAGTGCCTTTCGGAGAGAGCTGGAGAGTGTCACAGTTTGTCTCAGAGAGTGTCAGCGAGTGTCACAGTGTGTCTAATAGTGTCAGAGAGAGTCAAAGAGTGTCATAGTGTGTCTCTGAGAATGTCAGATATGATTAGAGAGTGTCATAGTGCGTCTCAAAGTGTCAGAGAGTGTCACAGAGTATCACAGCCTGTCAGAGAGTGTAACATTGTGCCTCAGAGAGTGTCACAGTGTGTCACAGTCTGTCAGAGAGTGTGTTTCAAAGAATGTCAGAGAGTGTCACAATGTGTCCCAGAGAGTGACAGAGTGTGTCAGAGTGTGTCACAGTCTGTCAAAGTGTGTCACAGTGCGTCTCAAATTGTCAGAGAGGGTCCCAATGAGTCTCAGAGAGTATCACAGTGTCACAGTCTCTCAGAGAGTGTCACAGTGTGTTTCAGAGAGAGTCAGAAAGTGTCACAGTCTGTCTCAGAGAGTGTCAGTGTGTCACAGTCTGTCAGAGAAAGCTACAGTATATTTCAGAGTGAGTCAGAGAGAGTCAGAAAGTGTCGCAATCTGTCTTTGAGAGTGTCTCAATGTGTCACAGTCGTTCAGAGAGTGTCATAGTGTGTGTGACAGAAATTGTCACAGTCTGTCAGAGCGTGACACAGTGTGTCTCAGAGAGTGACTGAGAAAGTCGGAGAGTGTCACAGTGTGTCACACTCTGTCAGATCATGTCACAGTGTGCCGCAGAGTGTGTTAGAGAGTTTCACAGTCTGTTAGAGAGTGTTACAGTGTGTTTCAGAGAGTGTCACAGTGTTCTTCAGAGAGTGTCACAGTCTGTCACAATCTGTCGGAGAGAGTCGCAGATGTCGTGCTATGCCTCAGAGAGTGTCAGGGAGAGTCAAGGAGTGTCACAGTCTCAAACAGTGCTACAGTGTGTCTAAGACAGTGTCAGAGAGGGTCAGAGAGTGTGACAGTGTGTTACAGTCTGTCAGAAAGTGTCACAGTGTGCCTCAGAGAGAGACAGAGAGTGTCAGAGTCGGTCAGAGAGTGTCACAGTGTGTCTCAGGGAGTCAGAGAGAGACGAAAAGTGTCACAGTGTGTCTCAGAGAGTGTCGCAGTGTCGCAGAAAATGTCACCGTGTGTCAGAGAGTGTCACGGTAGGTCAGAGAGTGTCATCGTGTGTCACAGAAGGTGTCACAGTCTGTCACAGTCTGTCAGAGAGCGTTACTGTGTTTCTCAGAGAGTGTGAGAGAGCGTCACAGGGTATCTCAGAGTGTCAGAGAGAGTCACAGTGTGTCTCAGAGAGAGTCAGTGAGTGTCACAGTGTCTCTCAAAGAGTGTGAGAGAGGGACAGAGAGTGTCACAGTGTTTTCCAGAGTATCAGAGAGAGTCACAGAGTGTCACAGCGTGTCTCAGTGTATCAGAGAGAGTCAGAGAGTGTCACAGTGTGTCTACATAAGAGTCAGAGAGAGTCATAGAGTGTCACAGTCTGTCAGAGAGTATCACAGTGTGTCTCAGAGAGTGTCAGAGATGGTCCGAGGTTGTCTCAGAGAGGTTCACAGTCTGTGAGTGAGTGTCACAGTGTGTCTCAGAGAGTGTCAGAGTGAGTCAGAGGGTGTTATAGTGTGTCATACTGTGCCTCATAGAGTTTCACAGAGAGTCAGACTGTATCACAGTTTATTTCAGAGAGTTAGAGCGTGTCACAGTCTGTCTCAGAGAGTGACACCGTGGGTCACGCTCTGTCAGAGAAGGCTACAGTATATTTTAGAGTGAGTCAGAGGGAGTCAGAAAGTGTGACAGTCTGTCTTTGAGAGTGTCACAGTGTGTCTCAGATAGGATAAGAGAGTGTCACAGTGCATCTCAAATTGTCAGAGAGAGTCAGAGAGTGTCACAGTGTGTCTCAGCGAGTGTCAGAGTGTGTCACAGTGTGTCACAGTCTGACAGAGCTTGTCATATTGTATTTGAGAGAATGTCAGAGAGTGTCACAGTGTGTCTCAACATGTGTCAGAGAGTGTCACAGTGTGTTTCAGAGAGAGTCAGACAGTGTCACAGTGTGTCTCAGAGAGTGTCACAGTGTGTTACAGCGAGTGTCACAGTGCATTTCAGTGAGAGTCAGAGAGTGTCACAGTGTGTCACAGCCTATCAGAGAGTGTCACGGTGTGTCTCAGAGGGTGTCAGATAAGATCGGAGAGTGTCTCAGTGTGTCACAGTCTGTCAGAGAGTGTCACATTGTGCCTCAGAGAGTGTCAGAAAGTGTCACAGTGTGTCATACTGTGTCTCAGAGAGTGTCAGCATTTGGCTCAGAGAGTGTTACACTCTGTGAGAGAATGTCACAGTGTGTCTCAGAGAGTGTCAGATAGGATCAGAGAGTGTTGCAGTGCGTCTCAGGGAGTGTTAGATAAGAACAGTGCGTGTCAGTGTATCTAAGAGAGTGTCAGAGAGTGTCACAGTGTGTCACAGAGTGTCAGAGAGTGTCACAGTGTGCCTCAGAGATTGTCTGATAGGATCAGAGATTTTCACACTGTGTGTCAGAGACACAGGGAGAGTCCGAAAGTGTCACAGTCTCTCTCTGAGAGTGTCACAATGTGTCACAGTCTGTCAGAGAGTGTAACAGTGTGTTTCAGAGAGAGTCAGAGAGTGTCACAGCATGTCACAGTCTGTCAGAGAATGTCACAGTGTGTCTCAGAGATTCAGATAGTCAGAAATTGTCAGTCTGTCTCAGAGAGTGTCACAGTGTGTCACAGTGTGTCAGAGAGTGTCACAGTGTGTCGCAGAGAGTGTCACAGTGTGTCACAGTGTGTCAGAGAGTGTCATAGTGTGTCCCAGAGAGTATCAGAAAGTGTCAGTGTGTCACCGTCTGTAAGAGCGTAGCACAGTGTGCCTCGGAGAGTGTCACAGTGTGTCTAAGATAGTATCAGAGAGAGTCAGAGAGTGTCACAGTGTGTCTCAGAGAGTGTCACAGTGTCTCAGAAAAAGTCACCCAGAGTCAGAGAGTGTCACCATCCATCAGAGAGTGTCACCGTGTGTCTCATAAAGTGCCACAGTCTGTCACAGTCTGTCAGAGAGTGGTACAGTGTTTCTCAGAGAGAGTGAGAGAGCGTCACAGTGTATCCCAGCGTGTCAGAGAGTCACAGTTTGTCTCAGAGAGAGTCAGAGAGTGTCACAGTGTGTCTCAGAGATGTGAGGGAGAGAGTCATAAATGTCACAGCGTGTCTCAGAGCGTGTCAGAGAGGGACAGAGAGTGTCACCGTGTTTTCCAGAGTGTCACAGAGTGTCACAGTGTGTCTCAGAAAGAGTCAAAGCATGTCACAGTGTGTCTCAGAAAGACAGAGAGTGTCACGGTCTGTCTCAAAGAGTGTCAGAGTTTGTCACAGTGAGTCACAGACTGTCAGAGAGTGTCACAATGAGTTTCAGAGAGAGTCAGCGAGTGTCACAGTTCCTCTAAGTAAATGTCAGAGAGAGTCGGAGAGTGTCACAGTCTCTCAGAGAGTGTCACAGTGTGTCTCAGAGAGTGTCAGAGTGAGTCAGAGTGTCATAGTGTGTCATACTGTGCCTCAGAGAGTGTTAGAGAGAGTCAGACTGTATCACAGTGTGTCTCAGAGTGTGTCACAGTTTGTCATAGAGTGTCACAGTCTGTCAGAGAAGGTTACACTATATTTCAGAGTGTGTCAGAGGGAGTCAGAAAGTGTCACAGTCTGTTTTTGAGAGTTTCACAGTGTGTCACAGTGTGTCTCAGAGAGTGTCAGATTGGATCAGAGAGTGTCACAGTGTGTCTTAAATTGTCAGAGGGAGTCAGAGAGTATCCCAGTGTGTCACAGTGTGTTTCAGAGTGTGTCACAGTGTGTCTGAGTGTGTCACAGTGTGTTTTAGAGAGTGTCACAGTGTGTTTCAGAGAGTGTCACAGTGTGTCTTATAGAGTGTCAGATAGGCTCAGAGAGTGTCCCTTTGCATCTCAAAGTGTCAGAGAGAGTCAGAGAGTGTCACAGTGTTTAGATTACATTACAGAATAGATAGCATTACAGTGTGGAAACAGGCCCTTCGGCCCAACAAGTCCACACTGACACGCCGAAGCACAACCCACCCATACCCCTACATTTACCCCTTACCCAACACTACGGGCAATTTAGCATGGCCAATTCACCTGACCTGCACATCTTTCGACTGTAGGAGGAAACCGGAGCACCCGGACGAAACCCATGCAGACACGGGGAGAACGTGCAAACTCCACACAGTCAGTCGCCTGAGACAGGAATTGAACTTGGGTCTCTGGCGCTGTGAGGCAGCAGTACTAACCAGTGTGTCACAGTCGGTCAGAGAAGGCTACAGTATATTTCAGAGTGAGTCAGAGAGAGTCAGAAAGTGCCACAGTCTGTCTTTGCGAGTGTCTCAGTGTGTCACAGTCGTTCAGAGAGTGTCACAGTATGCCTCAGAGAGTGTCAGAGATGTCAGAAAGTGTCACAGTCTGTCTTTGAGAGTGTCATAGTGTGACACAGAAATTGTCACAGTCTGTCAGCACGTGACACAGTGTGTCTCAGAGAGTGACAGAGAGTGTCACAGTGTGTCTAAGAGAGTGTCAGAGAAAGTCAGAGAATGTCAGTTTGTCACAACCTGTCAGGGAGTGTCACAGTGTGTCCTGCTGTGCCTCAGAGAGTATCAGAGAGTGTCACATTCTGTCTTAGAGAGTGTCAGAGAGAATCAGCATGAGTCTCAGAGAGTCAGAGTGTGTCACAGTGTGTCTCAGAGAGTCAGCGAGTGTCACAGTGTGTCACAGTGTGTCACAGAGTTTCACAGTGTGTCTTAGAGAGTGTCAAAGAGTGTCACAGTGTGTATCCGAGAGTGTCAGATAGAATCAAAGAGTGTCACAGTCTGTCAGAGAGTGTCACAGTGTGTCTCAGTGAGTGTCACAGTGTGACTCAGTGAGTGTCACAGTGTGTCTCAGAGAGTCAGAGAGAATCAGAAAGTGTCACAGTCTGTCTCAGAGAGTATCACAGTGTGCCAGAGAGTGTGACAGAGTGTCAGGCAGTGCCACAGTGTGTCTCAGAGTCATAGAGAGTCAGAAAGTGTCACAGTCTGTCTTAGAGAGTGTCACAGCGTGTCAGAGAGTGTCACAGTGTGTCTCAGAGAGAGAGTCAGAGAGTGTCACAGTGTGTCTTAGAGAGTGTCACGGTGTGTCTCAGAGAGTCAAAAGAAGTCAGCAAGTGTCACAGTGTGCCTCAGAGAGAGTCAGAGAGTGTCACAGTGTGTCTTAGAGAGTGTCACAGTGTGTCTCAGAGAGTCAAAGGGAGTCAGAAAGTGTCACAGTGTGCCACAGAGAGAGTCAGAGAGTGTCATAGTGTATCTTAGAGAGTGTCAGATAAAATCAGAGAGTGTCACAGTGTGTATATGAGGGTGTCAGAGAGTGTCACAGTCTGTCAGAGAGTGTCACAGTGTGTCTCCGAGAGTCAGTGAGAGTTAGAACGTGTCACAGTCTGTCTTTGAGAGTGCCTCAGTTTATCACAGTCTGTCAGCAAGTGTCACAGTGTGCCTCAAACCGTGTCAGAGAGAGTCAGAAAATGTCACAGTCTGTCTTTGAGAATGTCACAGTGTGTCACAGTCTGTCAGAGAGTGTCACAGTGTGTCTCAGAGAGTGTCAGATAGGATCAGAGAGTGTCCCAGTGCATGTCAAAGTGTCAGAGAGTGTCACAGTGTATCACAGTCTGTCAGAGAGTGTCACAGTGTGTCTCACAGAGTGTCAGATAAGATCAGAGAGTGTCACAGTGTGTCAGAGAGTGTCAGCGAGTGTCATAGTGTGTCTCAGAGAGAGGCAGAGAGTGCTGCATGCAGAGTCAAACAGTATTACAGTGTGTCACAATCTGTTAGAGAATGTCACAGTGTTTCTCAGAGAGTGACAGAGAGAGTCGGAGAGCGTCAGAGTGTGTTTCAGAGAGTGTCAGAGAGAGTCAAAACGTGTCACAGTGTGTCACAGTCTGTCAGAGAGTGTCACAGTACGTTTCAGAGAAGGTCAGGGAGAGCCACAGTGTGTTTCAGAGAGTGTCTCAGTGTGTCTCAGAGAGTGTCACAGTATATCAGAGATTGTCACAGTGTCTCACAGTCAGTCAGAGAGTGTCAGAGAGAGTCAGAGAGTGTCACAGTGTGTCTCAGACAATGTCAGTGAGAGTCAGATAGTGTCACAGTCTGCCAGAGAGTGAATCAGTGTGTCTTGGAGATTTTCAGCGACTGTCTCAGTGTGTCACAGTCTGTCAGAGAGAGTCAGTTTGTTTCAGAGTGTCAGATAGAGTCGGAAAGTGTCACCGTGTGTCTCAGAGTGTGTCACAGTGTGTCACAGTCTGTCAGAAAGTGTCACAGTGTATTTCAGAGAGTGTCACAGAGTGTCACAGCCGTTCTCAGAGAGGGTCAGAGTGTGACACAGTCTGTCACAACCTGTCAGAGTGTCATAGTATGTCTCAGAGTGTGTTAGAGAGTATTACATTGTGTCTCAGAAAGTGTCACGGTGTATTTCAGAGAATCAGAGAAAGTCAGAAAGTGTCACAGTCTGTCTCAGAGAGTTTCACAGTGTGTCACAGTCTTTCAGAGAAGGTTACAGTGTATTTCAGAGTGTGTCAGAGAGAGTCACACAGTGTCACAGTGTGTCATACTGTGTCTCAGAGAGTGTCAGAGAGTGTCAGTGTTTGTCTCAGAGAAAGTCACAGTCTGTCAGAGAGTGTTACAGTGTGTCTCTGAGAGTGTCAGAGAGGGTCAGCATTTGTCTAAGAGAGGGTTAGAGAGGGTCAGAAAGTGACACAGTGTCTCTGAGAATGTCACCGTGTGTCAGAGAGTGTCGCAGTGTGTCACAGTGTGTTTCAGAGTGTGTTAGAGAGAGTCTGAGAGTGTCACAGTATGTTATACTGTATCTCAGAGAGTGTCTGAGAGAGCCAGAGAGTGTCTCAGTCTGTATCAGAGTGTCAGAGAGAGTCAGAAAGTGTCACAGTGTGTCTCAGAGAGTTTCACAGTGTCTCAGAGAATGTCACAGTGTGTCAGAAAGTGTCACAGTGTGTCACAATCTGTCA
Source organism: Chiloscyllium punctatum (assembly GCF_047496795.1). Taxonomy (NCBI): domain Eukaryota; kingdom Metazoa; phylum Chordata; class Chondrichthyes; order Orectolobiformes; family Hemiscylliidae; genus Chiloscyllium; species Chiloscyllium punctatum. The sequence continues at coordinate 23,526,010 of NC_092766.1, forward strand.
GAGAGAGTCACAGTGTGTGTCAGAGTTTGTGAGAGAGAGTCAGAAGATGTCACAATGTGTCACATTCTGTCTCAGAGAGTGACCGAGTGTCTTAGAGAGTGAGGCAGGGAGTGTCACAGTGTGCCTCAGAGAGTGTCACAGTGTGTTTCTGAGGGTCAGAGAGAGAGACAGAATGTGTCACAGTGTGCCTCAGAGAGTGTCACAGTGTGTTTCTGAGGTTGAGAGAAAGAGACAGAATGTGTCACGGTGCGTCTCAGAGAGTGTCACAGCATCTCAGAACACGTCACCGTGTGACAGAGAGTGTCACAACGTGTTACAGAGAGTGCCAAAGAGGGTCAGACAGTGTAACAGTGGCCCCAGAGAGTTTCACAGTGTTCCGCAGGGAGTATCAGAGAGAATCCGGGAGTGTCACAGTGTGTCACAGTCTGTTAGAGAGTGTCACAGTATGTCTCAGAGAGTGTCAGAGATTTTCACAGTGTCTTAGAGAGGGATACAGTATGTCTCTGAGAGTGTCAGAAAGTGTCACAGTGTCTTAGAGAGTGTCACAGTGTGTCAGAGATTGTCATAGTGTGTCAGATAGATTCAGAGAGTGTCACAGTGTGTCAGAGAGTGCCACAGTTTGTCTCACAGAGAGTCACAGCGTCTCAGTGGGTGTCATAGTATGTCAGGGATTGTCACAGTGTGTCAGAGAGAGAGAGTCAGAGAGTGTCACATTGTGTCAGCGAGTGTCAGCGAGTGTCATAGTGTGTCAGCGAGTGTCATAGTGTGTCTCAGAGAGAGTCAGAGTGTGCTGCATGCAGAGTCAAACAGTATCACAGTGTGTCACAGTCTGTCAGAGAATGTCACAGTGTTTCTCAGAGAGTGACAGAGAGAGTCGGAGAGTGGCACAGTGTGTTTCAGAGAGTGTCAGAGAGAGTCAGAGAGAGTCAAAACGTGTCACAGTGTGTCACAGTCTGTCAGAGCGTGTCACAGTACGTTTCAGAGAGTGTCATAGAGAGTCAGAAAGTGTCACAGTCTGTCTCAGAGAGTGTCAGTGTGTCACAGTCTGTCAGAGAAAGCTACAGTATATTTCAGAGTGAGTCAGAGAGACTCATAAAGTGTCGCAATCTGTCTTTGAGAGTGTCTCAATGTGTCACAGTCGTTCAGAGAGTGTCATAGTGTGTGTGACAGAAATTGTCACAGTCTGTCAGAGCGTGACACAGTGTGTCTCAGAGAGTGACTGAGAACGTCAGAGAGTGTCACAGTGTGTCACACTCTGTCAGAGCATGTCACAGTGTGCCGCAGAGTGTGTCAGAGAGTTTCACAGTCTGTTAGAGAGTGTTACAGTGTGTTTCAGGGAGTGTCACAGTGTTCTTCAGAGAGTGTCACAGTCTGTCACAATCTGTCGGAGAGAGTCGCAGATGTCGTGCTATGCCTCAGAGAGTGTCAGGGAGAGTCAAGGAGTGTCACAGTCGGTCTCAGAGAGGGTCAGAGAGTGTCACTGTGTGTCACAGTCTGTCAGAGCATGTCACAGTGTGCCGCGGAGTGTGTCAGAGAGTTTCACAGTCTGTTAGAGAGTGTTACAGTGTGTTTCAGAGAGTGTCCCAATCTGCCTCAGAGAGTGTCAGGGAAAGTCAGAGAGTGTCACAGTCGGTCTCAGAGAGGGTCAGAGAGTGTCACAGTGTGTCACAGTCTGTCTCTGAGAGTGTCACAGTGTGTCAAGTCTGTCAGAGAAGGTTACAGTATATTTCGGAATGAGTCAGAGAGAGTCAGAAGTGTTACAGTCTGTCAGAGAGTGTCACAGTTTGTCTCAGAGAGTCAGAGAGAGTTGGAACGTGTCACAGTCTGTCTCTGAGAGTGTCACAGTGTGTCAAGTCTGTCAGAGAAGGTTACAGTATATTTCGGAATGAGTCAGAGAGAGTCAGAAGTGTTACAGTCTGTCAGAGAGTCTCACAGTTTGTCTCAGAGAGTCAGAGAGAGTCGGAACGTGTCACAGTCTGTCTCAGTGAGTGTCACAGTGTTTCACAGTCTGTCATAGAAGGTTACAGTATATTTGGGAATGAGTCAGAGAGGGTCAGAAGTGTCACAGTCTGTCAGGGAGTGTCACAATGTGCCTCAGAGAGTGCCAGAGAGAGTCAGAAAGTGTGACAGTATGTCATACTGTGCCTCACAGAGTGTCAGAGTGAGTCAACGAGTGTCACAGTGCGTCTCAGAAAGAGTCAGAGAGTCAGAGCAGATCGGAGTGTGTCACAGTATGTCTCAAACAGTGCTACAGTGTGTCTAAGACAGTGTCAGAGAGGGTCAGAGAGTGTCACAGTGTGTCACAGTCTGTCAGAAAGTGTCACAGTGTGCCTCAGAGAGAGACAGAGAGTGTCAGAGTCGGTCAGAGAGTGTCACAGTGTGTCTCAGGGAGTCAGAGAGAGACGAAAAGTGTCACAGCGTGTCTCAGAGAGTGTCGCAGTGTCGCAAAAAATGTCACCGTGTGTCAGAGAGTGTCACGGTAGGTCAGAGAGTGTCATCGTGTGTCACAGAAGGTGTCACAGTCTGTCACAGTCTGTCAGAGAGCGTTACTGTGTTTCTCAGAGAGTGTGAGAGAGCGTCACAGGGTATCTCAGAGTGTCAGAGAGAGTCACAGTGTGTCTCAGAGTGAGTCAGTGAGTGTCACAGTGTGTCTCAAAGAGTGTGAGAGAGGGACAGAGAGTGTCACAGTGTTTTCCAGAGTATCAGAGAGAGTCACAGAGTGTCACAGCGTGTCTCAGTGTATCAGAGAGAGTCAGAGAGTGTCACAGTGTGTCTACATAAGAGTCAGAGAGAGTCATAGAGTGTCACAGTCTGTCAGAGAGTATCACAGTGTGTCTCAAAGAGTGTCAGAGATGGTCCGAGGTTGTCTCAGAGAGGTTCACAGTCTGTGAGTGAGTGTCACAGTGTGTCTCAGAGAGTGTCAGAGTGAGTCAGAGGGTGTTATAGTGTGTCATACTGTGCCTCATAGAGTTTCACAGAGAGTCAGACTGTATCACAGTTTATTTCAGAGAGTTAGAGCGTGTCACAGTCTGTCTCAGAGAGTGACACCGTGGGTCACGCTCTGTCAGAGAAGGCTACAGTATATTTTAGAGTGAGTCAGAGGGAGTCAGAAAGTGTGACAGTCTGTCTTTGAGAGTGTCACAGTGTGTCTCAGATAGGATAAGAGAGTGTCACAGTGCATCTCAAATTGTCAGAGAGAGTCAGAGAGTGTCACAGTGTGTCTCAGCGAGTGTCAGAGTGTGTCACAGTGTGTCACAGTCTGACAGAGCTTGTCATATTGTATTTGAGAGAATGTCAGAGAGTGTCACAGTGTGTCTCAACATGTGTCAGAGAGTGTCACAGTGTGTTTCAGAGAGAGTCAGACAGTGTCACAGTGTGTCTCAGAGAGTGTCACAGTGTGTTACAGCGAGTGTCACAGTGCATTTCAGTGAGAGTCAGAGAGTGTCACAGTGTGTCACAGCCTATCAGAGAGTGTCACGGTGTGTCTCAGAGGGTGTCAGATAAGATCGGAGAGTGTCTCAGTGTGTCACAGTCTGTCAGAGAGTGTCACATTGTGCCTCAGAGAGTGTCAGAAAGTGTCACAGTGTGTCATACTGTGTCTCAGAGAGTGTCAGCATTTGGCTCAGAGAGTGTTACACTCTGTGAGAGAATGTCACAGTGTGTCTCAGAGAGTGTCAGATAGGATCAGAGAGTGTTGCAGTGCGTCTCAGGGAGTGTTAGATAAGAACAGTGCGTGTCAGTGTATCTAAGAGAGTGTCAGAGAGTGTCACAGTGTGTCACAGTCTGTCAGACAGTGTCACAGTGTGCCTCAGAGAGTGTCCGATAGGATCAGAGATTTTCACACTGTGTGTCAGAGACACAGGGAGAGTCCGAAAGTGTCACAGTCTCTCTCTGAGAGTGTCACAATGTGTCACAGTCTGTCAGAGAGTGTAACAGTGTGTTTCAGAGAGAGTCAGAGAGTGTCACAGCATGTCACAGTCTGTCAGAGAATGTCACAGTGTGTCTCAGAGATTCAGATAGTCAGAAATTGTCAGTCTGTCTCAGAGAGTGTCACAGTGTGTCAGAGAGTGTCACAGTGTGTCGCAGAGAGTGTCACAGTGTGTCACAGTGTGTCAGAGAGTGTCATAGTGTGTCCCAGAGAGTATCAGAAAGTGTCAGTGTGTCACCGTCTGTAAGAGCGTAGCACAGTGTGCCTCGGAGAGTTTCACAGTGTGTCTAAGATAGTATCAGAGAGAGTCAGAGAGTGTCACAGTGTGTCTCAGAGAGTGTCACAGTGTCTCAGAAAAAGTCACCCAGAGTCAGAGAGTGTCACCATCCATCAGAGAGTGTCACCGTGTGTCTCAAAAAGTGCCACAGTCTGTCACAGTCTGTCAGAGAGTGGTACAGTGTTTCTCAGAGAGAGTGAGAGAGCGTCACAGTGTATCCCAGCGTGTCAGAGAGTCACAGTTTGTCTCAGAGAGTGTCACAGTGTGTCTCAGAGAGTGTGAGAGAGAGAGTCATAAATGTCACAGTGTGTCTCAGAGCGTGTCAGAGAGGGACAGAGAGTGTCACAGTGTTTTCCAGAGTGTCAGATAGTGTCACAGAGTGTCACAGTGTGTCTCAGAAAGAGTCAAAGCATGTCACAGTGTGTCTCAGAAAGACAGAGAGTGTCACGGTCTGTCTCAGAGAGTGTCAGAGTTTGTCACAGTGAGTCACAGACTGTCAGAGAGTGTCACAATGAGTTTCAGAGAGAGTCAGCGAGTGTCACAGTTCCTCTAAGTAAATGTCAGAGAGAGTCGGAGAGTGTCACAGTCTCTCAGAGAGTGTCACAGTGTGTCTCAGAGAGTGTCAGAGTGAGTCAGAGTGTCATAGTGTGTCATACTGTGCCTCAGAGAGTGTTAGAGAGAGTCAGACTGTATCACAGTGTGTCTCAGAGTGTGTCACAGTTTGTCATAGAGTGTCACAGTCTGTCAGAGAAGGTTACACTATATTTCAGAGTGTGTCAGAGGGAGTCAGAAAGTGTCACAGTCTGTTTTTGAGAGTTTCACAGTGTGTCACAGTGTGTCTCAGAGAGTGTCAGATTGGATCAGAGAGTGTCACAGTGTGTCTTAAATTGTCAGAGGGAGTCAGAGAGTGTCCCAGTGTGTCACAGTGTGTTTTAGAGAGTGTCACAGTGTGTTTCAGAGAGTGTCACAGTGTGTCTTATAGAGTGTCAGATAGGCTCAGAGAGTATACCTTTGAATCTCAAAGTGTCAGAGAGATTCAGAGAGTGTCACAGAGTTTAGATTACATTACAGAATAGATAGCATTACAGTGTGGAAACAGGCCCTTCGGCCCAACAAGTCCACACTGACACGCCGAAGCACAACCCACCCATACCCCTACATTTACCCCTTACCCAACACTACGGGCAATTTAGCATGGCCAATTCACCTGACCTGCACATCTTTCGACTGTAGGAGGAAACCGGAGCACCCGGACGAAACCCATGCAGACACGGGGAGAACGTGCAAACTCCACACAGTCAGTCGCCTGAGACGGGAATTGAACTTGGGTCTCTGGCGCTGTGAGGCAGCAGTACTAACCAGTGTGTCACAGTCGGTCAGAGAAGGCTACAGTATATTTCAGAGTGAGTCAGAGAGAGTCAGAAAGTGCCACAGTCTGTCTTTGCGAGTGTCTCAGTGTCTCACAGTCGTTCAGAGAGTGTCACAGTATGCCTCAGAGAGTGTCAGAGAGTGTCACAGTGTGCCTCAGAGAGTGTCAGCGAAGTCAGAAAGTGTCACAATCTGTCTTTGAGAGTGTCATAGTGTGACACAGAAATTCTCACAGTCTGTCAGCACGTGACACAGTGTGTCTCAGAGAGTGACAGAGAGTGTCACAGTGTGTCTAAGAGATTGTCAGAGAAAGTCAGAGAATGTCAGTTTGTCACAACCTGTCAGGGAGTGTCACAGTGTGTCCTGCTGTGCCTCAGAGAGTATCAGAGAGTGTCACATTCTGTCTTAGAGAGTGTCAGAGAGAATCAGCATGAGTCTCAGAGAGTCAGAGTGTGTCACAGTGTGTCTCAGAGAGTCAGCGAGTGTCACAGTGTGTCACAGTGTGTCACAGAGTTTCACAGTGTGTCTTAGAGAGTGTCAAAGAGTGTCACAGTGTGTATCCGAGAGTGTCAGATAGAATCAAAGAGTGTCACAGTCTGTCAGTGAGTGTCACAGTGTGTCTCAGTGAGTGTCACAGTGTGACTCAGTGAGTGTCACAGTGTGTCTCAGAGAGTCAGAGAGAATCAGAAAGTGTCACAGTCTGTCTCAGAGAGTGTCACAGTGTGCCAGAGAGTGTGACAGAGTGTCAGGCAGTGCCACAGTGTGTCTCAGAGTCATAGAGAGTCAGAAAGTGTCACAGTCTGTCTCAGAGAGTGTCACAGCGTGTCAGAGAGTGTCACGGTGTGTCTCAGAGAGTCAAAGGGATTCAGAAAGTGTCACAGTGTGCCACAGAGAGAGTCAGAGAGTGTCATAGTGTGTCTTAGAGAGTGTCAGATAAAATCAGAGAGTGTCACAGTGTGTATATGAGGGTGTCAGAGAGTGTCACAGTCTGTCAGAGAGTGTCACAGTGTGTCTCAGTGAGTGTCACAGTGTGTCTCAGAGAGTCAGTGAGAGTTAGAACGTGTCACAGTCTGTCTTTGAGAGTGCCTCAGTTTATCACAGTCTGTCAGCGAGTGTCACAGTGTGCCTCAAACAGTGTCAGAGAGAGTCAGAAAATGTCACAGTCTGTCTTTGAGAATGTCACAGTGTGTCACAGTCCGTCAGAGAGTGTCACAGTGTGTCTCAGAGAGTGTCAGATAGGATCAGAGAGTGTCCCAGTGTATGTCAAAGTGTCAGAGAGTGTCACAGTGCATCTCAGAGAGTTTCATTGAGAATTAGAGAAATTCACAGTGTGTCACAGTCTGTCAGTGCGTGTCTCAGAGAATGGCAGAGAGTGTCAGATAGAGTCACAGTTTGTCTCAGAGAGTGTCACAGTGTGTCACAGTGTGTCATACTGTGTCTCAGAGCGTGTCAGAGTGTGTCACAGTCTGTGTCAGAAAGTTTCAGAGAGGGTCCGAGTGTGTGACAGTGTGTCACAAAGTGTCCGAGAGACAGAGAGTGTTACAATGTGTCTCAGAGAGCGTCATGTTTCACAGTGTGTGTCAGAGAGTGTTAGAAAGTGTCACAGTTTCTCAGAGAGTGGCAGAGAGAGTCAGAGAATTTCATAGTGTTTCTCAGAGAGTGTCAGAGAGTGTTACAGTGTGTCTCAGAGAGTGTCATAGTGTTTCTCTAAGAGTTTTACACTGTGTCTCGGAGAGGGTCAGACTGAGTCAGAGAGTGTCATAGTGTGTCTGAGTGAGTGTCAGAGCGATTCAGAGAATGTTACAGAGTGTCTCACAGAGTGTCAGAGTATGTCTCAGAGTGTCAGAGATCGTCAGAGAGTGTCACAGTGTGCCTAGGAGAGTGTCACAGTCTGTCACAGAGTGTCACCGTGTGCCTCAGAGAGAGTCAGAGAATGTCACAGTTTCATACTCTGTCAGAGAATGTCATGCTGTTGTCATAATGTGTCCCAGAGAGTGTCCCAGAGTCTTACAGTTCCTCTCATTGAGTGTCAGAGAGTGTCAGAAAGTGTCACAGTCTGTCAGAGAGTGTCGCAGTGTCTCACAGAAAATGTCACAGTCTATCACAGTCCGTCAGAGAGTGTCAAAGTGTGTCAGAGAGTGTTAAAATGTGTCTCAGAGAGTGTCACCATGTGTGAGAGAGTGTCACAGTCGGTCAGAGAGTGTCACAGTGTGTCTCAGAGAATGTCAGAGAATGTCACCGTGTGTCATAGTCTACCGGAGAGTGTCATAGTGTATCTCAGAAAGTGTCAGAGAGGGTCAGAGAGGTTCACAGTGTGTCTCAGAGAAACAGAGATAGTCAGAATGTGTAACGGTGTGTCTCAGAGAATGTCACAGTGTGTCACAGTCTGTAAGAGAAGGTTACAGTATATTACAGAGTGTATCAGAAAGAGTCGGAGAGTGTGACAGTGTGTCATACTGTGTCTCAGAGAGTGTCAGGCAGGGTCAGCATTTGTCTCAGAGAATGTCACAGTCTGTGAGAGAGTGTCACAGTGCATCTCAGAGAGTCAGAGAGAGTCAGAGAGTGTCACAGTGCATCTCAGATTGTCAGAGAGTGCCATAGTGTGTCTCCGAGAGTGTGAGAGCGATTCAAAAAATGTCACAGTGTGTCTCAGAGAGTGATCGAGTGTCTCAGCGAAAGAGACAGAGATTGTCACAGTGAGTCTCAGAAAGTGTCACAGTATGTATCAGAGTGTCAGAGAGGAAAAGTAAGTGTCACAGTGTGTCTCAGAGAGTGTCACAGTGTCTCAGAAAATGTCACCGTGTGTCAGAGAGTGTAACAGTGTGTCAGAGAGTATCACAGTCTGTCAGAGAGAGTGTCAGAGAGTGTCAGAGAATGTCATATTGTGTCTTAGTGAGTGTCAGAGCGATTCAGAGTGTGTTACAGCGTGTCTCAGAGAGGTTCAGAGAGTGTCACAGCGTGTCTCAGAGTGTCAGAGAGAGACAGAGAGTGTCACAGTGTCTCACAGAATGTCACCATGTGTGAGAGACTGTCTCAGTCAGTCAGACAGTGTCACAGTGTGTCTCAGAGAATCAGAGAATGTCACAGTGTGTCACAGTCTGTCGGAGAGTGTCACAGTGTGTCTCAGAGAGTGTCAGAGAATGTCACAGTGTGTCAAAGCCTGTTAGAGAGTGTCATAGCGTGTCTCAGAGAGAGTCAGAGAGGGTCAGCGAGTGTCACAATGTGTCTTAGATAGACAGAGATAGTCAGAAAGTGTCACAATGTGTCTCAGAAAGTGACACAGTGTGTCTTAGAGAGTGTCACAGTGTGTCACAGTCTGTACGAGAAGGTTACAGTGTATTTCAGAGTGTATCAGAGAGAGTCAGAGAGTATGACATTGTGTCATACTGTGTCTCTGAGAGTGTCAGACAGGGTCAGAATTTGTCTCAGAGAATGTCACAGTCTGTGAGAGAGTGTCACAGTGCGTCTAAGAGTGTCAGAGAGAATCACAGTGTGTCTCAGAGAGAGTAAGAGAATGTCACAGTGTCTCTCAGAGATTGTGAGAGAGATTTAAAAAATGTCACGTTGTGTCTCAGAGTGTCAGAGATAGTCAGAGAGAGTCACAGTGTGTCTAGGAGAGTGTCACAGTCTGTCAGAGAGTGTCACAGTGTGCCTCAGAGAGAGTGAGATAAAGTCAGAGAATGTCATAGTGTGTCTCAAAGAGTGTCAGAGAGTGTCTTAGAGTGTTACAGTATGTCTCAGAGAGGGTCAGAGAGTGTCACAATGTGTCACAGAAAATGTCACAGTCTATCACAATCAGTCAGAGAATGTCACCATGAGTGAGAGAGTGTCACAGTTGGTCAGAGAGTGTCACAGCGTGTCAGAGAGTGTCACAGTGTGTCACAGAGAGTGTCACAGTCCGTCACAGTCTGTCAAAGAGTGTCACAGTGTGTCTCAGAGAGTCAGAGAGAGTCAAAGAATGTCACAGCGTGTCACAGTCTGTCAGAGAGTGTCGCACGATGTTTCAGAGAGTGTCTGAGAGTGCCTAAGTGTGTCTCTGAGAGTGTCAGAAAGGATCGGAGATTGTCACAGTGCATCTCAAAGTGTCAGAGACGGTCAGAGAGTGTCACAGTCTGTCAGAGAGTCTCACAGTGTGTCTTAGAGTGTCTCAGAGACTGTCAGAGAGTGTCACAGTCTGTCAGAGAGTGTCACAGTGTGTCTCAGTCAGAGAGAGTCAGAAAGTGTCACAGTCAGTCTTTGAGAGTGTCGCAATGTGTCACAGTCTGTCAGAGTATCACAGTGTGTCTAAGAGAGTGTCCGATGGAGTCAAGTATGTCTCAGAGAGTGTCACAGTGTGTCTGAGAGAGTCAGAAAGAGTCAGAAAGTGTCACAGTTTGTCTCAGAGAATGCCACAGTGTGAAAGAGTCTGTCAGAGAATGATACAGTGTAATTCAGAGAGTGTCAGAGAGAGTCAGAAAGAGAAACAATGTGTCTCAGAGAGTGTCAGTGAGGGTAAGCATTTAACTCACAGAGGGTCACAGTCTGTGAGAGAGTGTTACAGTGTGTCTCAGAGAGTGTCATAGTGAGTCAGAGAGGGTCACAGTATGTCATACTGTGCCTCAGAGAGTGTCAGAGAGTCAGACTGCATCACAGTGTGTCTCAGAGTATGTCAGAGAGTGTCACAGTCTGTCTCAGAGAGTGTCCGAGCGGGTCAGAGAATATCACAGTGTTTCTCCGGGAGTGTCACAGTGTCTCAGAAAATGTCACCGTGTATCAGAGAGTGTCACAGTGTGTCACAGACTATCACAATGTGTCTCAGAGTGTGTCAGAGAGGGACAGTGAGTGTCACAGTGTATTCTAGAATGTCAGAGAGAGACACAAAGGGTCACAGTGTGTCTCAGAGTGTCATGGAAAGTCAGAGAGTGTCACAGTCTGTCACAGTTTGTCAGAGAGTGTCACAATGTGCCTCAAAGAGAGTCAGAGAAAGTCAGACAATGTCACAGTGTTTCATAATCTGTCAGAGAGTGTCATAGTGTGTCTCAGAGAGTGTCATAGAGTGTTACAGTGTGTCTCAGAGTGTGTCAGAGAGTGTCATAGTGTGTGTCAGTGAGTGTCAGAGCGATTCAGAGAGTGTTACAATGTGCCTCAGAGAGGGACAGAGAGTGTCACAGTGGTGTTCCAGAGTGTCAGAGAGAGTCACATAGAGTCACAGTGAGTCGCAGCATGCCTGAGAGAGTCAGTGTATCTCAGAGAGTGTCACAGTGTGTCTCAGAGTGTCAGAGATAGTCAGAGAGTGTCACAGTCTGTCACAGTCTGTCAGAGAATGTCACAATGTGCCTCAGAGAGAGTCAGAGAAAGTCAGACAATGTCACAGTGTTTCATAATCTGTCAGACAGTGTCATAGTGTGTCTCAGAGAGTGTCATAGAGTGTCCCACAGTGTGTCCGAGATAGTCAGAGAGGTCACAGTATGTTTCAGAGAGTGTCACAGTGTGTTTCAGTCTGTCAGAAAAGATTGCAGTGTATTTCAGAGAGTGTCAGGGAGAGTCAGAGAGTGTCACAGTGAGTCGTACTGTGTCTCCGAGAGTGTCAGAGAGGGTCAGCGTTTGTGTCAGAGACGGTCACAGTCGGTGAGAGAGTGTCATTGTGTGTCTCAGAGAGAGACAGAATGAGTCAGAGAGTGTCACAGTGTGTCTCAGAGAGTGTCAGAGAATGTCACAGTGTGTCACAGTCTGTCAGAGAGTGTTACAGTGTGTCTCAGAGTGTGTCAGAGAGTGTCATAGTGTGTGTCAGTGAGTGTCAGAGCGATTCAGAGAGTGTTACAATGTGCCTCAGAGAGGGACAGAGAGTGTCACAGTGGTGTTCCAGAGTGTCAGAGAGAGTCACATAGAGTCACAGTGAGTCGCAGCATGCCTGAGAGAGTCAGTGTATCTCAGAGAGTGTCACAGTGTGTCTCAGAGTGTCAGAGATAGTCAGAGAGTGTCACAGTCTGTCACAGTCTGTTAGAGAATGTCACAATGTGCCTCAGAGAGAGTCAGAGAAAGTCAGACAATGTCACAGTGTTTCATAATCTGTCAGACAGTGTCATAGTGTGTCTCAGAGAGTGTCATAGAGTGTTACAGTGTGTCTCAGAGAGTGTCAGACAGTGTCACAGTCTCTCAGAGAGTGTCACAGTGTGTCAGAGAGTCTCAAGTGTGTCTCAGAGAGTGTCACAGTGTATCAGAGAGTCTCTAGTGTGTCTCAGAGAGTGTATTAGTCGGTAAAAGAGTGCAACAGTGTGTTTCAGAGAGGGTCTGCGAGTGTCACAGTGTGTATCAGAGAGTCAGAGAGAGTCTGAGAGTGTTACACAGTGTCTAAGAGAGTGTCATAGAGCGTCCGAAAGTGTCACAGTCTGTCTCAGAGAGGGTCAGAAAAATCAGAGAATGTCACAGTGTGACATAGTCTGTCAGAGAGTGTCATTGTGTGTCTCAGAGAGTGTCAGAGAGAGTTAGATTGTGTCACAGTCTGACTCAGAGAGTGTCAGAGTGGGTCAGAGAGTGTCACAGGGATGGTCACAGTGTGTCACAAAATGTCATCGTGTATCAGCGAGTGTCACAGTCTGTCAGAGAGTGTCATAGTGTGTCACAGAAAGTTTCACAGTCTGTCACAGTCTGTCAGAGAGTGTCACAGTGTTTCTCAGAGAGCGAGAGTCTCACAGTTTGTCTCAGAATGTCAGAGAGAGTCACAGTGTGTCTCAGGGAGAGTTAGAGAGTGTCACACTATGTCTCAGAGAGTGTGAGAGAGAGTCAAAAAAGTCACAATGTTTCTCAGAGAGTGACCGAGTGTCTCAGAGAGAGACAGATAGTCAGAGAATGTCACAGTTGGACATAATCTGTCATAGTGTGTCCCACAGTGTGTCAGAGATAGTCAGAGAGGGTCACAGTGTGTTTCAGAGAGTGTCACAGTGTGTTTCAGTCTGTCAGAAAAGATTGCAGTGTATTTCAGAGTGTGTCAGGGAGAGTCAGAGAGTGTCACAGTGAGTCGTACTGTGTCTCCGAGAGTGTCAGAGAGGGTCAGCGTTTGTGTCAGAGACGGTCACAGTCGGTGAGAGAGTGTCATTGTGTGTCTCAGAGAGAGACAGAATGAGTCAGAGAGTGTCACAGTGTGTCTCAGAGAGTGTCAGAGAATGTCACAGTGTGTCACAGTCTGTCAGAGAGTGTTACAGTGTGTCTCAGAGTGTGTCAGAGAGTGTCATAGTGTGTGTCAGTGAGTGTCAGAGCGATTCAGAGAGTGTTACAATGTGCCTCAGAGAGGGACAGAGAGTGTCACAGTGGTGTTCCAGAGTGTCAGAGAGAGTCACATAGAGTCACAGTGAGTCGCAGCATGCCTGAGAGAGTCAGTGTATCTCAGAGAGTGTCACAGTGTGTCTCAGAGTGTCAGAGATAGTCAGAGAGTGTCACAGTCTGTCACAGTCTGTTAGAGAATGTCACAATGTGCCTCAGAGAGAGTCAGAGAAAGTCAGACAATGTCACAGTGTTTCATAATCTGTCAGACAGTGTCATAGTGTGTCTCAGAGAGTGGCATAGAGTGTTACAGTGTGTCTCAGAGAGTGTCAGACAGTGTCACCGTCTCTCAGAGAGTGTCACAGTGTGTCAGAGAGTCTCAAGTGTGTCTCAGAGAGTGTCACAGTGTATCAGAGAGTCTCTAGTGTGTCTCAGAGAGTGTATTAGTCGGTAAAAGAGTGCAACAGTGTGTTTCAGAGAGGGTCTGCGAGTGTCACAGTGTGTATCAGAGAGTCAGAGAGAGTCTGAGAGTGTTACACAGTGTCTAAGAGAGTGTCATAGAGCGTCCGAAAGTGTCACAGTCTGTCTCAGAGAGGGTCAGAAAATTCAGAGAATGTCACAGTGTGAAATAGTCTGTCAGAGAGTGTCATTGTGTGTCTCAGAGAATGTCAGAGAGAGTTAGATTGTGTCACAGTCTGACTCAGAGAGTGTCAGAGTGGGTCAGAGAGTGTCACAGTGTGTCTCAGGGATGGTCACAGTGTGTCACAAAATGTCATCGTGTATCAGAGAGTGTCACAGTCTGTCAGAGAGTGTCATAGTGTGTCACAGAAAGTTTCACAGTCTGTCACAGTCTGTCAGAGAGTGTCACAGTGTTTCTCAGAGAGCGAGAGTCTCACAGTTTGTCTCAGAGTGTCAGAGAGAGTCACAGTGTGTCTCAGGGAGAGTTAGAGAGTGTCACACTATGTCTCAGAGAGTGTGAGAGAGAGTCAAAAAAGTCACAATGTTTCTCAGAGAGTGACCGAGTGTCTCAGAGAGAGACAGATAGTCAGAGAATGTCACAGTTGGACATAATCTGTCAGAGAGTGTCATAGTGTGTCCCACAGTGTGTCAGAGATAGTCAGAGAGGGTCACAGTGTGTTTCAGAGAGTGTCACAGTGTGTTTCAGTCTGTCAGAAAAGATTGCAGTGTATTTCAGAGTGTGTCAGGGAGAGTCAGAGAGAGTGTCACAGTGAGTCGTACTGTGTCTCCGAGAGTGTCAGAGAGGGTCAGCGTTTGTGTCAGAGACGGTCACAGTCGGTGAGAGAGTGTCATTGTGTGTCTCAGAGAGAGACAGAATGAGTCAGAGAGTGTCACAGTGTGTCTCAGAGAGTGTCAGAGAATGTCACAGTGTGTCACAGTCTGTCAGAGAGTGACACAGTGTGTTTCAGAGAGTGTCAGAGAGTGTCATAGTGTGTCACAGTCTGTCAGAGAGTGTCAAAGTGTGTTTCTGAGAGAGTCAGAGAATGACTCAATGTGTCTCAGGGAGTGTCGATAGGATCAGAGTGTCATAGTGTATCACAATGTGCTTCAGAGAGAGTCAGAGAGAGTCACAGTGTGTCTCAGATAGAGTGAGAGAGTTTCAGAGTCTGTCTCAGAGAGTGTCAGAGCGGGTCAGAGAGAGTCACAGTGTGTCTCAGTCAGTGTCAAAGGGTCTCAGAAAATGTCACCGTGTGTCAGAGAGTGTAACAGTATGTCACAGAATATCGCAGTGTGTCTCAGAGAGTGTCAGAGAGTGTCATAATGTGTCTCAGTGAGTACCAGAGCGATTCAGAGAGTGTTACAGTGTGTCTCAGCGAGGGTCAGAGAGTGTCACAGAGTGTCAAGTGTGTCTCAGAGAGTGTCACAGAGTGTCACAGTGTGTCCCAGAGTGTCAGAGATTGTCAGAGAGTGTCACAGTGTGTTTCAGAGTGTCACAGGGTGTCACAGTCTGTCACAGTGTGTCACAGAGTGTTTCAGAGAGAGTCAGAGCAAGTCAGAGAATGTCACAGTGTTTCATAGTCTGTCAGAGGGTGTCATAGTATGTTTCAGTGAGTGTCATAGTGTGGTACAGTGTGTCTCAGAGAGTGTCAGAGAGTGTCAGACAGTGTCACAGTCGGTTAGGTAGTGTCACAGTGTGTCTCAGAGAGTGTCACAGCGTGTCACAGAGAGTGTCACAGCGTGTCTCAGAGAGTGTCACAGTGTGTCACAGAGAGTGTCACAGTCTGTCACGGTCTGTCAAAGAGTGTCACAGTGTGTTTCAGAGAGTGTCTGAAAGTGTCACAGTGTGTCTCAGAGAGTCAGAAAGAGTCAAATAATGTTACCGCATGTCTAAGAGAGTCTCAGAGAGCACGAGAAAGTGTCACAGTCTGTCTCAGAGAGGGTCAGAGTGTGTCACAGTCTGTCAGAGATTGGCACCGTCTGCCTCAGAGAGAGTCAGAGAAAGTCATAAATGTCACAGTGTGTCATAGTCTGTCAGAGAGTGACATAGTGTGTCTCAGTGAGTGTCAGAGATAGTCAGAGAGTGTCACAGTGTGTCACAGTCTTTCAGAGAAGGTTACAGTGCTTTTTAGAGTGTGTCAGAGTAAGTGAGAGAGTGTCACAGTGTGTTTCAGAGAGTGTCACAGTGTGTCACAGTCTGTCAGAGAAGGTTACAGTGCTTTTTAGAATGTGTCAGAGAGAGTCCGAGATTGTCACAGTCAGTTGTACTCTGTCTCAGAGAGTGTCCGAGAGGGTCAGCGTTTGTCTCAGAGAGGGTCACAGTCTGTCAGAGAGTGTCACAATGTGTCTCAGAGTGGGTCAGAATGAGTCAGAGAGTGTCACAGTGTGTCTAACAGAGTGCCAGACAAAGTCAGAAAGTGTCACAGTTTATCACAATCTGTCAGAGAGTGTCACAGTGTATCGTGCTGTGCCTCAGAGAGTGTCAGAGAAAGTGAGAGAGTTTCACAGTCTGTCTCAGACAGGGTCAGAAGTTGTCACTGTGTGTCTCAGAGAGTGTCACAGCGTGTCTTAGAGAGTGTCAGAGAGGGTCACAGTGGGTCTCAGAGTGTCAGAGAGAGTCAGGGAGTGTCACACTGTGTCTAAGAGAGCATCAGAGAGCGACAGAATGTGTCACAGTGTGTCTCAGAGAGTGTCACAATTTCTCAGAGAATGTCACCGTGTGTCAGAGAGTGTCACAGTCGGTCAGAGAGTGTCACAGTCTGTCAGCGAGTGTCACAGTGTGTCTCAGGGAGTCAGAGAGATACTGAAAGTGTCACAGTGTGTATCAGAGAGTGTCACAGTGTGTCAGAATATGTCACCGTGAGTCAGAGAGTGTCACAGCCTGTCAGAGAGTGTCATAGTGTGTCACAGAAAATGTCACAGTCTGTTAGAGGCATTCAGAGAGTGTCACAGTGTGTCAGAGATTGTCACATTATGTTTCAGAGAGTGTCAAAGAGATTCAAAGAGTGTCACAGGGTGTCTCAGAGACTGTCAGACAGGGTCAGGGAGTGTAACAGTGTGTCAGAGAGTATCACAGTGTGTCACAGCAAGTGTCACCGTCTGTCAGAGAGTGTCACATTCAGTCAGAAAGGGTCATAGTCTGTCTCAGAGAGGGTCAGAGAGTGTCATAGTGTGCCTCGGAGAGTGTCATAGTGTGTCTCAGAGAGTGTCCATCAGAAAAGGTTACAGTGTATTGCAGAGTTTGTCAGAGAGAATCAGAGAGTGTCACAGTGAGTCGTACTTTGTCTCAGATAGTGTCCGAGAGGGTCAGCATTTGTCTCAGAGAGGGTCACAGTCTGTGAGAGTGTCATAGTGTGTTTCAGAGAGTGACAGAATGACTCATAAAGAGTCACAGTGTGACTCAGAGAGGGTCAGAGAGAGTCAGAGAGTATCACAGTGTGCCTAAGGGTGTGTCAGAGAAAGTCAGAGAGTGACACAATGTGTCGCGCTGTGCCTCAGTGAGTATCAGAGAGAGAGTGAGAGAGAGATGCACACCTTCGGTCTCAGAGAGGGTCAGAGAATGTCACTGTGTGTCTCATAGAGTGTCACAGTGTGTCTCAGAGAGTCAGAGAGAGTCAGAAAGTGTAATAATGTGCCTCAGAGTGTGTCAGAGAGTGTAACAGTCTGTTAGAGAGTGTCACAATGTGTTTCAGAGAGTGTCAGAAAGGATCAGAGAGTGACGCGTTGCGCCTCAAAGTGTCAGAGAGAGTCAGCGCGTGTAACAGTGTGTCTAGGTGAGTGTCAGAGAGAGTCAGCGAGTGTAACAGTGTGTCTAGGGGAGTGTCAGAGAGAGTCAGCGAGTGTAACAGTGTGTCTAGGTGAGTGTCAGAGAGTCAGCGAGTGTAACAGTGTGTCTAGGTGAGTGCCAGAGAGACTCAGCGAGTGTAACAGTGTGTCTAGGTGAGTGTCAGAGAAGGTCAGAGAGTGTCACAGTGTGTCTAGGTGAGTGTCAGAGAGAGTCAGAGAGTGTCACAGTGTGTCTAGGTGAGTGTCAGAGAGAGTCAGAGAGTGTAACAGTGTGTCTAGGTGAGTGTCAGAGAGAGTCAGACAGTGTCACAGTGAGTCTAAGAGAGTCTTAACGAGAGTCATAGTGTCACAGTCTGTCAGTGTGTCACAGTGAGTCTCAGTGAGTCTCAGTGACTGTCACAGTGTGTCTCAGAGAGTCAGAGAGAGTCACAGTCTGTCTTTGAGAGTGTCACAGTGTGCCTCAGAGAGTGTCAGAGAGTGTCACAGTATTTTTAAGAGAGTGTCAGAGAGTCACAGTACGTCTGAGAGAGAGTCTCAGCGTGCCTCAGAGAGAGTCACAGTGTGTCTCAGAGAGTCAGTGAGAGTCAGAACATGTCACAGTCTGTCTCAGAGATTGTCAGAGAGAATCAGAGAGTGTCACAGTGAGTCCTACTGTGTTTCAGGGAGTGTCAGAGAGTGTCAGCCTTTGGCTCAGAGAGGGTCACAGTCTGAGAGTGAGTGTTATAGTGTGTCTCAGAGAGTGACAGAATGACTCAGGAAGTGTCAGAGTGTCTCAGAGAGAGTCAGAGAGTGTCACAGTGTGCCTAAGAGAGTGTCAGAGAAAGTCAGAGAGTGTCACAGATTGTCAGAATCTGTCAGAGAGGGTCACAGATGTGTGCTATGCCTCAGTCAGTGTCAGGGTGAGTCAGAGAGTGTCACGGTCGGTCTCAGAGACCTTCAGAGAGTGTCACAGTGTGTCACTGCCTGTCAGAGCGTGTCACAGTGTGCCGCAGAGTGTGTCAGAGCGTGTGACAGTCTGTTAGAGAGTGTCACAGTGTGTTTCAGAGAGTGTCACAGTGTGCTTCAGAGAGTGTCAGAGAGAGTCAGAGAGTGTCACAGTGTGCTTCAGAGAGTGTCAGAGAGAGTCACAGTGTTTCTAAAGATATTCTCAGCGTGTCTCAGAGAGGCAGAGAGAGTCGGAAAGTGTCACAGTCTGTCTCTGAGTCTGCCACAGTGCGTCACAGTGTGTCAGAGTAGGTTACAGTATATTTTGGAGTGAGTCAGAGAGTGTCACAGTTTGTCACAATCTGTCAGAGAGGGTCACAGATGTCGTGCTGCGCCTCAGAGAGTGTCAGGGAGAGTCAGAGAGTGTCACAGTCAATCTCAGAGAGGGTCAGAGAGTGTCACAGTGTTTCCCAGAGTATCAGAGAGAGTCACAGAGTGTCACAGTGTGTCTCAGAGAGTCAGAGACAGTCAGACAGTGTCGCAGTGTGTCTCAGAGAGTGTCACAGTGTGTTTCAGAGAGTGTCACAGTGCCTTTCAGAGAGAGTTAGAGAGTGTCACAGTGTGTCTCAGAGAGTGTCACTGTGTTTTCAGAGAATGTCAGATAGGATCAGAGAGTGTCACAGTACGTCTCAAAGTGTCAGAGTGTCACAGTGGGTCACAGCCTGTCAGTGAGTATCACAGTGCGTCTCAAAGTGTCAGAGAGTGTCAGAGAGTGTTTCAGTGTGTCACAGTCTGTCAGAGAGTGTCACATTGTGCCTCAGAGAGTGTCACAGTGTGTCACAGTCTGTTAGGGAGTATCACAGTGTGTTTCAGAGAGAGTTAGAGAGTGTCACATACTGTCTCAGAGGGTGTCAGAAAGAATCAGCATGTGTCTCAGAGAGTCAGAGTGTCATAGTGTGTCACAGTGTGTCGCAGAGTGCCGTAATGTGTCTCAGAGAGTGTCACAGTGTGTCTCAGAGAGTCAGAGAGTGTCACAGTGTGCCTCAGAGAGTGTCAGGTAGGATGAGAGAGTGTCACATTGCGTCTCAGAGAGTTACAGATAGGATCAGAGAGTGTCACAGTGTGTCTAATAGAGTGTCAGAGAGAGCCAGAGAGTGTCACAGTCTGTCACAGTCTGTCAGAGAGTGTCGCAGTGTGTCTCAGAGAGTGTCAGATAGAATCAGAGAGTGTCACAGTCTGTCAGAGAGTATCACAGTGCGTCTCAGTGTGAGTGTCAGAGTGTCTAGTGGAGTGTCAGAGAGAGTCAGCGAGTGTAACAGTGTGTGTAGGGAGTGTCAGAGAGAGTCTGCGAGTGGAACAGTGTGTCTAGCTGAGTGTCAGAGAGAGTCAGCGAGTGTAACAGTGTGTCGAGGTGAGTGTCAGAGAGAGTCAGCGAGTGTAACAGTGTGTCTAGGGGAGTGTCAGAGAGAGTCAGCGAGTGTAACAGTGTGTCTAGCTGAGTGTCAGAGAGAGTCAGAGAGTGTAACAGTGTGTCTAGTGGAGTGTCAGAGAGAGTCAGCGAGTGTCACAGTGTGTCTAGGTGAGTGCCAGAGAGAGTCAGCGAGTGTACCAGTGTGTCTAGGTGAGTGCCAGAGAGAGTCAGCGAGTGTACCAGTGTGTGTAGGTGAGTGTCAGAGAGAGTCAGATAGTGTAACAATGTGTCTAGGTGAGTGCCAGAAAGAGTCAGCGAGTGTAACAGTGTGTCTAGGGGAGTGCCAGAGAGAGTCAGCGAGTGTCACAGTGTGTCTAGCTGAGTGCCAGAGAGAGTCAGAGAGTGTAACAGTGTGTCTAGGTGAGTGCCAGAGAGAGTCAGCGAGTGTAACAGTGTGTCTAGCTGAGTGTCACAGAGTCAGCGAGTGTAACAGAGTGTCTAGGTGAGTGCCAGAGAGAGTCAGCGAGTGTAACCGTGTGCCTACGGGAGTGTCAGAGAGAGTCAGAGAGTGCAACAGTGTGTCTCGGTGAGTGCCAGAGAGAGTCAGCGAGTGTAACAGTGTGTCTAGGTGAGTGCCAGAGAGAGTCAGCGAGTGTCACAGTGTGTTTAGCTGAGTGCCAGAGAGAGTCAGCGAGTGTAACAATGTGTTTAGCTGAGTTCCAGAGAGAGTCAGCGAGTGTAACAGTGTGTCTAGGTGAGTGCCAGAGAGAGTCAGAGAGTGTAACAATGTGCCTACGGGAGTGTCAGAGAGAGTCAGCGAGTGTAACAGTTTGTCTAGGTGAGTGCCAGAGAGAGTCAGCGAGTGTAACAGTGTGTCTAGATGAGTGTCAGAGAGAGTCAGCGAGTGTCACAGTGTGTCTAGGTGAGTGTCAGAGAGAGTCAGCGAGTGTAACAGTGTGTCTAGGTGAGAGTCAGAGAGAATCAGCGAGTGTAACAGTGTGTCTAGGTGAGTGCCAGAGAGAGTCAGCGAGTGTAACAGTGTGTCTAGGGGAGTGTCAGAGAGAGTCAGACAGTGTCACAGTGTGTCTAGGTGAGTGTCAGAGAGAGTCAGACAGTGTCACAGTGTGTCTAGGTGTGTGCAGAGAGAGTCAGACAGTGTCAGTGAGTCTAAGAGAGTCTTAGCGAGAGTCATAGTGTCACAGTCTGTCAGTGTGTCACAGTGAGTCTCAGTGAGTCTCAGTGACTGTCACAGTGTGTCTCAGAGAGTCAGAGAGAGTCACAGTCTGTCTTTGAGAGTGTCACAGTGTGCCTCAGAGAGTGTCAGAGAGTGTCACAGTGTGTTTAAGAGAGTGTCAGAGAGAGTCACAGTGCGTCTAAGAGAGAGTCTCAGCGTGCCTCAGAGAGAGTCACAGTGTGTCTCAGAGAGTCAGTGAGAGTCAGAACATGTCACAGTCTGTCTCAGAGATTTTCAGAGAGAATCAGAGAGTGTCACAGAGAGTCCTACTGTGTCTCAGGCAGTGTCAGAGAGTGTCAGCCTTTGGCTCAGAGAGGGTCACAGTCTGAGAGTGAGTGTTATAGTGTGTCTAAGAGAGTGACAGAATGACTCAGGAAGTGTCAGAGTGTCTCAGAGAGAGTCAGAGAGTGTCACAGAGAGTCTCAGACAGAGTCAAAGAGTGTCACAGTCTGCCTAAGAGAGTGTCACAGAATGTCAGAGAGTGTCACAGATTGTCACAATCTGTCAGAGAGGGTCACAGATGTCGTGCTATGCCTCAGTTAGTGTCACGGTGAGTCAGAGAGTGTCACGGTCGGTCTCAGAGACTGTCAGAGAGTGTCACAATGTGTCACTGCCTGTCAGAGCGTGTCACAGTGTGCCGCAGAGTGTGTCAGAGCGTTTGACAGTCTGTTCGAGAGTGTCACAGTGTGCTTCAGAGAGTGTCAGAGAGAGTCAGAGAGTGTCACAGTGTGTTTAAGAGTGTGAGGGAGAGTCACAGTGTTTCTAAAGATATTCTCAGCGTGTCTCAGAGAGGCAGAGAGAGTCGGAACGTGTCACATTCTGTCTCTGAGTATGCCACAGTGTGTCACAGTCTGTCAGAGTAGGTTACAGTATATTTTGGAGTGAGTCAGAGAGTGTCACAGAGTGTCACAATCTGTCAAAGAGGGTCACAGATGTCGTGCTGCGCCTCAGAGAGTGTAAGGGGGAGTCAGAGAGAGTCACAGTCAATCTCAGAGAGGGTCAGAGAGTGTCACAGTGTTTCCCAGAGTATCAGAGAGAGTCACAGAGTGTCACAGTGTGTCTCAGAGAGTCAGAGACAGTCAGAGAGTGTCGCAGTGTGTCATTCTGTGCATCATAGAGTGTCACAGTGAGTCAGACTGTATCACAGTGTATCTCAGAGAGTCAGAGTGTGCCACAGTCTATCTCAGAGAGTGACACCTTAGGGCACGCTCTGTCAGAGAAGCCTACAGTATATTTTTAGAGTGTGTCGGAGGGAGTCCGAAAGTGTCACTGCCTGTCTTTGAGAGTGACACAGTGTGTC
Source organism: Chiloscyllium punctatum (assembly GCF_047496795.1). NCBI lineage: Eukaryota > Metazoa > Chordata > Chondrichthyes > Orectolobiformes > Hemiscylliidae > Chiloscyllium > Chiloscyllium punctatum. The sequence goes on from NC_092766.1 coordinate 23,547,933, forward strand.
AGTCTGTCAGAGAGTGCCAGTGTGTCTCAGATAGGATCAGAGAGTGTCACAGTGCATCTCAAATTGTCAGAGTTATAGAGTGAAACAGTGTGTCTAGGTGACTGTCAGAGAGTCAGCGAGTGTAACAGTGTGTCTAGGTGAGTGTCAGAGAGAGGCAGCGAGTGTAACAGTGTGTCTAGCTGAGTGTCAGAGAGAGTCAGCGACTGTCACAGTGTGTCTAGCTGAGTGTCAAAGAGAGTGAGCGAGTGTAACAGTGTGTCTAGGTGAGTGCCAGAGAGAGTCAGCGAGTGGAACAGTGTGTCTAGCTGAGTGTGAGAGAGTTAGCGAGTGTAACAGTGTGTCTAGGTGAGTGCCAGAGAGAGTCAGCGAGTGTCACAGTGTGTCTAGCTGAGTGCCAGAGAGAGTCAGCGAGTGTAACAGTGTGTCTAGGTGAGTGCCAGAGAGAGTCAGCGGGTGTAACAGTGTGTCTCGATGAGTGTCAGAGAGAGTCAGCGAGTGTCACAGTGTGTGTAGGTGAGTGCCAGAGAGAGTCAGCGAGTGTAACAGTGTGTCTAGGTGAGTGCCAGAGAGAGTCAGAGAGTGTAACAGTGTGTCTAGGTGAGTGTCAGAGAGAGTCAGCGAGTGTAACAGTGTGTCTAGGTAAGTGCCAGAGAGAGTCAGCGAGTGTAACAGTGTGTCTAGGTGAGTGCCAGAGAGAGTCAGCGAGTGTCACAGTGTGTCTAGGTGAGTGTCAGAGAGAGTCAGAGAGTGTTACAGTGTGTCAAGGTGAGTGTCAGAGAGAGTCAGCGAGTGTAACAGTGTGTCTAGGTGACTGTCAGAGAGAGTCAGACAGTGTAACAGTGTGTCTAGGTTAGTGTCAGAGAGAGTCAGAGAGTGTCACAGCGTGTCTAGGTGAGTTTCAGAGAGAGTCAGACAGTGTCACAGTGTGTCTAGGTGACTGTCAGAAAGAGTCAGACAGTGTCACAGTGAGTCTACGAGAGTCTTAGCGAGAGTCATAGTGTCACAGTCTGTCAGTGTGTCACAGTGAGTCTCAATGAGTCTCAGTGAGTGTCACAGTGTGTCTCACAGAGTCAGAGAGAGTCACAGTCTGTCTTTGAGAGTGTCACAGTGTGCCACAGAGAGTGTCAGATAGATCAGAGAGTGTCACAGTGTGTTTAAGAGAGTGTCAGAGAGAGTCACATTGCGTCTAAGAGAAAGTCTCAGCGTGCCTCAGAGAGAGTCACAGTGTGTCTCAGAGAGTCAGTGAGAGTCAGAACATGTCACAGTCTGTCTCAGAGATTGTCAGAGAGAATCAGAGAGTGTCTCAGTGAGTCCTACTGTGTCTCAGGGAGTGTCAGAGAGTGTCAGCCTTTGGCTCAGAGAGGGTCACAGTCTGAGAGTGAGTGTTATAGTGTGTCTAAGAGAGTGACAGAATGACTCAGAAAGTGTCAGAGTGTCTCAGAGAGAGTCAGAGAGTGTCACAGAGTGTCTCAGACATAGTCAGAGAGTGTCACAGTGTGCCTAAGAGAGTGTCAGAGAAAGTCAGAGAGTGTCACAGATTGTCACAATCTGTCAGAGAGGGTCACAGATGTCGTGCTATGCCTCAGTCAGTGTCAGGGTGAGTCAGAGAGTGTCACGGTCGGTCTCAGAGACTGTCAGAGAGTGTCACAGTGTGTCACTGCCTGTCAGAGCGTGTCACAGTGTGCCGCAGAGTGTGTCAGAGCGTGTGACAGTCTGTTAGAGAGTGTCACAGTGTGTTTCAGAGAGTGTCACAGTGTGCTTCAGAGAGTGTCAGAGAGAGTCAGAGAGTGTCACAGTGTGCTTCAGAGAGTGTCAGAGAGAGTCACAGTGTTTCTAAAGATATTCTCAGCGTGTCTCAGAGAGGCAGAGAGAAACGGAACGTGTCACAGTCTGTCTCTGAGTGTGCCCACAGTGTGTCACAGTCTGTCAGAGTAGGTTACAGTATATTTTGGATTGAGTCAGAGAAAGTCAGAGAGTGTCACAGTTTGTCACAATCTGTCAGAGAGGGTCACAGATGTCGTGCTGCGCCTCAGAGAGTGTCAGGGAGAGTCAGAGAGTGTCACAGTCAATCTCAGAGAGGGTCAGAGAGTGTCACAGTGTTTCCCAGAGTATCAGAGAGAGTCACAGAGTGTCACAGTGTGTCTCAGAGAGTGTCACAGTGTTTTCATAGAATTTCAGATAGGATCAGAGAGTGTCACAGTACGTCTCAAAGTGTCAGAGTGTCACAGTGTGTCACAGCCTGTCAGAGAGTATCACAGTGAGTCTCAAAGTGTCCCAGAGTGTCAGAGAGTGTTTCAGTGTGTCACAGTCTGTCAGAGAGTGTCACATTGTGCCTCGGGGAGTGTCACAGTGTGTCACAGTCTGTTAGGGAGTATCACAGTGTGTTTCAGAGAGAGTTAGAGAGTGTCACAGTGTGTCACAGTCTGTCAGACAGTGTTACAGTGGTTTTCAGATAGTGTCAGAGAGTGTCACAGTGTGTCTCAGAGAGTGAAAGGGAGAGTCAGAGAGTGTCACAGTGTGTCTAAGAGAGTGTCAGAGAAAGTCAGAGAATGCCACAGTTTGTCACAACCTGTCAGAGAGTATCACAGTGTGTCGTGCTGTGCCTCAGAGAGTGTCAGAGAGTAGCACATTCTGTCTCAGAGAGTGTCAGAGAGAATCAGCATGTGTCCCAAAGATTCAGAGTGTCACAGTGTCTCAGAGGGTGTCAGAGAGTGTCACATACTGTCTCAGAGGGTGTCAGAAAGAATCAGCATGTGTCTCAGAGAGTCAGAGTGTCACAGTGTGTCACAGTGTGTCGCAGAGTGCCGTAATGTGTCTCAGAGAGTGTCACAGTGTGTCTCAGAGAGTCAGAGAGTGTCACAGTGTGCCTCAGAGAGTGTCAGGTAGGATCAGAGAGTGTCACAATGCGTCTCAGAGAGTTTCAGATAGGATCTAAGAGTGTCACAGTGTGTCTAAGAGAGTGTCAGAGTGAGCCAGAGAGTGTCACAGTGTGTCACAGTCTGTCAGAGAGTGTCGCAGTGTGTCTCAGAGTGTCAGATAGAATCAGAGAGTGTCACAGTGTGTCTATGAGTGTGTCAGAGAGTCAGAGAGTGTCACAGTCTGTCAGAGAGTATCACAGTGTGTCTCAGTGAGTGTCACAGTGTGTCTAAGAGAGTCTCTGAGAGTGTCATAGTGTCACAGTCTGTCAGAGAGTGTCACAGTGAGTCTCAGTGAGTGTCGCAGGGTGTCTCAGAGAGTCAGAGGGAGTCACAGTCTGTCTTTCAGAGTTTCACAGTGTGCCACAGAGAGTGTCAGACAGAGTCAGAGAGTGTCACAGTGTGTTTAAGAGAGTTTCAGAGAGAGTCACAGTGCGTCTAAGAGAGAGGCACAGCGTGTCTCAGAGAGAGTCACAGTGTGTCTCAGAGAGTCAGAGAGAGTCAGAACATGTCACGGTCTGTCTCATAGAGTGTCACAGTGTGTCACAGTCTGTCAGTAAAGGTTACATGTATTTCAGAGGTTGTCAGAGAGAGTTAGAGAGTGTCACAGTGAGTCCTACTGTGTATTAGAGAGTGTCAGCCTTTGACTCAGAGAGGGTCACAGTCTGAGAGAGAGTGTTATAGTGTGTCTCAGAGAGTGACAGAATGACTCTGAAAGTGTCACAGCGTGTATCAGACAGAGTCAGAGAGTGTCACAGTGTGCCTAAGAGAGTGTTAGAGAAAGTCAGAGAGTGTCACAGTTTGTCACAATCTGTCAGAGAGGGTCACAGATGTCGTGCTGTGCCTCAGAGAGTGTCAGGGAGAGTCAGAGAGTGTCACAGTCGGTCTCAGAGAGGGTCACAGAGTGTCACAGTCGGTCTCAGCGAGGGCCAGAGAGTGTCTCAGTGTGTTACAGTCTGTCAGAGTGTCACAGTGTGCCTAAGGGAGTGTCAGAGAGAGTCACAGTGTGTTTAAGAGAGACTGACAGCGTGTCTCAGAGAGTCAGCGAGAGTCTGAACGTGTCACAGTCTGTCTCTGAGTGTGTCACAGTGTGTCACAGTCTGTCAGAGAAGGTTACAGTATATTTCAGAGTGAGTCAGAGAGGTTCAGAAGTGTCACGGTCTGTCAGAGAGTGTCACAGTGTACCTTAGAGAGTGCCAGAGAGAGATAGATAGAGTGTCACAGTATGTCATATTGTGCCTCACAGAGTGTCAGAGTGAGTCGACCAGTGTCACAGTGCGTCTCAGAAAGAGTCAGAGAGTCAGAGCAGATCAGAGAGTGTGACAGTGTGTCTCAAAGAGTGTTACAGTATGTCTAAGAGAGTGTCAGAGAGAGTCAGAGAGTGTCACAGTCTGTCAGAGAGTATCACAGTGTGCCTCAGAGAGAGTCACAGTGTGTCTCAGAGAGAGTCAGAGCGGGTCGGAGCGGGTCAGAGAGTGTCACAGTGTGTCTCCGGGAGTCAGAGAGAGACAGAAAGTGTCACAGTGTGTCTCAGAGAGTGTCACAGTGTCTCAGAAAATGTCGCCCTAGTGTCAGAGAGTGTCACCGTCCGTGAGAGAGTGTCATCGTGTGTCACAGAAAGTGTCACAGTCTGTCACAGTCTGTCAGAGAGCGTTACCGTGTTTCTCAGAGAGTGTGAGAGCGTGTCACAGGGTATCTCAGAGAGAGTCAGAGAGTGTCACAGTGTGTCTCAAAGAGTGTTAGAGAGAGACAAAAAATGTCACAGTGTGTCTCAGAGAGTGTCAGAGAGGGACAGAGAGTGTCACAGCGTTTTCCAGAGTATCAGAGAGAGTCACAGAGTGTCACAGTGTGTCTGAGAGAGTCAGAGAGAGTCAGAGAGTGTCACAGTGTGTGAGAGAGTGTCACAGTTTGTCTCAGAGAGTGTCAGAGATGGTTAGAGTTTATTTCAGAGTGGTTCACAGTCTGTGAGAGAGTGTCACTGTGTCTCAGAGAGTGTCAGAGTGAGTCAGAGAGTGTCACAGTGTGTCATACTGTGCCTCATAGAGTGTCACAGAGAGTCAGACTGTATCACAGTGTATCTCAGAGAGTTAGAGTGTGTGACAGTCTGTCTCCGAGAGTGACACCGTGGGTCACGCTCTGTCAGAGAAGGCTACAGTATATTTTAGAGTGAGTCAGAGGGAGTCAGAAAGAGTCACAGTCTGTCTTTGAGAGGGACACAGTGTGTCACGGTCTGTCAGAGAGTGTCACAGTGTGCCTCAGAGAGTGTCAGAGATGGTTAGAGTTTGTTTCAGAGAGGTTCACAATCTGTGAAAGAGTGTCACAGTGTGTCTCAGAGAGTGTCAGAGGGAGTCAGAGAGTGTCGTAGTGTGTCATACCGTGCCTCATAGAGTGTCACAGAGAGTCAGACTGTATCACAGTGTATCTCAGAGAGTCAAAGTGTGTCACAGTCTGTCTTTGAGAGTGTCTCAGTGTGTCACAGTCTGTCAGAGAGTGTCACAGTGGTCTCAGATAGGATAAGAGAGTGTCACAGTGCATTTCAAATTGTCAGAGCGAGACAGAGAGTGTCCCAGTGTGTCTCAGCGAGTTTCAGCGGGTGTCGCAGTGTGTCACAGTCTGACAGAGCGTGTCACAGTGTATTTGAGAGGGTGTCAGAGAGTGTCACAGTGTGTCTCAACATGTGTCAGAGAGTGTCACAGTGTGTTTCAGAGAGAGTCAGACAGTGTCACAGTGTGTCTCAGAGAGTGTCAGCGAGTGTCATAGTGTGTCTAAAAGTGTCAAAGAGAGTTAAAGAGCGTCACAGTGTGTCTCTGAGAATGTCAGATAGGATCAGAGAGTGTCACAGTGTGTCTCAAAGTGTCAGAGAGTGTCACAGTGTGTCTCAGAGAGTGACAGTGAGAGTCAGAGAGTGTCACAGTGTGTCTCAGAGAGTGTCAGAGAAAGTCAGAGAATGTCACAGTTTGTCACAACCTGTCAGAGAGTGTCACAGTGTGTCGTGCTGTGCCTCAGAGAGTATCAGCGAGTGTCACATTCTGTCTCAGAGAGCGTCAGACAGAATCAGCATGTGTCTCAGAGAGTCAGAGAGTGTGACAGTGTGTCACAGTCAGACACAGAGTGTTACAGTGTGACTCAGAAAGTGTCAGAGAGTGTCACAGTGCGTCTCAGATAGGATAAGAGAGTGTCACAGTGCATCTCAAATTGTCAGAGAGAGTCAGAGAGTGTCCCAGGGTGTCTCTGCGAGTGTCAGATTGTGTCGCAGTGTGTCACAGTCTGACAGAGCTTGTCACAGTGTATTTGAGAGAATGTCAGAGAGTGTCACAGTGTGTCTCAACATGTGTCAGAGAGTGTCACAGTGTGTCACAGTGGTTCAGAGAGTGTCATAGTGTGTCACAAAAAATTCTCACAGTCTGTCAGAGCATGACACGGTGTGTCTAAGAGAGTGTCAGAGAAAGTCAGAGAATGCCACAGTTTGTCACAACCTGTCAGAGAGTGTCACAGTGTGTCGTGCTGTGCCTCAGAGAGTGTCACAGTGTGTTTAAGAGAGTGTCAGAGAGAGTCACAGTGCGTCTAACAGAGAGTCACAGTGTGCCTCAGAGAGAGTCACAGTGTGTCTCAGGGAGTCAGTGAGAGTCAGAACATGTCACAGTCTGTCTCAGAGATTGTCAGAGAGAATCAGAGAGTGTCACAGTGAGTCCTACTGTGTCTCAGAGAGTGCCAGAGAGTGTCAGCCTTTGGCTCACAGAGGGTCACAGTCTGAGAGTGAGTGTTACAGTGTGTCTCAGAGAGTGACAGAATGACTCAGAAAGTGTCAGAGTGTCTCAGAGAGAGTCAGAGAGTGTCACAGAGTGTCTCAGACAGAGTCAGAGAGTGTCACAGTGTGCCTAAGAGAGTGTCAGAGAAAGTCAGAGAGTGTCACAGATTGTCACAATCTGTCAGAGAGGGTCACAGATGTCGTGCTATGCCTCAGTCAGTGTCAGGGTGAGTCAGAGAGTGTCACGGTCGGTCTCAGAGACTGTCAGAGAGTGTCACAGTGTGTCACTGCCTGTCAGAGCGTGTCACAGTGTGCCGCAGAGTGTGTCAGAGCGTGTGACAGTCTGTTAGAGAGTGTCACAGTGTGTTTCAGAGAGTGTCACAGTGTGCTTCAGAGAGTGTCAGAGAGAGTCAGAGAGTGTCACAGTGTGCTTCAGAGAGAGTCAGAGTGTTTCTAAAGATATTCTCAGCATGTCTCAGAGAGGCAGAGAGAGTCGGAACGTGTCACAGTCTGTCTCTGAGTGTGCCACAGTGTGTCACAGGCTGTCAGAGTAGGTTACAGTATATTTTGGATTGAGGCAGAGAGAGTCAGAGAGTGTCACAGAGTGTCACAATCTGTCAGAGAGGGTCACAGATGTCGTGCTGCGCCTCAGAGAGTGTCAGGGAGAGTCAGAGAGTGTCACAGTCAATCTCAGAGAGGGTCAGAGAGTGTCACAGTGTTTCCCAGAGTATCAGAGAGAGTCACAGAGTGTCACAGTGTGTCTCAGAGAGTCAGAGACAGTCAGAGAGTGTCGCAGTGTGTCATTCTGTGCATCATAGAGTGTCACAGTGAGTCAGACTGTATCACAGTGTATCTCAGAGAGTCAGAGTGTGCCACAGTCTATCTCAGAGAGTGACACCGTGGGACACGCTCTGTCAGAGAAGCCTACAGTATATTTTCAGAGTGAGTCAGAGGGAGTCCGAAAGTGTCACTGCCTGTCTTTGAGAGTGACACAGTGTGTCAGTCTGTCAGAGAGTGTCACAGTGTGTCTCAGATAGGATCAGAGAGTGTCACAGTGCATCTCAAATTGTCAGAGAGAGTTATAGAGTGAAACAGTGTGTCACAGTCTGTCAGAGAGTCTCACAGTGCTTTTCAGATAGTGTCAGAGAGTGTCACAGTGTGTTTGAGAGAGAGTCAGACAGTGTCGCAGTGTGTCTCATAGAGTGTCACAGTGTGTTTCAGAGAGTGTCACAGTGCCTTTCGGAGAGAGTCAGAGAGTGTCACAGTGTGTCTCAGAGAGTGTCAGAGAGAGTCGAAATGTGTCACAGTGTGTCTCTGAGAATGTCAGATAGTATCAGAGAGTGTCACAGTGTGTCTATGCGGATGTCACAGTGTGTCACAGAGAGTCAGAGAGAGTCACAAAGTGTCACAGTCTATCTCAGAGTGTGTCACAGTGTGTCTCAGAGAGTGTCACAGTGTGTCTCAGAAAGTGTCACAGTGTGTCTCAGAGAGTCAGAGGAAGTCAGAAAGTGTCACAGTGTGCCTCAGAGAGAGTTAGAGAGTGTCACAGTGTGTCTATGAGATTGTCACAGTGTGTCTCAGAGAGTGTCACAGTGTGTCTAAGATAGTATCAGAGAAAGTCAGAGAATGTCAAAGTGTGTCTCAGAGAGTGTCACAGTGTCTCAGTAAATTTCACCCAGAGTCAGAGAGTGTCACCATCCATCAGAGAGTGTCATCGTGAGACACAGAAAGTGTCACAATCTGTCTTTGAGAGTGTCTCAGTGTGTCACAGTCTGTTTTAGAGTGTCACAGTGTGCCTCAGAGAGTGTCAGAGAGAGTGAGAAAGTGCCACAAACTCTCTAAGAGATGTCACAGTGTGTCTCCGAGAGTCAGAAAGTGTCACAGTGTGTCTATGAAAGTGTCAGAGAGTGTCAGCATGTGTCAGAGATTCTGAGAGAATCTGAATCTAAAAGTGTCACTATCTGTGAGAGAGTGTCACAGTATGTCACAGTCTGTCAGAGAGTGTCACAGTGCTTTTCAGAGAGTTTTCGAGAGTGTCACAGTGTGTCTCAGAGAGTGTCAGATAGGATCAGAGAGTGTTACAGTGCGTCTCAAATTGTCAGAGAGGGTCCCAGTGTGTCTTAGAGTTTGTCAGAGTGTGTCACAGTTTGTCAGAGAGTGTCACATGTGTATCAAAGAATGTCAGCGAATATCACAGTCTGTGTCAGATTGTGTCACAGTCTGTCAGAGAGTGTCACGGTGCATCTCAAATTGTCAGAGAGGGTCCCAGTGTATCTCCGAGACTCTCACAGATTGTCGCAGTGTGTTTCAGAGAGAGTCAGAGAGTGAACAGTGTGTCACAGTCTGCCAGAGAGTGTCACAGAATGTCAGAGAGTGTCACAGTGTGTGTCAGAGAGTGTCAGGTAAGACCTGAAAGTGTCACAGTGCATTACAGAGTGTCTCAGTGTGTCACAGACTGTAACAGAGTGACACAATGAGGCTCAGAGAGTGACAGACAGTATCACAGCATGTGTTAGAGATTCTGAGAGAATCTGAAAGTGTCACTATCTGTGAGAGAGTGTCACAGTGTGTCACAGAGATGCCAGAGTGAGTCACAGTGTCAAAGTACGTCATACTGTGCCTAGGAGAGAGTCAGACTGTATACCAGTGTGTCTCCGAAAGCGTCAGATAGGATCAGAGAGTGTCACAGTGCGTCTCAAAGGGCCGGAGAGTGTCAGAGAGCTTCACAGTGTGTCACAGTCTGTCTGTGAGTGTCACAGTGTGTGTCAGACAAGATCAGAGAGTGTCACAGTGCGTCTCAGAGAGTGTCTCATTGTTTCACATTCTGTCAGAGAGTGTCACATTGTGTCTCAGAGAGTGACACCGTATCACAGCATGTGTCAGAGATTCTGAGAGAATCTGAAAGTGTCACTATCTGTGAGAGAGTGTCACAGTGTGTCACAGTCTGTCACAGAGTGTCACAGTGCTTTTCAGAGAGTTTTAGAGAGTGTCACAGTGTGTGTCAGAGAGTGTCGGATAGGATCAGAGAGTGTTACAGTGCGTCTGAAACTGTCAGAGATGGTCCCAGTGTGTCTTAGAGAGTGTAGAGTGTGTCACAGTCTGTCAGAGAGTGTCACAGTGTGTGTCAAAGAATGTCAGCGAATGTCACAGTGTGTGTCACAGTCTGTCAGAGAGTGTCACAGTGCGTCTCAAATTGTCAGAGAGGGTCCTGGTGTATCTCCGAGACTCTCAGAGCGTGTCACAGTGTGTTTCAGAGAGAGTCAGAGAGAGTCTGGGAGTGTCACAGTGTGTCATCTTCTGTCAGAGAGTGTCACAGTACATCTCAAAATCTCAGAGTGTCCTAGCGTGTCTCAGAGAGTCTCACAGAGTGTCAGTTTGTCAGTCTCTCAGAGAGTGTCACAGTGTGTTTCAGAGAGTGTCAAAGAGTGTCACAGTGTGGCTCAGAGAGTGTCAGAGAGAGTCAGAGAGTGTCACAGTGTGCCTCAGAGTGTCAGATAGGATGAGAGAGCGTCAGAGTGCATCCCAAAGTGTCAGCCAGAGTCAGAGAGTTTCACAGTGTGTCTAAGAGAGTGTCAGAGAGAGTCAGAGCGTGTTTCATTGTGTCACAGTCTGTCAGAGAGTGTCTAGTGTGCCTCAGGGAGAGTCTGAGAGTGTCACAGTTTGTCATACTGTGTCTCAGAGAGTGGCAGAGAATGTCAGCATTTTGCTCAGAGATGGCTATTGTCTGAGAGAGTGTCACAGTGTGTCTCAGAGATGTCAGAGTGAGTCAGAGAGTGTCACAGTGTGTCTCAGAGAGTGTCAGAAAGGATCGGAGCGTGTCATAGCGCGTCTCAAAGTGTCAGCGAGAGTCAGAGAGTGGCAAAGTGTGTCTCAGAGAGTGTTGGATAGGATGAGAGTGTCCCAGTGCTTGTCAAATATTCGGAGAGGGTCCTGCTGTGTCGCAGAGTGTGTCAGAGTGTGTCACAGTCTGTCAGAGATTGTCACAGTGTGTTTCAAAGAATGCCCAAGCGTGTCACAGTGTGTCTCTGAGAGTGTCAGATAAGTTCAGAGAGTGTCACAGTGCATCTCAAAATGTCAGAGAGTGTTACAGTGTGTCTGAGAGAGTGTCAGATACGATCAGGGAGTGTTACAGTGCGTCTCAAAGTGTCAGAGAGTGTGAGAGAGTGTCACAGTGTTTCACAGTCTGTCAGAGAGTGTCACAGTGCTTTTCAGAGAGTTTTCTGAGAGTGTCAAAGTGTGTCTCAGAGAGTGTAGGATAGGATCAGAGAGTGTTACAGTGCATCTCAAATTGTCAGAGAGGGTCCCAGTGTGTCGCAGATAGTGTCAGAGTGTGTCGCAGTCTGTCAGAGATTGTCACAGTGTGTTTCAAAGATTGTCAGCGAGTGTCACAGTGTGTGTCAGAGTGTGTCGCAGTGTGCTGCAGTCTGTCAGCGAGTGTCACAGAGCGCCTCAAATTGTCAGATAGGGTCCCAGTGTGTCTCAGAGAGTGTCACAGTGTATCACAGTCTCTCAGAGAGTGTCGCAATGTGCTTCAGAGAGAGTCAAATAGTGTCACAATGTGTCTCAGAGAGTGTCAGATAGGATCAGAGAGTGTCACAGTGCATCTCAAAGTGTCAGAGAGTGTCACAGTGTGTCTAAGAGGGTGTCAGAGAGAGTCAGAGCGTGTTTCAGTGTGTCACAGTCTGTCAGGGAGTGTCACAGTATGACTCAGAGAGAGTCAGAGAGTGTGACAGTGTGTCATACTGTGTCCCAGAGTGTGTTATAGAGTGTCCCCATTTGGCTCAGAGATGGTCACAGGCTGTGAGAGAGTGTCACAGTTTGTCTCAGAGATGACAGAGTGAGTCAGAGAGTGTCTCAGTACGTCATACAGTGCCTCAGAGAGTGCCAGATAGATTCAGACTGTATCCCAGTGTGTCTCCGAGAGTGTCAGATGGGATCAGAGAGCCTCACAGTGTGTCTCAAAGTGTCAGAGAGTGTCAGAGAATGTCACAGTGCGTCACAGCCTGTCAGAGAGTGTCGCAGTGTGTCTCAGAGAGTGTCAGATAAGATCAGAGAGTGTCACAGGGCATCTCAGAGTGTGTCTCAGTGTGTCAAAGTCTGTCAGAGAGTGCCACTTGTGTCTCAGAGAGTGACAGACAATATCACAGTGTGCGTCAGAGATTCAGAGAGAGTCTGAAAGTGTCACTAACTGTCAGAGAGTGTCACAGTGTGTCACAGTCTGTCAGAGAATGTCACAGTGCTTTTCAGAGAGTGTCGCATTGTGTCTCAAATTGTCACAGAGGGTACCAGTGTGTTGCAGGTAGTGTCAGATGTGTCACAGTTTCTCAGAGAGTGTCACAGTGTGTTTAAAAGAATGTCAGCGAGGGTCACAGTGTGTGTCAGAGTGTGTCAAGTGTGTTGCAGTTTGTCAGAGAGTGTCACAGTGCGTCTCAAATTGTCATAGAGGGTCCCAGTGTGTCTCAGACAGTCTTAGAGAGTGTAACAGTGTACTATAGCCTCTCAGAGAGTGTCGCAGTGGGTTTCAGAGAGAGTCAGAGAGTGTCACAGTGTGTCTATCAGACTGTCAGAGTGTGTCACAGTGTGTCACTTTCTGTCAGAGAGTGTCACAGTGCGTCTCAAATTGTCAGAGAGTGTCCCAGTGTATCTCCGAGACACCCAGAGAGTGTCACAGTGTCTTTCAGAGAGAGTCAGAGAGTGTCACAGTGTGTCACAGTCTGTCAGAGAGTGTCACAGTCTGTCAGAGATTTTCACAGTGCATCTCAAAATCTCAAAGAGGGTCCCAGTGTGTCTCAGAGAGTCTAAGAGATGTCACAGTTTGTCACAGTCTATCAGAAAGTGTCACATTGTGTCACAGAGAATGACAGACAGTATGACAGCATGTATCAGAGATTCTGAGAGAATCTGAAAGTGTCACTATCTGTGAGAGAGTGTCACAGTGTGTCACAGTCTGTTAGAGAGTGTCACAGTGCTTTTCAGAGAGTTTTAGAGAGTCTCACAGTGTGTCTCATAGAGTGTCAGATAGGATCAGAGAGTGTCACAGTGTGTCTGAAATTGTCAGAGAGGGTCCAGTGTGTCTTAGAGAGTGTCAGAGTGTTTCACAGTTTGTCAGGGAGTGCTCAGTGTGTATCAACGAATGTCAGCGAATGTCACAGTGTGTGTCCGAGTGTGTCACAGTCTGTCCGAGAGTGTCACAGTGCGTCTCAAATTATCAGAGAGAGTCCCAGTGTTTCTCCAAGACTCTCAGAGAGTGTCACAGTGTGTTTCAGAGAGAGTCAGAGAGTGTCACAGTGCGTCAAAATCTGTCAGAGAATGTCACGGTCTGTCAGAGAGTGTCACATTGTATTTCAGAGAGAGTCAGAGAGAGTCTGGGAGTGTCACAGTGTGTCACATGTGTCACGTTCTGTCAGAGAGTGTCACAGTGCATCTCAAAACCTCAGAGTGGCCCAGCGTGTCTCAGAGAGTCTCACAGAGTGTCAGTGTGCGTCAGAGATTCTGAGAGAGTCGGCAAGTGTCACTAACTGTCAGAGAGTGTCACAGTGTGTCACAGTCTGTCAGAGAGTGTCACAGTGCTTTTCAGAGAGTGTCACAGTGTGTCTCAAATTGTCAGAGAGGGTCTCAGTGTGTTGCAGGTAGTGTCAGAGTGTGTCACAGTTTCTCAGAAAGTGTCACAGTGTGTTTCAAAGAATGTCAGCGAGTGTCACAGTGTGTGTCAGAGTGTGTCACAGTGTGTTGCCGTTTGTCAGGGAGTGTCACAGTGTGTCTCAAATTGTCAGAGAGGGTCCCAGTGTGTTGCAGGTAGTGTCAGAGTGTGTCACAGTTTCTCAGAAAGTGTCACAGTGTGTTTCAAAGAATGTCAGCTAGTGTCACAGTGTGTGTCAGAGTGTGTCACAGTGTGTTGCAGTTTGTCCTAGAGTGTCACAGTGCGTCTCAAATTGTCAGAGAGGGTCCCAGTGTGTGTCAGACAGTCTTAGAGTGTGTAACAGTGTATCACAGCCTTTCAGAGAGTGTCGCTGTGGGTTTCAGAGAGATTCAGAGAGTGTAACAGTGTGTCTTATAGAGTGTCAGAGAGTTTCACAATCTGTCAGAGAGTGTCACAGTGCGTCTCAAATTGTCAGAGAGGGTCCCAGTGTGTGTGCGAGACTCTCAGAGAGTGTCACAGTATGTTTCAGAGAGAGTCAGAGAGTGTCACAGTGTGTCAAAGTCTGTCAGAGAGTGTCACAGTCTGTCAGAGAGTGTCACAGTGTGTTTCAGAGAGTGTCAGAGAGAGTCTGGGAGTGTAACTGTGCGTCACAGTGTGTCACCTTCTGTCAGAGAGTGTCACAGTGCATCTCAAAATCTCAGAGTGTCCCAGCCTGTTTCAGAGAGTCTCAAGAGTATCAGTTTGTCAGTTTCTCAGAGAGTGTCACAGTGTGTGTCAGAGAGTGTCAAAGAGTGTCACAGTGTGGCTCAGAGAGTGTCAGAGAGAGTCAGAGAGAGTCACAGTGTGTCTCAGAGAGTGCCAGATAGGATTAGAGAGCGTCATAGTGCATCCCAAAGTGTCAGCGAGAGTCAGAGAGTTTCACAGTGTATCTAAGAGAGTGTCAGAGAGAGTCAGAGCGTGTTTCAGTGTGTCACAGTTTGTCAGAGAGTGTCTAGTGTGATTCAGGGAGAGTCTGAGAGTGTCACAGTTTGTCATACTGTGTCTTAGAGAGTGGCAGAGAATGTTAGCATTTGGCTCAGAGACGGCTACTGTCTGAGAGAGTGTCACAATGTGTCTCAGAGTGTGTCAAAACGTGAGTCAGAGAGCGTCACAGTGTGTCTCAAAGAGTGTCAGATAGGATCAGAGTGTGTCATAGTGCGTCTAAAAGTGTCAGCGAGTGTCAGCGAGTGTCACAGTGTGTCTAAGATTGTCGGAGAGTGTCACAGTGCTTTTCAGAGAGTGTCAGAGATTGTCAAAGTGTGTCTCAGAGTGTGTTGGATAGGATCAGACAGTGTCACAGTACGTGTCAAATTGTCAGAGAGCGTCCCGCTGTGTCGCAGAGTGTGTCAGAGTTTGTCACAGTCTGTCAGAGATTGTCACAGTATGTTTCAAAGAATGTCAGAGAGTGTCACAGTGTGTCTTATAGAATGTCAGAGTGTGTCACCGTGTGTCTCAGAGATTGTCAGATAGGATCAGAGAGTGTCACAGTGCGTCACAAAGTGTCAGCGAGAGTCAGAGTGTGTCAAAGTGTGTCTCAGAGTGTGTTGGATAGGATCAGACAGTGTCCCAGTGCGTGTCAAATAGTCGGAGAGGGTCCCGCTGTGTCGCAGAGTGTGTCAGAGTGTGTCACAGTCTGTCAGAGATTGTCACAGTGTGTTTCAAAGAATATCAGAGAGTGTCACAGTGTGTCTTTTCGAGAGTCAGAGTGTGTCACAGTGTGTCACTTTCTGTCAGAGAGTGTCACAGTGCATCTCAAAATCTCAAAGAGTGTCCCAGTGTGTCTCAGAGAGTCTCAGAGAGTGTCACAGTGTGTAACAGCGTGTGTTGGATAGGATCAGAGAGTGTCACAGTGCGTGTCAAATTGTGAGAGAGCGTCCCGCTGTGTTACACAGTGTGTCAGAGTGTGTCATAGTTTGTCGAGATTGTCACAGTGTGTTTCAAAGTTTGTCAGCGAGTATCACAGTGTGTGGCAGAGTGTGTTGCAGTGTGCTGCAGTCTGTCAGAGAGTGTCACAGAGCGCCTCAAATTGTCAGATAGGGTCCCAGTGTGTTTCAGAGAGTGTCACAGTGTATCACAGTCTCTCAGAGAGTGTCGCAGTGTGTTTCAGAGAGAGTCAAAGAGTGTCACAAGGTGTCTCAGAGAGTGTCAGATAGGATCAGAGAGCGTCATAGTCCGTCTCAAAGTGTCAGCAAGAATCAGAGAGTGGCACAGTGTGTCTAAGAATGTGTCAGAGAGAGTCAGAGTGTGTTTCCGTGTGTCACAGTCTGTCAGGGAGTGTCACAGTGTGACTCAGAGAGAGTCAGAGAGTGTCACAGTGTGTCATACTGTGTCTCAGAGAGTGTTATAGAGTGTCCCCATTTGACTCAGAGATGGTCAAAGTCTATTAGAGAGTGTCACAGTATGTCTCAGAGAGTGTCAAATTGGATCAGAAAGTGTCATAGTGGGTCTCAAAGTGTCAGAGGCAGTCAGAGAGTGTCACAGTGTGTCTAAGAGAGTGCCAGAGAGAGTCAGAGCGTGCTTCAGTGTGTCACAGTCTGTCAGAGAGTGTCTAGTGTGCCTCAGGGAGAGTCAGAGAATGTCACAGTTTGTCATACTGTGTCTCAGAGAGTGTCAACATTTGGGTCAGAGATGGTCACAGTCTGTGAGAGAGTGTCACAGTGTGTCTCAGAGATGTCAGAGTGAGTCAGAGAGTTCACAGTACGTCATACTGTGCCTCATAGAGTGTCAGATAGAGTCATACTGTATGCCAGTGAGTCTTCGAGAGTGTCAGACAGGATCAGAGAGTGTCACAGTGTGTCTCAAAGTGTCAGAGAGTGTCAGAGAATGTCGCAGTTTGTCAACTTTCTCAGGGAGTGTCACAGTGTATTTCAGATAGAGTCAGACTGTATCCCAGTGTGTCCCCCAGAGTGTCAGATAGGATCAGAGAGCGTCACAGTGTGTCTCAAATTGTCAGGGTGTCAGAGAATCTCGCAGTGTGTCACAGTGTGTCAGAGAGTATAACAGTGTGTCTCAGAGAGTGTCAGAAAGATCGGAGAGTGTCACAGTGCGTCTCAGAGAGTGTCTCAGTGAGTCAGTCTGTCAGAGTGTGTCACATTGTGTCTCAGAGAGTATCAGAGCGGATCACAGTGTATGTCAGAGATTCAGAGAGAGTCTGAATGTGTCACTATCGGTCAGAGAGTATCAGAGTGTGTCACAGTTTGTCAGAGAGTGTCACAGTGTGTTTCCAAGAATTTCAGCGAGTGTCACAGTGTGTGTCAGAGTGTGTCAGAGTGTGTAACAGTCTGTCACAGAGTGTTACAGTGCGTCTCAAAGTGTCAGCGACACTCAAAGAGTGTCACAGTCTGTCAGAGAGTGTCACAGTGCTTTTCAGAGAGTTTCAGACTGTGTCACAGCGTGTTTCAGAGAGTGTCAGATAGGATCAGAGAGTGTCACAGTGTCTCTCAAATTGTCAGAGAATGTCCCGGTGTGTCGCAGGAAGTGGCAGAGTGTGTCACAGTCTGCTAGAGATTGTCATGGTGTGTTTCAAAGAATGTCAGAGAGTGTCACAGTGTGTCTTATAGAGTGTTAGAGTGTGTCACAGTGCATCTCAAAATCTCAGAGAGGTTCCCAGTGTGTCTCAGAGAGTGTCACAGTTGTCACAGTTTCTCTGAGAGTGTTACAGTGTATTTCAGATAGAGTCATACTGTATCCAAGTGTGTCTCAGAGAGTGTCAGATGGGATGAGAGAGCGTCACTGTATGTCTTAAAGTGTCAAGAGAGTGTCAGAGAATGTCGCAGTGTCTCCCAGTCTGTCAGAGAGTGTCACAATGCGTCTCAGAGAGTGTCTCAGTGTGTCACAGTCTGTCAGAGAGTGTCACATTGTGTCTCAGAGAGTGTCAAACAGTATCACAGTGTGTGTCAGAGTGTGTCAGAGTGTGTAACAGTCTGTCACAGAGCGTTACAGTGCATCTCAAAGTGTCAGCGAGACTCAGAGCGTATCACAGTGTGTCTCAGAGAGTGTCAGGTAGTATCAGAGGGTGTCATAGTGCATCTCAAAGTGTAAGCGAGTGTCAGCGAGTGTCACAGTGTGTCTAAGAGTGTCGGAGAGTGTCACAGTGCTTTTCAGAGAGTGTCAGAGATTGCCAAAGTGTGTCTCAGAGTGTGTTGGATAGATCAGAGAGTGTCACAGTACGTGTCAAATTGTCAGAGAGTGTCCCGCTGTGTCGCAGAGTGTGTCACAGTATGTCACAGTCTGTCAGAGAGTGTCACAGTGCTTATCAGAGAGTTTTAGAGAGTATCACAGTGTGTCTCAGAGAGTGTCGGATAGGATCAGAGAGATTTACAGTACGTCTCAAATTGTCAGAGAGTGTCTTAGAGAGTGTCAGAGTGTGTCACAGTTTGTCAGAGATTGTCATAGTGTGTATCAAAGAACGTCAGCGAATGTCACAGTGTGTGTCAGAGTGCGTCACAGTCTGTCGGAGAGTGCGTCTCAAATTGTCAGAGAGGGTCCCAGTCTGTCTCAGAGAGTCTTAGTGCGTTTCAGAGAGAGTAAGAGTGTGTCTCTGAGTGTATTGGATAGGATCAGAGAGTGTTACAGTTGCGTCTCAAAATCTCATAGTGTCCCAGTGTGTCTCAGAGAGTCTCAGAGAGTGTCACAGTTTGTCAAGTTTCTCAGAGAGTGTCACAGTGTGTTTCAAATAGAGTGAGACTGTATCCCATTGTGTCTCCGAGAGTGTCAGATAGGATCAGAGAGCGTCACAGTGCATCTCAAAGTGTCAAGAGAGTGTCAGAGAATGTCGCAGTGTGTCACAGTCTGTCAGAGATTGTCCCAGTGTGTCTCAGGGAGTCTCAGAGAGTGTCACAGTTTGTTAAGGTTGTCAGAGAGTGTCACAGTGTATTTCAGATAGAGTCAGACTGTATCCCAGTGTGTCTCCAAGAGTGTCAGATCGGATCGGAAAGCGTCACAGTGCATCTCAAAGTGCTGGAGAGTGTCAGAGAATGTCACAGTGTGTCACAGTCTGTCAGAGAGTGTCACAGTGCGTCTCAGAGAGTGTCTCAGTGTGTCACAGTCTGTCAGAGAGTGCCACATTGTGTCTCAGAGAGTGACAGACAGTATCACATTCTGTGTCAGAGATTCAGAGACAATCTGAAAGTGTCACTATCTGTGACAGAGTGTCACAGTATGTCACAGTCTGTCAGAGAGTGTCACAGTGCTTTTCAGAGAGTTTTAGAGAGTGTCACAGTGTGTCTCAGAGAGTGTCGGATAGGATCAGAGAGTGTGACAGTACGTCTCAAATTATCAGAGAGTGTCTTAGAGAGTGTCAGAGGGTGTCACGGTCTGTCAGAGAGTATCACAGTATGTTTCAAAGAATGTCAGAGGGTGTCACTGTGTGTTATATAGAGTGTCAGAATGTGTCACCGTGTATCTCAGAGAGTGTCATAGTGCGTCTGAAAGTGTCAGCGAGAGTCAGAGCGTGTTTCAGTGTGTCACAGTGTGTCATACTGTGTCACAGAGAGTGTTCGAGAGGGTGAGCATTTTGCTCAGAGATGGTCACAGTGTGTTAGAGAGTGTCACAGTGTGTCTCAGTGATGTCAGAGTGAGCCAGAGAGTGTCACAGTAAGTAAAGTTTCTCAGGGAGTGTCACAGTGTATTTCAGATAGAGTCAGACTGTATCCCAGTATGTCTCCCGGAGTGTCAGATCGGATCAAAGAGTTTCACAGTGTGTCTCAAAGTGTCAGAGAGAGTCAGTGAATGTCACAGTGTGTCACAGTCTGTCAGAGAGTGTCACAGTGCTTTTCAGAGAGTTTCAGAGCGTGTCACAGTGTGTCTCAGAGAGTGTCAGATAAGATCAGAGGGTGTCACGGTGTGTCTCAGAAAGTGTCTCAGTGCGTCACAGTCTGTCTGAGAGTGTCACATTGTGTCTCAGAGAGTGACAGACAGTATCACAGTGTGTGTCAGAGATTCAGAGAAAGTCTGAAAGTGTCACTATCTGTCAGAGAGTGTCAGAGTGTGTCGCAGTCTGTCAGAGAGCGTCACAGTGCTTTTCAGATTGTTTCAGACAGTGTCACAATGCATCTCAAATTATCAGAGATGGTCCCAGTGTGTCGCAGATAGGGTCAGAGTGTGTCACAGTTTGTCAGAGAGTGTCACAGTGTTTCAAAGAATGTCAGTGAGTGTCACAGTGTGTGTCAGAGTGTGTCACAGTCTGTCAGAGAGGGTCACAGTGAGTCTACAATTGTCATATAGAGTCCCAGTGTGTCTCAGAGAGTCTCAGAGTGTGTCACCATGTATCACAGTCTCTCAGAGATTGTCGCAGTGGGTTTCAGAGAGAGTCAGAAAGTCTCACAGCGTGTCTCAGAGAGTGTCGCAGTATGTCATACTGTGCCTCAGTGTGTCTCAGAGAGAGTCAGAGAGTGTCACAGTGTGTCTCAGAGTGCCAGAGAGATTCAGATAGTGTTTCAGTGTGTCACAGTCGGTCAGGGAGTATCACAGTGTGCCTCAGGGAGTCAAAGAGTGTCACAGTGTGTCTCAGTGAGTGTCACAGTGTGTCTCAGAGAGTCAGGGAGAGTCAGAAAGTGTCATAGTCTGTCTCAGAGAGTGTCACAGTGTGTCACCGTCTGTCAGAGAGTGTCACAGCGTGATTCAGAGAATGTCAGAGAGTGTCACAGTGCGTCTCAGAGAGTGTCACAGTCTGTCACAGTCTCTCAGAGAGTGTTTCAGTATGTCGCACTCTGTCAGAGAGTGTCACAGTGTGTTTCAGTGTATCGCAGTCTGTCAGAGAGTGTCACAGTGCGACTCAGAGAGAGTCACAGTGTGTCTCAGAGAGTGTCACAGTTTGTTTCAGTGTATCGCAGTCTGTCAGAGAGTGTCACAGGGCGACTCAGAGAGAGTCAGAGAGTGTCACAGTGTGTCTCAGAGAGTGTCACAGTGTGTCTCAGAGAGTGTCAGATAGGATCAGAAAGTGTCACAGTGTATTGGATAAAGTGCCAGAGTGTGTCACAGTGTGTCTCAGCATGTGTCAGAGAGTGTCACAGAGAGTTTCAGAGAGAGTCTGAGAGTGTCACAGTGAGTCTCAGAGATTCAGGGAGAGTCAGAAAGTGTCACAATCTGTCAGCGAGTGTCACAGTGCGTCTCAGAGAGGGACAGAGAGTGTCACAGTATATCTCAGTGTGTCAGGGAGTGTCACATTGTGTCTCAGAGAGAGTCAGAGAGTGTCACAGTGTGTCTCAGACAGTGTCAGAGAGTGCCACAAAGAGTTTCAGAGAGAGTCAGAGAGTGTCACAGTGTGTCTAAGGGAGTCAGAGAGAGACAGAAAGGGTCACCGTGTGTCAGAGAGTGTCGCAGTGTCGCAGAAAATGTCACCGTGTGTCAGAGAGTGTCACAGTAGGTCAGAGAGTGTCATCGTGTGTCTCAGAAATTGTCACAGTCTGTCAGAGTCTGTCAGAGGGTGTCACAGTGTTTTTCAGAGAGTGTCAGAGCACGTCACAGTGTATCTCAGTGTGTCAGAGAAAGTCACATTGTCTCTCAGAGAGAGTCAGAGAGTGACACAGTGTGTGTGAGAGTTTCAGAGAGAGTCAGAGAGTGTCACATTGTGTCTCAGTGAGTGTCACAGTGTGTCTCAGAGAGTCAGACAGAGAGACAGAAAGTGTCACAATCTGCCTTTGAGAGTATCTCGGTGTGACACAGTCTGTCAGAGAGTGTCACAGTGTGTCTCAGAGAGTCAGAGAGAGTCAGAAAGTGTCACAGTCGGTCTCAGAGATTGTGACAGTGTGTCACCGTCTGTCAGAGAGTGTCACAGAGTGTTTCAGGTGTGCTAGAAAGTGTCACAGTATGTCACAGTGTGTCTCAGATAGTGTCACAGTGTTTTGGAGAGTGTCAGACAGTGTCACAGTGTGTCTCAAAGAGTGTCACAGTCTGTCAGAGTGTCACAGTATGACTCAGAGAGAGTCAGAGAGTGTCACAGTGTGTTTCAGTTTATCAGTCTGTCCGTGAGTGTCACAGTGTGCCTCAGAGAGTCAGGGAGTGTCACAGTATGTCTCAGTGAGTGTCACAGTGTGTCTCAGAGAGTCAGAAAGTGTCAGGTTGTGTCTCAGTGAGTGTCACAGTGTGTCTCATAGAGTCACAGAGAGAGAGTCAGAAAGTGTTATAATCTGTCTTTGAGAGTGTCTCAGTGTGACACAGTCTGTCAGAGTGTGTCACAGTGTGCCTCAGAGAGTGTCGTGGAGTGTCACAGTGTGTCACAGTGTGTCTAAGAGAGGATGACAGTGTGTCTCAGAGAGTCAAAGAGAGTCAGAAAGAGTCACAGTTTGTCTCAGAGAGTGTAACATTGTGACAATCTCTCAGAGTGTGTGAGAGAGAGTCAGAATGTGTCACATGTGTCATACTGTGTCTCATAGAGTGTCAGAGCGTATCAGCATTTGGCTCCGAGAGGGTCACAGTCTGTGAGATAGTGTCACAGTGTGTCTCAGAGAGTGTCAGCGTAAGTGAGAGAGTGTCACAGTATGTCATACTGTGCCTCAGAGAGTGTCATAGAGAGTCAGACTGTATCACAGAGTGTCTTAGAGAGTGTCAGAGAGTGTCACAGTGTGTCTCGGAGAGCGTCAGCGTAAGTCAGAGAGTGTCACAGTATGTCATACTGTGCCTCAGACAGAGTCGGTGAGTGTCACAGTGTGTCTCAGAGAGAGTCAGAGAGTGTCCCAGCCTATCTCAGAGAGTGTCACAGTGTGTCTCAGGAAGTCAGTGAGAGACGGAAAGTGTTACAGTGTGTCTCAGAGAGTGTCGCAGTGTCGCAGAAAATGTCACCGTGTGTCAGAGAGTGTCACAGTAGATCAGGGAGTGTCATCGTGTGTCTCATAAAATGTCACAGTCAGTCACAGTCTGTCAGAGATTTACACACTGTGTCTCAGAGAGTGTGAGCAAGAGTCAAAAATTGTCAGAGAGAGAGAGACAAAGAGGGTCACAGTGTGTCTCAGAGAGTATTACAGTGTGTCTCAGAGAGTCAGAGAGAGACAGAAAGTGTCTCAGTGTCTCTCAGAGACTGTCACAGTGTGTCTTAGAGAGTGTCACAGAGAATTTCACCATGTGTCAGAGTGTGTCACAGTCGGTCAGAGAATGTTTCTGTGTGTCAGGGGGTATCACAGTCTGTCACATTCTGTCAGAGAGTGTCACAGTGTTTCTCAGAGAGAGTCAGAAAGTGACACAGTGTGTCTCAGAGAGTCTAAGAGAGAGTCAAAAATTGTCACAGAGAGAGAGACAAAGAGAGTCTCAGTGTCTCTCAGAGTGTGTCACAGTGTGTCTTAGAGAGTGTCACAGTGTCACAGAGAATTTCACCATGTGTCAGACTGTGTCACAGTCGGTCAGAGAGTGTTTCTGTGTGTCAGGGAGTGTCACAGTCTGTCAGAGAGTGTCACATTGCATTTTAGAAAGTGACAGAGAGAGTCACAGAGTGTCACAGTGCATCTCAAAGAGTGTCAGAGAGAGGCACAGAGTGTCACAGCGCGTCTCAGAGTGTCAGAGAGAGAGAGAGAGACAGAGAGTATTTCAGTGTGTCTCAGAGTGTCACAAAGTCACAGAGAATTTCACCATGTGTCAGAGTGTGTCACAGCCAGTCAGAGAGTGTTACAGTGTGTCAGGGAGGGTCACAGTTTGACACCGTCTGTCAGAGAGTGCCACATTGTATTTTGGAGAGTGTCAGAGAGAGAGTCAGAGAGAGTCACAGTGTATCACAGTGTGTCTCAGAGTGTCAGAGAGAGAGAGTGTCACAGTGTGTCACAGTGTGTTAGAGAGTGTCACAGTGCATCTCAGAGAGTGTCACAGTGTGTCCCAGAGAGTCAGAGAGAGTCAGAATGTGTCACAGTCAGAGAGTGTTACACTGTCTCAGAGAATGTCATCGTGTGTCACGGAGTGTCACAGTCAGTCAGTGTAACAATGTGTCAGAGAGTGTCAAAGTGTGTCTCAAAGAATCAGAGAGAGATGGAACGTGTCACAGTGTCACAGAGAGCATCACAGTATCTCAGAATATGTCACCATGTGTCAGAGAGTGTCACAGTTTGTCAGAGAGTGTCACAGTGTGTCTCAGAGAGTGTCAGAGAGAGTCAGAGAGTGTCACCATGTGTCTAAGAGAGTGTCAGAGAGTGTCACAGTGTATCGCAGTGTATCAGAGAGTGTCACAGTGTGTTTCAGAGAGAGTCAGAGAGTGTGACAGTGTGTCTAAGAGTGTGTCAGAGAGTGTCACAGTGTGTCTAAGAGAGTGTCATATTGTGTCACAGTCGGTCAGAGAGTGTCACAGTGTGTCACAGAGAGTCTCACACTGTGTATCAGAGAGGGTCAGAGTGTGTCATTGTGTGTCACAGTCTGTCAGAGAGTGTCACAGTGTATCATAGTCTGTTAGAGAGAATTATAGGGTGACTCAGAGATAGTCAGAGAGTGTCACAGTGTGTCTTAAAGAGTGTCATAGTGTCACAGAGAATTTCACCATGTGTCAGTGTGTCACAGTCGGTCAGAGAGTGTTATAGTGTTTCAGGGAGTGCCACAGTCTGTCACAGTCTGTAAGAGAATGTCATATTGTGTTTCGGGGAGTGTCAGAGAGAGTCAGAGAGTGTCACAGTGTGTCTCAGAGAGTGTCAGTGAGGGTCTGCGAATGTCACAGTGTGTCTCAGAGTCTCAGAGAGAGTCACAGAGTGTCAGTGTGTCTCAGAGTGTCAGAGAGAGACAGAGTGTGTCACAATCTGTCAGAGAGTGTCACAGTGTGTCATCGCCGGCCACACACTGGCGCCTGCCTGACCCTCACTGCCGTCCACACACCAGACACAGCCTGACACTCACCGACATCTGCACACTGCACCCAGCCTGACCCTCACTGCCATCCGCACACCACCCCAGCCTGACCCTCACCGCCATCCACACACAGCCACCAGCCTGTCCCTCACCGCCATCCTGCACAGCTCCAGCCTGACCCACACCACCGTCCACCAAACCCCCCAGCCTGACTCCACCGCTGTCCACCAACCGCCTCCAGCATGACCCCCACCGCCGTACAACACTGCCACAGCCTGACCCACACTGCCGCCCATACACCGCTCCTAGCCTGACCCTCACCGCCACCCACACACCGCCACCAGCCTGACCCTCACCGCCACCCACACACCAACTCCAGCATGACCCTCATTGCTGCCCGCACTCTGCTCCCAGCCTGAACCCCACTGCTGTACACACACCACACCCAGCCTCACCCTCATTGCTGTCTACACACTGCTCCCAGCCTGACCCTCACCACTGTCCACACACCACACCCAGCCTCACCCTCACTTCTGTCTACACACTGCTCCCAGCCTGAACCCCACTACCGTCCACACACCACACCCAGCCTCACCCTCACTGCTGTCTACACACTGATCCCAGCCTGACCCTCACCACTGTCCACACACCGCCACCAGCCTGACCCTCATCACCGCCCACACACTGACCCCAGCCGGACCCTCAACATCACGCACACACTATCCCCAGGCTGACCCACATTGACGCCGAACACACCACCCCCAGCCTGACCCTCACCATCTCCCACACACTCACCCCAAATTGACCCTCACCACCATCCACACACCACCCCCAGCCTGACTACTGCCGCTGTCCACTCTCTGCGCCAAACCTGATCCCCACTGCTGTCCACACACCACAACCAGCCAGTCCCTCCCCGCTGTCCTCACACCGCTCCTAGCCTAACCCTCAACGCCATCAACGCACCACCCCCAGCCTGACCCTCACTGCCGTCCACACACTGCCCCCAGCCTGAACCTCACTACCATCCACATGCCGCCCCCAGCCTGACCCGCACCATCGTACACAAACCACCCACAGCCTGACCCTCACTGCCGTGCACACACCGCCCCCAGCCTGCACCTGACTACCGTCCACACGCCGCCCCCAGCCTGACCCGCACCATCGTACACACACCGCCCCCAGCCTGACCCTCACAACAATCCATTCACCGCCCGCAGCCTGACCACCACAATCGTGCACACACCAACACCAGCCTGATTCTCCCATCCGAACACACAGCAACACCTGCCTGACACCCACTGTCACACAACACCGGCCCCAGCCTGACACCCACCGCCACCCAAAACTGCCCCTAGCCTGAACCTTACAGCCACCCACACACCACCCCCAGCCTGACCCTCACTGCCGTGCACACACCGCCCGCAGCCTGCACCTGACTACCGTCCACACGCCGCCCCCAGCCTGACCCGCACCATCGTACACACACTGCCCCCAGCCTGACCCTCACAACAATCCATTCACCGCCCGCAGCCTGACCACCACAATCGTGCACACACCGACACCAGCCTGATTCTCCCATCCGAACACACAGCAACACCTGCCTGACACCCACTGTCACACAACACCGGCCCCAGCCTGACACCCACCGCCACCCAAAACTGCCCCTAGCCTGAACCTTACAGCCACCCACACACCACCCCCAGCCTGACCCTCACTGCAGTCCACACAACGCCCCCAGCCTGACACTCACCACCATCTACATACCGCCCTCAGCGTGACCCTCACCGCCGCCCACACACTGCCCCCAGAATGATCCTCACCACCATCCAGACACCGTTCCCAGCCTGACACTCAACGCCGTTTACACACCGCTCCCAGCTTGACCCTCAACGCGATCTACACACCATCCCCAGCCTGACCTTCACTGCTGTGTACACGCCGATCCCAGCCTGACCCTCACCGCTGTCCACCAACCGCCCCCAGCCTGACACCACCATCGTCCAACACTGCCACAAGCCTGATGATCACGGCCGCCCACACACTGCCCCTAGCATTATCCTCATGCTGTGGCCCCACACACCACCCACAGCATGACCCTGACCGAGAACACACAATGCCCCGAGCCAGACCCTCACCACCGCCCACACGCCGCCAGCCTGACGCTCACCGCCATCCAACACTGACCCAAGCCTGACCCTCACCGCCGTCCACACGCCGCCTACAGCCTTTCCCTCACCGCCGTCCAAACACCGGCCCGAGACTGACCCTCACTGCCATCCGCACACCGCCCCAGCCTGACCCACACTGCTGTCCACACACCGTCCCCAGGCTGACTCTCACTGCCATCCAGCACCGCTCCAGCCTGACCCTCACTGCCGTCAAAACAACGCCACCAGCCTGTCCCTCACCACAGTCCAACACATTCAAAAGCCTTTCCCTCACCACCGTCCACACACCGCCCACAGCCTGACCCTCACACTGTCATTCACGCATTGACCACAGCCTGACCGTCCCCTTCAAACACACAACACCCCCTGGCTGACACCCAACGCCACCCAACACCACCCCCAGCCTGAAACTCACTGCTGCCCACACACCACCCCCAGCCTGAACACCACCGCTGTCCACACACTGCACCCAGCCTGACACCCACTGCCACCCAACACCACCCCCAGCCTGAACCTCACAGACACCCACACACCATCCCCAGCCTGATCCTCACCACAGTCCACACAACGCCTCCAGCCTGAAGCTCACTGCTGTCTACCTACCGCCCCCAGTCTGACCCTCACCGTCGCCCACATACTGCCCCCAGAATGACCCTCACCACCGTCTACACACCGCCCCCAGCCTGACCTTCATTACCGTGTATATGCCGACCCAGCCTGCCCCTCACTGCTGTCCACCAATCGCTCCCAGCCTGACACCACCGCTGTCCAACACTGCCACAAGCCTGACCCTCACGGCCGCCCACACACCACCCTAGCTTTATGCTCACTGCCGTCCAGACACCATGCACAGCATGACCCTCACCAAGAACACACAACACCCTGAGCCAGACCCTCACAACCGCCCACACTCCGCATCGAGCCTGACGCTCACGGTCGTAGAACACTGACCCAAACCTGACCCTCACCACTGTCCACACCCCGCACCCAGCCTGACCCTCATCGCTGTCCACACACCACCTCCAGCCTTTCCATCACTGCCGTCCACACACCGCCCCCAGCCTGACCCTCACTGCCGTCCACACACTGCACCCAGCCTGACCCTCACTGCCGTTCACACACTGCACCCAGCCTGACCCTCACTGCCGTCCACACTCTGCACCCAGCCTGACCCGCACTGCCATCCGCACACCGCCCCCAGACTGACCCTCATTGCTGTCCACACACCGTCCCCAGGCTGACCCTCACTGCCGTCCCCACGCTGCCCCCAGCCTGACCCTCACTGCCATCCACACACCGTACCCAGCCTGACACTCACTACCATCCACACGCCACCACCAGTCTGTTCCTCACGGCCATCCACAAACCGTCTGGCACCGCCCCAGCCTGACCCTCACCGCGTCCTGCACTGACCCAGCCTGACCCACACCACCGTCCATCAAACACCCAAAGCCTGACCCCACCGCTGTCCACCAACCACCCCCAGCCTGACCTCCATCGCCGTCCAACACTACCACAGCCTGACACTCAGCCCTGCCCATACACCTCCCCTAGCCTGACCCTCAACACTGTCCACACACCACCACCAGCCTGACCTGCACCGCGTCCACACACCACCCCAATTCTGACCCTCACCACTGCCCACACACTGCCCACAGCCTGACCCTCACCGCCACCCACACACCGTCTCCAGCCTGACCCTCACTGCCACCCACACACCGCCCCCAGCCTGAACCCCACTGCCGTCCACACACCACATCCATCCTGACCCTCACCGCTGTCTACACAATGCCCCCAAGCCTGACACTCTCCACCGTCCGCACACCACCCCCAGCCTGACCCTCACCGCCATCCAATAATGCCCCAGCCTGACCGTCACTGCCATCCAATAACGCCCCAGCCTGAGCCTCACCGCTGCCCACACACTGGCCCTAGCCTAATCCTCCCAGCCGTTCACACTCCACCCCCAACCTGACTCTCACCGCCGTCCACACACCACCTCCAGCCTGTCCCTCACTGCCATCCACACATCAACCCAGCCTGAGCCTCACCGCCGTCCAACACCATAACAAGCCTGTCCATCACCGCCAGCCACACGCCAAACCCAGTCTGACCCTCAGTGCTGTCCACACGCCGCCACCAGTGGGTCCCTCACTGCTATCCGCACACTTCCCCACCCTGACCCTCACTGCCATCCACAAACCGTCCCCAACCTGACTCCCACCGCCATCCCGCATCGCCCCAGCCTGACCCTCAGTGCCTTCCACACACCGCCACCTGCCTGACCCTCACCGCCATCCAACAACCATGCCCAGCCTGACCTCACCGCTGTACACCAACCGCCCCCAGCCTGTCCCCCACCGCCGTCCAACACTGCCACAGCCTGACTCTCACTGCCACCCTCACAACACAACTCGCCGACCCTCACCACCGTCCACACAACGCCCCAGCCTGACCCACACCACCATCCACCAAGCACCCCCAGCCAGACACATTGCTGTACATCAACTGCCCCTAGCCTGACCCCCACTGCAGTCCAACACTGCCACAGCCTGACCCTCACTGCCGCCCACACTCAGCCCCGAACCTGACCCTCACCACCGTCCACACACCGCCACCAGCCTGACCCTCACTGCTGTCCACGCACCACCCCAAGGCTGACCCTCACCACCGTCCACACACTGCCCCCAGCCTGACCCTCACTGCCACCCACTCACCGTCTCCAGCCTGACATTCATTGCCACCTGTACACTGCCCCCAGCCTGAACCCCACCGCTGTCCACACACCACACCCAGCCTGATGCGCACCGCTGTTGACACACTGCACCAGCCTGACACTCTCCACCGTCCACACACCAACCCGAGCCTGACCCTCACCACCGTCCCCACACCGTCTCCAGCCTTACCATCATTGCCAACCAACAATGACCCCAGCCTGACCACCACCCCAGTCCACACACCATCCCCAGCCTGACCCCCACCACTGTCCAACACTGCCACAAGCCTGACCCTCACTGCCATCCACACACTGAACCAAGCCTTATCCTAACAGCCGTTCACACACCACCCCCAGCCTGAACCTCATTGCCGTCCACATACACCCCCAACCTGTCCCTCACTGCCATCCACACACACAATGCCCAGCCTGACTCTCACCACCGTCCAGCTATGCCCTAGCATGACCCTCACCACCGTCCAACATTGTCCCTCACCGCTGGCCACATACCACCCCCCCACCTGACCGTCACCACCCTCCACACGCCGCCCCCAGCCTGTCCCTCACTGCAATCCACAAATCCTCCGCAGCCTGACTCTCACTGCCGTCCCGCACCGCCCCACCTTGATCCTCCCCTCCAAATACACACCAACCCCTGCCTGACACCCACCGCCACCCAGCACTGCCCCAGACTGACACCCACCACCACCCAACACCGCCCCCAGCCTGAACCTCACAGCCACCAACACACCACCCCCAGCCTGACGCTCACCACCGTCTACATACCGCCCCCAGCATGACCCTCACTGTCGCCCACACACCGCCCCCAGCCTGGACCACACCGCCGTCCACGCAATGCCCCCAGCCTGAACCTCACCACCATCCACATACCGCCCCCAGCATGACCCTCACTGTCGCCCACACACCGCCCCCAGCCTGAACCTCACCGCCATCCACACAACACCCCCAGCCTGAACCTCACCACCATCCACATACCGCCCCCAGCCTGAACCTCACTGCCGTCCACATATAGCCCCCAGCATGACCCTCACTGTCGCCCACACACTGCCCCCAGAATGATCCCCACAACTGTCCAGACACCGCCCCCAGCCTGACTCTCAATGCTGTCCACACACCGCACGCAGCCTGAACTTCACCACCATCCACACATTGCCGCCAGCCTGACCCTCACTTCCATCTAGACATCGCCGCCAGCTTGACCCTCACTGCCATCCAAACACCGACCCAGCCTGACGCTCACTGCCATCCACACGCCGCCCACAGCCTGAACCTCACCAACGCCCACGCACTGCACCCAGCCATACCCTCACCACCGCCCACACACCGGACCCAGTCTGAACTTCACCGCCATCCAGTCACCGCTGCTAGCCTGACCCTCACTGCCATCCACACACTGACCCCAGCCTGACCCTCACCACCGTACACCAACCGCGCCCTGCCTAACACGCACTGCCGTCCAACACTGCCACAAAACTAACACTCGCCGCCGACCAAAATGGCCCCTGCCTGACCCTCACCACTGTCCATAGACCCCCCGCAACCTGACCCTCACAACCATCCACACACCGCCCACAGCCTGACAATCATCGCCATCCACACACCGCACCCAGACTGACCCGCACTGCAATCCGCACACCGCACCAAGACTGACCCTCACTGCCATCCACACACCGCACCCAGACTGACCCTCACTGCCATCCACACACCGCACCCAGACTGACCCACACTGCCGTCCATACACCATACCCAGACTGACCCTCACTGCCGTCCATACACCATACCCAGAATGACCCTCACTGCCGTACACACCCCGCACCCAGACTGACCCTCACTGCAATCCGCACACCGCACCAAGACTGACCCTCACTGCCACCCACACACTGCACCCAGACTGACCCTCACTGCCATCCACACACCGCACCCAGACTGATCCTCGCTGCCACCCACACACTGCACCCAGACTGACCCTCACTGCTGTCCACACAACGCACCCAGACTGACCCTCACTGCCTTCCACACACCGCACCCAGACTGACCCTCACTGACATCCACACACCGCACCCAGACTGACCCTCACTGCCGTCCACACACCGCAGCCAGACTGACCCACACTGCCGTCCACACACCGCAGCCAGACTGACCCACACTGCCGTCCACACACTGCAGCCAGACTGACCCACACTGCCGTCCACACAACACAGACAGACTGACCCTCACTGCCGTCCACACACCGCAGCCAGACTGACCCACACTACCGTCCACACAACACACCCAGACTGACCCTCACTGCCGACCACACACCACACCCAGACTGACCCACACTGCTGTCCACACACCACACCCAGACTGACCCTCACTGCCATCCACACACCGCACGAAGACTGTCGCTCACAGCCATCCACACACTGCACCCAGACTGACCCTCACTGCTGACCACACACCACACCCAGACTGACCCCACTGCTGTCCACACACCACACCCAGATTATCACTCACTGCAATCTGCACACAGCAAGAAGCCTGACCCTCACTGCCATCCACACACTGCACCCAGACTGACCCTCACTGCTGTCCACACACTGCACCCAGACTGATCCTCACTGCCACCCACACACCGCACCGAGACTGACCCTCACTGCCGTCCACACACCGCACCCACACTGTCCCTCACTGCCGTCCACATTCCGCACACAGACTGACCCACACTGCCGTCCACACACCGCACCCAGACTGACCCTCACTGCTGTCCACACACTGCACCCAGACTGATCCTCACTGCCACCCACACACCGCACCGAGACTGACCCTCACTGCTGTCCACACACTGCACCCAGACTGATCCTCACTGCCACTCACACACCGCACCGAGACTGACCCTCACTGCTGTCCACACTCCGTACCCAAACTGACCCTCACTGCCTTCCGCACACCGCAACCAGACTAACCCTCACTGCCATCCACACACCGTACCCAGACTTACCCTCACTGCCGTTCACACACCGTACCATGACTGACCCTCACTGCCATCCGCACACCGTACCATGACTGACCTTCACTGCCGTCCATACACCGCACCCAGACTGACCCACACTGCCATCCGCACACTGCACCCAGACTGACCCTCACTGCCATCCACACACTGCACCTAGACTGACCCTCACTGCCGTACTCACACCACACCAGGACTGACCCTCACTGCCATCCACACACTGCACCTAGACTGACCCTCACTGCCGTACTCACACCACACCAGGACTGACCCTCACTGCCATCCACACATCGCACCCAGTCTGACCCTCACTGCCGTCCACACACCGCACCCAGACTGACCCACACTGCCGTCCAGACACCGTACCCAGACTGACCCTCACTGCCATCCACACATCGCACCCAGTCTGACCCTCACTGCCATCCACACACCGCACCCAGACTGACCCTCATTGCCATCCAGACATCACACCCAGATTGATCCACACACCGCAAACAGACTGACCCTCACTGCCAACCACACACCGCACCCAAACTGACCCTTACTGCCATCCACACACCGCCCCCAGCCTGACCATCCTCTCCGCCCATGTACCGCACCCAGCCTGACGCTCACCTCCACCCACACGCTGCCCACATCCTGATCCTCAATTCCGTCAAACACAGCACCTGACCCTCACTGCCGTCAGCACACAGCCCCCATCCTGACCCCTCTGCCGTCCACGCACCACCCATAGCCTGACAATCATCGCCATCCACACACCGCACCCAGACTGACCCTCACTGCCGTCCGCACACAACACCCAGACTAACCATCACTGCCATCCACACACTGCACCCAGACTGAACCTCACTGATGTCCACACACCACACCCAGACTGACCCGCACTGCAATCCGCACACCGCACCAAGACTGACCCTCACTGCCACCCACACACTGCACCCAGACTGACCCTCACTGCTGTCCACACAACGCACCCAGACTGACCCTCACTGCCTTCCACACACCGCACCCAGACTAACCCTCACTGCCATTCACACACCGTACCCAGACTGACCTTCACTGCCGTCCACACACCACACCCACACTGGCCCTCACTTCCGTCCACATTCCGCACACAGACTGACCCACACTGCCGTCCACACACCGCAGCCAGACTGACCCACACTGCCGTCCACACATCACACCCAGACTGACCCTCACTGCCGACCACACACCACACCCAGACTGACCCCCACTGCTGTCCACACACCACACCAAGACTGACCCTCACTGCCATCCACACACCGCACGAAGACTGTCCCTCACAGCCATCCACACACCGCACCCAGACTGACCCCCACTGCCGTCCATCCACCATAACCAGAATGACCCTCACTGCCGTACACACCCCGCACCCAGACTGATCCTCGCTGCCACCCACACACCGCACCCAGACTGACCCTCACTGCCTTCCACACACCGCACCCAGACTGACCCTCACTGCCATCCACACACCGTACCCAGACTGACCCTCACTTCCGTCCACATTCCGCACACAGACTGACCCACACTGCCGTCCACACACCGCAGCCAGACTGACCCTCACTGCCGTCCACACACTGCAGCCAGACTGACCCACACTGCCGTCCACACATCACACCCAGACTGACCCTCACTGCCGACCACACACCACACCCAGACTGACCCCCACTGCTGTCCACACACCACACCCAGACTGACCCTCACTGCCATCCACACACCGCACGAAGACTGTCCCTCACAGCCATCCACACACTGCACACAGACTGACCCCCACTGCTGTCCACACACCACACCCAGACTGACCCTCACTGCCATCCACACACCGCACGAAGACTGTCCCTCACATCCATCCACACACTGCACCCAGACTGACCCTCACTGCTGACCACACACCACACCCAGACTGACCCCACTGCTGTCCACACACCACACCCATACTGACCCTCACTGCAATCGGCACACAGCAAGAAGACTGACCCTCACTGCCATCCACACACCGCACGAAGACTGATGCTCACAGCCATCCACACACTGCACCCAGACTGACCCTCACTGCTGTCCACACACTGCACCCAGACTGATCCTCACTGCCACCCACACACCGCACCGAGACTGACCCTCACTGCCGTTCACATTCCGCACACAGACTGACCCACACTGCCGTCCACACACCGCACCCAGACTGACCCTCACTGCTGTCCACACACTGCACCCAGACTGACCCTCACTGCCACCCACACCCCGCACCGAGACTGACCCTCACTGATGTCCACACCCCGCACTGAGACGGACCCTCACTGCCATCCACACACCACACCCAGACTGACCTCACCACTGTCCACACACCGCACTGAGACTGACCCTCACTGCCATCCGCACAATGCGCCCAGCCTGACTCTCACTGCCATTCACACACTGCACCCAGACTGACCCTGACAAGCGTCCACACTCCGTACCCAAACTGACCCTCACTGCCTTCCGCACACCGCAACCAGACTTACCCTCACTGCCATCCACACACCGTACCCAGACTTACCCTCACTGCCATCCACACTCCGTATCCAGACTGACCCTCACTGCCGTCCACACACCGTACCATGACTGACCTTCACTGCTGTCCACACACCGCACCCAGACTGACCCACACTGCCATCCGCACACTGCACCCAGACTGACCCTCACTGCCATCCACAGACTGCACCTAGACTGACCCTCACTGCCGTACTCACACCACACCAGGACTGACCCTCACTGCCATCCACACATCGCACCCAGTCTGACCCTCACTGCCGTCCACACACCGCACCCAGACTGACCCACACTGCCGTCCAGACACCGTACCCAGACTGACCCTCACTGCCATCCACACATCGCACCCAGTCTGACCCTCACTGCCATCCACACACCGCACCCAGACTGACCCTCATTGCCATCCAGACATCACACCCAGATTGATCCACACACCGCAAACAGACTGACCCTCACTGCCAACCACACACCGCACCCAAACTGACCCTTAGTGCCATCCACACACCGCCCCCAGCCTGACCATCCTCTCCGCCCATGTACCGCACCCAGCCTGACGCTCACCTCCACCCACACGCTGCCCACATCCTGATCCTCAATTCCATCAAACACAGCACCTGACCCTCACTGCCGTCAGCACACAGCCCCCATCCTGACCCCTCTGCCGTCCACGCACCACCCATAGCCTGACCATCACTGCCTTCCATACACCCCCCAACCTGACAATCATTGACGTCAAACACACTGCCCCCAGCCTGACCCTTACTGCCGAACACCAAGAACCCCCACCTGACCCTCACCACCGTCCACCAACCGTCCCCAACCTGAACCCCACCACCGACCAAAACTGCAACAAGACTGACCCTCACCGCTGACCTCACACCACCCCCACCCTGACCCTCACTGCCGTCTACACAAGCCCCCCAGCCGAACTCTCACCACCGCCCACACACCACCCTAATAATGTCCCTCACCGCCGTCCACACACCGTACCCAGCCTGTCCCTCACCGCCATCCACAGCCCACCTCCACCCTAACCGTCATCGACGTCAAAAACACCACCCACAGCCTGACCCTCACTGCCATCCACCAACCGCCCCCAGCCTGACCCCCACCACCGTCCACCAATCGCTCTGGCCTGAACCCCACCGCCGTCCAACACTGCCACAAGCCTGACCCTCACCGTCATCCAATACCGCCATAGCCTGACCCTCATCACTGCACACACACTGCCCCTAGACAGACACTCACCATCGTCCACATACCAACCACAGCCTGACCCTCACCACTGACAATACACCTCCCCTATCCTGACCCTCACCGCCACCCACAAACACCGCCCACGGCTTGACGTTCTCTGCCGTCCAACACTGACCCAAGCCTGACCCTCATCGCCATTCACACACCCTCCCGAGACGGACTCTCACCGCTGTCCAGCATCGCACGCGGCCTGACCCTCACCGCCGTCCACACACTGCCACCGCCCTGACTCTCACCGCCGTCAAGCATCGCAGCTGCCCTGCCCCTCACCGCCATCTACATACCGCCGTCGGCCTGATCCTCACCATCACCCACACACCACCCCAGACTGACCCTCATTAATGTCGAACACACCGCCCCAGCCTGACCTTCACCGCCATCCACCAATGACCCAAGCCTGACCATCATCGACGTCAAACACACCATCACCAGCATGACACTCACCACCATCCACACACCGCCCCAGCCTGACCCACATCACTGCCCTCACACCACCCCCAGCCTGACCCTCACTATCGCCCAAACAACGCCCTCAGCCTGATTCACATCACTGCGCACACACTGCCCCTAACCTGACCCTCAGCATCACCGACACAACGTCCCCAGACTGACCCTCATTGATGTAAAACACATTGCCATGAGTCTGACCCTCACCGCCATCCACCAATGACGCCACCCTGACCATCTCCACCGTCCACACACACCACCTCAGCCTGACCGTCATCGACATCAAACACACTGCCCACAGTCTGACCCTCACCGCTGTCCACCAACCGCCCCCAGCCTCAACCCCACCACCGTCCACCAAATGCCCCGGCCTGAAACCCACTGCTGTCCTACACTGCCACAAGCCTGACCCTCACTGCTGCCCAATACCACCTCAGCCTGACCCTCAACACCGTCCACGAATGGTCCAAGCCTGACCATCTCCACTGTCCATACACAACCCCAGCCTGACCATCATCGACATCAAACACACTGCACCCAGCCTGAACCCCCACCACCGACCACCAACCGCGCCCTGCCTGACACCCACTGCCGTCCAACACTGCTACAAAAGTGACCATCACCGCCATCCAATACTGCCCGCTGGCTGACACTCACTGCCGTCCACAGACCGCCCCCAGCCTGACCCCCACTGTCATTCACACACGGACCCCAGCCTGACCGTCCCCTCCGAACACACAGCGCCCACAGCCTTATCCCCATCACTGTCCAACAGCGCCCCCAGGCTAAAGCTCACCGCTGTCCACACACCGCCCCCATTCTGACCCTTACCGACGACCACAGACCGCCTCAAGCCTGATCCTCACCACCGCCCACACGCAGCCCACCGCCTGACCCTCACTGCTGTCCAACACCGCCCCAACCCTAACCCTCAATGCCGTCCACACACCGCTCTCAGCCTGACTCTCTCACCAATGCCCACTCACCGCCTCCATGCTGACCATCACCACCGCACAACACCGCCCCCAGTCTGACGCTCACCGCCATCCACACAGCACCCCCAGCTTGACCTTCACTGCTGTCCACACAGCACCCCCAGCTTGACCCTCACTGCCGTCCACACACAACCCCTAGCCTGAACCTCACTGCAGTCCATATACCACCCCAGCCTGACCCTCACCGCCATCCACACACTGGCCCAGCCTGACTTTCACCGCCGTCCACACATACCACAGCCTGACCCTCACCGCCGTCCAACATGAGTCCCGCCTCCCGCACTCAGCACCACACCCCACACCCAAACTCATGCCCGCTGCTCCCATCCAACACTGCTACCCTGCCACGAATCCAATCCCCAACCCCGTCCAACACCGCCACAACCCCTACCCCTTCCAACACTGCCCCCTCCCCCAACCCCGTCCATCACCGCCCTCTCCCACAACCCTGTTCAACACCGCCCCATCCCCCACCCCCGTCCAACACCACCCTCTCCACCAACCTGTCCAACACCGCCCCCTTCCCCCAACCCCATCAAACATTTCCCCCTCCCCAAACCCGTCCAACACCGTCCCCTTCCCCAACCCAACACTGCCCCCTTCCCCCAACCCCGTCCAACACAACACCTTCCCCAACCCAATCCAACACCATGTCCTCCCCAAACGCGGCCAACACCGCCCCCTCCCCAACCCCATCCAACATCGCCCCCTGCCTCAACCCCCTCTCTCACACTCCCTCTCCCCTCTCTCTACCCCCCTCTCCCCCTCTCGCTCTTCTCTCTCTCTCTTCCCCCTCTCTCTCCCCCTCACTCTCTCGCCCCTCTCTCTCTCACACACCTCTCTCACCTCCACTCGCTCTTGCCCTCTCTCTCTCGACCGCCCTCGCTCGCCTCTCTCTCTCAACCCCCTCTCTCTCTCCACCCCCTCTCTCCCTCTCTCTCAACTTCCTCTCTCTCTCTCGCCCTCACTCTATCGCTCACTCGCCCCCCACTTTCGCCCCCTATTTTGCCCCCCTCTTTCGTCCCACTCTTTTGCCCCTCCTTTCGCCCCCTCTCTTTCGCCACACCCTCTTTTGCCCCTCCTTTCGCACACTCTCTCTTTCACTCCCCCTCTCTTTCGCCCCCCTTTTTTGAGCCCCTCTCTTTTCCCAACCCCTCTTTTGCCCCCTCTCTTTCTTCCCCGTCTCTTTCGTCATTCCTTGCCCCCGCTCTCTCTCGCCCCCTCTCTCTCTCGCCCCCTCTCTCTCGCCCACTCTCTCTATCATCCCCCCTCTCTTGCCACCCTCTCTCTTGCTCCCCTCTCTCTCCCCCCCACCCTATCTCACCCTGCTCATTCACTCTCCCTGCACATTCTCTCTCTCTCACCCACTCTCACTCTGTCGCTCTCTACCCACCATCTCGTCCCTCTGTCTGTCTCTCTCTGTCTCTTTCTCTCTCTGTCACACTCTCTCTATTTCTCTCTCACTTTCTCTCTCTCTCTCTGGACCCATCTCCCCCCTTGCTCACTCTCTCTCTCTCAAGTCACTATCGCCTCATCTCTCTCTCTCTCTCTCACCTTCTCTCTCTCGTTATCGCCCCCTGTCTCGCTTTCACTTGCCACCATCCCCTACCTCTCTTGCTACCCCCCCCGTATTGCTCAGCTCCTCTCTTTCTCTCGCTCAGCCTCTCTCTCAATCTCTCTCTCTCATTCTCTGTCTCACCCTCTCTCTCTCTACTGCTCGCCCTCTGTCTGTCCTTCTCTCTCTCTCCTCGCATGTCTCTCTCTCACTATCTCCCTCTCTCAGCTCCTCTCTCTTGCCCCACTCTTTCGCTCCCTCGCTCTCACCCTCTCTCTGCCGCCGACCCCCCTCGTCCCTTCTCTCTCACTCTCGAAAACCCTCTCGCAGACTTCTCTCCTTCTCACCCATCCTCTCTCTTTCCTCTCTCTCACCATCGCTCCATCGTTCTCTCACTCGCCCTGTCTCTTTATCTCTCCCCTAACTCTCTCTCTCCCTCTTTACCTTGCTCTCGCTGACTCACTTCGGTCCCCTTATTCTCTCTCTCCCGTTTCTTTTCTCCCTCTCTCTCTTTCTCTCTCTCTCTCTCTATTTCTGTCTCGCCCTGTCTTGCCCCTGCGCTCTCGCTGTCACCCTTTCTCTCTCCCACACCCCTCTCTGTCAAACCCCCTCTCACGGAGCGCTCTCGCCTTCTTGACCTTCCTCTCTCTCTCTCTCTCTCGTCTCTCCCGTCCTCGCTCTCTCCCAACAAAACACTCTCTCTCTTGTCCTCTCTCTCTCTCTCTCGTCCTCACTCTTTCTTGCCCTCACTCTCTTTCTTGCCCTCGTGCTCTCTCTCTCGACCCCTTTCTCTCTCCCTCGCACCCTCTGTCTTACCCCCTCTATCTCTCTTTTGCCTCCATCTCTCTCAAACCCCGTTTCTCTCTCTCTGCTCCTTCTGTCTCTCTTGCTCCCTCTCTCTCTCTTGCCCCTCAATCTCTCTTACCCAACACTCTTTCTTGATCTCTTAATGCCTTCCTCTCTCGCTTCTTCTTTCTCTCACCCCCTCTCTCCTTCCCCTCCTTCTCTCTGTCTTGCCCTCCCCTCTCTCACTCCCTCTCTATCACCTCTATCCCGTCTCTCCCATCCCGTTTTTCTCTCTCTCACTCACCTCATCATTTTCTAACCCACTCTACCTCTCTCTTGCCCAGTCTGTCTCGCCCTCACAAACTCTCTCTCACTCGCCCTCTCACTCACTCTCCCGCCTGCTTCCTTGCCCCTCTCTCTCGATCCCCTCCTCACTCTCTCTCAGGACCCCCTCTTTCTCGACCCTCTCTCTTGCTGCCTCTATCTCTCTCGACCTCCCGCTTTTTTGCCCCTCTCCTTATCTCTCACCCCTGCCTCCCTCTCATTCTCTCAGCCCTCATTCTCTCTTTCTCTCTCCCCTCTCTCCTCGTCTCTCTCTCTCGCCTCCCCATCTCTCTCATCGACTTTCTCTCTCCTTTTCCCTCTCTCTCTAAGACTAGCCCCCTTTCTCTCTCGTTCCCTCCCTCGCACCTCTCTGTCTCTCTCTCTCTCTTGCCTCTGCCTCTCATTATCTTCTCCCCTGTCTCTCTCTCCCTACTTCACCCTATCTCTCTCTTGCCCCCTGCTCTCTCTCTCTCTGCTCCTTCACTGTCTCTCCCCGTTCTCTCACTTTCGATCCTCCTCCCTCGGTGTCTCTCTCTCCCCACCTCCCTCCGTTTCTCTCTGACTGAATCTCTCTTCCTTCTGTGCCTTCCTCTCTCTCTGACACACTCTGTCTCCCTGGCCCTTCCCTCTACCTCTAACCCAGAGACTTGGGGGTTGGTCGTGAGTCTGCGTTTGGGGGGTGGGGTGAGATGATAGAGAGACGTGGGAAATGGGAGGAGGGGAAAATAGGGTAGAGACGGAATCGCGGGAGGGAGACAGAGACGGCACGAGAGAGAGAGTAAGGGTGAGGGGGAGAGGGAAGAGTGGAGGCAGGTGGAAAATCTCGTGTTGGGGGTGTGAGAGGGAGGGGCGAGGGTGAGGGAGAAACAATAGTGAAGGCAGGTGGAGAAATCGGGGTTGAGGGGTGTCTGAGAGGGGACGAGAGAATGAAAGTGAGAGGAGGTGAGAAAGAGACAGTGCAGAAAGAGAGAGAGAGGGAGAGAAGTGATGAGAAAGAGTAGGGGAGAGGAAATGGGGAGGCCAGGTTAGAGTGGGAGGGGGGCAGAACGAGTTAAACCCAGTTCCTAAGCTCAGGGCGCTGTGCCCTCCCCTTCCCTGAGAACCAGGACTTGGGGCTGAGTCTGTCTCTCTCCAGCTCAGATTCTCCAACACAAAGACACACAACAACATCGGTCACTCTGCTGCTCGGCACACTTTAATCAACATTTTTATTGTTTACAAATGGAAGTGATGGATACAGTCAGTGGGATGGTGCCTTTTCTCACTGGCCCCTGAGTTGTGAGAAACATTGAAATGTTTCCCTGTAACCCCCCTATGGGAAAAGGATGGACAAACCAGCTCTACCCTCAGTCTGTTACCATAGCGACAGGATACCACATCACTGAAACACTGAACTGAAATGAGAAAATCCC
The DNA here is from genome assembly GCF_047496795.1 of Chiloscyllium punctatum. NCBI lineage: Eukaryota > Metazoa > Chordata > Chondrichthyes > Orectolobiformes > Hemiscylliidae > Chiloscyllium > Chiloscyllium punctatum. The sequence continues at coordinate 23,589,256 of NC_092766.1, forward strand.
GGATGGATTGATTAATGAGGGAATTTGATGGATGGATGGATTTGGGTGAAGGGACATTTCAGCACAGTCTTCAGATGCTGCCTGAACTTCGTCTGGGTCACGGCATAAATTGCGGTGTTTGTGCAGCAACTGAGGAGATGCAGCATGAAGCCCAATTCCCGCACAAAGGGATCGAGATACACAAACTGATACCCAAAATACCACATCCGTCTCCATATAGAATACAGAATGAACGTTGACCATAACAGGATGAAATTGGCCGAGATCACAAACAGTAAAATGATGGATTTCTTTCGGTTTCTCATTTCAGTGTCAGACTGAGCGTCCCCATTGGTGTGAGCGCGGAGTCTCCTGCGGGCTCTGCTGGTCACTAAAATGTGTCTGACGGTGAGAACATTGAGTAGCAGAATCAGGAGAATTGGGACACACGGGGTTAGAATATGGTGGAGGAGCTCGATTGTGACCCAGACAATGGAGTAACGAACAGCGAGTTTTACATAACAAAACCAGGGGAGGTTCACCATCCAATACAAAGCCGTGAACATAAAATACCAGGAAATGTTCTTTAAACAGCTCAGCACAGTCACTGCTCCCAGAACCACAGCCGCCGTTTTCTCACTGCAATATTTACTTTTCAGCTTCTGGCAACAAATGGCCACAAACCGATCAAAGGTGAAAGTGACGGTGAACCAGACAGAGCAGTCAGTGGCTGCATAAAGCAGGACGGCGTGGATATTACACACGGGGACGGAATCCCTCAGGAAATAAAACTGTTCCCGATAAACAATGGGAATGTGTCTCAGGATCAGGTCGAGGATAATGACCAGGAGATCCGCCGCTGCCATGGCCCCCAGGTAACGTCTGACACATGGAGATAATCCACAATCTTTATAAAACAGGACGTAGATGGTCACTACGTTAACTGTGAGGAAAGAAAACAAACCCATTATCCATCAGCCTGGAGGCAAAGGGACCCGTTTGATCAGGGACCCAGTGAGATTTTCAAATGTGTCCCTGTATTCAGGGATTTATTAAAATAATTGGAGCTGGAATAACAAATGGGAAGGTCGGAATTACTGACAAAAAATGTGACATAAACAACAAGAAACCCTCCCTCCCCAAACACACAGAGACACATCCATAAGGACAGATGGTTTCCAGAACATTCCCACAAACTCGATCACTCGAGAGCAGAAACAGGTCACTCCTTCCCAGTTCCTAATACGGAGGGTGGAAACGTTGCTGTCCTGAAGGATTCTCTCCCAGTCTCCTGAAGACAAACGGAGTTTGGGAATTTCTGTATTTTGGTCTAAATTGTGGTCGATCCTGTGTCGTGGAGAAATGTAAACGCAGGGAAAACGTATTCACCCCTTTAACTGCCTGAGGGGCCTTCGGAACAGTGTCTCCTTCTCCCTGGAACGGGATCTCTTCCCTCGGGATCTTATCGTTTGTTCAATTCACTGACGTCCGGCTGTTCACAAACAATGTCAGGGACAGAACGTTCCGGGAATGTCAGTTATAGAATGTCAGGGACAGAACGTTCCTGGGAATGGCAGTTATAGAATGTCGGGGACAGAAGGTTCCGGGGAATGTCAGTTATAGAATGTCAGGGACAGAACGTTCCTGGGAATGGCAGTTATAGAATGTTGGGGACGGAACGTTGCAGGGAATCACAGTTATAGAATGTTAGGGACAGAACGTTCAGGGAAATGGCAGTTATAGAATGTCGGGGACAGAAGGTTCCGGGGAACCCCTTGACCTGACCATCACCTTTCCCCACTCCCCACCCGACCAACATGATGTACTGTGCCTGGACACACTATAACATTAATGGGGTGAGAGACGGAGGGTCCAATCACAGGAATGGGAACTAAAGGCATTGCCAGATCAATCCACCTCACAGAACCAGCCCAGACACCATACAACCAGAGGAGATATCTGTTCACCGTGGAACACTGTACAGACCAGGACAGTGTACTGCTCAGTGCAACCCAGCAATCTGTCCAGAGTGGAACACTGCGCAGATCAGATCAGGGCATTAATATATAACCCCGGAATAGATATCTGTCCAGCACGGGGAGCTGTGCAGACCACAGCAGTGCATTGATCTATAACCCCGAACTAGATATCTGTCCAGCACGGGGAGCTGTGCACACCATAGCAGTGCATTGATCTATAAACCCGGACTAGATATCGGTCCAGCACCGAGAGCTGTGCAGACTACAGCAGTGCATTGATCTATAAACCAGGACTAGATATCTGTCCAGCACCGAGAGCTGTGCAGACCACATCATTGCATTATCTATAAACCTCAACTAGATATTCTGACCAGAACAGGGACCTGTGCAGTGATCACCCGTGAATTAATTTGCAGACCTGGAGCAGTTACCCTCCAAGTGAGTAGGACTGTGTACCCCACCCCAGTGCATTGATCTGTAACCCAGGAGCAGTTACCCTCCCAGCATGTAGGACTGTGTACCCCACCCCAGTGCATTGATCTGTAAACCAGGAACAGTTACCCTCCCAGAATGTAGGGCTATGTACACCACCCCAGTGCATTGATCTGTAAACCAGGAGCAGTTACCCTCCCAGCATGTAGGACTGTGTACACATTCCAGTGCAATGCTCAGTCACACTGTGTTAGATCCCTGCCCAGTGTGGGGAAACTTGCAGCCCGTTCTGGAACTGACTGGATGTACATCTCCCTCCCATTTACATCTCCATGTCTCCATTGTTGCCCTGACAAGGGGGTGCTGTGGGTGTGAACATCACTGACAGGGAGAGAAGGGCGGGGAAATCAGTTTAAATATCACCACATGGAAGGGGTTTGGGAAATAGACAGAGAGGGGGAGACTGAGAGATACTATCATTGAAGGATGTGTTCCCAGGTTGCAGAATACTGAAATGAGACACTTCGTTAACATCCTGTAACATGAGCCTGTCTTCCCAGGAAAGCTGGGAAAAAGGGATATTGGTGTGAGGTCAGATGATGGAGAGGTTTGGATGAGCATTTGTTCTACAGCTTTGTAAATGGAGTACACACCATCACCCAGTTTACCCCGAGCATGGAAGATAAGGGACAATTACACCACGGTTTGTCAACAGGGGCACGGGGGTCCTGGTGGATGGGCTAGTACAGAGGGGGACCATTCTCTTCCCAGAGGGGGCGACACCACCAGACCCACCGAGCATGGTCTGAGCTCCCCACCCAGATCAGTGCAGTATTTGAGGTCTAAATAAATGTCCAGCAATACAGGACAAGCATCAATAACCTCCCCCACTCTGTCAGGATAAGGGTCACCGTATTCTCTCTGCTCCCTCACTCTCACTGTATATCTGTTTTTGCACCGACCCCCGAACAAGGCTCATGGTCCACCACTCACACTGTCGCATGCTGCACCTTCTCTCTCTGTCTCTGTGTCTCTGTCTGTCTCTCTCTCATCTCTCTCTCTCTCTCTCTCTCTCTCTCTCTCTCTCTCTCTCTCTCTCTCTCTCTCTCCCCTCCTGCCTCCACTTCACCCCCACACTAATAACACTGCATGGATACAACACTGTGGACTGAGTCCCTCCGGACACCTCACCATGACCCCCTCCCCAACTAAACTAACACGAACAGCAGGACCACCCACTCCCATCCTCACTCACTCCCTCCCTTTGTCCTATTTCAGGAGAAACAGCCTGGAATAGGACAGGGAGGGCCAAGCCATGTGGTGGAGTGCCCGATATCCGTTCCCTCACCCCCCTACACCCGCCATATGGGGAGGACCCTGGTAGGAGCTGGAAAGGATCGGGACGCCTCGTGTGGAGATTCTGAAACATCCACGTCCCACCGACCGAGTAAGGAGCAATGTTCAGTGAAGGGCAATTCTCACATTAAACCCACTGGCAGCTCCGTTTCCCCCCGGCACAACTTGGAAGCCGTGGCCCTGATGCCATCGACTTTTGAGTCGAGCTGATACAAATGGAATACCCACCGTCGAGGTGGGCA